>NW_024429070.1:354632-954632 GCF_009769625.2 Cygnus olor
CTGTGCTTTTAGGAGGCAGTGCTGAAAGAGACTGACCAGCACTGATGACGCCGACACCTTCAAAAGCAGCTTCCCAGGGACCTTGCTAACTAGTTCCCTTAGCAGCCTGAAGTCTGCTCTCCCCATATCCAGGCTGAAGTTTTGGTGGCAGTTTTCCTCCTGCCACCAAAACTTTAAACTCAACCGCTTCATGGTCACTGTGACTGAGATGGCCTCCAATTTGCCACATCCCCCACAAAATCCTCTCTGTTCTCCAGCAACAGATCTAGGAGGGCACCTTTCCTAGTTAGCTCCCTTAGCACCTGCACCAAGAAGTTATCAACGAGGTGCTTTAAGAATCTCCTGAACCTGCTTGTGTCGGCCAGGTGATATTCCCAGTTGATGTCTGGCAAGTTGAAGTCCCTCATAAGGACAAGGGCAGTTGATCTCAAGGTATCTCTTAGTTCCTCAAAGAATAATTCATTGGTGTCGTCATCCTGGCCGGGTGGTCTGTAATAGACTCCCATGACAACATCCCCTTTATTTGTTTGTCCCTTAATCCTTACCCAGAGGCTCTCAACTTTGTCATTGCCAACTGCAAGCTCCACACGGTCCAGCCCCTCCTTTACGTACAGCACCACCCCACCACCTCACTGCCTGTGTCCCTCCTGAGGACCTCAAACCATCTATTGCAACACACCAGCCACAGGACTCATCCCACCGGGTTTCGCTTATGCCGATGATATTGTAGCTCTGGGACTGGGCCAAGACCTCTAGCTCCTCTAGCTTATTGTTCAATGCTGCATGCATTAGTGTAGAAGCACTTCAAATGCGCCTCATTGTACGTAGCACCTTGTGGAGCAGACCAAAGGAACTCACTAGCACACAGTCCCTTGTTTTGTCATGCCCTCCCATAGCTTATCACCGGCGGGCCTGGTTTTATCCCTTTCCCCCTTCAACTCTAGTTTAAAGCCCAATCAATCAGCCCTGCTAACTCCTGTGCAAAAATCCTTTTCCCCCTCTGAGAGAGGTGTATCCCATCTGGTGTCAGCAGGCCTGGTGTCGCGTAGACCTTCCCGTGACCCAAAGTTCCGCCAGTGGCACCAGTCTTGGAGCCACATATTTATGAACCGAGTCTGCCTGTCAAGGCATGTTGAACATCATCCCATTGGCCTCTGCCCATTGATCCAACCTGTCCAGGTCCCTCTGCAGGGCCTTCCTACCCTCCGGCAGATCGACACTTGCCCCCCCTTCCCCCCCGACTTGTTGTCATCTGCAAACTTACTAAGGGTGCAGGGGTGATTTTCTCTCTGCATATGCTGGCAACTTCTTTGTACTCTCCCTGACTTGTCTGTCCCTTCCTCCACCGGACATAAACTCTCTTTTCTCCCAGACACTCACAGCAAAAGTTCACTGTTCAGCCGCGTCGGTCTTCCCCGCCAGCTCATCTTACAGCATACAGGAACAGCCTGCTCCTATGCCTTTAAGACTTCCTTCTTGAGGAGCGTCCAGCCTTCCTGAACCCCTCTGCCCTTCAGGACTGACTCCCAAGGGACACTCCTTACCAGCAACCTGAACAATTCAAAGTCTGCCCTCGGGAAGTCCAAGGAAGCAGCTTTACTGACCCCCCGTCCTGACTTCACCAAGAATAGAGAACGCTGCCATTTGCAGTCACTCTGCCCAAGACAGCTCCTGACCACCACATCACCCACCAGTCCTTCTCTGTTCGTGAACAGCAGGTCTAGTGCCCCCCCCGCCCATAGGCTCACTAACCAGCTGAGTCAGGAAGCTATCTTCCACCCACTCCAGGAACCTCCTAGGCTTCTTCCTCAGGGCTGTGTTGTATTTCCAGCATATGTCCGGGAAGTTGAAGTCCCCCACAAGAACAAGCACTGGCGATTGCGCGACTTCACCAGCTGCTTGTAGAATGCCTCATCCGTCTCTTCATCCTGGTTTGGCAGTCTAAAACGGACCCCCACCAGGATGTCCCTTGTTGGCCATCCCCCTGATCCTTATCCATAGGGACTCGACCTTCTCATTCCAGCCCTGAGCTACAAACATCGAAAGATGGTTTGAAGAAATCTCCTTAGGAATACCTGATTTATTTTATTAAGTGAGGCATAAGTGAATGTCTCCAATGGATGACAAGTCAAAAAATCTGCTACCAGACATGGTGCTATATGTTTCTTAGAAACAGGCGCCATAATAAACAGCCTTATTTAATAGGGGTATTTTAGGAGAACCATGATGATGGAAGCATGGATGATGTTAGAGGAAATATTTCAACAAGCATCTGCTGGCCCGATACTAGTGTACTGCTTAGAAACATTTGTGAGCAATAGTAAAAATACATGTTGGCTATAGTTGAAGAGATCTCTGCTCGGGGAGTAACTGGCATTGGTTGGCAGGTGGTGAGCAACTGCATTTGCATCACTTTTGTATAATATTTATATATAGTAGTAGTAGTAGTAGTAGTAGTCACAGGATGGGGGGGGGCGGGATGGGGGATTGGGGTTGCGGTCAGTCCATAACACTTATCTCTCTGCTCTCCTTCCTCCTCACACTCTCCCCTGCTCAGGCAAGAGGTCCTCCCACGGGGTGCAGTCCTTCACAAACTGCTTCTACATGGTTCCTTCCCATGGGCCGCAGTTACTCAGGAACAGAATTTTGGATGCCTGATTCTTATGGGAGCTTTCTCATAAGCTAAAATCTAAGTAGTTACACAGAGCATTACTAGTCTCTGTTTAATAAGATCAAAATGAGAACATGCTCAGAGCTGACTCAACTGCTTCTTGAGAGGAGAATTTCCAGAGTGGAATGTGTTGACATTCCTATAGTACAAAGCTTATAATCTGCACAGTGCAATGGGACAGAATTAATTTTTAGATGTGTGGGGAATTGCAGGCTGGATCTTCAGCCTGTCAGTGTGATGATCTTAGCATCTGACCATCCAAGCCAGCATTCCTACTAGTCTTTTGTTCCTTTTATCCTTTATAAAAGCTTCTGTGAGTTAACATATGAAGAGTTTAAGTCTGAGTAGTCTTCTCAGACCTTCTGAGCTCATGAGAAGTTTGTTGCATTTAAAAATTATTTCATTTCCTTTGTCTCCAAGAGTAGTATGGCCCTTTTTAAGGTGATGAAAACTTATTTTTGAGCTACTTGATTCCTGGGACTGCAAGTTCTTTGGAAAAGGAAAGATTTTGATTTGGTTTAGTATAAATGAGCTTTAGGTCTTAGTTTTTAAACTAAATTCCACTAGAAATTGGTAGTTGTGCTGTGCTATCAGCTTTATGAATTTTATGATGCATCGCCAATGTTCTGGCTTTCCTTACTACAATTATTCTGATGTTATTTTTTACTTGTATCTAAACTAGCAAAACTGCATTTTGAGACTGAGAAATAAGGCAGAACCAGAGTGTAATATCGCACTTATGAAAAAGTAAACATAACGGATAATTTTGTATTTGATATTTTTGTAGGTACAAGCCTGTGCAAAAAGTGGATGGAGTTGCAGATGGCTTCACAGGAAGTGGTCAACAGACAGGCACATCTGCTGAACAAACTATAATTGCCCAAAGTCAACATCATCGACAGTTTTTAGGTATGAAAAGATGTGTTATACTGTGTATAAATAAAATAAAATCCATTATCGCCATTGTGGCGGGTTAACCTTGTCTGGCCGCCAGGTGCCATCAAGCTGTTCTCTCACTCCCCCTACTCAGCAGGACAGTGGAAGAAAATGCAATGAAAAAGCTTGAGGGTCAAGATAAAGGACAGGGAGATTGCTTACCAATTGCCATCATGGGGAAAACAGACTCAGCTTGGGGAAGATTAATTTAATTTATTGCCAATTAATTACAAAGTATGATTGTGAGAACTAAAACCAAAACTAAAACGACCTTCCCCCTACCCCCCATTCTTCCCAGGCTCAACTTCACTCCCGATTCTTCTGCCTTCCATCCCCTGAGCGGTGCGGGGGCGGGGCGGGCGGGGGGGGGGGGGGGGATTGGGAATGGGGGTTGTGGTCAGTCCATAACGCTTCATCTCTTCTGCTCCTTCCTCCTCACACTCTTCCCCTGCTCAAGCAAGAGGTCCCTCCCACGGGGTGCAGTCCTTCACAAACTGCTTCTACATGGTTCCTTCCCATGGGCCGCAGTTATTCAGGAACAGACTGCTCCAGCATGGGTCCCCTATGGGTTGCAGTTCTTGCCAGAAAACCTACTCCTGCATGGGCTCTTATCCACAGGTTGCAGTTCCTGCCAGGGTCTGCTCCAGCATGGGCTCTCCACAGGCTACAGCCTCCTTCAGGCCATATCCACCTGCTCCAGCGTGGGGTCCTCCTCGGGCTGCAGGGTGGATATCTGCTCCAATGTGTTCCTCCATGGGCTGTAGGAGGACAGCCTGTTTCACCATGATCTTCTCCATGGGCTGCAGGGGAGCCTCTGCTTCAGCGCCTGGAGCACCTCCTCCCTCTTCTTCTTCACTGACATCGGTGTCTTCAGGGTTGTTTCTCTCACTCCACTCCTCTCTTACACAGCTGTCTTGCAGTGTTTTTTTGTTGTTTTTTTTTTTTTTTTTAAACCTTTCTTAACTGTGCTTTCACAAAGGTGCCACCAGCTTTGCTGTATGGCTTGCAGCGGGTCCCTTTTGGAGCCAGCTGGAACAGGCTGTGTCCAACATGGGGGCAGCTCCTGGTCTCTTCTCACAGAGGCCACCCTGCAGCCCCCTGCTGGCAAAACCTTGCCACATAAACCCAATACAGCCATGAACATCGTCATGCAAATACAGTAATTATTTTTAGTTATGTTGCCCTGTTTAAAACACTCACTGATAACAGAACAAAAAAGTTACTGAAAGGAGCTTAATATTCTGTATTGTAAGACATGCAATATTTTAATATGCATCATACAGATATAAAATGAAAAAATGTGAAAAGACTATTAGCATTGCAATATATTTTAAATCTACCATGCAATTTCCATGAAGCATTTTATACAAAAAAATGCAGGCTGAAAATCCTACCCTAAAAGCTTAGTAATTTTCACTGGCTTCCCAATTCACACAAAATCACAGAGAATGGTTTAGGTTGGAAGGGAGCTCTGGAGATTATCTGGTCCAACTCCACTGCTCAAGCAGGGACACATACAACAGGTTGCCCAGGATCCTTGGCTGCATAAAAAGAAGAGTGGCCAGCAGGTTGAGGGAGGGGATTCTCTCCCTCTACTCTGCCCTTGTGAGACCCCGCCTGGAGTACTGTATCCAGCTCTGAGGCCCCCAGCACAAGAGAGACATGGACTTGTTGGAGTGGGTCCAGAGGAGGGCTACAAAAATGATCAGAGGGATGAAACACCTCTTCTATGAAGACAGGCTGAGAGACCTGGGGTTGTTTAGCCTAGAGAAGAGAAAGCTCCGGGGATACCTTATTACAGCCTTTCAATGTTTAAAGTGGGCCTATAAGAAAGATGGAGAGAGACTTTTTACAAAGGCATATAGTGATAGGACAAGGCATAATGGTCTTGCTCTGGTTTCAGCTAGGACAGAGTTAATTTTCGTCATGGTGGCTGGTATGTGCCATGTTTTGGATTTAGGAGAAAAATAATGTTGATAACACACTGATGTTTTAGTTGTTGCAGAGCAGTGCTTACACAGAGGCAAGGGCTTTTCAGCTTCTTATGCTGCCCTGCCAGCGAGAAGGCTGGGGGTGCACAAGAAGCTGGGAGGGGACAGAGCCAGGACAGCTGACCCAAACTGGCCAAAGGGATATTCCATGCCATATGACATCATGCTGAACAATAAAAACGGGGAAGGTTGGGCGGGGCGGGAACCTCTGCTCAGGGAGGGACTGAGCATTGGTCGGCAGATGGTGAGCAATATCTAAAGCCAGGTTTTGCCACTTTGTATATAGTATGTGCTCATATTACACCGACAATGAACGTAAAACGGTATTTGTACTCAGTCAGTATGGCCATCATTTTTGCACTTCAGGAACCTTACTATGGAAGCTATTAACAAGCACACCCTTTACTCCAGACAAGTTAAAATAGCTTTGGAAAACTTTGAGTATTCTGGAGATGTTGAAACTAGCATGATCTATGTTTCCTATGTGTTTCAACTTTTGTCTATGGTTAGATATCTATTTAAAAATACCAACCAGAGATTTTCCCTGAGGCAGGATGGTTATGGGTGGCAAGGTGTGTGGGAGGATATAGGCAGGTATCTATCACGATTGCCACTTCCAATGGTTTTGGAATTCACCCCTGAACAAGTACAGAATCCTGAAAAACTCATAGAATGTTTTAAAAAATGTATGCTCATATCCTGGCAATGCCGGAGATTTACAGCTTGCCGCACTGTGCTGGGGTCTTTGCCTGTGCCTATCAAACACTCTTCAATGCTATTCAGCACTTTCAAGAGGAAGAATATGCCTCTGGATCTGTTCCAAGCCTCGCAACAGGCCACTCCAACCCCTGTGACAGGTCCTGTGGCTGAACCAGAGAACCAACCCGTGCTGGTATCTGTCACCCCTATACACAAGACGAAACAAAGGATGCGAAAGTCAGCTCATTTAGCAAGGGAAGAAACTCCTACTAAGAAGGGGAAAGAGGAAGAAGAGGATGAGGCAGGCTATTCAGAAGCAGGGCCATCACGGGAACAGGAAGAGAAAGAGGCAGATCTCATAAACGTGGCACTAACCACCTGATCCCTATTCCTGGGTGAGCTGTGAGATGCGCAAAAAGATTTCATCCATCATCCACTGAGCACATTGCCACCTGGCTGCTCTGATGCTGAGATAATGGGGCCAGTAGCCTGGAATTAGAGGACAGAGAAGATGAGCAACTGGGATCTCTCGCTAGGGAAGGGGGCACTGATAAAGAGATTGGAAAGGGGGCACAAGTCCTCAGCCTCTGTAAGTGACTCCAGTCAGGCGCAAAGAACAGGTGTCCCTTCAAGGAAGATGTAATATGTCACCCAGGCAAGTGGAACACCATGGAGAGAGGTATCTAGTACCTGCGGGAATTACTTGTGCTGGAGGTGATTTATGATGACCTGGACAACGAACAGCTATCCAAAGATCCAGATGAAGTCCAGTGCATGACACCCATGTGGAGGAAGTTTGTATGGAGTGCACCATCGTTGTACCCTAGCTCATTGGCAGTAATGACATGGAAAGATGGAAAGGACCACACAGTGAATGAATTGGCTGGACAATATGGGCAGTACGAAGAAAGTCTCTCTTCTTCCCTATGGAACTGCATCTCTGCTGTGGAGAAACTTTCTCAAGCAGTCCATTAACTCAAAGAATGCTTTGGAGAAACTTTCCCAAGAGGTCCACCAACTTAAAGAGAATATATCTTCCTCCCCACATGTACGAAACAGTATCTCAGCTATTAGAAATGAGAGTCCCTCTGCTCAAGAAATGGGATATAGTGGGTACACACCCCATGCCACCCTGTGGTTTTACCTACGTGACCATGGAGAGGACATGAGGAAGCAGGATGGAAAATCTACCTTGACCATAGAGGCACGGGCGCATGAGTTGTAAGGAAAAAGAATTGCAAAAGGGGGTTCTTCTGGGAAAACTACTGATCCAGTTTCCAGTGAGCAGCCCCCCAGACAGAGTAATGAATGCTGTGACCAGGACTGGAGGGGCCCTGCCTCCAGACAGGTAGAGGAAAAGGACTTTATTGGACTCTGTGGATTTATTTGATGGCCTGGCACGTCAGACCCACAGCAGAAGTATAAGGCTCTAGGGGACACAGGTGCACAGTATACCCTAATGACATCAAGCTATAAAGGGACAGAACTCATCTGTATCTCTGGAGTGACAGGGGGATCCCAACAGCTAACTGTATTGGAGGCCGAAGTGAGTCTAACTGGGAATCAGTGGCAAAACTACCCCATCGTGACTTGCCTGGAGGCTCCGTGCATCCTAGACATAGACTACCTAAGGAGAGGGTACTTTGAGGACCCAAAAGGGTAAAGGTGGGCTTTTGGTATAGTTGCCTTGGAGACGGAAGAAATTAAAAAGGTGTCTAACTTGCCCAGTCTCTCAGAGGACCCTTCTGTTGTGGGCTTGCTCAGGGTTAAAGAAAAACAGGTGCCAATCCGTTACCACAACGGTGTACCAGCAGCAACATCGCACCAACCGAGGCTCCCTCATTCCCATCCATAAGCTGATTCGTTGACTGGAGAGCCAAGGAGTGACCACCAAAACTCGCTTACCCTTTCATAGTCCCATATGGCCAGAGCAGAAGTCTATTGGAGAGTGGAGGCTAACAGTGGATTATTGTGGCCTAAATGAAGTCACACCACTGCTGAGTGCTGCAGTGCCAGACATGCTGGAACTTCAATAAAACTGGAATCAAAGGCAGCCAAGTCGTACGCCACAACTGATATCGCTAATGCATTTTTCTCCATCCCTTTAGCAGCAGAGTGGAGGCCACAGTTTGCTTTTACTTGGAGGGGCATCCAGTACATGTGGAATCGACTGCCTTGGGGTGGAAACACAGCCCTACCATTTGCCATGGACTGATCCAGTCTGCACTGGAACAAGGGGGAAGCTCCTGAACGCCTGCAGTACATCGATGACATCCTCGTGTGGGGCAACACAGCAGAAGAACTTTTTGAGAAAGGGAAGAAAATAGTCCAAATCCTTCTGAAAGCCAGTTTTGCCATAAAACAAAGTAAGGTCAAAGGACCCACACAGGAGATACATTTTTCAGGAATAAAATGGCAAGATAGATGGTCATCGTCAGATCCCAGTGGATGTGATCAACGAAATAACATTTATGTCTCCACTAACTAGCAAAAAGAAACACAAGCTTTCTTAGGCATTGTGGGTTTTTGGAGAATGCACATTCCAAATTACAGTCTGATTGTAAGCCCACTCTATCAAGTGACCCGTAAGAAGAATGATATCAAATGGGGCCCTAAGCAATGATATGCCTTTGAAATAATTAAATGGGAGATAGTTCATGCAGTAGCCCTTAGGCAGTCCATGCAGGACAAGAGGTAAAAAATGTGCTCTACACCACAGCTGGGGAGAATGGCCCCACCTGGAGCCTCTGGCAGAAAACATCAGGGGAGAGTCAAGGTCAACCCCTAGGGTTTTGGAGTCAGGGATACAGAGGATCTGAGACCTGCTATACTACAACTGAAAAAGAGATATTGGCAGCATATGAAGGGGTTTGAGCTGCTTCAGAAGTGGCTGGTACTAAAGCATAGCTCCTCTTGGCACCTCGACTGCCGGTGCTGGGCTGGATGTTCAACTGATGCTACGTGGAGGAAGTAGGTTGCACTGATCACACAAGAAGCTCGAATAGGAAACTCCAGTCGTCCAGGAATCTTGGAAGTGATCACGGACTGGCCAGAAGGCAAAGATTTTGGAATATCACCAGAGGAGGAGGTGACACGTCCTGAAGAGGCCCCGCTGTATAACAAGATACCAGAAAATGAGAAGAAATATGCCCTGTTCACTGATGGGTCCTGCCGTATTGTGGGAAAGCATTGGAAGTGGAAGGCTGCTGTATGGAGTCCTACATGACGAGTTGCAGAAGCTGCTGAGGGAGAAGGTGAATCGAGTCAGTTGGCAGAAGTGAAGGCCATCCTGCTGGCTTTAGAAGTTGCTGAATGGGAAAAGTGGCCAGTGCTCTACCTCTCTAGTGATTCATGGATGGTAGCAAATGCCCTGTGGGGGTGGTTACAGCAATGGAAGCAGAGCAACTGGCAACGCAGAGGTAAACCCATCCGGGCTGCTGCATTGTGGCAAGAAATTGCCGCCCGGGTAGAAAACCTAGTTGTAAAAGTATTCTATGTAGATGCTCATGTACCCGAGAGTCGGGCCACTGGAGAACATCAAAACAACCAGCAGGTGGATCAGGCTGCTAAGATTGAAATGGCTGAGGTGGATCTGGACTGGCAACATAAGGGTGAATTATTTATGGCTTGGTGGGCCCACGACACCTCAGGCCATCAAGGCAGAGATGCAACATACAGATGGGCTCGTGATCGATGGGTGGACCTGACCATGGGCACCATTGCACAGGTTATCTATGAATGCGAAATATGTGCTGCAAACAAACAAGCGAAGCGTTTAAAGCCTCCCTGGTATGGAAGATGATGGCTGAAATATAAATATGGAGAGGCCTGGCAGAGTGATTATATCACACTCCCACAAACCTGCCAAGGCAAGCACCATGTGCTTACAGTGGTGGAAGCAACCACCGGATGGCTGGAAACATATCCCGTGCCCCATGCCACCACCCAGAACACCATTCTGGGCCTTGAAAAGCAAGTCCTATGGCAACACTGGCATCCTAGAAAGAATTGAATCAGACAATGGGACTTATTTCCAAAACAACCTTATAGATACCTGGGCCAAAGAGCATGACACTGAATGGGTATGTCACATCCCCTATCAGGCACCAGCCTCCGGGAAAATCAAAAGATGCAATGGGTTGAGACATTCAAACATTGGGATGCGCATTTAGCAAAGGCCACCTGGTTAGTCAACACTAGAGGATCTGCCAACTGAGCCGGACCTGCCCAATCAAATCTCATACGTACTCTAGAAGGGGATAAAATCCCTGTAGTGCACATAAAGAACATGCTGTGGAAGACAGTCTGGGTTATTCCTGCCTCGAGCAAAGGCAAACCTATCTGTGGGATTGCTTTTGCTCAAGGACCTGGGTGCATTTGGTGGGTAATGCAGAAGGATGGGAAGGTCCGGTGTGTACCTCAAGGGGATTTGATGTTGGGAAAGAATAGCCCACGGTTTGAATTATATTATGTTAATTGCTATATAATACTGCATGTAATCACTACTATGGTTGCTATATGTCCCATCAGCAGTATTACAGTAAGAGTCACCCAGATTAATGAAGAATGTATTTTGATGGAACTGAGCGAAGTGCAGCAGTGATAGAACCAGACAAGCGCAGCGGTGATGGAGCCAGAGCTGGCCTCAGCATGCAACAATTCAACACCACACCCCATCTCTCTTGCCCTGAAGGACTGTTATGACAGATGGAACCCGGAGTCATGGACTAAACGAACTCAATAGACATTTTAGAGTGACGGCCCATATACTAAGGGAATGATATCTGTGTGTGCATATATCAAAAGACAGAAAAGTGGTGATTAATTGGGATGCATTGGAAAGTGGGACCCGAGCATGATGTAAAGGCTATGGAATAAGGGGTGGATCTTGTCCTGGTTTCGGTTGGGATAGAATTAATTTTCTTCATAGCCACTGGTATGTGCCATGTTTTGGATATAGGAGAAAAATAATGTTGATAACACACTGATGTTTTAGTCGTTGCAGAGCAGCGCTTACACAAAGCCAAGGACTTTTCAGCTTCTTGTGCTGACCTGCTAGCAAAGAGGCTGGGGATGCACAAGAAGAAAGCAGGGGACAGAACCAGGACAGCTGACACAAACTGCCAAAGGGATATTCCATACCATATGGTGTCATACTGAACGATAAAAACTGGGAAGGTTGGGTGGGGGGGAGATCTCTGCTCGGGGAGTTACTGGGCATTGGTCGGCAGGTGGTGAGCAATTGCATTTTGCATCACCTGTTGTATATACATTTATATATAGTAGTAGTAGTAGTAGTAGTCTCAGGATTATTTTCTCTTCCTTTTCTGTCCTATGTAACTGTCTTTATCTCAACCCACAAGTTTTGTGATTTTTATTTTCAATTCTCTCCCCTATCCCAGTGGGGGGGGGGGGGGGGAGCGAGTGTATGGCTGTTTGGTGCTTAGCTGCCTGCCAGGTTAAACCACAACAGGTTTTAAACTAAAAGAGGGTAGATTTAGATTAGATATAAGGATGAAATCCTTTACTATGAGGGTGGTGAGGCACTGGAACAGGCTGCCCAGAGAAATTGTGGATGCCACATCCCTGGAAGTGTTCAAGGCCAGGTTGGATGGGGCTTTGAGCAACCTAGCCTAGTGTGGGAGGTGTCCCTGCCCATGGTGGGGCGGGGGTGGGGTGGGGGTGGGGTGGGGTGGGGTGGGGGGTGTCCAGCCTTCCCATGTCTAGGAGGCTTTTGAATATCCTCAAGGAGAGAGACTCCGCAACTTTTCTGTGTAACCTGTTCCAGTGTTCTGCCACCTGCACATAAAATGGGATTATATTATATATATATTGCATTTGTTGATGTAACTGATCTTATTGATTTCCCATCTGTGGAAACAAATGGTAATTTAGTAATTTGCTAAAGTAAAAAGCCTATTAAATATCGTATTGCAATAATTGTACACTTAGTTTTGAGTTCATACATTGATATTTTGAAGATCCACATTCTTTGGCCTAGCCTTGCTGTTACTGAAATCATTGGGAACCTTAGGCTATAGTTCACGTTTTTGAATTTTTCCTTTCACGTTCTCCCTGGTTGACAATATATTCCCCCACTCGGCCCCATACTAGTGTATCTCTTAGAAACATTTGTGAGCAATAGTAAACGTACATGTTGGCTATAGCTGAAAGTCTTGTAAATTTCAAATAAATATATGCTGCTGAGTCTAGGAAACCCTTACGTTCATGACAATACAAAAGCTATTCAACTGATAAAAACAAAAAAACATTTAATAATATTAACCTCTTATATTCTGCTTTATCCTGTCATATTCTTTAATATCTTAGCTTTTTTTTTTATATACAGATACAACATATGTGTGCAATCATTTTAATCTGCTACCTGCCAAGAATAATTTAATATCTCCTTTTGCTTAAAAAAAATAGCTAGCTGATTTGTTAACAATTTTTTTTGCAACATTAAAATATATTAAATATGGAAGACATTCCTCTTTGGGCATTATGACCTTCTAGACTTTACATATTTACATCATTCTTAAATCTTTTCTAATTGAGCTGTAGTTGGCACCATTCACAATGGTTTTCTTCTGTTATGTTGTCATGGAAACAGATACATCTCGAATACTTCCAGAGTTTGGAGAAGTTGAAATATCTTCTCTACCAGATGGTACTGCTCTTGAAGACATAAAATCATTGCAAAGTCTTTATCGAGAGCACTGTGAGGTAAGGGAAAAAAGGCATTCACATAAATCATTCTTCATTGAAAATTCATGTCTTCTAGTGAGAATCAGTACAACTGGATGACTGACACAAAACATATTACAGGCAGGCTATTGATATCTGATGTGCTAACCAAATAGTTCGCTTATTTCATCAGAAATGAAATTGGAAAAACGATTTCTCTGAAATTTCTCTTTACCAGGAAAGAAAAAAATGTGTAATAGAATACTGAGACTGGAATATAATAATGCATATATTTGGAGATTTTTAGATAAATTACACTTTAGATATATGCAGAGCTTTGCTTTTGTTTATAGGGGTTGAAATCAGATTAAATTATTATTTCTAGCATTTATGTTAAAAACAAGCTCGCTATTTTCTTCAAGTTTTAAAGAAACAAGTTGTTTAAGGTTGTTAACATTTCATATTAAATAATGTCTTAAAATTATTGTTGAAGGTGCCTGAAAAAATTTAATGAAGTAAAAAAATTAATGAAATAGCAGTTTTCCTACGTGTTTTTAATAGTGTTAAAAGTTCTGTTTAGGTGAAGTCACCTGATATGTTTCCTTAAGCTCTTTTCTGGAGAATTCTTTCTGTTTTCACTTGGACTGATCTGAGTCTGTGCACACTAGTAAAATTAATCGCTAAAAAGTTATTAAAATGCATTGTTTATTTATAAATCTAATTTTTTATTACTTTTTCTGAAAAATGACTAAGGGGAGGGGAGAGCTATACCACTGGAAGGAGCTGGAGGAGAAAAATGGTAGAAGACTATCTGCACTTGCTTTATATTGTTTTAGGCAATAGTGGATGTTGTTGTGAATCTTCAGTTTAGCCTGATAGAAAAATTGTGGCAAACTTTCTGGCGCTATTCCCCTTCTGCTCCAGCTGATGGCACTGGTATTATTGAAGCAAGGTCAGTATATGTCTCTCTTAAATAAATAATAATTTATTATTATACTGTTTACTATTATTTATAATTTAATAAACAGTCTTGTTTAATAGAGGGTACTTTAGGAGAACATGATGATGGAAACATGGATGATGTTAGAGGAAACATTTCAGTAAGTGTCGGCTCGGGGGGTTGGAACACTGAAACCGCCGCCGCCACCACCGCGGCCGCCGCCGCCACCGCCCCGCCCCGCCCCGCCCCGCCCCCCCCCCAAAAAAAAAAAAAAGAATGGACAGGAAAAACTAGATGTTAGTAAGATAAGGAAAAGAACAAAGACATGAGGCCATTGCTGACAGTAAAAATACCCCTGGTCAGAAGAAACTAAACTATTCTATTCTATTCTAAATGATGTCAGCAAGACAAACCTCACTTAGCTTCCTGACTCTTCCAAAACTAGTTGTTTTATTCATGTTTCCAGATCTCATGATTTACTGACCAAGGCCAGTAAATGTCTCTCTTTACTCTATCATCATAATATAACAGCAGGTGTCAAATCAAAGCCTTGAAATGACTGTATACATCTTCCATTTTTTCCTTTGTTTGGATGACTACAGTCAAAGTATCTTTACACAGTATACTGTCCCGTTCTTTTAAATTCCAAGGACCATTTTTATGCTACCTCTGCATAATTTATGGGCTGGAGCTGAACTTTGGAGGCCATTTTTCCCCAGTTTCATATGAACAAGGTAAAGAGGTTCAATTGGATGTAACTGAGACTTTTATAAAGTTTTTATTAAATAAGCAGTCCATTGTACTTTTCTTATCTGTATGTAAATGCATTTTCATTTATTCATTTGTTACTTTTATTCACGCCAGCAATCTGACTGAAATAGAAAGTCGACTTCCAAAAGGAAAACTGATTACTCTGTGCAAAAATGAGTCTATTCTGAAATGGATTTGTAATTGTGACCATGTGATGTACCAGGCTTTGGTGGAGATTCTCATTCCTGATGTCCTTAGACCTATTCCTAGTAAGTTAAACACAGATAACACCTCATAAGAATTTTGGTTTGGTTTGTTTTATGTGGTGGTGTTTTTGTGCATCACATGAAACTTTTGGGAATGATTTCGAAGGATATAAATGTAGCATGTGTCATCTTTCCTTAATTCTGTTGAGTAGAAAGGTGTACTGGAGTTGATGTAAGCACTGTATTTAAAGAAAAGGAGACTGGATATTTCACTGCATTTAGGGAACTCTCCAGAAGTTTTTGGAATATATTTCCCTATGGAAGATGCTTTTGTCACTGCAAAGTCTAAGTTTTTATTAATTTTAAGATAAAAATGGGTTCCTTTACACACTGGCTCTAGTCTACCTGACAGATGCGAATGCACTATGGTCCTGAGTCTGAGTCCACTAATGTCAGACAGTCTTTCCACTGACTTCAGTAGACTTTAGCATTACATATAAAAAAACTTTCCCAGACCAGACTTTCCCTCTGGTCTCAGGGGCCTGGGGTTCCTGAAAGCAGTCCTTACCAGTAAAGACTGAGGTGAAGAAGGCATTCAGTACCTCATCCTTTCCCATGTCCTTGGTCTTCAGGATCCCTGCTCCATTCAGCAGCAGGCCCACATTTTCCCTGGTCTTCATTTTGCTGCTGATGTACCTGTAGAAGCTCTTAATGTTGCCCTTCATATCCCTCGCCAGTTACAACTCCAGGTGGGCTTTGGTTTTCCCCATCTCTGTACTCTCAGACAGTGTCTCTGTATTCCTCCTGGGTCACTTGTCCCTTTTTCCGGCTCCCATATGCTTCCTTTTTATGTTTGAGTTTAGTCAGGAGCTCCTTGTTCATCCACACAGGCTTCCTGCCACCTTTGCTCGATTTCCTGCTCACTGGGATGGACCATTCTTGAGCGTGGGGGAGGTGATTGTTGAATATCCCTGGACCCTCCTCTGCTCTCCAGGACTCTCCCCCGTGGGATTCTTCCAAACAGGTCCCTGCACAGGCCAAAGTCTGCTCTCCTGAAATTTAGAGTTGTGATCCTGCCATTTGCATTGCTCCCTCCTCTCAGGATTCTCAGCTCCACCATCTCACGGTCAATGCAGCCCAGGCTGCCCACAACCTTCCAGGATGCTCCAACCACAGTTCTTCCTTGTTTGTAAGAATTGCATCCAGCAGAGTGTCTCCCCTTCAGCCCTGTTTTTCTGATTACAAGCTCTCTCTTTTCCATAACACCCTGCACCCGTTTCTTGTCAACCCATCCCACCACTTCCTCATTTGATTGTGGGCCTCCCTTGTCATTTCTAGTTTAAAGCTCTCCTCACCAGGTTGGCCAGCCTGCTGGTAAAGATGCTTTTGCCCCACTTGGTCAGGTGGATCCCATCTCTTTAGCAGTCTTTGATTCTTAAAGAGAGATCCCCACGGTCATAAAAAACAAATCCCTATTGTCATCACCAGCTGGGCAACCAACTGTTGACCCACAGGATCCTCCCATTCCTCCTCAAACCCTTCCTTCTCACTGGAAGGATCAAGGAGGATATTGCCTGAGCCCCCATGACCTTGTTCCATTGCCTCCAGGTGCATGTAGTCACACTGGCTATGCTCCAGGTCTCCCCTGGCAGTATTGTCGGTGACAATTCATAAGGGGTAATAGTCCGAGGGCCGGACAAACCTTTGCAATATCTCTACAACATCCCAGATCCAAGCCCCCAGCAAATAGTAAACCTCCCAACACAGCAGGTCAGGTCAGCACATGTGGTCCCCCATCCCCTACAGCACAGAGTTTCCCGTTGTTATCACTTGCCACTTCCTTCTAGTACTGCTGCATGGCTCAGGCTTAGTTAGCTTGGATGCTTCACTGGACAGAGTTCCCAGACCCTCATCTGCTCTGAAGGTGCCAAACCTGTTCTTTAGTTGGAGATATGCAGGTGGAGCAGGAGCCTTCTTCCTGTTGTCAGAAGTCACAAGCTTCCAGTCTTCACCATTTCCAACCCTTTAGGTTGGAAATTAGGAGAAATTTCTTCTCAGAAAGAGTAGTTAATAGTAGTTAGTCCCCTTAATGATTCTATGATTCTAACTCAATAAGCACAGACCACCCAATCCTCCTTCAATACAGCTGGGGGTTCAGGCTGCAGGGTCTTGGAGATGAACCGTTCAATCTCTTTCTTATCATCTCTGACACTACACAATCTGCTGACCTCCTCCCGCACCTCCTCGGCAGCACAGATCCTGTACTGCTGCACACCTTCTGCAGGCAAGGAGACTGTCTCCCTCTGCCCCAGCCTCAGTGAGAGACCCCAGGCACTCCTTGTACCCTGAGAGCTGCATCCTCCCTTGGGAGTTTGGTCTGGATTGAGGCCTCTGATATTGTAGGGATAGTTGCTCCAACAGCTGGAGGTGGTGCCCTGCAATGCATTAACAGCATTGCTTAGGACACGGATGCAGTTCTCTGCAAAGTTTCTGGCCCCCTTCTGTGTAACCTTCTGAGCAAAGTGCTGCATCTGTTGGCTGCCTCTGCTAGCAATGTTGTAAGAAGCAACTCAGGAAAATATTTGCAAGCATTACTTTGTAGAAGGTATTATCAAGCAAGGAAATAAAGGCTAGTGTTACCACATGATGAAGACTGAAATAACTACAGAAAAGATGCACAGTAAATAAAACATCTACGTTTATTGCTTATATGTAAGTTTGCAGAAAAAAGTAATAACTGCAGACTCTTGCTTGTGTATCAACACTAAAACCTTCTTGATTATTTATGTTTGCAGTAGAAATTAAAATGTAGACCTCACCCTTGCAGGTCACTGAATTTAGTGATTAGAATCGAAATATCATAACATGATTAGAATCGAAATATCATAACACATGCTTTGTGCCACTAACTGGTTAAAAATCCTCATTCTGTCACAGTGCTCAGTAGTTCATATGAATCAAGTTCAATGCATATTAGACCACTATGTTTAGAACCTATTTGTTTAAAACAAACATCTGCATAGCACTAGCTAATCTCCATCTTTCATCTGAAAAGCTAAGAAATAGCAAAGTAAAAGTCATATAAACTCTATCTAGCTTTTAAAATTTTTAAGCAAAGCTTAAAAAGTTAACTAGCCTAAGCCTCCTAGAAGGCTTAACTATATCCAAGCATCAAAATTAAATATGTATCTCATTTCACTAAAAACAGTAAAGAAATTACATAATTGCTTTCTGTAAATAATGACTTCTGTCTTCCAGTAGATCCTCATAGAGAAGCTGTTAAAAGTATGGGCTGGATGAGCAGACAGTGAGGTGGACTGAAAACTGGCTGAACTGCCAGGCCCAGAGGGTGGTGGTCAGTGGCATGAAGTCTAGTTGGCTGAGGGAGTTGGGACTGTGTAGCACAGAGAAAAGAAGGCTCGGGGTTAGTCTCATATGTAAAAAATATCTCAGGGTATAAAGAAGACAGAACCAGGCTCTTTTGTCCAGTGAAATATCAAGAAGCAATAAGCACAAACTGAAACAAAGGAGGTTCTGTCTGAACATTAGGAAACACTTCTTTACTGTGAGGGTGACCGGAACAGGTTGCCCAGAGAAGTTGTGGAGTCTCCCTCCTTGAGGATCTTCAAAAGCCGCCTAGACATGGTCCTGGGCAAGCTGCCCTAGGTGGCCCTGATTGAGCAGGGGGGTTGGACGAGATGATCTCCAGAGGTCCCTTCAAACCTCAACCCTTCTGTGATTATGTGATTCTGTAATAAAGATTCAAGTTATAGAGAGAGATGTGTATAAAAGTCCTAATTCAGCAAAATCATATCAGCCAATTCTTAATTTAGTAGGGATGAACTTTGAGCAAGTACTCAAAGACAAGCAGTCAAATGTATTTTAAGAGCCCAATGCTTAAATGTTTTGCTGAATCAGTTTTTTTGTTGTTGTTGTTGTTGGGGGTTTTGAGGGGACGTGCTTAAGAAAAAAAAGAAAAAGCAAATGTACTCCAAGAGGTATATTAGAATATAAGTAGAAGTAATAGTAATGCAGTTATGAGAAATTATGAATCATAGAATCACAAAATGATTTGGGTCGGAAGGGACCTTAAAGATCATCTAATTCCAACCCCCCCCCACACACACCCCGCCCTGGGCAGGGAAACCCCCACTAGACCAGGTTGCACAAAGCCCCATCCAACCTGGCCTTGAACTCTTCCAGGGATGGGGCATCCACAACCTCTCTGGGCAACCTCTTCCAGTGCCTCACCACCCTCAGAGTAAAGAACTTCTTCCTAATGTCTAATCTAAATCTACCCTTTTTTAGTTTAGAGCCGTTCCCCCTTGTCCTATCACTCCACTCCCTGACAAAGAGTCCCTCCCTAGTTTTCCTGTAGGCCTCCCCTTGGGTACAGGAATGTCGCTATAAGGTCTCCCCGGAGCCTTCTCTTTTCCAGGCTGAACAACCCCAACTCCTTCAGCCTGTCTTCATAGGAGAGGTGCTCCAGCCCCTTGATCATCTTCGTGGCCCTCCTCTGGACTCATTTTAACAGGTCCATGTTCTTCTTATATTGGGGGCCCCAGAGCTGGACACGGTACTCCAGGTGGGGTCTTATGAGAGCAGAGTAGAGGGGGAGAATCACCTCCCTCGACCTGCTGGCCACGCTTCTTTTGATGCAGCCCAGGATACAATTGGCTTTCTGGGCTGCAAGCACACACTGCCAGCTCATGTTGAGCTTCTCATCCACCAACACCCCCAGGTCCTTCTCTTCAGGGCTGCTTTCAGTCCATTCTCTGCCCAGCCTGTATTTGTGCTTGGGACTGCCCCGGCCCAGATGCAGGACCTTGCACCTGGCCTTGTTGAACTTCATGAGGTTTGCGCAGGCCCACCTCTCAAGCCTGTCCAGGTCCCTCTGGATGGCATCCCTTCCCTCCAACTGATCTCCACCTGGACACTGAGTCGTTGACCATCCAGCCAATTCCTTACCCACCGAATGGTCCATCCGTCAAATCCATGTCTCTCCATTTTAGAGGTAAGGATATCATGTGGAATAGTGTCAAAATCACAGAATCACAGAATCACAGAATGGTTGAGGTTGGAGGGGACCTCCAGAGATCATCTAGTCCCACCCCCCTGCTCAAACCAAGGTCACCTAGAGCATGTTACACAGGATTGCATCCAGGCGGGTTTTGAATATCTCCAAAGAAGGAGACTCCACAAACTCTCCATGCAGCCTGTTCCAGTGCTCTGTCACCCGAACCATAAAGAAGTTCTTCCTCATATGGCAATGAAACCTCCTGTGGTTCAATTTATACCCATTACCCCATGTCCAATCACTGGCCACCACTGAGAAGTGTTTGGCCCCATCCTCTTTACATTGTCTCCTCAAGTATTTGTAGAGGCTGATAACCCTCTCAATCTCCTCTTCTCTAGGCTAAACAGGCCCAGCTCACTTAGTCTTTCCTCATAGGACAGATGCTCCAATCCCTTAATCATCTTCGTGGCTCTATGCTGGACCCTCTCTAGAAGTTCTATGTCCCTCTTGTACTGGGGAGCCCAGAACTGCACACAATATTACAGGTGTGGCCTCACCAGAACTGAGTAGAGGGGGAGGATTACCTCTCTTGACCTGCTGTCCACACTCCTGATGCAGGCTAGGATCCCATTGGCCTTCTTGGCCACAAGGGCACATTGCTGGCTCATGGTTAACTTGTTGTCCACCACGACCCCCAGGTCCCTTTCCGCAGAGCTGCTCTCCAGCAGGTCAGCCCCCAACCTGTACAGGTGCCTGGGGTTGTTCCTCCCCAGGTACAGGACCCTGAACTTGCCCTTGTTGAACCTCGGGAGGTTCCTCTCCGTCCAACTCTCCAGCCTGTCCAGGTCCCTCTGAATGGCCGCACAGGCCTCTGGTGTGTCAGCCACTCTGCCAAGCTTTGTATTGTTTGCAAACTTGCTGAGGGTGCACTCTGTCCCTTCATCCAGGTCACTGATGAATAAGTTGAATAGCACTGGACCCAGTACCGACCCCTGGGGGACACCACTAGCCACAGGCCTCCAACTAGACTCAGCACCGTTGAGCACAACCCTCTGAGCTCTGCCATCCAGCCAGTTCTCAATCCACCCCACTGTCCACTCATGGATTCCACCCTTCCGGAGCTTGTCTATGAGGATGTTATGGGAGACAGTGTCAAAAGCCTTGCTGAAGTCAAGGTAGTTAACATCCCCTGCTCTCCCCTCGTCCATCCAGCCAGTCATCTCATCGTAGAAGGCTATCAGGTTGGTTAAACATGACTTCCCCTTGATGAATCCATGCTGACTATTCCTGATCACCTTCTTTTCCTCCACGTGCTTAGAGATGGCCTCCAGGATGAGCTGCTCCATCACCTTTCCAAGGATGGAGGTGAGGCTGACTGGCCTGTACTTTCCTGGGTCTTCCTTCTTGCCCTTCTTGAAGACTGGAGTAATGCTGGCTTTCTTACAGTCCTCAGGCACCTCTCCTGTTCTCCAAGACCTTTCAAAATACTTTGCACAAGTCCAGGTAGATGATGTCAGTTGCTCATCCCCTATCCACAAATGCTGTAACCCCGTTGTAGAAGGCCACCAGATTTGTCAGGCACAATCTGCCCTTAGTGAAGCCATGTTGACTGTCACCGATCCCCTCCTTATTTTCCATGTGTGCGCCCTCATTGAGTGCACTCTCAGTAAGTTTGCAGACAACACCAAATTGGGGGGGGGGGGGGAAGTGTTGATCTGCCGGATGGTAAGAAGGCCCTGCAGAGGGACCTGGACAGGATGGGTCGATGGGCAGAGGCCAATGGGATGAGGTTCAGCATGGCTGAGTACTGGGTCCTGCACTTTGGTCAGAACAACCCCATGCAGCGCTACAGGTTTGGGGCAGAGTGGCTGGAAAGCTGTGCAGAGGAAAAGGACCTGGGGTGTTGGTCGATGCTCACCTGAACATGAGCTGGCAGTGTGCCCAGGTGGCCAAGAAGGCCAATGGCATCCTGGCTTGTATCAGGAATAGTGTAGCCAGAAGGACCAGGGAGGTGATTGTCCCCCTGTACTCTGCTCTGGTGAGGCCGCACCTTTTGTACTGTGTTCTGTTTTGGGCCCCTCACTACAAGAAAGACATCGAGGCCCCGGAGCGTGTCCAGAGAAGGGCTGTGAAGCTGGTGAAAGGTCTAGAGAACAAGTCTTATGAGGTGCGGCTGAGGGAGCTAGGGTTGTTTATACTAGAGAAGAGGAGGCTCAGGGGAGACGTTATCGCTCTCTGCAACTACCTGAAAGGAAGTTGTGGGGAGCTGGGGTTCAGCCTCTTCTCTCAGATAACTAGTCATAGGACAAGAGGGAATGGCCTCAGGTTGCACCAGGGGAGGTTCATATTGGAAATGAGGAGAAATTTCTTCTGAGGAAGAGTAGTCAGGCATTGGAATGGGTTGCCCAGGAAGGTGGTGGAGTCACTGTCCCTGGGGGTGTTTAAGGAAAGGCTGGACTTGATGCTGAGGGACATGGTTTAGTGGGTGATATTGGTGGTAGGGGGATGGTTGGACCAGATGATCTTGGAGGTCTTTTCCAACCTTAATGATTCTATGATTCTATGTACCTTAGCATTGTTTCCAGGAGGATCTGTTCCATGATCTTGCCAGGCACAGAGGTGAGACTGACCGGCCTGTAGTTCCACGGGTCTTCCTTTTTTCCCTTTTTAAAAGTGGGGGTTATGTTTCCCCTCTCCTAGTCAGTGGACTGCCACAACTTCTCAAATATGATGGACAGTGGCTTAGCAACTACATCCGCCAGTTCCCTTAGGATCTGTGGATGCATCACATCAGGTCCCATGGACTTGAGAACCTTCAGGTTCCTTAGATGGTCTCGGAATTGGGTCTGTTTATCAGGAAAAATTATTAGTGAAATGTATGATGCAGTTAAACAGCACTGCAAAGAATTATAAAACAGTCCAGGTTGGAAGGGACCTCAAAGGTCATCCGTGGTAACCTTTTTGTGGGAAAAGGGATCCTAGATGAGATCATATTTATCAGGGACTGTAGAGATAGGACAAGAAGTAATGGCTTAGCTGGTCAAGGGAAGTGATTGTCCCACTCTGCTCTGCACAGGTGTGGCCTCATCTCGTGTACTGTGTGCAGTTTTGGGCGCCACAGTATAAGAAAGATATAAAACTGTTAGAGAATGTCCAAAGGAGGGCTACAAAGATGATGAAGGGTCTGGAGGGGAAGATGTATGAGGAGCAGCTGAAGACACTTGGTTTGTTCAGCCTGGAGAAGAGGAGGCTGAGGGGAAAACTCATGGTGGTCTACAGCTTCCTCACAAGGGGGAGCGGAAGGGCAGGCACTGATCTCTTCTCTCTGGTGACCAGCGATAGGACCTGAAGAAATGGCTTGAAGCTGTGACAGGGGTGGTTCAGGCTGGATGTGGGGAAAAGGTTTTTCACCAAGAGGGTGGTTGGGCACTGGAACAGGCTCCCCAGTGAAGTGGTCATGGCACCGAGCCTGCCAGAGTTCAAGAAGCATTTGGACAACGCTCTCAGACCCATGGCCTGATTTTTTGGGTGGTCCTTTGGGGACCCAGGAGTTGGACTCGATGATCCTTGTGAGTCCCTTCCAACTCGGGATATTCTATGAAATTCTTTACTGTGAGGGTGGTGAGGCACTGGAAGAGGTTGCCCTGAGAAGTTGTGGATGCCACATCCCTGGAAGTGTTCAAGGCCAGGTTGGATGGGGCTTTGAGCAACCTGGTCTAGCGGGAGGTGTCCCTGCCCACGGCAGGGGGGGTGGAATTAGATGATCTTTAAGGTCCCTTCCAACCCAGACCATTCTATGATTCTATGATCTATCACTGTCCAGTTGCATCTTGACAAACTTCAGTGATGGAGAATTTACCACATCCCTGGGGAGACTGTTTCAGTGATTGATTGTTCTCACTGTTAAAAATTCCTTTCTAATATCAAGATGAAACCCAGAATCAGAGAATATCCTGAGTTGGAAAGGACCCACCAGGATCACCGAGTCCAAATCCTGGGTCTGCACAGGACCACCCAAAAATCAGACCATATGTCAGAGAGCTATGTTTTAAGAAGCAACTCAGGAAAACATTTGCAAGCATTACTTTGTAGAAATACCCCATCATAGGCAGGCCTCTTTTTTTTTTTCTGGATATTTGGAAAAAGTACCAAAAAGTTTTCAGAATTCATCAGAATTTCATGATCACTCTATACGTCACTGTCCTCTAACAACATAGTTTAGCTAAAAAGAGGGAATACTATTTCTTTAGAATTTAGAACTCCTCTTCATTTTTAGCTATAGTTCCTCTTTCTTCAGTGCTCAATACTTTTTTTTTTCTGAAATCAAGTTGCCACTGAGGTGCTTCTTTCCATACGTATTTTTAAAACAGGTCATCCTGTTATACAATAATGTGAAAAAGATCACATTATATGTTTTCCATAGTATTTTTCTAGGAAAAAAAAAAGGAAAAAAGATATTTTCCTTAAAGAACTAAATATGTTTAACACAGTATTTACAGTATTCCCTGTACTTTGACTTTTGGCGGATATTGGGGTGGTTCGAGTCTCCCATGAGAACCAGAGGCTGCAAACACGTGGCTTATTGCAGATGCCTGAAGAAGGACTCATCGACTTCTTTCTGATCAGGCAGTCTGTATCAGACACCCACAAGATAACCCACATTCGTCTAACCCTAACCCCTAAGCTCTCATCTGGCTCATCATCCATCCCTAGGAGAAGGTCCATGCATTCCAGTTCCTCTCTCACAAAGAGTCTTCCTGGCTTGTCCTTCCTAAAGAGGCTTCCTAAATCGATCCATTGCAACACTCCAGTGCTGCACAATATTTTTGATCCCTGAGATCATAGCCTTGCAACTGCTCGCAGACCTCTAATTCCTCCTGTTTTGCCCCATGCTGCATGCGTTATTGTACAGGCACTTCAAAGAGGCACCCACTCGTACTTATTTCCCCAAAAGGGCATGAGAGCTTTTCCATAATGCTGTTATCCTGACATTTCCTTATGTGCATATGCTGGAAGTGGGCCCCTTTTAGCCTCATTTTGTTGATTATGAGTTCTCTCCTGTTTACCTAACATTCTTTGCTTTCCTACCCATTCTGTGACTTCCTCACTTGACTGATGGCCAACCCTCCCCCATCATTCCTATTATAACGTTCTTCTTACCAGGTTGGCCAGCCTGTTGGCAAAGATGCTTTTGCTCTACTTGGTCAGGTGGATACTGCTTCCTAAGCAGTCCTCCATCCTCAAAGAGGAGGTCACAGTAGCACAGAGTGACACGAAGTCTATTTGGAGGCCAGTCCAGGGCCAGGAGTACACACCGGGTCCAATCCCATTTCAACTTCTTCATTAATGATCTGGACGATGGGACAAAGTGCACCATCAACATTTCTGCAGACAACACAACACTATGAGAGTGGCTGAGGATCATGCTGCCATCCAGAGGGACCTGGGCAGGCTGGAGAAATGGGCTGACAGGAACCTCATGCACTTCGACAAGAAGTGCCAAGTCCTGCACCTGGGGAGGAACGACCCCATGCACCAGTACACGCTGGCGGTCACCCAGCTGGAAGGCAGCTCGGAAGAAAAGGCCCAGGGAGTCCTGTTGGACACCAAGTTGAATGTGAACCAGCAATGTGCCCTTGACACTAAAAAGGCTAATGGTATCCTGTGCTGCATTATGCAAAGTATTGCCAGCCAGTCACAGGAGGTGATCCTTCCCCTCTACTTAGTGCTGGTGTGCCCACACCTGGAGTCCTGTATCCAGTTCTGGGCTCCTCAGTGCAAGAGAGGCATGGACATACTGGAAAGACTCCAGCAAAGATGATTAATGACGATGATTAAGGGACTGGAGCACCTATCCTATGAGGGGAGTCTGAGAGAGTTGGGACTGTTCATCCTAGAGAAGAGAAGGCTCAGGGAGGATCTTATCAATGTGTATAAATACCTGAAAGGAGGATGCGAATAATCATAGAATGAGAGAATATCTCGAGTTGGAAGGGACCCAAAAGGATCATTGAGTCCAACTCCTGGGTCCCCAAAGGACCACCCAAATATCAGACAGTATGTCTGAGAGCATTGTCCAAACACTTCTTGAACTCTGGCAGGCTCAGTGCCATGACCACTTCCCTGGGGAGCCTGTTCCAATGCCCGACTACCCTCTCAGTGAAGAACCTTTTCCTAATATACAGCCAGCCCTGTCACAGCTTCAAGACATTTCCTCAGGTCCTATCTCTGGTCACCAGTGAGAAGAGATCAGCACCTGCCCTTCCGCTCCCCCTTGTGAAGAAGCTGTAGACCACCATGAGTTTTCCCCTCAGTCTCCTCTTCTCCAGGCTGAACAATCCAAGTGACTTCAGCCTCTCCTCATACGTCTTGCCCTCTAGACTCCTCACCATCTTCATAGAACTTCTTTGGACACTCTCTAATGGTTTTATGTCCTTCTTATATTGTGGCACCCAAAAGTGTATGCAGTACTCAAGGTGAGGCTGCACCAGCACAGAGTAGCATAGGACAATAACTTCTCTTGACTGGCTAGCAATGCCGTGTGTAGTGGTTTTACTCGGGTGGGCGGCCAAGCTCCACCACAACCGCTCTCTCGCTCCCCATCCTCAAAGAGGAACGGGGAGAAAATACGATGAAAAGGGCTCAAGGGTTGAGATAAGGACGAGGAGATCGCGCAGTAATTATCGTGATGGGCAAAACAGACTCAGCATAGGGAAATAGTAAGATTTATTACCTATTACTAACAAGCTAGAGAAGTGAGAAACAAAGGAAAGAAACCAAAAGCACCTTCCCCCCCATCCACCCTCTTCCACCTCCTCCCCCGAGCGGCTCAGGGGAATGGGGGAATGGGGGTTATGGTCAGTCTATAGCGCTGCTTCTTCGCCGCTCCTTCTCGGTCACTCTCGTCCCCTGTGCTGTGGGGTCCCTCCCACGGGATACAGTCCTTGCTGAACTGATCCGGCGTGGGCTTCCCACAGGCAGCAGCTCTTCAAGAACTGCTCCAGATATGGGTCCGTACCACGGGGTCCATCCCTCAGGAGCAAACTGCTCCAATCTGGATCCCCCACGGGCAGCAGCTCCTGCCAGGTCACCTGCTCCTGCGTGGTCTCCTCTCCACGGGCTACAGGTCCGGCCCGGAATCTGCTCCGGCAGGGGTCTTCCACAGGCCGCAGCCTCCATCAGTGCAGGTCCACCTGCTCCACCGTGGTCTCCTCCATGGGCTGCAGCGTGGAACCCTGCTCCACCGTGGTACTCCATGGGCTGCATGGGGACAGCCTGCTTCACCATGGTCCTCACCACAGGCCGCAGGGGACTTCTGCTCCGGTGCCTGGAGCGCCTCTCCCCCTCCTTCTTCACTGATCTTGGTGCCTGCAAGGCTGTTCCTCACTCCTCTCACTCTCCCAGCTGCTGTGTGGCACTGTGTTTTTTTTTCCCCTGTCTTAAATATGCTCTCACAGAGGCTCAAACAGCATCACTTATTGGCTCAGCTCTGGTCAGCAGTGGGGCCCTTATCTAACACGGGGCAGCTTCTAGATTCTTCTCACAGAAGCCACCCCTATGGCCCCCTGCTACAAAAACCTTGCAACATAAACCCACTACACAGTGCTTGATGCACCCCAGGATATGATTGGCCCTTTTGGCTTCCAGAACACACTTTTGACTCATATTCAACTTGCTGTTGACCACAACCCCAGATCCCTTTCTACGGGGCTGCTCTCCAGCCTCTCATCCCCTAGTCTGTACGTATAGCCAGGGTTGCCCCTTCCCAGGTGCAGAATACAGCACTTGTTCTTGTTAAACATCATATTGTTGGTGATTGCCCAGCCCTCTAACTTCTCAAGATCACTCTGAAAGGCCTCTCTAACCTCGAGGGAGTCAGCTGTTCCTCCCAATTTAGTGTCGTCCACAGACTTACCCAGTATACCTTCAAGTCCTGCATCCAAGTCATTTATGAAAACAGTAAAGAGAACCGTCCCCAAAATGGAGCCCTGTGGAACCCCACTAGTAACTGGCCGCCACCCTGATGTAACCCCATGTACTATAAACCTTTGAGTCCAACCCATCAGCCAATTGTTCACCCATCGTATTATTTATCTTGCTGTATGCTGGACATTTTGTCCAGAAGGACACTGTGAGAAACAGTATCAAAAGCTTTGCCAAAATCCAAAAAGATTACATCAACTGGCTTCCCTCAGCTAGGTGGGTGACCTTGTCATAAAAGGAAATTAAGTTCGTTAGGCAGGACCTTCTCCTCCTGAACCTGTGTTGGCTGTGACCAATGACTGCATTGCCTTTCAGGTGTTTTTCAATAACTCCCAGAATAATCTTCTCCATAATTTTCCAGGTACGGAAGTGAGACTGACAGGCCTGTAATTACCAGGGTCTTCTTTCTTGCCCTTCTTGAAAATTGGCACAACATTTGTCAGCTTCCATTCAACTGGGGCCTCTCCAGATTCCCAAGACTGTTGAAAAGTAATTGAGAAAGGTTTTGTGATGACATCAGACAGCTCTTTGAGTACCCTGGGATGAATCCCATTGGGCCCCAGAGACTTGTATACATCCAGCTGGAGCAGTAAATCCTGCACAGGTTCAGGGTTGGCTGGGATTTTATCGTTCCCATAGTCACGGTCCTCCAACTCAGGGTAACTGGGGTCCCAGGGCCCATCATCAGCATTGAAGACGGAGGCAAAGAAGGCATTAAATGTCTCTGCTTTGTCTACGTCCCTATTTGTGAGGCGACCATCCTCACCAAGTAACGGAACGATGTTTTCTCTGGTCCTCCTTTTCCTGTTAACATAGTATTTAAAAAAAAATTATTCTCCCCACAGCACTGGCTAGCTGCAACTCTAATTGAGCTTCGGCCACACAAATTTTCTCCCTACAATGGCAAACAACATCTCTGTAGTTCTCCCATGTTGCCTGACCTCACTTCCGGCGGCCATACGCTTTCTTTTTCCACCTAAGTTCTAGAAGAAGATCCCTGCTCAGCCAAGATGACCTTCTGCCCCACCTGCTTGACTTCCGACATTTTGGAATTGCCTGTTCCTGTGCTCCTAAGAGGTGGTACTCCAAAAGTGACCAGCACTGATGGAGCTCGATGTCTTCAAAAGCAGTTTCCCAGGGGACCTTACCAACTAGTTCCCCGAGCACTGTGAAGTCTGCTCTCCCCATATCCAGGGTTGAAGTTTTGGTGCAGTTTTCCTCCTATGACTAAAAATTTTCAACTCGACCTCTTCATGCTTACTATGGCCAAGACAGCCACCAATCACCACTTCACCCACGAGACCCTCCCTGTTTACAAGCAACAAGTCTAGGAGGGCTCCTTTCCTAGTCGGCTCGTTCAGTACCAGTACCAAGAAGTTATCATCAACGTGTTTTAGGAATCTCCTGGACCTGTTGGTATCAAGTATATTCCCAGTTGACATCTGGCAGATTGAAGTCCCCCATAAGGACAAGGGCAGCTGATCTAGAAGTATTTCTCAGTTCCTTAAAGAATAATTCATCAGTGTCATCATCCTGTCCAGGTGGTCTATAGTATACTCCCACAGCAACATCCACTTTATTTGCTTGTCCCTTAATCCTTACCTAGAGGCTCTCATCCTCATCATCACCAACTGTAAGCTCTGTATAGTCCCGCCCCTGCATTACATACAGTGCCACCCCCCTGTCTCATCTGTTCTGCCTATCCTTTCTGAAGAGCCTATAACCATCCATCGTAACATACCAGTCACAGGACTCTTCCCACCAGGTTTCTCTTATGCCAATGATGTCATAGCTCTGGGACTGAGCCAAGGCTTCTAGCTCCTCTTGCTTGTTCCTCATGCTGTGTGCACTGGTGTAGAGACATTTCAAATGTGCTTCAGCATACCCAGCACCTTGTGGAGCAGACTAAAGGATCTCGCTAGCATGCAGTCCCTCAAATTTTGGCGTGCCATCCCATAGCTTATCACCAGCGAGCCTGTTTTTATCCATTATACCCTTCAACTCTAGTGTAAAGCTCTTTCAATCAGCCCTGCTAACTCTTGAGTAAAAATCCTTTTCCCTTTTTGAGAAAGGTGCATCCCATCACATGCCAGCAGGTCTGGTGTCGTGTAGACCATCCCATGATCAAAAAAAAAACCAAATTCTGCCTGTGACACCAGCCTTGGAGACAGGTTTTGATAAGGTGGGTCTGCATGTTTCTTCCAGTATCGTTCCCTGCAACTAGAAGGATAGAAGAAAACACTACCTGTGCTCCTGATCCCTTAACCGATTATCCCAAGGCCCTGAAGTCTCTTTTGATGGCCCTTGGACTTCTTGTCTCAACTTCATTGCTGCCTACATGAAAAAACAATAATGGATAATAATCTGAGGGCTGTACCACCAGGCTAGGAAGTTTTCTTTTAACACTTTTAACACAGGCTCCAGGGAGGCAGCAAACCTATAAGAGGTGAGTTTGGTTGGCATATTGGGCCTTCTGTTCCCCTCAGAAGGCTGTCACCAATGACAATAACCCATCTTTTCTTTCTTAATGGAGGCCCTGAGCAACCTATTCTAGGTGACCCTGATTTGAGCAGAGGGGTTGGAGTAGATGATCTCAAGAGGTCCCTTCCAACCTGAACAATTCTGTGATCAGTGTTGCAAAGTCCAGCTGGGTTCCAGTAACTAATGGGGTCCTTCAGGGATCAGTACTGTGACCAGTATTGTTTAACGTCTTCATTATTGACCTGGATGATGGATCAGAGTGCACTCTCAGGAAGTTTGCAGATGACACCATATTGGCGGAGAGTGCTCAGTATGCTGGAGGTTAGAGGGACCTGGAAAGGATGGAGAAATGAGCTGATGGGATCGTCATGAAGTTTAACAATGATAAATGCCAAGTCTTGCAGTTGCAATGAAATAACCCCATGCAACACTACAGGCTGGGAGGCTAACTGTCTATAAAGCAACTTTGCAGAGAAGGACCTGGGGGTCCTGCTGGACAGAAAAATGAAGTTTGTCTCTTTTTTAGATTTGTGTGTCTGCCACCATACATTCTTCTTTCCACCCACTGGTCCTTCCAGGAAAAAAAAAAGGGGAGGAGTGATCCTTCCCCTTTGTTTATCACTGGTAAGACTGTACCTGAAATCCTATGTCCAGAACAAAAGAGTATTCTTTGCCTGGAAACCTCAAGAAAATAAAAAGACAGAAAAGCCTGTTCCACAGAGTATTGAGCTAATACAGAAGTTTTATAAATCCAAATTATGTTTCCAATGAGCATCCATATTTGGGTTACATAAACAGTACTTACTAGTATTTATCACTACAAATTTGAAGAAAAGGATGAGGTAAAAAAAATATAATGTTTCTTTCTTTTTAAGCAAATTGGCTAACTTTGCTAGCAGGAAGTTCCTAATTGCAGGATTCACTGATTACTCAATTTGAAAAAGGGCATGTCTCATAGTAGGTGACTTCCATTCACTATTAATTCTTACTCTACCAAGCATGTTTTTTTGCCTCATAAGCAAAAGCCAGTCTTTACAGAAAAACAGAATCACAGAATATTAGGGATTGGAAGGGACCTTGAAAGAGCATCTAGTCCAATCCCTCTGCTGGAGCAGGAACACCTAAATCATGTCACACAGGAATGTATCCAGGCGGATTTTTAAAGTCTCCAGAGAAGAAGACTCCACAACCCCCTTGGGCAGCCTGTTCCAGTGTTCTGTCACCCTCACCGTAAAAAAGTTGTCTCGTATTTAAGCGGAACCTCCTATGTTCCAGGTTGCACCCATTGCCCCATTGGGTGTCACAGAGAAGAGCCTGGCTCCATCCTCCTGACACTCACCCTTTACATATTTATAAATGTTAATAAGGTCACACCTCAGTCTCCCCTTCACCAAGCTAAAGAGACCCAGCTCCCTCAGCCTTTCCTCGTAAGGGAGATGCTCCACTCCCTTAATCATCCTTGTGGCTCTGCAATGGACTCTCTCAAGCAGTTCCCCGTCCTTCTTGAACTGAGGGGCTCAGAACTGGATGCAATATTCCAGATGTGGTCTCACTAGGACAGAGTAGAGGGGGAGGAGAACCTCTGTCGACCTACTAACCACACCCCTTCTGATACACCCCGGGATGCCATTGGCCTTCTTGGCCACAAGGGCACAGTGCTGGCTCATGGTCATCCGGTTGTCCACCAGGACCCCCAGGTCCCTCTCCCCTTCACTGCTTTCCAGCAGGGCAGTCCCCAACTTATACTGGTGTCTGGGGTTGTTCTTGCCCAGATGCAGGACTCTACACTTGCCGTCGTTATATTTCATTAAGTTTCTCCCCGCCCAATTCTCCAACCTGCCGAGGTCCTGATGGATGGCAGAACAGCCTTCCGGCGTGTCAGCCACTCCTCCCAGTTTAGTGTCATCAGGAAACTTGCTGACGGCACGCTCCATTCCCTCATCCAAGTCACTGATGAATATATTGAACAATACTAGTCCCAGTACCGACCCTTGAGGGACTCCACTAGACACAGGCCTCCAACTCGACTCCGTCCCATTAACCACAACCCTCTGGCTTCTTCCCTTCAGCCAGTTTACAGTCCACCTCACTACCCGATCATCCAGACCACTTTCCCAGTTTAGCTGCGAGGATGCTGTAGAAGACGGTGTCAAAGGCTTTACTGAAATCAAGATAGACCACATCCACTGCCTTTCCATCATCTATCCGCCTGGTTATATCCTCATAAAAGGCTATCAGGTTGGTCAAGCACAACTTCCCCTTGGTGAAGCCATGTTGACTGCCCCTAATGACCCTTTTATCCTTGATATGTGTAGAGACAATGCCAAGGAGAAATTGTTCCATCACCTTACCAGGGATGGAGGTGAGGCTGACCGGTCTATAGTTACCCGGGTCCTCCTTCTTGCCCTTTTTGAAGACTGGAGTGACATTTGCTTTCCTCCAGTCCTCAGGCACCTCTCCTGATGCCCACGACTTACCAAAGATGATGGAGAGTGGCCTAGCAATGACTTCTACCAGCTCCCTCAGGACCCGCGGATGCATCCCCTCAGGACCCATGGACTTACGGATGTCCAGCTTGCTCGGTCCTTAACCCAGCCCTCATCAACCGAGGCAAACTCCTCCTTTATTCCAACTTCATCTGGATCCTCAGGGGTACGGGACTCCTCAGGACAGCCTCCAGCATTATAGACAAAGAAGGCATTCAGTAACTCTGCCTTCTCTTTATCTTCTGTCACCAGGGCACCCACCTCATTCATTAGTGGGCCTACATTGCCTCCAGTGTTAGTTTTATCCACAATGTATTTGAAGAAGCCCTTTCTGTTGTCCCTGACCCCTCTTGCAAGGTTTAATTCTAGGGAGGCCTCAGCTTTCCTAGTTGCCTCCCTACATCCTCTGACAACAGTCTTAAATTCCTCCCAAGTGGCCAGCCCCTCCTTCGATGATCTGTACTCTCCTCTTCCACTTGAGTTTGCCCAGCAGTTCCCTGTTTAACCATGCAGGTCTCCTGGCTCTCTTTCTTGACTTTCTACCTGTTGGGATGCTCTGATCTTGATCTCGGAAGAAGCAGTCCTTGAACGCTAACCAGCTATCTTGGGCTCCTTTTCCTTCAAGTACCTTGTCCCATGGGATTTCCCCTAGCAAATGCTTGAAAAGGCCAAAGTTGGCCCTACTGAAGTCCAGGGTTGTGATTCTGCTTGGTGTTCTGTTCCTGCCACATGAGATCCTAAACTCCACCATCTCATGGTTGCTGCAACCAAGGCTGCCCTCAGCCTTCACTGCTTCAACCAGCTCCTCCTTGTTAGTGAGGACAAGATCCAGCAGCAATCCTCTCCTAGTTGGCACGTCCACCATTTGCATCAGGAAGTTATCATCAGTACACTGAAGGAACCTCCCGGACTGGGGATGGCTGGCTGAGTAAGCCTTCCAGCAAATGTCAGGGTAGTTGAAATCCCCCACGATAACCAGGGCCTGTGTTCTCGAGGCTGCTATCAGCTGCCTGTAGAAGGCCTCGTCAACTCATCCTGATCTGGTGGCCTGTAATAGACACCCACAACAGTATCCCCTATGCCAGCCTGCCCCTTAATTCTCACCCACAGACTCAACTGGCTCCTCATCCGCCCCTGGACAGTACTCAATACATTGTAGTTGCTCTTTCACATAAAGAGCAACTCCACCACCTCGCCTTGCTGGCCTGTCTTTCCTGAGTAGGAAAGAATCCATGATCAGTCATGTGAGCTGTCCCACCATGTCTCTGTAATTGCCACTAAATCATAGTCTCCTGACTGAACACGGATTTCTAACTCCTCCTGCTTATTCCCCATGCTACATGCATTGGTGTACAGGCATTTCAGGGAGCGAGCTGAGCATGCTGATTTCACCCTAGGGGGGTGGGAGGTCTCCCAGTCTTCATCACTGCTAGGGCGTTGCCCCACCGGTGCAAGCCCAGCTACATTCCACTCTCCCTTTGGATCTAGTTTAAAGCTTTCCAAATGAGCCCTGCTAATTCCTGTCCCAGAACCCTTTTGCCATTGTGAGATAAACCTTTCCCGCATACTACTATCAGGCCTGGTGTCTTATAAAACCAGCCATTATCAAAGAACCCAAAGCCCTGCCTGTAGCACCAGTCACATAGACAATCATTTATGGACTGGATCCTTCTATTCCGTCCCACATCATCACCCCAGAATGGAAGGAGGGAAGAGAAAATGATTTGTGCTCCAGACTCTTTCACCAGCTGTCCCAAGGCCTTGAAGTCTTTCTTCATTCCCCTCAGACTACAGGATGCAGCTTCCTCCCCACCTATCTGGAAGATCAGTAGTGAGTAGTAGTCTGTCGAGTGCACCAGGCTGAGGAGCGTCCTGGTGATATCCCTGATCCAGGCTCTAGGTAGACTACAGACTTCCCTTCGATGAGGGTCAACTCTGCATATTGGGCCCTCTGTTCCACTCTACTACAATTACCCTTCTTTCTTTCTTTTCGGAGGCAGTCTTGAGGCATGGTGTCGACTGCCTCTTCTGATGTGACCTCGTAGGCGGGCCTTCCACCACATCCTCACCTACCTCTCCTTCAAGATCCAGGGCCTCAAACCTATTACGGAGGGGTACCTGGGGAAGCGAGGTAGGTAGGGAGGGGGGTTGCCTGCAACCCTGAACTGGGACTCGCTTCCAAACCTCCTCGTCTTTTTGATCCCCTCCCTCTGCCCAATAGCAACAGGGCAGGGGCTCCACCTCCCTCTGGGGGGCATCCCCCCGGCGCCCTTCCCTCTGGCACACCAGGGAGTTACTCCACCAGTCAGTCTCCTGCTCACACACCCTGATGCTCCTTAGTCTCTTTACTCCTTAGTCTCCTTAGTCTCCTTAGTCTCTTTACTTGGACTATTTCTTCTTAGATATAGTGAAAAATCACTTAAAGATAATATGTGATTTCCCTTGTCTTGTTTTTTCTTCTTCATTATTGTTGCAACATTCATTCTCCACCAAGATTTCACAGCAGTAAGAACAATCCTACTTTCTTTTAGCTAAACGCATTCTTATATATTGATTATTGATACTGTCTTTGAACATTGCACATTGCATTTTGTTCTTTAAAACTGGGGTAAACAGCATAATGGCAATGGTTCAGGGTACTTCGTGCTTACTTAAGGAAACAGCAGTATTTCAGTAATTGCTGTTTCCTACCTGGTTTTGCTCTTTAAAAGAAAAAGCATTTAGGCAAAATTGAAGGGTGAAAATTCATGATAGAAGTTTTCAGTGGATAGGAAACAATTGTTGCAATTGCCAATATATCTGTAGGAATGCTCAAAACAATTTTCACTACTAGTCATAGATTTCTTGAAAGGGTCTTAGTTGAAATGGTCAGTTGTGCTTGTTAAATCAAAACCTAAATAATAATTCAGGTTGGAAGGGACCTCAGGAGGTCTCCAGTCCAACCTTCTGCTCAAAGATGGTCAGTGCTGAATTCAGACCAAATTGCTCAGAACTTTATCCATTTGGGTCTTGTAAACGTCCAGGGATAGAGACTACACAAAACTCTCTGGACAACCTGTTGCACTGCTTGACTGTCCTCACCATGAAAAAAATTCTTCTTCCAAGTCAGGACCTCTCTTGTTTCAATTTATGCCTGGTGTGTATCACCCCCCCTGCTGTGCATCATTGTGAAGAGTCTTATTTCATCTTCTTGATGACCTTGTAGGTATTGAAAGGCTGCTATTAGGCTCCCCAAAACTTTCTCATGCTCAGGCTGAACAAGCCTAGTTCTCTCAGCCTCTCCTCATAGGGGATGTGCTCCAGCTACCTGATCATGTTGATGGCCCTCTGCTGAACTTGCTCCAGTTTATCAACATCCTTCTTTGTATTGGGAGGGATCCAAACCTAGACTGGATAAGTCTCTGAGCCAATACATGCAGCAGATCTCAGTGTGGAATATTTAAATACTGAGGATACAAGCAATTTCAAGAGAGTTAACTTGCTACCTTTACCTTTTTCACTGTATTTTTGTTCTTTAATGTTTAGGTGCCTTGACCCAAGCCATTCGCAATTTTGCAAAAAGCCTTGAAGGTTGGCTTTCCAGTGCCATGAACAATATTCCACAGAGAATGATAGAAACCAAGGTAAACGAAGCTTACTGCACTTTTCATTACTTTATGCAAATGTACACTGAATGTCATTTAAAATCTAAAAGTAGCAACATTTTAACTTCTATGCTAAGTGTCATTTAAGTTGAATTTCAAAACATAAAACACAGGATTTGAAATCATTTTCTTTTGCATAAAAAAAAAAAGAATAGGAAAAACTCTATTCGTTGTATTATATGTGAACTGGAACATCTGAGAGCTGATCTGAGATAAATGGATTTTTTTCATAGGTTGCCACTGTAAGTGCCTTTGCCCAGACTCTGCGAAGATACACATCGCTTAATCACCTGGCTCAGGCAGCTCGAGCTGTGCTTCAGAACACTTCTCAGATCAACCAGATGCTCAGTGATCTCAACCGTGTTGATTTTGCCAATGTCCAGGTAAACTCTGGCTTTAAACAACAGACTTTTTAAAAAATGTATTTCCCCAAAATTTTTTTTGTTGTTGCTATTTCTTATTATTCCATCAATAAAGCAAAGTGAGAACATTTTCCTGATTTTTGTATATGCAGTGATTCAGTTGAAACTTGCCAACTTACACTTCAGCCTTAAATAGAAGCTCTGAGCCATTATCTGTTTCCATTGTCTCTGAAGACTTCTTATCTTTCAGACCATACATTCTGCCAATTTTCATTTGGTGCAAATGAAAGTATAGAGTATATGTGGTCTTAGAATGGACATCATGAATGACGCATAAATATGAAAACTTGGACAATAGCATAGCTTCTGATCTTCCATAAAAAATATTAATTGAACAGCACTATTTCTAGTAGAGATTGTTTCATTAAATTAATTTTTATTTCAAAGACGATGTCATTAATATACTTTCTTCAATTGTTTGTGTTTAAATTTCCCACCTTTCCTAAGTAACTGGTTAGTACTAGTTTCCAGTAATCTGTAAAAGATGAACTTATTATTTTTCATTAGGTTTAAAAAAAGGTTTCCCTTTTACCTCTTTCTTCCTCCATGCAGTGGGGTTCCTGCATCGAGGAAACCCCAGGGAGTGGAGAGAGCCATGGGAGTGGAGAGAGCTGCCAGGAGCTGGCAGCCCTCACAAGAGCAGCTGGCGAGGCTTGGGCGGGGCCAGGAGCAGCGGTGGCCACCCCCCCCACCCCCCCACAAGTACAAAGGCAACCCCTAGGGAGCATGAGTGACCAGGAGTGCGGCAATCAAGCTGTGGTGTGTCAGCCAGGGTGTGGTATGGCACCACAGTTTGCATGGCAGTTTGTACGGGAGCTTTGCCAGCTCGACCAGGGAGTGATGGCATCCACCCAGCACACGGCCTCTCTAAGCTCTGCACTCACCACAACTGACGCAGCTTCCCAGACAGAGCTTTGGTGGGATGAAGGAATGAAAGACACGGACTCCCGATGGCTCTTGAACAGGAGACGTTTATTACAATTTTTCTCCACTACATATACTTTCCCCATAGTCCCAAACGCTGTTCACGCGCCTGAATCTATCATACAATTGGTCAGAGACCCTCAGACACGCGCCTCAAGCCAGCCAGCAACTGGCCACTGCGCAAAGCTCATCTTTAACACTGCAGCCAAGTTACTTATCTCGACCTTGCTCAAGTTTTTGTTTCTGTCACTTACTTCCTCATTATCTTTAGTTCAGGGACGTGTCAAACAGCGCAAGGCTACTTGCGAATTCCTTCCCCTCAATTCCCCCTTTTTTATTTTCAGCCAACCAAATGCTTTTTATAGATTTTTCTATCAAAGAACAGACATTGCAATAAGCAAGGTACAATAAGGAACAGAGTGAAAATCACAAGCAGAATTACAATTGCCATCTTGACTAATTCCCTTAACCAACCCACGATACCTAGGTCGCTTAGCCACGTATCAAGTCCTAATGAGCTTGTTTTTAACTTCCCTGTTAGTTCCTTGAGTTGCTTAATTTGTCGGTAAACCATCTGAGGATTATCAGAAAGATTTATGCAACGCATACCTTCAAATTCTTCACAACCATGCCCTTGTGTTAAAAGCAAGAATCAGTAGCAGCTCGATTTTGTAAAGTAGCATGCCTAATAGAATCTACATCAGTCAACAAGCCACTAAGCGCTAGGGATGTTGCTTCGCAGCGATGCTGTGTCTCACTCACACAGCACAATCACACAATCACGCAAAGAGGCCCCTTGCACTTCTCATTCATACCACAAGAATATATCACTTAAAACAATAAGCAAACTTGTTTGTATCATCTCTGGCCATGTTCCTCGTGGAGTAACTCACTTCACAACAATACTTTGTCTCAAACACATACACTTACACAAATGCTTTCAACATGAGATACCCAGACATCCACAAATAAGACATACAATTATTAACACTCCAATTATTATCCCTCCAGCAGCTGCAAATATTACCCAGATAACCTTGTCACAATTGTGAGAGAGCCGCTTACCCTTCTCCTGCTTCTTATACAGTCATTAGCAGGTCCATCCTGTCTCCCAAAACTGGGATGCAGCGGTAACCTCGGATTTGCCCAATCTACTCCCAGGATCGCTAGTGGCCGCTCTATCAGTCAGCAAATCCCCTTGGCCACTCTATCGGTCAGCCTGTAGGGTACCCTCCTCCCTTACGGGGACTATGCTGCACACCAGACATCTCTGCGCGATTTACCAGCTGCCCCGGCCACATGTACGACCTACAGGCCCTTCCTGTACTGTAAAACATACTGTTTGTCTGCGGCTTCAGGAGGTCCTTGTCTACTCCCGCGGTGAGCGGCTGAGAGTGGAGGCTCCTCCAAGGAAAATACTCGGGGTGCACCTAGGGGCGTCCGCTCCACAGTCGATCCCACAGCCAAGCAGAGCGATTCCTGGTGCAAGGAATGATGCTATTATAGATTTGTCAGCTTGCCAGAAATCAAGCTCATCATTGCAGCCTTCTGCATAGGCCTCTATGCTACGTTTCTGCCTCTTGTAAATTCTGGTAATGTTTACAATCATCGGCATATTGACTGTTAATAAGGTGAGACGTCCAATGGTACATGGACCTCCCGTTGTATGAGATGGAATGCCCTGCCGTGCCCAATCACCACAAATCAAAAAAAAATCCTGAGGGCAATGCCAACGGGGCATTTGTGGAACGTGATTTGTTGTTGGACGTATAATTACACCAAAGAGATGCATTGCGATAAAGAGCAGGTGTGGTGTTGACGATTTGTTTCATGGTTTGGTTTTTGCCTGTGTAATTGAACCTTACACATGCTGTTGCTGTTACACTTCCCAGGATATCTAATTCCTGTGGCTCTAGGGGCACTTGTGGTAAATAGACAGTCCACCCATCCTAGTTGTCTACCACAGCGCTCCCATTCTTTATTGCCAATTGTTCTCCGCTGCCCATCTGGCTGCTTATTTCAGTCCAATCTTTGTTATCTCCCAGGATCCCCAACAGACATGTCGTAAACGGGTCGTTAGCAGTAGCCAGGGACAGGCACATCGCTTCTTGTCCTGTCATGTTGGTGAGGGTGACCCAGATGTTGCGGCGTGGTTGGATGGAGACCCAGGGCTGGCAATAACCGATGACAGCGGCGATTGTGAGGAGGAGGCCAACCATGGCCTTACCCCTTGCTGGTACCCATCTTGGTCCGTGACCTGTGGAGACACAAGCATACCCTCGACCCCAGGTTATTAGAGGATGGGGTCCCTCCCAAAGACGTGCATTTAATTTTTTTTTTACCATTACTAAGGCCTGCTCTGCTTGTGGCACCTGTGACAGCGCGGAATTCATATTTTTGTAATGTTTTACTATGGGCGGTACCTCTTTGTGAGGAAAGGGTAATGATAGGTGAGTCATTACGTGAAGTGCCTTTCCCAACCTGTTCTGTGGTGTTTCCTGGGTGTCTCCCCCTTTTTGTTTATTTAGCAGTGCTTTCAAGGTGCGATGTGTGCGCTCAACAGTGGCTTGACCCGTGGGGGAATGAGGAATGCCTGTGATGTGTCGGATACCCCAAGTCTGAAAAAAGGTTTGAAGGGAGTGATTACTATAGGCGGGGCTATTTTAGGTTTTTATTTCTTTTGGGATGCCTAGTGCCATGAAAGCAACACGGAAGTGAACCTGGACATGGCGACTAGTTTCACCCACCGCAACTGGCACCGAAATAGCATGAGAGAAAGTATCTACCGACACGTGAACATTTTTCAAGCGACCAAATTCTGGAATATGCGTTACATCGGTCTGCCATAAGTGTAAGGACCGTAGACCTCTAGGGTTTACTGTTAAAGACGGGGTCGAAACATGTTGTTGACAGTCAGGACATGTTTGGACAATCAATTTGGTGTCAGTGATCGATATAGTGAATTGTTTCGCCAAGACTTTGGCGTATTGATGGAAAAAGGCATGGGATAACCGTGCTTGCTCCAGCACCTTAGGTACCGGGGCAGTCAGGGTCATATTAGTTAGCTGGTCAGTGCGTGCGTTACCCTCTGCAAAAATACCAGGTAACATGGTGTGGCTCTGCATGTGAATAAAACAATACAGGTGCACTCGCTGCTCTACCAAAAATAACAGCTCTTTAAATTTTAGAAAAAAGTTTTCCTTTGGGATATGTCTCAAATGTGCCCTCTCAATGCGCTGAGCGACACTTACAGCACATTGCAAGTCCGATACAATATTCAAAGGTACTGTTGGCCAGTGCTTGAAAGCCATTATAATAGCATGTAATTCAATTATCTGTGGGGAACCTTGGATCTGCTCAGTCTGGTGTTGCCACTTTGCACCTTCTTCCCAAGTTACTACAACTTTGCCTGTTTTCTGGACCCATCTGTAAAGACTGTCCGCCCATTCATTGGTTGCCGTTGGCACAACGGCCGCTCTTCAATTTTTATATTATTATAAAAGGACAACATTTTATGAGGTGGATGGTGGGTATCAACCTGTCTGTCGAATCCCGTCAACGCTATTTGGAGCTCTAAACTATTCTGCAAGCACCAGGTGAAATAGTCTTTTACTACGGGAATTATAATCAGATTGGGCTCTTCTCCCACTAATTCAACTAATCTCTCATGTCCTTTATTAGGACGGCGAACATTTCCACTCGCGTTGCAATAGTTTCTGAGGGTTGATAGGGTAAAAAGACCCATTCCAGGACCACTAAGGGGTCCTTATGGCAGAGATCCCATTGCCCAATAATAGCCACTGGTTGTTGTTCTTGATTACAAATATATAATTGAAGGGGGAGGTTCTCACTACGGCAATGGCATTGCTGTGCCGAGATTCTTTCGTTAACCATTTGCAATGCTTTATGAGCCTCCTCAGTCCATTGCCTTGGGGCATTAATATCAGTGTCTCCCTTTAATAATTCAAATAGAGGTGCCAATATCGAATTGACTATCCCACACTGTACTCTAATCCAGTTTATATTCCCTAGTAATTTCTGTACATCGTTCAGTGTCTTAACATCTGCATTACTGGATATCTGCTGTGGTTGAATGGTTTGCTGTAAAATCTTCCACCCCAGATACTTCCAAGGTGCTTGGGTCTGCACCTTTTCAGGTGCAATTTGGAGTCCTGCTGTCTGTAACGCTTGTTTTAAGGCAGACAGTGCCTCTTGGACCTTATCACCAGATGGTCCAGCTAGTAGGATATCGTCCATGTAGTGGTATATATATATATAGCTCCGGGAAGCATTGGCGTACTGGTTGGATAGCTTTTGCAACATAGGTTTGACACATAGTTGGGGAGTTTTTCATGCCCTGTGGTAGTACAGTCCAATGATATCGGTCCATAGGCTCCTTCCTATTGATCTTTGGTACCGAGAAGGCAAAACGAGGAGCGTCGTCAGGATGCAAAGGAATTGTGAAAAAACAATCTTTCAAGTCCATAACAACGATGTCCCAATTACGGGGTATCGTTGTAGGTGAGGGTAATCCTGGCTGCAAGGAGACCATGTCCTCGATCACTGCATTGATTCGTCGCAAATCATGCAGTAATCTCCATTTCCCGCTCTTCTTCTTGATGACAAACACTGGTGAATTCCATGGGCTGTTTGTCGGAACAATATGTCCTTGTTGGAGTTGTTCTTGAACCAACTCCTGCAGCGCTGCGACCTTATCTCTTGTGAGCAGCCATTGATCCACCTATACCGGTGATTCCCTTTTCCATGTGAGACGGAGTGTCGGTCGCTCATCAATGGCCGCTACTGAACATTTTCAGGGGAGGAGATGGTGAACTTACATCGTCCCATCACATTTCACCCCATCAGGCTGATGGGGATATTAGCAATGTAAGGGCGTACTGTGCACGTAGTACCTTCTTGGGTTTTTATAGTAAGCATCGTGGCACTCTGAAAGGTGCTTGACATTCCTCCCACTCCAAGCAATCCACCTGTGGGAGTTGTCATGGGCCAAGCAGAGGGCCAGTCTTTAATGGCAATGACGGTAATGTCCGCTCCAGTGTCCACCAGCATCTTGCATTGACTGGAGGGTGGGTGCTCAGAGTTATTCCAAAGGGTAACAGTAAGCGTTGGCCGATGCTGAGCTATGTCAGCCGCCCAAAATACCTCGGGGAATCCGGCTGACCCGAATCCTGCCGCTCCCCTGATAGCATCCACAGCCCTTGGTACTACTGCTCGGAAAAGAATCAATTTAGCAATTCTAGTTCCCTTTGGCATTGACAATGGTGGAGACGGTGTCCAAGCCGTAGCTTGGATTTGTCCTTTATAGTCGGCATCAATTATCCCCGGCAAAACAAACAATCCGGTCAAAGTTGTACTTGATCGTCCTAGCAGCAATGCACTACAGACATTCCCAATTGGTCCTTTGACGTTCAATGGAATTTTATGAACGTGAGTACCCCACAAGGTGGCGTCTGTTACTGTGGAGACATCCACTCCGGCACTCCCTCTGGTTCTGGCTGAGAGGGTGTCCACGGTGGTAACCGTGGCAGCGGGGCTGCAGGTGGCGCTGAACCCTGCGTCAGCATTACGTTTGGAGCCCTCCCTTGTGGAAGGTTCCTCCTTTGACCGGGAAGGGGGATGCTTGTGTCGTCGCGCGGCCCCGGCCCGCGCTCCTCTTCCCGTTTCCCTGCCGCGGCGGCAAAGGCTGCCCTTCCGCGTTGTATTTAGAGCGGCATTGGTTCGTCCCGTGGCGTCCTTTCCCACATCTGGGACATAAAGTGGGCGGAAATGCCGGCGAGTTCCCCCCTTGCCCCCGCCAGGGGCATGCAAAGACTAGGTGGCTCGGGTCTCCACACCAATAACATTTTTTCTGACCCTTGGGGTCCTGACTGATGGTTAGTGCTGTTGCAAAAGCGGACGCCAGCGATTCTGTACGATGTTCGATAGAGCCCACTCGATTACACGCCTCTATCATCTGAACTGTTGTTGCATTCACGGGCAGAGCCTGTAGCACCTTTTTATAGTTGGTGTTTGCGTTTTCTACTGCTAGCCTTTGTAGCAAGGCATCTTTTGCTTCCTGATTGTCAATCTGCTTATCTAGTGCATCGCGAAGTCGATCTATAAACTGCATGTATGGTTCAGACACCCCTTGCTGGACCTTTGTAAAGGACAGTGCGGGCTTTTCGGTCTCTGGAATTCTTAACATTGCCTGGAGAGCTAGGGTCGCAGTCAGCCGGAGGATGTCTGGATCTAGACGTGCCTGAAGGCGTGGATCCCCTGTCGGGTCTGTACCCATCAGTTGAGGTATACCGGCTCCGAAAAGTGGATCCCCCAGCTGCCCTTCTAAATTTTGGAGCGCTGCATGTTTATACAAATCTCTCCATTTATGTTCCCATAATATTTTTTGTGTCAGAGTTAATATCATCGCCGCCATTTGTCGTATGTCAAAGGGGGTTAAAAGCTGTCCTGTCATGACATTCTCCAGCAGGGACTGCGTATACACGGCCAATAACCCATAAGTGGTCACCATCTTATGCAGTTCTTTAATAAGGTCCCACTGGAAGGGGTTCCAGTCATTTTGCCCATGATCCCAAACTTGGACTGGAAAAACAAGCCCTGCGCCCCCCCCCCCCGCCCCCCCTTCCTTTACTGCTTCTCTCTGAAGTTGTTTCCAACAATCTCGGGGGTCAAAGGGATCCCCCGTGGGCAGTGCCGCTGGCCTTGTGGGCGGCAGCGATGGCGGCGCTGACAGCCGCTGAGATATTGTCTCCGCCTCTGTTCCCAAGTCTGTCAGGTTTACTTTCTCTGGCGGTACGCAGTCACCCCTTTTTATTTCACCCACCTGCATAGCCTGAGCGGCCACTGTCTGCACCCTTTTTTCTGCTTGCCATGATCTCAATGTCTCAGTTACTAAGCGCCAGGTCGTCATCACCTCAGCAACTCTTGTATCTCCCCGCGAGGCAGCGTCCCATATAGTTGTCCCCGCGTTTTTCCCAAGTTTTTACATCAAATGTCGCCGAAGCTATTGCCGGGGCCCCATTCTTTCGTAAGAACTTTAGCAATCATTTCACTTTATGCAGGTCAAATTTCACTCCTCTTTTTACTGGGAGTTGAGTCAATAACTTAACTATCGCCTCCTCATCGGCCGATACATTAGGTCCCATAGTTAATGCCCCAGCAGCTGACCTGCTTCTTGAGGTGATGTCCCAGTATTAAAGCCACGGTCCCGGCGCCAGCTTGAGTCGTTTGGCTGGGGTCCCTCCGGATGCTTCTCTCAGTGCTGCTCTCTTCCCGATCACGTCGGGGTCACCATTTGAAGGAATGAAAGACACGGGTTCCCGATGGCTCTTGAACAGGAGACGTTTATTACAATTTTTCTCCACTACATATACTTTCCCCATAGTCCCAAACACTGTTCACACGCCTGAATCTATCATACAATTGGTCAGAGACACTCAGACGTGCCTCAAGCCAGCCAGCAATTGGCCACTGCGCAAAGCTCATCTTTAACACTGCAGCCAAGTTATTTATCTTGACCTTGCTCAAGTTTTTGTTTCTACCACTTACTTCCTCATTATCTTTAGTTCAGGGACGTGTCAAACAGCGCAAGGCTACTTGCAAATTCCTTCCCCTCAGTGGGAACACACTGCTACCCAAGTGTCAGGCTGCAGGGTGTGCCTTACTCTTACACCAGTACAGGACAGCAAAGGTGAGCACACCTGTGGGAGGTGTGCCCAGGTAAAGGAATTCCTCTGCTTAGTGAAAGAGCTCTGGGAAGATGTGAGTAGATTGAAGAGTATCAGGGAGTGTGAGGGGGAGATAGACTACGGGAATCACTCCCTACCTTTCCTGAGACAGAAAGATAGGATGCATGATATGGAGGATTCCCTAACCTCTCTTTACCTGGCTGAACACAGTGACTTAAAGGATAAGGGGCAATGGTGACAGATTCCTGCCTGGCACAGCAGGTACATCTCCTCAGTGACTATCCCACCTTCCCAGGTGCCCTTGTGTAATAGGTATGAGGCTCTGCAAGTGGAACTGAACAATAATGAGGACAATCATTCATCTATCTTGGAGGTGTTACCAAAGTTAAGACAGCCTACAGCCTGCGTCAAAACTACTTCCACAAAGAAAAAAAGATGGATCATTGTCATAGGAGACTCCCTTCTGAAGGCCCAATATGCCAACTTGACCGACTTCTTAGGGAAGTCTGCTGCCTCCCTGGGTTAAAGATGTGAAGAGAAAGCTTCCTACCCTGCTGAAGCACTCAAATTATTATCCATTATTGCTTATTAAGTAGGCAGTGACAAAGTTCCAACAAGAAGTCTTGCAGAGGGGTCCTCAGCACCATTTTGATTTTTACCAGGTTCACCCCCATCAGGACAGCCCAGGACAGAAGTCTTTCAAATGTAGTTGAAAGATTGTGGTGGGTTGACCCTGACCAGCAGCCAAACACCCATCCTGCCTTTTGCTCACTCCCCTCTCCTGCGGGATGGGGAAATAACAGAAAGAATGTGAGAAGACTCATGCCCTGTATGTTAGGGAGTGTTCTGATCGTCTTTGAGCTTAATGATGGTGACAGTAGGGTTGAGTGTTTATGGGTAAGAATCAGGGGGAAGGCCAATGAGGCCGATGTCATGGTGGGAGTCTGTTATAGACCACCCAAACAGGCTGAAGAGGCAGATGAAGTATTCTATAAGGAGCTAGGAGAAGTCTCACAATCAATAGTCCTTGTTCTCATGGGGGACTTCAACTTACCAGATGTCTGATGGAAATACAATACAGCAGAGAGGAAACAGTCTAGAAGGTTTCTGGAATATGAAATGGAGAATGACTGGATGACTGGAGACTTCCTAACGCGATACCTGTCTATAAGAAGGATCGTAAGGAGGGCCCTGGGAACTACAGGCCTGTCAGCCTGACCTCGGTGCCAGGAAAGGTGATGGAACAGGTCATCTTGAATGCAATCACACAGCATGTGCAGGACAACCGGGGGATCAGTCAGCATGGGTTTATGAAATGCAAGTCCTGCCTGACCAACCTCATCTCCTTCTATGACCAGGTAACCTGCTTGGTGGATGAGGGAAAGGCTGTTGACGTAGTCTACCTAGACTTCATCAAAGCCTTTGACATGGTCTCCCACAATACTCTCCTGGAGAAGCTGGAAGCCCATGGCTTGGACAGGTACACTCTTTGCTGGGTTAAAAACTGTCTGGACGGCCGGGACCAGAGAGTGGTGGTGAATGGAGTGAAATCCAGCTGGCGACCGGTCATGAGTGGTGTTCCCCAGGGCTCGGTGTTGGGGCCCATCTTCTTTAATATCTTTATTGATGATTTGGATGAAGGAATTGAGTGCACCCTCAGTAAGTTTGCAGACAACACCAAGTTGGGGGGGGGGGGGAGTGTCGATCTGCCGGACGGTAGGAAGGCCCTGCAGGGGGACCTGGACAGGTTGGGTCGATGGGCAGAGGCCAATGGGATGAGGTTCAGCATGGCTGAGTACTGGGTCCTGCACTTTGGTCAGAACAACCCTATGCAGCGCTACAGGCTTGGGGCAGAGTGGCTGGAAAGCTGTGCAGAGGAAAAGGATCTGGGGTGTTGGTCGATGCTCACCTGAACAGGAGCCGGCAGTGTGCCCAGGTGGCCAAGAAGGCCAATGGCATCCTGGCTTGTATCAGGAATAGTGTAGCCAGCAGGACCAGGGAGGTGATTGTCCCCCCGTACTCTGCTCTGGTGAGGCCGCACCTTTTGTACTGTGTTCTGTTTTGGGCCCCTCACTACAAGAAAGACATCGAGGCCCCGGAGCGTGTCCAGAAAAGGGCTGTGAAGCTGGTGAAAGGTCTAGAGAACAAGTCTTATGAGGTGCGGCTGAGGGAGCTAGGGTTGTTTATACTGGAGAAGAGGAGGCTCAGGGGAGACGTTATCGCTCTCTACAACTACCTGAAAGGAACTTGTGGGGAGCTAGAGGTCGGCCTCTTCTCACAGATAACTAGTGATAGGATAAGAAGGAATGGTCTCGAGTTGTGCCAGGGGAGGTTTAGGTTGGAAATTAGAAGACATTTGTTCTCAGAGTGAGTAGTCAGGCATAGGAATGGGTTGCCCAGGGAGGTGGTGGAGTCACCGTCCCTGGGGATGTTTAAGGAAAGGTTGGACGTGGTGCCTAGGGACATGGTTTAGTGGGTGATATTGGTGGTAGGGGGATGGTTGGACCAGATGATCTTGAAGGTCTTTTCCAACCTTTATGATTCTATATATGTGGAAGATATCTTCCCGACACAGCTGATGAGTGAGCCAACTAGGGAAGGTGTCCCAACGGACATTTTGCTTGTGATCAGAGAAGGACTGGTGAGTGATGTGAAGGTTAGAGGCTGTCTTGGGCATATAGTGATCATGAATAAATATAGTTTTTGATTCTTGGAAAAGTAAGGAGGGGGAATTCGCAGAACTGCCATCCTGGACTTTCAGAGGGCAGACTTTGGCCTGTTTAGGAAACTGGTTGGCGGAGTCCCTTGGGAGGCAACCATGAAGGGCTTAGGAGCCTGGGAAGGCTGGACACTCTTCAAGAAGGAAATCTTAAAGGTACAGGAACATACCATCCTCATGTACCAAAAGACGAGCCATCAAGGAAGAAGACCAGCCTGGCTGAACAGAGAGCTGGGGCTAGAGCTCAGGAAGAAAAAGAGGGTTTATAACCTTTGGAAGAAGGGTCAGGCCACTCAGGAGGACTATAAAGATGTCGTGAGGCTATGCAAGGAGAAAATTAGAAGGGCCAAAGCCCCATTGGAACAAAAGGAAGACTAAGAAGAATCTCCCTCCTTTATTGGATGTTGGGGGGGAAACAGTGACAAAGGATGAGGAAAGGCTGAGGTCCTTAATACCTTCTTCGTCTCAGTTTTTAGTAGTAAGACCAGATGTTCTCTGGGTACCCAGCCCCCTGACCTGGAAGATAGGGACAGGGAGCTGAATGAAGCCCCCATAATCCAAGAGGAAATGGTTAGCAACCTACTGTACCACTTAAGACACAAACAAGTCTATGGGGCCAGATGGGATCCAACCTAAGTGGATCCCTAAGTACTGAGGGAGCTGGCGGAAGTGTTCACCAAGCCATCATTTATCAGCAGTCCTGGCTATTTGGGGAGGTCCCAGTCGACTGGCAGCTAGCAAATGTGTCCATCTACAAGAAGGGCCAGAAGGAGGATCCGGCAAACTACAAGCCTGTCAGTCTGACCTTGGTGCTGGGGAAGGTTAAGGAGCAGATCATCTTGAGTGCCATCGTGCAGCGCATACAGGACAACCAGGTGGTCAGGCCCAGTCAGCATGGGTTTATGAAAGGCAGGTCCCGCCTGATTAACCTGATCTCCTTCTATGACAAGGTGATCTGCTTAGTGGATGAGGGAAGGTCTGTGGATGTTGTCTACCTAGACTTTAGTAAAGCTTTTGACAGCTTTCCACAGCATTCTCCTGAAGAAACTGGCTGCTCATAGCTTGGATGGGTATACGCTTCGCTGGGTAAAAAGCTATCTGGGTCACCAGGCCCAAAGAGTCATGATGAATGGAGTTAAATCTAGTTGGCAGCCAGTCACAAGTAGTGCCCTGCCAGGGCTAAGTATTGCGTCCAGTTCTCTTTGATATCTTTATCAATGATCTAGATGAGGGGATTGAGTGCACCCTCAGTAAGTTTGCAGATGACACCAAGTTAGGCAGGAGTGTTGATCTGCCTGAGGGTAGGAAGGCTCTACAGAGGGATCTGGATAGGCCGGATCTATGAGCTGAGGCCAACTGTATGAGGTTCAACAAGGCTAAGTGCCGAGTCCTATACTTCAGTCACAACAGTTCCATGCAATGCTACAGGCCTGGGGAAGAGTGGCTGGAAAGCTGCCTGGCAGAAAAGGACCTGGGAGTATTGGTCAATAGCTGGCTGAATATGGGCCAGCAGGGTGCTCAGGTGGCCAAGAAGGCAAACAGTATCCCGGCTTGTATCAGAAATAGTGTGGCCAGCAGGACTAGGGAAGTGATTATCTCCCTGTACTCAGCTCTGGTGAGGCCGCACCTTGAGTGCTATGTTCAGTTTTGGGCCCCTCACTACAAGAAGGACATCGAGGTGCTGGAGAGTGTCCAAAGACGGGCAACAAAGCTGGTGAAAGGTCTGGAGAACAAGTCTTATGAGGAGTGGCTGAAGGAGCTGGGGTTGTTTAGCTTGGAGAAGAGGAGGCTCAGGGGAGACCTTATTGTGCTCTACAGTTACCTTTAAGGAGGCTATAGTGAGGTGGGAATTGGTCTATTCTCCCAAGCACCAAGTGATAAGAGGAAATGGCCTTAAGTTGTGCCAGGGGATGTTTGGGTTGGATATTAGGAAAAATTTCTTCATTGAAAGGGTTGTAAGGCATTGGTAAAATTTGCCCAGGGAAGTGGTTGAGTTACCATCCCTGGAGGTATTTAAAAGACATGTAGATGTGGTGCTTAGGGACATGGTTTAGAGGTAGACTTTGCAGTGCTATCCAGTGGTTGGACTCAATGATCTTAGAGGTTTTTTCCAACCTAAATGATTCTATGATTTTCTTTAGAAGAAACAACAGCTTTTTCTCCTGTTGTTCAACTAATTGACATGGTCCAGTGTGGTGGTTTTTCCCTGCTATGCAGCTGAATTCCATCACAACTGCTCACATGCAAAACAGACTATTATATATAATATATATATATAATAGATAATATATATTTATAGGGAGATTAATATAATTTATTGCCTATCACTAGCAGACTAGAAAAGTGAGAAACTAAAAGGAAACTAAAAACATTCCCCCCCCCCCATTCTTCTATGTCCTCCCCCCGAGCGGCTCAGTGGAACAGGGAATGGAGGTTGCAGTCAGTCCATAGCTTTGTCTCCATTGCTCCTTCATGGGCATTTGCTACGCCTGCTCCAGCATGGGATCCCTCCCATGGGATGCAGTCCTTCCCAACTGATCCTATATGGGCTTCCCACAGACAACAGCTCTTCAAGAACTGCTCCAATATTGGTCTGTACCACAGGGTCCATCCTTCAGGAGCAAACTGCTCCAACATGGATCCCCCATGGGTGGCAGCTCCCACCAGATCAGCTGCTCCTGCGTGGGTTCCTCTCCATGGGCTACAGCTCCAGCAGAAGTGTCTTATTGGTCTTATTTAAACTAAAAAATGTAATACAATCACATTACATGATAATACTGTGAATTGCTCATTAATGTACATGGGCTGTGTTTGTCCATTTGTAGGCTATTTATATTACATATTAAGTAATGTGGGCTAAGTAAGGCTGAGGTCACTTAGGTTATCTAGTCTGGGGAAAAGAAGGCTAAGAGGTGACCTCATTGCTCTGTATAAGTTCCTGAGGAGGGGAAATTGAGAGGGAGGTGCCTGTTTCTTCTCCCTGGTAACTGATGACAGGACATGCAGGAATGGCACAAAGTTGTGCCAATGGATATTCAGACTGGATATTAGGAAAAAATTCTTTACTGTGAAAGTGGTCAAACACTGGAACAGGCTTCCTAGAGAGGTGGTTGATGCCCCATGCCTGTCGGTGTTCAAGAGGCATTTTGACAATCCCCTCACATATATGCTTTAGCTTTTGGTTAGCCCTGAAGAGGTTGGGCAGTTGGACTAGATGGTCTTTGTAGGTCCCTTCCAACTGAACTATTCTATTCTATTCTATTCTATTCTATTCTATTCTATTCTATTCTATTATGTATTACAGCCTATGGATAAACACAACAACCCCATTTTTTGCCTAATAAACAAATCTCTTTTCAAGTGAGGTGCTTAAAAATCTAAAAAAAAATATTTGAAGATCGAATAATAACTGCTTCAAAGCAATAGAAAACATGGTACTTTGGTTTTGTTTCCTCTTTGTTTCTTACTCTCTCAGCTTCCATTTGACTGCCCTTTCCACTACTTATTCTTGTAGTCCCAAGCCTGACAATTTCTGAATTTTTTTACTAGAAAAACTATGAATGAAAGAAGTTGAAAATTCTTCCATGAAAACCAATTTGGACCATTGCAATGTATGTGCATTTTTTCCGTTGTACTTTTGTGTGTGCTTTATTTGATGCCCATTTTCATACTTCGGGTTGCTTGCTCTTATTTTCTTTCAACTAAGTTGAAAGACATGAAAATAAAAATACTCATTAGTTTGGCTAAGAAGTGTATTTAATCCTTTTCATTTAATTGTTCAATCTTTAAGAATAATTTGTCTTTTGTTTTCATGTTTGCCATGTGTTGTAACAGGAGCAGGCTTCCTGGGTGTGTCAGTGTGATGACAGTACAGTTCAAAGACTAGAAACAGATTTCAAGATGATTCTACAGCAGCAGAGCACTCTGGAGCAGTGGGCTGCCTGGCTTGATAACGTAATGATGCAAGCATTGAAACCATATGAAGGAAGACCCAGCTTTCCTAAAGCAGCACGACAATTTCTTTTAAAATGGTCTTTCTACAGGTAGTTTTTACTAGTCTTCTAAATTATTTTAGCTATTTTATTATTTTCTGAAATGTATACTGCAATAACGTTGACAAAATTAAAAAAAAAAAAACTTCAGACAATAGTCTGAAGAGCTGTTTCCTTTTTCCAGAAAAATTAGTGTTGTTAATATTAAACTTGAGACTATGTGTAACTCAGCAGTGGATGAAATAATCCTTGTATATTATTTTAAGTCTTGTGCAAATGTAATGAGGTTAGAAATCACAAAATCTGAAGCACATTCAGGAGACATAACAATAAGAACATGCTGGTCTGAGCATCCCAAGGATATTCAAAATCTTGAAGAACTGTCGTAGCTAGCTCAGAGGATAAGAGGGCGGTGAAGGAGAAAGGGAGAGTGAACAAATAGGAAAAAATATCTCCCCCTGTCCCCTCCATAGATTGGCTCCCTGATGAAAAAAGGCAATAGGTGTAATAGTTGATAGTTTCCGAGATATGGTTTCCAAAGTATGGAGTCGACAACGTTGCTGAGTACAAATACCAGGTTAGTCTCATGACCAGCAATTTCATCATATCATAAGCCATTGTTACACTGCACAGTACCATAATGATCTTAAACCAGGGCCCGGAAAGGATAAACAGCACGACAGGGAGCACATACAGAAAGTAACGTGCTATAAAACTCAATTTGGGAAACAGGCACAGCAGACTTGAGATTAAAGCAATCAACATTGTGACTAGCAACTATTAAGCAGGTCTAATACTTATACCAATTTTAGTTTAACACACTCTGGTCAGATATGTCGTTATCTCAACCCTTCGTGCCCCACATTGGGCGCCAAAAGGACTGTTGTGGTTTAACCCGGCCGGCAGCTAAACACCACACAGCCGTTCGCTCACCCTCCCCCCTCCCTCTCTGGGATGGGGGAGAGAAACGGGAAAGTGAAGCCTGTGAGTTGAGATAAAGACAGTTTATTAAGACAGGAAAATAATTATAATAATAATGATAATAATGATAATAATGATAATAGTACTACTACTACTAATGTGTACGAAACAAGTGATGCACAATGCAATTGCTCACCACCCGTTGACCGATGCCCAGCCTATCCCCGAGCAGCCGGCCCCCCCACCCCGGCTAGCCACCCCTATATATTGTTCAGCATGACGTCAGATGGTATGGAATACCCCTTTGGCCAGTTTGGGTCAGCTGTCCTGGGTCTGTCTCCTCCCAGCTCCTGCTGCACCCCTAGCCTGCCCGCTGGCAGGACAGAGCGAGAAGCTGAAAAGTCCTTGGCTTAGTGTAAGCACTGCTCTGCAACACTTAAAACATCAGCATGTTATCAATGCTCTTCTCATCCTAATCCAAAACATAGCACCCTACCAGCTACTAGGAGGAAAATTAACTCTGTCCTAACTGAAACCAGGACAGAGTTTTATCCTGAGTTAGAAACATGCTATGAAACACTTTGCGTTGAATAGCTATATAATTTTAAAGACAATATCCTTAATAATATTAATTAAAATACCATGATTTCGATTTTTATTATGTAGGGAAGACAAAATCTTTTTTAGTGTGTAAAAGCCCGTTAAAAAAAAAAAAAATCCCATGTCAGCTGCTACTGTAGCAGTTACAGTAAAGCTAGCTTTTTTTTTTCCAGAATGATACACTGTAGCATCTACTTTATGAAGGTATCATATGGATGTTTTTGTCCACAATCTGTATTTGTCTATTTTAAGATATAAACAAACTTATTTTTGCATTATTTATGTTCTACAAGTTTAAAAGCAATACCAATTAACACCTTAGTACTAGGAATATGAGCTCACCAGGCATAATATTTTAAATGACTACTTTGTTTAAAATTAAATAATCTTAATACAGTTGTATTGTTTAAAATTTTAACAAAGAACTGTCTTCCACTGTGGTCAGTTTTTACATGTGCTCACATATTGGTAATTGTGCATATAACAAAACAAAACCCTTCCTGTCTTTTTAAAAATTTATCTTCTAGTTGTGTAATGTGGTGTCCAACAATGCTTTCAGAGAAAGGGGGAAGCAAATAGCTGGCTTTCCTGGACATGTCTTTCTGAAGACATCATAAATCAGATGTTTTTGGTTAGCATTAATTTTAAAAATAGTATTTTTGAAGTGCATATTCCACTGCATATTAATAAATTATGAAAGAATTGTTATATTTATTTCATAAATATTTCTTTTCATATTTAAATAGCTCAATGGTGATTCGAGATTTAACCTTACGCAGTGCTGCTAGCTTTGGCTCTTTTCATCTGATCCGCTTGCTTTATGATGAGTACATGTTTTACTTAGTAGAACATCGTGTTGCTCGGGCAACAGGAGAGACACCTATTGCAGTTATGGGAGAGGTAAGATACCATACAAGATAATGGATTGGTGGATTTAGTGATCGATTTGGATATGCATCTACAGTTTTTTTAATGTTTAAGTGGAGCTATGGGATATTTCGTAATATAACTTAATATAACTGTTGCAGATTGAATCTCAAATATATTTGGCATCTTCAAATTTGGGTTCCTAAAGTTATATATCTTAAACCATGTTTCCTTGGCTGATTTTTTTTCACAATACTAAAAATCACAATGACTTCTAACACTAATTTTCTGCAAGTGAGCTTGTTCATAAAAAAAAGCAGATCAAGCTACTAGGTAGATACCTACATTCTTGAGTTCTGGAAAACTAAATAGTTTATATGAAAATAATAAAGTAAGAGACTAATAGGAAACTTGTTTTTAAGGATATGTTTTTACATGTATTTACACACACTTAATTCCAATACAAATATTTACACAACTGAGTACTAACTTCAGAAGGGTAGCTCATGTGCAGAAGTTAGTTTTGCTTAAATGGTACTGTTCATGTGTATTGTTTCTTTGTGGCAAGGTTCTGGTAGTGGGGGGGTGGGGGTTGGAATTGGGCTGCAGGAGTGGCCTCTGAGAAGAGGTAAAGGGCTGCCCTGGGCTGGACACAGCTGGTTCCACTGAAGTGGAACCACTGAGGTCCAGGAGGTCCACTCAGCAGTGGACCTATCACAGGCTGATCCAATCAGTAAAGTTCGGGGTGCCTCTGTGAAAACATATTTAAGAAAGGGCAGTAAATACCAACTGGACAGGCACAGGAGGAGGGAATAAAAGAGAGTGAGAAACAACAGAGCAGTAGGAGATGCTCCATGGTGGAGCAAATATTCCCTGCAACCTGTGGAGGATCCACCCCAGAGCAGATATTCCCTGCAGCCCATAGAGAACCTTCAGAGCAGATGGAGGAATTCCCAAAGGAACTGCAACCTGTGGAGAACCCATGCTGAAGCAGATTTGCATGATAGGATTTCAGCTTATGGAGAACCCATGCTGGAACAAAGAAAAAACATGAGAAGGAAGGCGTGTCAGAGAGAAACTGCTATGTAATGACCACAACCCTCCCTGCACCGGCTATTGCCTCAGTGAAGGGACTGAATGTAACATGCAGCAAGAACACAGGGAGAAGCGAAGTGCTTGGAGTGAAGTTGAGCTGGGGAAATGGGGAGGAAAGATGTTTTCCCTAAGCATGTAATTTTTTTTTTTGTTTCCCACTACACAAATCAGTAATTAAATATTTATTTTAATCAGTAATAAACTATTTTTCCAGTAATTAGTAAGTGGTCTCCCTGTTTTTATCTCCACCCATGAGCTTTCTCACTCCCATTCTTCCTATTTTCTCCCCCATCCCACGGTGTGGGGGGTGGGGAAGTAAGCAAGCAGATGGGTGAGTGGTCTCAACTTAGAACCATTGTCTTACATGTATCCATGGTATTTGCAAACTGAAGTTTACCTCAGACATCTTCTCTTCAGTAGATCACCTAACCTTTAATTTTCATATCATAGAATCATAGAACAGCTTGGGTTGGAAGAGACCTTAAAGATCATCTAGTTCCAACCCCCCCTGCCATGGGCAGGGATGCTACCCACTAGATCAGGTTGCCCAGGGCCTCGTCCAGCCTGGCCTTGAACACCTCCAGGGATGGGGCATCCACAATCTCCCTGGGCAACCTGTTCCAGTGCCTCACTACCCTCTGAGTGAAGAATTTTCTCTGAACATATCATCTAAATCTATCCTCTTTTAGTTTAAAACCATTCCCCCTTGTCCTGCCATTATCTACCTGAGAAAAAAGTTGCTCTCCATCTTCTCATAAGTCCCCTTTAAGTACTGAAAAGCTGCAATGAGGTCTCCCTGGAGCCTTCTCTTCTTCAAGCTGAACATCCCCAGCTCTCCCAGCCTTTCTTCATAGGAGAGGTGCTCCATCCTTCTGATCATCTTTGTGGCCCTCCTCTGGGCCCACTCGAACAGATCCACATCCTTCTTGTGCCGGGGACCCCAAACCTGGATGCAGTCATCGGGAGCCATAGCCTTGTACCTGTTCAGTTTCATCAGGTAGTCTCGAACCTGCTCTTCACTTACAGTGGGTGGGACTTTGCTTCCCCAGCCCTCATCTACAGCTTCAGGGAAACGAGAGATATGAGAAGCCATATGGGAAGCAATGTAGCTATAGAATTCCTTCTTGTTATTCTTTGCATCCCTTGCCAAGCTCAGTTCCATCTGTGCCTTGGCTTTCCTGATCCCATCCCTGTACATCCGGACTGCACCCCTGTACTCTTCCCAGGCCACATGTCCTTGCTTTCACTGCCTGTTCATTTCCTTCTTCCACTTCAGTTTTCTTGCACAGCCACCCCGGTTTCCTGCCCTCCCCACTCACTTCCTTACACAGGGGGATGAAGAGTTCTTGTGCTCTAAGGAAAAAATCCTTAAAGAGTTGCCAACTCCGTTCATCTCCTTTGTCCGTAAGGACAGTGTTCCAGGAGTTTTGTCCACTAGGTCTTTAAATAGCTTTAAGTTTGCCCTTCAGAAGTTCAGGATGCTGACTTTGTTCTTTGCCAGGCCCATATTCCTCGAGATCACAAACTCAACCAGGGCGGGGTCACTGCAGCCCAGGCTACCTCCAGTCTTGACCTCTCTTTAATGAGTTCGTTTGCATTAGTAAGCACCAGGTCCAGTAATGCTTCTCCTCTGGTTGGTTTATCTAATACCTGGACCAGGAAGTTATCCTCAACACACTCTAGGAATCTCCTGGATTGCTTACAGCCTGCAGTGTGGTTTTCCCAGCAGACATCCGGGTGGTTGAAGTCCTCCATCAGGATGAGAGTATGTGAGTGTGACACACTTCGTGTAGTTGAAGCAAGAATGCCTCATCCACTGGCTCCCCTTGATCAGGCGGCCTGTAGTAGACCCCAACCACAAGGTGTCCTTTATTGGTCTGGTCCTTAACTTTTACCCACAAGCTCTCAACCTGTCTGTGGCTGTTTCTCAGAGGCATCTCTTCACAATCAATTCCTTCCGTAACATAGAGGGCAACATCCCCACCCCTCCTTCCCTATCTCTTCTGAAGAACTTGTTCCAGTTATGTGATCCATCCCACCATGTTTCCGTGATAGCAATCAGGTCATACTTTCTAATTGCACCATTGTTTCCAACTCCTTCTGCTTGTTTCCCATGCTTTGTGCATTGGTGTAGAGGCACTTCAGCTGGGCTATCGGTTGCAGCACCTTTTCAGAGGAACCCTTCCTAATTGCTTTGGAACAGCTCACAAGTATTTCCCTGTTGTTTCCTAAAGTGACAATGTTCCCAGGTTTGCTTTCATCACTCAGAGGTACATCCCCTTTTGTGAGAGTTGCTTAAGAATTCACATTATCTCAGGAGTTATCACCAAAGAATTGTACTTTTAAAGTGTTACAAAATGGACAGATGTGGACATATAATAAATGATTCACCTGGAATGGAATGGAAAATGAACTGGTATACTATGGACATGACTGCAGTCACATGCATGCACTTTCATACTAGCCACAAGCTATTGGAGCATAATATTGGCTTCATCGTAGATAATCTAAGGTCATGTTTGTGTAGAACTGCATCTATGCTTTTTATTGTTTATTTTGCAGTTTGGTGATTTAAATGCTACATCCCCTGGAAATATGAATAAAGGTAAGCAGTCAACTCTTTAAAATGTTTAATTTTATACAGAACTAATGTGTGTCTTGGAGGAAAACAAGTCCTTATTTTTTGAAAATACAGTAAAGCAGAATCTAATGTGTATATTACTATTATACGTGTACAATATGCTATACATGATAAACAGTATATAATAATAACTAGAATGCTGTAGATAAGGTTCTTAACAAGAAAATATTTTTTTAGTATTTATTATTTACGTAAGAAATTTTCAAAATTTCGCCCAGAATTTAGCTGTATATCCTTGTGAGAGAGCTGAAGGAGATGGACAGTTGGAAAAATTAAGATATGATGAGCATGCACATATACCTACATTTGTAGTGAATGATGATTTTGATAAGTGAAGATGGCAGAATTGGGTTCAAGCACTTGCCAAATAACTTGCTAATTGTTACTGAAGAATCTAGTAAGACGTGAGTTTATGTCCTCTTGGTAAACTGTAGGCTTAGTTTGTTCTCAGTTCTTACACTGGTTGTATGATTTGGGGCAAGTCACAACCTCTCTTCAGTTCAGTTTCCTTATCTATAAAATGAGATAGCATTAGAGAGAGTTCATTAACCTATTTATCTGTAGAATTTATTGACTTCTCCCAGTAAAATCTTAAGCTTTCAATTTCTACTTTATCAGGTTTCTACACTTCCCTGTGTTTTCGTATTTCATGTTATTTGCAAAATAAAGGCCTTTGTATTTAGATTTTTCCCTTTTGTGCTATTTTTTCTTGGTTGTTTATTTGTGTAGATGAGGGCAGCGAAGTTGAAAGTGAAATAGAAGACATGGATGAAAATGGAGAGCCACAAGACAAGAGGGAGAAAACAGAACTGCACCAGGTGGGCTGTGTGCAGCAGCCAGCGCTTGAGAGTGGAGTAGAGCAGAACCTCCTGAACCCCCTTCATAATGAGCACATTGTTGCAAATACTCAGACTGTCAGACAATGCACTGCTACTGGAAATACATATACTGCAGTCTAATATTGAAGCACCACACTTACACACAACTACATTAGCCCTGTTGATGCTGGACTAAATGTGGGGGGTGGAGAAAATCGGTCTGAAAGTTGACATCACATTTTTAGCTATGCTGAACATTACCTTTTATTACAGTTGTGAAAAGAAATGGGTGTATGTATGTTGCCAGGTATTTAAAAAAAAATGTAAGCAAAATCATTTTACGTTGGCTACTCAATGAGTTTTCCTCATTTCAAGTGTCAAGGAAGATTTTTGCCAAGCTTTGAATGTTAATGCTTTTGTCCTCTTATAATTAAAGTAACTTAATTTTTTTAATAGTTTTAAAAATTATGTTAATGTTAATTGTCATTATTATTTCATATACATGGGTTTTTAATTAGGTGCACTTCTGTAAAATATCAAAATAAACACTTTATTGTATTTTTACTGGAGGCATACTCATTTGATTGCATATGCATCAAATTTGTCATAAAAGGTGCTTTTCATTGAACAGAACTAGAAGACACTATTTTGATGAAATTGCGATCATTCAGGGGGTATTTTTATGATAATGCTGGAGGACTGGGAAGATTTACCATTTTCTTTCTGTAAGGAAGAAGTGTTTTCACTGCATTTACAAATGCAGAATGATAGAACTGTAAAAATGCGGTAACGTGTACACTGTAGGCATACCAAATTATCTGATCACCATGTAAACAATACAAGCTGCCTTTAAAATCCACAGCTCCAGATTTTATTTGCGTGCCAGTTCCTCTGGTTTTGGAAACTACTGGTTCTATATTTGGGACCACTGCACAGATGCTTTTGGTGGTTGAGTGGTATTGTAGAAACTGAACCTGAAAAGAAGTGACTTTATTTATTTTTTTTAAAGTGTATATGCTACTTATGCTGAACTGGACATACAAGAAAACATTCAATTTGGATGACTTTCTTCTATTCCAAGTATTTTCCTACTAATTCAATCTGCTGCTCTCATAAAAGATAATTTATAGAATGTAAGGAATGTAGCAACCCACATAATTTTCTTTTCAAAATATATTTCCTGATTCTTAAAGTAAATTTAAATTTTTACAAAACTTTAATAAGGTACTATAACTGGCACATCTCACTTGTACTTATTTCCAATTGCATAGAATTTGAATAGGTGGCTAGATGGACCACTGCCATTTAAGAATGTACATCAGGGATCATTGTACCTCGGCTATTACATGGTGCCTTAAATGGAACTGAAGCTAAGATTAGTATTTTTTGTTATTCTTAATAACTGTTAATTTTTTTCATGAAATGTTATTTTTTTCATGAAAATGTTATTTTTTTCGTGAAAATTTCAAATGAGGTTTATGGTCATTTATCTCTAAATTCATCTGTGCACTGAATCCTCATAGTTTTTGTTCCCCCAAATATCATTGTCATAATTTTTTCCTTAGAAATCAGCACCCTTCACCAAAAATCCTAAAAAATAACCCATGATAAATATTTACTCCCCTTCATTATATGATTTTAATATGTAAAAAAGAATGAACTATTCACCGTTTTTCATTTTTAACATGTTTTTTATGCTATAGTATTGTAGTATGATGTGTATTTCAAATTTTGTATTGACAAACCTTAAATGTTTACTTATCATAGTCCTTTATTGGTAGAATGTTGGATTTGTTGTTGGTGAGAGAAGTATTGTTGTAAAATGTAAATCTAGATTGCTAAGAAGAGGTTGGACCTGAATATCTCCGGACTGACATTTTGAATAGTTGTTCACTGTTCATATAGTGCAAAAAGAAAATAATATATTCACACAAATAATGTATTTCATGTATTCTAATAGCAATTATCAAAAAAAATGGAACTATCCCTGATTCAAATAACTGAATGAAGTTTTTATTTCTATGCTTATCAGTTGACCATTCTCTCAAATGAAATAATATTTTCTCCACTTTAACAAATATTTAAAGGAATTCAGTTTCTGTAAGCTGATATGTATACTTACAGGTTTGAGAATTTTCTGCTTTGCTTTTATGTTTACTGAAATTTTAATCAAATGTACTCATATGAATCAATCTGCACACCTTTGCTATTTTTTAATAGATGGGTACTGTTAATGATTTAAGACCAGACATATGGATACCTCAGTCCAAATTATGTAGCATGCAGCACGTGGCTGAATTACCACATCAACTATGAAGTCTGCTTAACATTTTTAGACCTCTAAAAAGCTGTAGCAAGTATCCGCAGGTTAGACATTATAAGAACTCATATGATTTTGGGGTTTTACCTGATCTTGATGTGGAATTCAAAATAATTATTTTAGTGACATTTCTCCCATATAACTTAGCGAACACTGTTGGGAATGGGTGTTGTTAAATTACTTTTTAAATCACAGGGCCCAATTTTCACAAGTTTCATATTTATGAAAAGTTGTTGGTACATTTTCATATTTCCCATCATAAACCAGTTTTTAAAATCCCTCTTTTCAGTTATCTATTTCTGTATTTTATTATTGTACTGTAATATGCTTTGTGCACCCTTTTTTAATGTTTCATTAAAAAATGGAGTATATTCTTTAAATTGTTTACTTACAAAGTCATGATGTACAGCGTTTCTGCCTTTAGCTCACAAATGTATAAAATGTGCTGGTGTACCGTCACTGAAGAATGCATGGGTCTATAAAACATTTCAATTTAAACCAAAGCATTTTTAAATGTATGAAATACTGTTTTGGTTCAAAATATTTTCAACAGGAGACCTAATCTGATATATTTGTAGTTATCACCAATTGACATCAGCATTGTTTAGAAAAACATGTATATTAGTTAGAGCTACATTGCAATTTAATGTAATTTATAGAGTGGATTTACAAAACAAAATAACCTTTTATAGTAATGAAAAAAATGTGAAAATTTAACTTTTTTAATAATGTAGGTATTTTTGGTAATTCATATGACAGTGATTTCAGAGTTTAAAACATTAATTTGAGAGATCAGTGTAAACTTCTGAAAATTACATTCTTGTCTGTAGAACAGAAAAATATCATGTCTATGGTTTAAAAACAGGTCAGTGAATGGTATTCTGGTATATTTGCTAATTTGGTGATTAAAAGAAAAAAATGTAATAGAAGCATAAACAAAATACTTAGTTTTAGCATTAGAAAATTAATTTAATGTAATGCTTTGCATTAACCCTTTGAGTATTGTAAGGATAAGAACAAAACTTTTTAGATAAGCTAATTAGATCACTGAAAATACTCTATACATCTAAGTAGCTGATCATGTTGCAGAAAATATTTTTTATTTTCTAAATTAAATACTTGCATATTAGACAGAAGTGGTTTTGTTATAGAAGGCTTAATAGACTAAATTATTCACTGCTATCAACTTGTGCTGTCTGGTGCGAAACACTACTTCTGCTCTTTTGTTTTCATAATTGCGTTAATATCTCAAGAAATCAAATATGTAGCTCTACAGACATAAGTTGTGTACTTTAAGAGTCCTTTACAAGATGGAGGTTTAGAAAGAAATATGTATACTATTTTGAAAATCACTTCAGGGTAGTATTAAAATACTCTAATAGTGTCAATGAAAATCTTTAGAAATAAAAACAAAACTGCTTAATTAAAAGAATAAATTTTACAGAACTGTTGGTATGTTTGCAGTCAAATTTTCTGCAGTCTATCTGATAGATACAAAAAGGAGAGTGTTGTATTCATATTACTTTTAACTTTCGGTCACTGTGCTATTGACTAATAGAAAGACAGAGGTACTATATTCAGTTTCCTCTACAGGGATGCAGCAGTTTGGATGAATGTCAGAATTAAAAACAAACAAACAAAAAACAAAACAAAACAAAAAAACACCTTGAAATTGGACCTGCCTTCTGCTGTGTTGAAAAACTTTTTTTTTTTTATTGCAAGTAGTACTCACCAGAGCAAGGGAACAAGTTCAGAAGTGAGTAGAGAGTTTCTGAAATTATGTATAGAAATGCTACCTTACTGAGCTTTTTTACTGATCCCTTGCAGTAGAAATTAGCAATCCTAGGTGCAGATGTATTTATTCAAATCTAGCTGAGTGGAATAAAAAAAAAGCCTCATTACCTCGTTTAGTGGAATTACATCGGTATAGTGCAAGTTATAAACATTTTTAGTCAGTTAATGCAAATTCATGCATAATTAAAATACAGTACTCAAAGGGTTTTAATTTAACATTTTATTTGTAATTTATTGTAAATGATTACGAGTTTGCCTTGATCATTGCTGCTAGTGATTTTATGTGCCAGCAGACCTGAGTTTAATTTACCAATTTTAATTAGGAAATAGTAAAAGCCACTTACAAAGTAACTACCTAGTTTTTGTTTGAGGAAAATATGCCTTAGTTTGATCATTTAAACTCTCTTGTTTTATTCTGACTGTTTTCTTTGGAAAAAAAAAAAAAAAGCAGTCCATCAATAAAATGTTGGGACTGAAAGCTCCAAGTAACTAAATATTTGGTAAAAATTTGATCATGATGTTGTCCAATAAAAAGTTCGGATTCCTCACCCGGTGTGCAATAAACAAATCCACACACTAGGTTGAAATATTGTTTATTTCAGAACTGATCAAGTCTGGGTATTAGGTGGTTTCCCACTATGCTGGCACATCTTAGGACTTTCCATGCCACTCTTAATACAATCCCTTATCAATACATTTACATATTTGTACAATCCCCTAGCCTCCGACTGGTTACATAATTAGCATACTGCTGACATGACAGAATCATTCTGCCCGTCCTCAGAGAGGAAGTGTCTCCCAGCCTAGGGGCATGATTTTTACTATTGTAATGAGGATAGTTCACATTAGAATACTCCTATTCTTTGTTTTTCAGCCAATTATTCACGTTATGTTTATTGGTGACATATTCAGAGGCATAGTCAGGATGTTTCCCTCAAGAATGTCAACAGAATGGTCTTCCCGATTAGTAGTTCCTCAGTTAATCATCCTTTAGACATCTCCAAGGCCTGGGTCATCTTACCCTTTCCTCAAAGAACATATTTTATCTCTTTCACACAAAACAGTGTTAACTATCTACTGGTATCAATTAGGGCTGAAATTCATCATAGAGAAGAAGGTCCATAACAAGACTATGAACATCAAAATGACCCACACTTAAATCCAAATAAGGGAAATGCTCTTGTGTTCTTCTTTGATTGTGGTGCAATAGTTTTCAGCACTCCAAAATTATAAATATTTTTAAAGAATTAAAACTGTGGAGGGACAACCTCACCTTGACTAGTGTTTACCAGGAAGCTAATCCAGTATCTTTTGACTTGCAACAAGAGGGGGGTTTGGGTACGTTTTGGTTTGTTGTTTGTTTTTTACACAAAGAATACTAAAGGGTTCCAAAATACATTGTTAAAATGATTGTTTTGTATTTAAAGATTAAATATCATATTAAAGTAATCCAATAAAGCAATTTAAAATATAATTTTTGGTACCAAAGCAAATTGCTCAGCTTCACAGAAAATTGCTCATCTTCACAGGAAATTTGGATTTACAGTAATAAGTAATGAGGCTATTGAATAAACTTTGAGTGCCTTTCAAACACTTGGGAAATTGTGCCTGAGATGGTAAACTGTAATTAGGGTAATTCTAGAGCTTGCCAATCAATAATTCTGTCATCACTCAGGACTTTCTTACCTTCTAGGAAACTTACTTGGTACCATTTATATTCTACGGTATTTTTTGTAAGTGCCATTATTTAAATTTCACTTAGTAAGTGGCAGATTACATTATTGAGTCCCACAAGCGCAGAAATGTAATAACACTAGGAGAAATTGAACTTTTGTTTTCCAATTTACTGCATACATTATGTAAATGAAGAAACCAACTTTTTTGTAGACTGTACATGTGATATAATGTAATGCTGTTTTGCAGTTTTGGAATTAGTTGAACACAGTTTTTAATTATTTAAGGAAAACATCTTTACAGGATAATTTGATAGTTGTCTTTGTAAAACGTATTTGATTTTGCAAATATGTATTTCCTTATGTGATTTTTTTGTGAGAAATGCTAAATCTTTTAGTATCTCATGTTCTCTCAAAATTGGAAAGAGATAAATAATAGTTTGTAGGCAATTTGTATTGTGTACTGTACATGAACTAGGAAACTTTTATAATTATAAATATATATATTAACTTTTAGGGTGTTGTTTAAAAAATAATGACCGAAGCATACTAAAATCAATAGGATTTTTCTGAATATTTCAGATGAACTCAGGCTAGTTTTCTTGTGTTTTTCAAAACAAAATTGTCTTGTCTTCTGATATAAATAAATCTGTTTTCCTGTTACAAATATTTGAATTGGTTTTGGTTCAATATAATTAAATATTTTAGACTGTAAATGCTATTGATTTCAAAAGAAAAATGATTTCAAATTCTGCCTTTTAAATGACAGTATATATTTATGTAGCAGTATTAGGAGTCAAAAACTAACATTGAGTTTCTCAGACGTACAATATCACCAAAGCCTACTATTGCAAGTTTTGTTTTAGTAAAACTGTGAAAACATTAGATGCATTAACTTGTTTTCAGATTATGAACGCTGTTGTGGTTTAACCCGGCCGACAGCTAAGCACCACACAGCCGTTCGCTCACCCTCCCCCCTCCCTCTCTGGGATGGGGGAGAGAAACGGGAAAGAAATGAAAGCCTGTGGGTTGAGATAAAGACAGTTTATTGGGACAGAAAAGAAAGGAAAATAATAATAATAATGATAATAGTACTACTAATAACAATGTGTACAAACAAGTGATGCACAATGCAATTGCTCACCACCCGCTGACCGATGCCCAGCCTATCCCCGAGCAGCCGGCCCCCCCTCCACCCCGGCTAACCACCCCATATTAATTGTTTAGCATGACGTCAGATGGTATGGAATACCCCTTTGGCCAGTTTGGGTCAGCTGTCCTGGGTCTGTCCCCTCCCAGCTCCTGCTGCATCCCTAGCCTGCTTGCTAGCAGGACAGAACGAGAAGCTGAAAAGTCCTTGGCTTGGTGTAAGCACTGCTCTACAACAATTAAAACATCAGCATGTTATCAGCGCTCTTCTCATCCTAATCCAAAACATAGCACCCTACCAGCTACTAGGAGGAAAATTAACTCTATCCTAGCTGAAACCAGGACAAACGCTGAAATAAAGAATCAAGTCTGTATTGGACGGAGCCATATTTATCATGGATCTCTAATGAGTTTCCAGTGTGTTTTGCATCTAAAAATGGAAAAAGTTATTTTAACTGGGGAAGACCCACGAAGTAACAGAATGATGGAACATCAAAATGAGCTTGGAATACTAGGCTCAAAACAGGTATTTCATACAAAGCTTAGAAAAAATAGACCAAAGCTGCCTCCTAGAGCTTGAATTTATTTTGTTTGGAAAGTTCAGCTTATGAGCATTTGTGGTGAGATGATCCTTTCCTCAAGTATGGCACGGAACAATAAGACAATAGAATGCATAGAATCATAGAATATCCCGAGTTGGAAGGGACCCAAAAGGATCATCGAGTCCAACTCCTGGGTCCCCAAAGGACCACACAAAAAATCAGACCATGTGTCTGAGAGCATTATTCAAATGCTTCTAGAACTCCAGCAGGCTTGGTGCCATGAGGTCTCCCCTCAGTCTCCTCTTCTCCAGGCTGTGACTTCAATCCAAGTGACTTCAGCCTCTCCTCATACGTCTTGCCCTCTAGACCCCTCACCATCTTCATAGAACTTCTTTGGACACTCTCTAATGGTTTTATGTCCTTCTTATATTGTGGCACCCAAAAGTGTATGCAGTACTCAAGGTGAGGCTGCACCAGCACAGAGTAGCATAGGACAATAACTTCTCTTGACTGGCTAGCAATGCCGTGTGTAGTGGTTTTACTCGGGTGGGCGGCCAAGCTCCACCACAACCGCTCTCTCGCTCCCCATCCTCAAAGAGGAACGGGGAGAAAATACGATGAAAAGGGCTCAAGGGTTGAGATAAGGACGAGGAGATCGCGCAGTAATTATCGTGATGGGCAAAACAGACTCAGCATAGGGAAATAGTAAGATTTATTACCTATTACTAACAAGCTAGAGAAGTGAGAAACAAAGGAAAGAAACCAAAAGCACCTTCCCCCCCATCCACCCTCTTCCACCTCCTCCCCCGAGCGGCGCAGGGGAATGGGGGAATGGGGGTTATGGTCAGTCTATAGCGCTTCTTCTTCGCCGCTCCTTCTCGGTCACTCTCGTCCCCTGTGCTGTGGGGTCCCTCCCACGGGATACAGTCCTTGCTGAACTGATCCGGCGTGGGCTTCCCACAGGCAGCAGCTCTTCAAGAACTGCTCCAGATATGGGTCCGTACCACGGGGTCCATCCCTCAGGAGCAAACTGCTCCAATCTGGATCCCCCACGGGCAGCAGCTCCTGCCAGGTCACCTGCTCCTGCGTGGTCTCCTCTCCACGGACTACAGGTTCGGCCCAGAATCTGCTCCGGCAGGGGTCTTCCACAGGCCGCAGTCTGCATCGGTGCAGGTCCACCTGCTCCACCGTGGTCTCCTCCACGGGCTGCAGCGTGGAACCCTGCTCCACCATGGTACTCCATGGGCTGCAGGCGGACAACCTGCTTCACCATGGTCCTCACCACAGGCCGCAGGGGACTTCTGCTCCGGCGCCTGGAGCACCTCCTCCCCCTCCTTCTTCACTGACCTTGGCGCCTGCAAGGCTGTTCCTCACTCCTCTCTCTCTCCCAGCTGCTGTGTGGTGCAGCGTGGTTTTTTTTTTTTTTTTTCCCTGTCTTAAATATGCTCTCACAGAGGGGCAAACAGCATCACTTATTGGCTCAGCTCTGGTCAGCAGTGGGGCCCTTACCAAACATGGGGCAGCTTCTAGATCCTCCTCACAAAAGCCACCCCTATGGCCCCCTGCTACCAAAACCTTGCCACGTAAACCCACTACAGGAGTCAGGGATGGCAAAGTACTACCCCACCAGTCGATCTCCTTCTCTGACTCCGTGATGCTCCTCAGCCTGCCCACCTCCTCCCAAAGCTCTGCCACCAGGTGAAGCAGTTCTTCAACCTGAGCACACCTCCCACAGCTGTGCTTGCTACTGCCATCCTGTAGTGGCCTAAGAGAAGGGCACACCCAACAGCCTGTCACTTGGGTGGCAGCATGTTCCCCCTGAGCTCTGTCTGGGAGACTGCATTGGTTGTGGTGGGTGCCGAGCTCCGTGAGGCCATGGCCTTCTGTCAGGTGGATACCATTGCTCCCTGAGTGAGCTGGCCAAACTTCAGTGCCCTCCCTGAGTAAACAGCCACACTACACTCTGTTCACCACACTCCTGGTTGCTTGGCTCTGCCCAAGCCTCGACAGCGGCTCTCGTGAGGGCTGCCGGCTCTTGTCAGCTTGCTCAAGCAGCCTCGATGCAGGGAACCCCCCTGCACACCGTGATTTCCTGCTGCGCTGCAGAACACATCTGACCCAGAGCCGATTGCCTCAGTTTACATAACATGTCTGCATGACCAACTTATACAAAGAAATCTGTGATATTATAGCGTGGTGGTTCTTAAAGATAGCAATGGACTATTCACAGATGATACATAGCTGTGCTGACCCACTCAGTTGCTTGTGAATGGTCTAGACAATGTCCTCCTCAGGGATATGGATGGACTATTCACCAAACAATAGCTTGCTATTCACGGACCAGCAACCTTCTAGAAACACACCTGGCACTCTTGCATTAGCCTATCAGTCAGATGACCAAAAGTCGCAGCCCTATAAGAGTAGCTCTCCAACTCGCGCTCAGAGTAGTTCTTGCTGGCTGGTCCAGGGGTTCTACCCTGTGAGGGAGACAGCTGTGACTTTGTGATGGAGAACATGAGAGGCTGACAACTTTCCCGACTGTTGCTTATTGGTGGGTAAGACTAATCATTAATGTTATTGTGCCTTACGTACATGGAAAGTGGCTTTTCCCTTTCATTTCTCCATATGCTTAGATTGCTCACTTTCCACTCAGAGTTAATTATACTGGTAATCAATGTGTGTAGTTATAATAAAAACCATCAAACTTAGTTGGTGATCTGTTGCCATTTTATCATCTGATATCCAAAGAACCTGTTTGTCCTGTCACATTTGTGGGATTTTTTGGTGTTGTCAGTAGGATACCAAAACAACTTTCCTTGTCTTGTGACAGCATTATGGTCCATGACTGCCTCTATCAAATAACTTATTTCAACCAAGGTCCAAATGTTTAGTACAAATACAGTACTGCCTCCTGCAATGAATCCTACCAGCCAAGACTATAAATCTTTCTAACTCAATAACGAGCCAGATTTATATTTACAAAATCCTCCTAACTGGTTTGAAGACTGGGACTTCCTGGCCTAGCTGGTACTTTGGTTTAGACTGAGTTTAGTTCCAGCACACATCCGGTAGAAAAGGAGCTGTAAAAGAAATCTTGTTTCACAAGTGTTGTGGTTTTACCCTGCTGGGCGGCTGAGCTCCACCACAACCACTCTCTCACTCCCCCTCCTCAAAGAAAAAGGGGGAGAAAATATGATGCAAAGGGCTCAAGGGTTGAGATAAGAACAGGGAGATCACTCCACAATTATGGGCAAAACAGACTCAGCATAGGGAGACTAAAATAATTTATTTCCTATCACTAGCAGACTAGAACAGTGAGAAAGTAAAAGCAAACTAAAAACACCTTCCTCCCATCCACCCTATTCTAGGTGTCCCCCCACAAGCAGTGCAGGGGAAGAGGGGAATAGGGGTTGTGGTCAGTCTGTAATACTTAGTCTCTGCTGCTCCTTCATGGTCACTTTCTTCCCTGCTCCAACATGGGGTCCCTCCCACAGGATCCAGTCCTTCCCGAACTAATCCTGTGTGGGCTTCCCACAAAGAGTAGCTTTTCAAGAACTGCTCCAAATATGGGTCCATACCAGGGGGTCCATCCGTCAGGAGCAAATTGCTCCAACATGGGTCCCCTACGGACAGCAGCTCCTGCCAGATCACCTGCTCCTGTGGGGGCTCCTCTCTACGGGCTACAGGTCTGGCCCGGAGTCTGCTCCAGCAGGGGCTCTCCATGGGCTGCAGCCTCCTTCAGATCAGATCCACCTGCTCCACCATGGGCTTCTCCACGCACTGCAGTGTGGGGATCTGCTCCACTATGGTACACCATAAGCCGCAGGGGAACAACCTGCTTCACCCTGGTCCTCTCCACAGGCTGCAGGGGAACTTCTGCTCCGGCACCTGGAGCACCTCCTCCCCCTCCTTCCTCACTGACCTTGGTGTCTGCAGGGCTGTTTCTCACTCCTTGCTCTCCCAGCTGCTCTTGCACAGCGTTTTTTCCCTTTCTTAAATATGCTTTCACAGAGGTGCAAACAATATCACTTATTGACTCGGCTCTGGACAGCGGTGGTTCCCTTTTGGAGCCGTCTGAAACTAGCTCTTATCAGACATAGGGCAGCTTCTTGACTCTTCTCACAGAGGCCACCCCTGCAGCCCCCCTGCTACTAAGCCCTTGCCATTTAAACCCAATACAACAAGAACCAACAGCATTTGATCATGTTATTAGCTTCTTTTTCAGCAACAGGCTTACCAGAAAGAACATGTGCGATTCAGCCTGTTATTGTTGATATTAGTTTTAAAAGTTTAATTCCACCTCCCCACAGTGCTGTAATATAGATCCCATAGCACACAATCCAGCAGAAATGGTGGAAATTCAGGGAAATGCAAGGTATTTTAAGACAGCAGAATAAGATGGGTTATGCATCAAACAGTCATTTTTTATGACAATGTTGATATTATCAAGTAACTTACATTCTTGTCCTGGTTTCAGTTAGGACAGAGTTAATTTTCCTCCTAGTAGCTGGCAGGGTGCTATGTTTTGGATTAGAATGAGAAGAGCGCTGATAACATGCTGATGTTTTAATTGTTGTAGAGCAGTGCTTACACCAAGCCAAGGACTTTTTCAGCCTCTCTCTGTCCTGCTAGCGAGCAGGCTAGGGATGCAGCAGAAGCTGGGAGGGGACAGACCCAGGACAGCTGACCCAAACTGGCCAAAGGGGTATTCCATACCATCTGACGTCATGCTGAACAATATATAGGGGTGGCTAGCCGGGGTGGAGGGGTGGCCGGCTGCTCGGGGATAGGCTGGGCATCGGTCAACGGGTGGTGAGCAATTGCATTGTGCATCACTTATTTCGTACACATTATTACTATTAATACTATTATTATTATTATTATTGTTATTCTTTTCCCTGTCTTAATAAACTGTCTTTATCTCAACTCACAGGCTTCACTTTCCCGTTTCTCTCCCCCATCCCGGAGAGGGAGGGGGGAGGGTGAGCGAACGGCTGTGTGGTGTTTGACTGCCAGCCGGGCTAAACCACAACACTGGTCATGACTCTAACCTGGTATTTGTACTCAGCACTGTCGTCGACTCTATACTTCGGAAACCATATCTCAGAAACTATTAGCAATTACACCTATTGCCTTTTTTCATCAGGGAGTCAGTCTCTGGAGGGGACAGGGGAAGATATTTTTTCCTACCTGTTCACTCTCCCTTCCTCCTTCACCACCCTCTTATCCCCCGAGCTAGTTACGGTAGCTCTCCAAGATGTTGAATATCCTTGGGATACTCAGACCAGCATGTTGTTATCGTTATGTCTCCTGAATGCGCTTCAGGTTTTGTTTAAGGTTAAACAACTCCTTAGGAATCTCATCCAGAGATCTGTCTTGAGGCGGGATGGTTATGAGTGGCAGGGAGTGTGGGAGGATATGGGCAGGCATCTAGAGCAGTGGGCACCTCCAGTGCCTTGGAAATTCACCCCTGAACAACTGCAAAATCCTAAAAAACTGGTAGAATGCTTGAAAAAGGGGTGTCATGACTCTGGCAGTTCCAAAGTGACACAAATCACTGTGGCGTGCTGGGGTCTGGCTTGTGCCTATCGAGCTGCAATTGATGCTACTATCAACCTAGTGACAGACCCTGCGGCCGTTCCAGTCCCGGCTCCCGCAGCCGTTCCGGCTCCAGCTCCCGCAGCCGTCCCGGCTCCAGCTCCCGCAGCCGTTCCAGCTCCCGCAGCCGTTCCAGCTCCAGCTCCCGCAGCCATTCCGGCTCCCGCAGCCGTTCCAGCTCCAGCTCCCGCAGCCGTTCCAGCTCCAGCTCCCGCAGCCGTCCCGGCTCCAGCTCCCGCAGCCATTCCGGCTCCCGCAGCCGTTCCAGCTCCAGCTCCCGCAGCCGTTCCAGCTCCAGCTCCCGCAGCCGTCCCGGCTCCAGCTCCCGCAGCCGTTCCGGCTCCCACAGCCGTTCCAGCTCCTGCAGCCGTCCCGGCTCCAGCTCCCGCAGCCGTTCCAGCTCCCGCAGCCGTCCCGGCTCCAGCTCCCGCAGCCGTTCCGGCTCCCACAGCCGTTCCAGCTCCTGCAGCCGTCCTGGCTCCAGCTCCCGCAGCCGTTCCAGCTCCCGCAGCCGTTCCCACTCCTGTGGCTGGGTCAGAGAAACGAACTGTAGCAGTGCAAGTTGCCCCTGCAGAGGGTACTCCAACCCCTGTGGCAGACCCTGTGGCTGGGTCGGAGAAACGAACTGTAGCAGTGCAAGTTGCCCCTGCAGAGGGTATTCCAACCCCTGTGGCAGACCCTGTGGCTGGGTCGGAGAGGCGAGCTGTAGCAGTGCAAGTTGCCCCTGTAGACAAGGTGAAAAAATGGTATAGAGACTCAGGTCGTTTAGAACGCAGAAAGTCTTCTGCTAAGTCTGGGTGTGGAGAAGACGAGGCTGGGCCATCAAGTGTGCAGGAGGATGAAGATGAGGATGAGGATGTCAGTAAGTCAACAGTAACTACCCGAACCCTATACCAGCGTGAGCTACGAGATGTGCGAAAAGATTTTGGTCGCTGCATAGGTGAACAGCTTGTCACCTGGCTGCTCCGGTGCTGGGACACTGGAGCCAATGGTGTGAAATTAGAGGGCAGGGAAGCCAAGCGGTTGGGATCCCTTGCTAGAGATGCAAGCATTGACAAAGCAATTGGAGATGGAGCACGATCTCACAGCCTCTGGAGGCGTCTCCTGTTAGCTGTGAAGGGAAGGTATGCCTACAAGGAAGAACTTGTATGTCTACCAGTCAAGTGGACCACCATGGAGAAGGGAATTCAGTACCTGAGGGAATTAGCCATACGGGAAGTAATTTATAAGGACTTAGACGATGCACAAACATCCACAGATCCAGATGAAGTCCAGTGTACTTGACCCATATGGCGGAAGTTTGTACGGAATGCACCATCAACATGGGCCAGCACATTGGCAATAATAACCTGGAAAAACGGTGAAGATCCCACAGTGGGTGACATGGCTAAACAACTCCGGGAGTACGAAGGAAATCTCTCCTCTTCCCTACAGGCCTGCGTCTCGGCTGTGGAGAAACTCTCTGAAGAGTTCCACCAACTTAAAGAGAATTTATCTTCCCCCCCACCTGAACAAACCAGTGGCCACCAACTAAAAGAGAATACTTTGGAGAAACTTTTTGAAGAGGTCCACCAACTTAAAGAGAACTTATGTTCCCCCCCACCTGAACGAGCCAGTGGCCACCAACTAAAAGAGAATACTTTGGAGAAACTTTTTGAAGAGGTCCACCAACTTAAAGAGAGTGTATTTTCTTCCCCACCTGTACAAACCAGCGTCTCGGCTATTAGGGGTAAACGTGCATCCGTGCAAAGAAGACAATATGGTGGGTACACACCCCGCACCACCCTGTGGTTTTACCTACGTGACCATGGAGAGGACATGAGAAAATGGGATGGAAAATCTACTGAGACCCTAGAGGCACGGGTACGTGAGTTGCAAAAGAAAACAATCGGGAGAAAGGGGTTCTCTGAAAAGTTTGCTGCTCCAACTTCTAGCAGGCAGTCCTTTAAACACAGAAATGAAGATTCTGACCAGGACTAGAGGGGCCCTGCCTCCAGCCAGGGGGAGGAAAGGGACAACCGAGTTTATTGGACTGTGTGGATTCGATGGCCTGGCACGTCTGACGCACAGAAGTATAAGGCTCTAGTAGACACCGGTGCACAATGTACTCTAATGCCGTCAAGCTGTAAAGGGCCAGAGCCCATCTGTATTTATGGCGTGACAGGGGGATCCCAGCAGCTAACTGTATTGGAAGCTGAAGTGAGTCTAACCGGAAATGAGTGGCAAAAGCACCGTATTGTGACTGGCCCGGATGCTCCGTGCATCCTTGGCATAGACTATCTTAGAAGAGGATATTTCAAGGACCCAAAAGGGTTCCGCTGGGCTTTTGGCATAGCTGCCTTAGAGACAGAGGACATTAAACAGTTGTCTACCTTGCCCGGTCTCTCAGAGGACCCTTCTGTTGTGGGGTTGCTGAGGGTTGAAGAACAGCAAGTGCCAATCGCTACCACAACTGTGCACCAGCGGCAATATCGCACCAACCGAGACTCCCTGATTCCCATCCACGAGCTAATTCGTCAACTGGAGAGCCAAGGAGGGATCAGCAAGACCCATTCACCTTTTAATAGTCCCATATGGCCAGTGCGAAAGTCTAATGGTGAGTGGAGACTAACAGTGGACTATCATGGCCTGAACGAAGTCACGCCACCACTGAGTGCTGCAGTGCCGGACATGCTAGAACTCCAGTACGAACTGGAATCAAAGGCAGCCAAGTGGTATGCCACAATTGATGCATTTTTCTCCATCCCTCTAGCAGCAGAGTGCAGGCCACAGTTTGCTTTCACTTGGAGGGGAGTCCAATATACTTGGAATCGGCTGCCCCAGGGGTGGAAACATAGCCCTACCATTTGCCATGGACTGATCCAGTCTGCGCTGGAGCAGGGGGAGGCTCCTGAGCACCTGCAGTACATCGATGACATCATTGTGTGGGGTGACACTGCAGAGGAAGTTTTCGAGAAAGGGAAGAAAATAGTCCAAATCCTTCTGAAGGCCGGTTTTGCCATAAAACAAAATAAAGTTAAAGGACCTGCACGAGAGATCCAGTTTTTAGGAATAAAATGGCAAGATGGACGTCGTCAAATCCCAATGGATGTGATCAACAAAATAACAGCTATGTCTCCACCAACTAGCAAGAAGGAAACACAAACTTTCCTAGGTGTCGTGGGGTTTTGGAGAATGCATATTCCAAATTACAGTCTGATTGTAAACCCGCTCTACCAAGTAACTCGTAAGAAGAATGCTTTTGAATGGGGCCCTGAGCAACGACAAGCCTTTGAACAAATTAAACAGGAAATAGTTCATGCAGTAGCCCTTGGGCCAGTCCGAACAGGACCAGATGTAAAGAATGTGCTCTACACCGCAGCCGGGGAGAATGGCCCCACCTGGAGCCTCTGGCAGAAAGAACCTGGGGAAACTCGAGGTCGACCCCTGGGGTTTTGGAGTCGGGGATACAGAGGATCTGAGGCCCGCTATACTCCAACCGAAAAGGAGATATTGGCAGCATATGAGGGAGTTCGATCTGCTTCGGAAGTGGTCGGTACTGAAGCGCAGCTCCTCCTGGCACCCCGACTGCCGGTACTGGGTTGAATGTTCAGAGGAAGGGTCCCCTCTACACATCATGCAACTGATGCTACATGGAGCAAGTGGGTTGCACTGATTACTCAGCGGGCTCGAATAGGAAACCCCAGTCGCCCAGGAATCCTGGAAGTGATTATGGACTGGCCAGAAGGCAAGTACTTTGGGATATCGTCAGAGGAGGAGGTGGTCCGTGCTGAAGAAGCCCCACTGTACAACAAGCTACCAGAAAATGAGAAGAAATATGCCCTGTTCACTGATGGGTCCTGTCGTATTGTGGGAAAGCATCGGAGATGGAAAGCTGCTGTATGGAGTCCTACACGACGAGTTGCAGAAGCTGCTGAGGGAGAAGGTGAATCGAGTCAGTTTGCAGAAGTGAAAGCCATTCAGCTGGCCTTAGATATTGCTGAACGAGGAAAAGTGGCCAGTTCTCTATCTCTATACTGAATCATGGATGGTAGCAAATGCCCTGTGGGGGTGGCTACAGCAATGGAAGCAGAACAACTGGGAACGCCGGGGGAAACCCATCTGGGCTGCTGCATTGTGGCAAGATATTGCTGCCCGGGTAGAGAACCTGGTTGTAAAGGTACGCCATGTAGATGCTCATGTGCCCAAGAATCGGGCTACTGAAGAACATCAAAACAACCAGCAGGTGGATCAGGCTGCTAAGATTGAAGTGGCTCAGGTGGACCTGGACTGGCAACATAAAGGTGAATTATTTATAGCCCGATGGGCCCATGACACCTCAGGCCATCAAGGTAGAGATGCAACATACAGATGGGCTCGTGACCGAGGGGTGGACCTGACCATGGACACTATAGCACAGGTTATTCATGATTGTGAAACATGTGCTGCAATTAAACAAGCCAAACGGTCAAAGCCTCTCTGGTATGGAGGACGATGGCTGAAATACAAATATGGAGAGGCCTGGAAGACTGATTACATCACACTCCCCCAAACCCGCAACGGCAAGCGCCACGTACTTACAATGGTGGAAGCAACCACCGGATGGCTGGAAACATATCCTGTGCCCCATGCCACCGCCCGGAACACTATCCTGGGCCTTGAAAAGCAAGTCCTATGGCGACATGGCACCCCAGAAAGAATTGAGTCAGACAATGGGACTCATTTCCGAAACAACCTTATAGACACTTGGGCCAAAGAACATGGTATTGAGTGGGTGTATCACATCCCTTATCATGCACCAGCCTCCGGGAAAGTTGAACGATACAATGGACTGTTAAAGACTACACTGAAAGCAACGGGTGCTGGGACATTCAAAAATTGGGAAACACATCTGGCAAAGGCCACCTGGTTAGTCAATACTAGAGGATCTGCCAACCGAGCTGGACCTGCCCAATCAAACCTGTTACGCACTGTAGAAGGGGATAAAGTTCCTGTAGTGCACGTAAGAAACATGCTGGGTAAGACAGTCTGGGCTACTCCCGCCTCAGGAAAAGGCAAGCCCATTCGTGGGATTGCTTTTGCTCGGGGACCTGGATGCACTTGGTGGGTAATGCAAGAGAATGGGGAGGTCCGGTGTGTACCTCAAGGGGACCTAATACTGGGTGAGAATAGCCCATGAGTTGAATTATAATATGTTAATTATCATATAACACTGTATGTCATCGCTACCATGGTTGCTATATATCATAGATTAAAATGGTGATTAATTAGAAGGTATTGGAAAGAGTGTAACCTGAGCATGACATAAATGGTATGGAATAAGGGGTGGATATCTGTCCTGGTTTCAGTTAGGACAGAGTTAATTTTCCTCCTAGTAGCTGGCAGGGTGCTATGTTTTGGATTAGAATGAGAAGAGCGCTGATAACATGCTGATGTTTTAATTGTTGTAGAGCAGTGCTTACACCAAGCCAAGGACTTTTCAGCCTCTCTCTGTCCTGCTAGCGAGCAGGCTAGGGATGCAGCAGAAGCTGGGAGGGGACAGACCCAGGACAGCTGACCCAAACTGGCCAAAGGGGTATTCCATACCATCTGACGTCATGCTGAACAATATATAGGGGTGGCTAGCCGGGGTGGAGGGGTGGCCGGCTGCTCGGGGATAGGCTGGGCATCGGTCAACGGGTGGTGAGCAATTGCATTGTGCATCACTTATTTCGTACACATTATTACTATTAATACTATTATTATTATTATTATTGTTATTCTTTTCCCTGTCTTAATAAACTGTCTTTATCTCAACTCACAGGCTTCACTTTCCCGTTTCTCTCCCCCATCCCGGAGAGGGAGGGGGGAGGGTGAGCGAACGGCTGTGTGGTGTTTGACTGCCAGCCGGGCTAAACCACAACACTGGTCATGACTCTAACCTGGTATTTGTACTCAGCACTGTCGTCGACTCTATACTTCGGAAACCATATCTCAGAAACTATTAGCAATTACACCTATTGCCTTTTTTCATCAGGGAGTCAGTCTCTGGAGGGGACAGGGGAAGATATTTTTTCCTACCTGTTCACTCTCCCTTCCTCCTTCACCACCCTCTTATCCCCCGAGCTAGTTACGATAGTTCTCCAAGATGTTGAATATCCTTGGGATACTCAGACCAGCATGTTCTTGTTGTTATGTCTCCTGAATGCGCTTCAGGTTTTGTTTAAGGTTAAACAACTACTTAGGAATCTCATCCGGAGATCTGTCTTGAGGCGGGATGGCTATGAGTGGCAGGGAGTGTGGGAGGATATGGGCAGGTTTCTAGAGCAGTGGGCACCTCCAGTGTTTTGGACATTCACCCCTGAACAACTGCAAAATCCTAAAAAACTGGTAGAATGCTTGAAAAAGGGGTGTCATGACTCTGGCAGTTCCAAAGTGACACAAATCACTGTGGCGTGCTGGGGTCTGGCTTGTGCCTATCGAGCTGCAATTGATGCTACTATCAACCTAGTGACAGACCCTGCGGCCGTTCCAGTCCCGGCTCCCGCAGCCGTTCCGGCTCCAGCTCCCGCAGCTGTCCCGGCTCCAGCTCCCGCAGCCGTTCCAGCTCCCGCAGCCGTCCCGGCTCCAGCTCCCGCAGCCATTCCGGCTCCCGCAGCCGTTCCAGCTCCAGCTCCCGCAGCCGTTCCAGCTCCAGCTCCCGCAGCCGTCCCGGCTCCAGCTCCCGCAGCCATTCCGGCTCCCGCAGCCGTTCCAGCTCCAGCTCCCGCAGCCGTTCCAGCTCCAGCTCCCGCAGCCGTCCCGGCTCCAGCTCCCGCAGCCGTTCCGGCTCACACAGCCGTTCCAGCTCCTGCAGCCGTCCCGGCTCCAGCTCCCGCAGCCGGTCCAGCTCCCGCAGCCGTCCCGGCTCCAGCTCCCGCAGCCGTTCCGGCTCCCACAGCCGTTCCAGCTCCTGCAGCCGTCCTGGCTCCAGCTCCCGCAGCCGTTCCAGCTCCCGCAGCCGTTCCCACTCCTGTGGCTGGGTCAGAGAAACGAACTGTAGCAGTGCAAGTTGCCCCTGCAGAGGGTACTCCAACCCCTGTGGCAGACCCTGTGGCTGGGTCGGAGAAACGAACTGTAGCAGTGCAAGTTGCCCCTGCAGAGGGTATTCCAACCCCTGTGGCAGACCCTGTGGCTGGGTCGGAGAGGCGAGCTGTAGCAGTGCAAGTTGCCCCTGTAGACAAGGTGAAAAAATGGTATAGAGACTCAGGTCGTTTAGAACGCAGAAAGTCTTCTGCTAAGTCTGGGTGTGGAGAAGACGAGGCTGGGCCATCAAGTGTGCAGGAGGATGAAGATGAGGATGAGGATGTCAGTAAGTCAACAGTAACTACCCGAACCCTATACCAGCGTGAGCTACGAGATGTGCGAAAAGATTTTGGTCGCTGTATAGGTGAACAGCTTGTCACCTGGCTGCTCCGGTGCTGGGACACTGGAGCCAATGGTGTGAAATTAGAGGGCAGGGAAGCCAAGCGGTTGGGATCCCTTGCTAGAGATGCAAGCATTGACAAAGCAATTGGAGATGGAGCACGATCTCACAGCCTCTGGAGGCGTCTCCTGTTAGCTGTGAAGGGAAGGTATGCCTACAAGGAAGAACTTGTATGTCTACCAGTCAAGTGGACCACCATGGAGAAGGGAATTCAGTACCTGAGGGAATTAGCCATACGGGAAGTAATTTATAAGGACTTAGACGATGCACAAACATCCACAGATCCAGATGAAGTCCAGTGTACTTGACCCATATGGCGGAAGTTTGTACGGAATGCACCATCAACATGGGCCAGCACATTGGCAATAATAACCTGGAAAAACGGTGAAGATCCCACAGTGGGTGACATGGCTAAACAACTCCGGGAGTACGAAGGAAATCTCTCCTCTTCCCTACAGGCCTGCGTCTCGGCTGTGGAGAAACTCTCTGAAGAGTTCCACCAACTTACAGAGAATTTATCTTCCCCCCCACCTGAACAAACCAGTGGCCACCAACTAAAAGAGAATACTTTGGAGAAACTTTTTGAAGAGGTCCACCAACTTAAAGAGAACTTATGTTCCCCCCCACCTGAACGAGCCAGTGGCCACCAACTAAAAGAGAATACTTTGGAGAAACTTTTTGAAGAGGTCCACCAACTTAAAGAGAGTGTATTTTCTTCCCCACCTGTACAAACCAGCGTCTCGGCTATTAGGGGTAAACGTGCATCCGTGCAAAGAAGACAATATGGTGGGTACACACCCCGCACCACCCTGTGGTTTTACCTACGTGACCATGGAGAGGACATGAGAAAATGGGATGGAAAATCTACTGAGACCCTAGAGGCACGGGTACGTGAGTTGCAAAAGAAAACAATCGGGAGAAAGGGGTTCTCTGAAAAGTTTGCTGCTCCAACTTCTAGCAGGCAGTCCTTTAAACACAGAAATGAAGATTCTGACCAGGACTAGAGGGGCCCTGCCTCCAGCCAGGGGGAGGAAAGGGACAACCGAGTTTATTGGACTGTGTGGATTCGATGGCCTGGCACGTCTGACGCACAGAAGTATAAGGCTCTAGTAGACACCGGTGCACAATGTACTCTAATGCCGTCAAGCTGTAAAGGGCCAGAGCCCATCTGTATTTATGGCGTGACAGGGGGATCCCAGCAGCTAACTGTATTGGAAGCTGAAGTGAGTCTAACCGGAAATGAGTGGCAAAAGCACCGTATTGTGACTGGCCCGGATGCTCCGTGCATCCTTGGCATAGACTATCTTAGAAGAGGATATTTCAAGGACCCAAAAGGGTTCCGCTGGGCTTTTGGCATAGCTGCCTTAGAGACAGAGGACATTAAACAGTTGTCTACCTTGCCCGGTCTCTCAGAGGACCCTTCTGTTGTGGGGTTGCTGAGGGTTGAAGAACAGCAAGTGCCAATCGCTACCACAACTGTGCACCAGCGGCAATATCGCACCAACCGAGACTCCCTGATTCCCATCCACGAGCTAATTCGTCAACTGGAGAGCCAAGGAGGGATCAGCAAGACCCATTCACCTTTTAATAGTCCCATATGGCCAGTGCGAAAGTCTAATGGTGAGTGGAGACTAACAGTGGACTATCATGGCCTGAACGAAGTCACGCCACCACTGAGTGCTGCAGTGCCGGACATGCTAGAACTCCAGTACGAACTGGAATCAAAGGCAGCCAAGTGGTATGCCACAATTGATGCATTTTTCTCCATCCCTCTAGCAGCAGAGTGCAGGCCACAGTTTGCTTTCACTTGGAGGGGAGTCCAATATACTTGGAATCGGCTGCCCCAGGGGTGGAAACATAGCCCTACCATTTGCCATGGACTGATCCAGTCTGCGCTGGAGCAGGGGGAGGCTCCTGAGCACCTGCAGTACATCGATGACATCATTGTGTGGGGTGACACTGCAGAGGAAGTTTTCGAGAAAGGGAAGAAAATAGTCCAAATCCTTCTGAAGGCCGGTTTTGCCATAAAACAAAATAAAGTTAAAGGACCTGCACGAGAGATCCAGTTTTTAGGAATAAAATGGCAAGATGGACGTCGTCAAATCCCAATGGATGTGATCAACAAAATAACAGCTATGTCTCCACCAACTAGCAAGAAGGAAACACAAACTTTCCTAGGTGTCGTGGGGTTTTGGAGAATGCATATTCCAAATTACAGTCTGATTGTAAACCCGCTCTACCAAGTAACTCGTAAGAAGAATGCTTTTGAATGGGGCCCTGAGCAACGACAAGCCTTTGAACAAATTAAACAGGAAATAGTTCATGCAGTAGCCCTTGGGCCAGTCCGAACAGGACCAGATGTAAAGAATGTGCTCTACACCGCAGCCGGGGAGAATGGCCCCACCTGGAGCCTCTGGCAGAAAGAACCTGGGGAAACTCGAGGTCGACCCCTGGGGTTTTGGAGTCGGGGATACAGAGGATCTGAGGCCCGCTATACTCCAACCGAAAAGGAGATATTGGCAGCATATGAGGGAGTTCGATCTGCTTCGGAAGTGGTCGGTACTGAAGCGCAGCTCCTCCTGGCACCCCGACTGCCGGTACTGGGTTGAATGTTCAGAGGAAGGGTCCCCTCTACACATCATGCAACTGATGCTACATGGAGCAAGTGGGTTGCACTGATTACTCAGCGGGCTCGAATAGGAAACCCCAGTCGCCCAGGAATCCTGGAAGTGATTATGGACTGGCCAGAAGGCAAGTACTTTGGGATATCGTCAGAGGAGGAGGTGGTCCGTGCTGAAGAAGCCCCACTGTACAACAAGCTACCAGAAAATGAGAAGAAATATGCCCTGTTCACTGATGGGTCCTGTCGTATTGTGGGAAAGCATCGGAGATGGAAAGCTGCTGTATGGAGTCCTACACGACGAGTTGCAGAAGCTGCTGAGGGAGAAGGTGAATCGAGTCAGTTTGCAGAAGTGAAAGCCGTTCAGCTGGCCTTAGATATTGCTGAACGAGAAAAGTGGCCAGTTCTCTATCTCTATACTGAATCATGGATGGTAGCAAATGCCCTGTGGGGGTGGCTACAGCAATGGAAGCAGAACAACTGGGAACGCCGGGGGAAACCCATCTGGGCTGCTGCATTGTGGCAAGATATTGCTGCCCGGGTAGAGAACCTGGTTGTAAAGGTACGCCATGTAGATGCTCATGTGCCCAAGAATCGGGCTACTGAAGAACATCAAAACAACCAGCAGGTGGATCAGGCTGCTAAGATTGAAGTGGCTCAGGTGGACCTGGACTGGCAACATAAAGGTGAATTATTTATAGCCCGATGGGCCCATGACACCTCAGGCCATCAAGGTAGAGATGCAACATACAGATGGGCTCGTGACCGAGGGGTGGACCTGACCATGGACACTATAGCACAGGTTATTCATGATTGTGAAACATGTGCTGCAATTAAACAAGCCAAACGGTCAAAGCCTCTCTGGTATGGAGGACGATGGCTGAAATACAAATATGGAGAGGCCTGGAAGACTGATTACATCACACTCCCCCAAACCCGCAACGGCAAGCGCCACGTACTTACAATGGTGGAAGCAACCACCGGATGGCTGGAAACATATCCTGTGCCCCATGCCACCGCCCGGAACACTATCCTGGGCCTTGAAAAGCAAGTCCTATGGCGACATGGCACCCCAGAAAGAATTGAGTCAGACAATGGGACTCATTTCCGAAACAACCTTATAGACACTTGGGCCAAAGAACATGGTATTGAGTGGGTGTATCACATCCCTTATCATGCACCAGCCTCCGGGAAAGTTGAACGATACAATGGACTGTTAAAGACTACACTGAAAGCAACGGGTGCTGGGACATTCAAAAATTGGGAAACACATCTGGCAAAGGCCACCTGGTTAGTCAATACTAGAGGATCTGCCAACCGAGCTGGACCTGCCCAATCAAACCTGTTACGCACTGTAGAAGGGGATAAAGTTCCTGTAGTGCACGTAAGAAACATGCTGGGTAAGACAGTCTGGGCTACTCCCGCCTCAGGAAAAGGCAAGCCCATTCGTGGGATTGCTTTTGCTCGGGGACCTGGATGCACTTGGTGGGTAATGCAAGAGAATGGGGAGGTCCGGTGTGTACCTCAAGGGGACCTAATACTGGGTGAGAATAGCCCATGAGTTGAATTATAATATGTTAATTATCATATAACACTGTATGTCATCGCTACCATGGTTGCTATATATCATAGATTAAAATGGTGATTAATTAGAAGGTATTGGAAAGAGTGTAACCTGAGCATGACATAAATGGTATGGAATAAGGGGTGGATATCTGTCCTGGTTTCAGTTAGGACAGAGTTAATTTTCCTCCTAGTAGCTGGCAGGGTGCTATGTTTTGGATTAGAATGAGAAGAGCGCTGATAACATGCTGATGTTTTAATTGTTGTAGAGCAGTGCTTACACCAAGCCAAGGACTTTTCAGCCTCTCTCTGTCCTGCTAGCGAGCAGGCTAGGGATGCAGCAGAAGCTGGGAGGGGACAGACCCAGGACAGCTGACCCAAACTGGCCAAAGGGGTATTCCATACCATCTGACGTCATGCTGAACAATATATAGGGGTGGCTAGCCGGGGTGGAGGGGTGGCCGGCTGCTCGGGGATAGGCTGGGCATCGGTCAACGGGTGGTGAGCAATTGCATTGTGCATCACTTATTTCGTACACATTATTACTATTAATACTATTATTATTATTATTATTGTTATTCTTTTCCCTGTCTTAATAAACTGTCTTTATCTCAACTCACAGGCTTCACTTTCCCGTTTCTCTCCCCCATCCCGGAGAGGGAGGGGGGAGGGTGAGCGAACGGCTGTGTGGTGTTTGACTGCCAGCCGGGCTAAACCACAACACTGGTCATGACTCTAACCTGGTATTTGTACTCAGCACTGTCGTCGACTCTATACTTCGGAAACCATATCTCAGAAACTATTAGCAATTACACCTATTGCCTTTTTTCATCAGGGAGTCAGTCTCTGGAGGGGACAGGGGAAGATATTTTTTCCTACCTGTTCACTCTCCCTTCCTCCTTCACCACCCTCTTATCCCCCGAGCTAGTTACGATAGTTCTCCAAGATGTTGAATATCCTTGGGATACTCAGACCAGCATGTTCTTGTTGTTATGTCTCCTGAATGCGCTTCAGGTTTTGTTTAAGGTTAAACAACTCCTTAGGAATCTCATCCAGAGATCTGTCTTGAGGCGGGATGGCTATGAGTGGCAGGGAGTGTGGGAGGATATGGGCAGGTTTCTAGAGCAGTGGGCACCTCCAGTGTTTTGGACATTCACCCCTGAACAACTGCAAAATCCTAAAAAACTGGTAGAATGCTTGAAAAAGGGGTGTCATGACTCTGGCAGTTCCAAAGTGACACAAATCACTGTGGCGTGCTGGGGTCTGGCTTGTGCCTATCGAGCTGCAATTGATGCTACTATCAACCTAGTGACAGACCCTGCGGCCGTTCCAGTCCCGGCTCCCGCAGCCGTTCCGGCTCCAGCTCCCGCAGCTGTCCCGGCTCCAGCTCCCGCAGCCGTTCCAGCTCCCGCAGCCGTCCCGGCTCCAGCTCCCGCAGCCATTCCGGCTCCCGCAGCCGTTCCAGCTCCAGCTCCCGCAGCCGTTCCAGCTCCAGCTCCCGCAGCCGTCCCGGCTCCAGCTCCCGCAGCCATTCCGGCTCCCGCAGCCGTTCCAGCTCCAGCTCCCGCAGCCGTTCCCGCTCCAGCTCCCGCAGCCGTCCCGGCTCCAGCTCCCGCAGCCGTTCCGGCTCCCTCAGCCGTTCCAGCTCCTGCAGCCGTCCCGGCTCCAGCTCCCGCAGCCGTTCCAGCTCCCGCAGCCGTCCCGGCTCCAGCTCCCGCAGCCGTTCCGGCTCCCACAGCCGTTCCAGCTCCTGCAGCCGTCCTGGCTCCAGCTCCCGCAGCCGTTCCAGCTCCCGCAGCCGTTCCCACTCCTGTGGCTGGGTCAGAGAAACGAACTGTAGCAGTGCAAGTTGCCCCTGCAGAGGGTACTCCAACCCCTGTGGCAGACCCTGTGGCTGGGTCGGAGAAACGAACTGTAGCAGTGCAAGTTGCCCCTGCAGAGGGTATTCCAACCCCTGTGGCAGACCCTGTGGCTGGGTCGGAGAGGCGAGCTGTAGCAGTGCAAGTTGCCCCTGTAGACAAGGTGAAAAAATGGTATAGAGACTCAGGTCGTTTAGAACGCAGAAAGTCTTCTGCTAAGTCTGGGTGTGGAGAAGACGAGGCTGGGCCATCAAGTGTGCAGGAGGATGAAGATGAGGATGAGGATGTCAGTAAGTCAACAGTAACTACCCGAACCCTATACCAGCGTGAGCTACGAGATGTGCGAAAAGATTTTGGTCGCTGCATAGGTGAACAGCTTGTCACCTGGCTGCTCCGGTGCTGGGACACTGGAGCCAATGGTGTGAAATTAGAGGGCAGGGAAGCCAAGCGGTTGGGATCCCTTGCTAGAGATGCAAGCATTGACAAAGCAATTGGAGATGGAGCACGATCTCACAGCCTCTGGAGGCGTCTCCTGTTAGCTGTGAAGGGAAGGTATGCCTACAAGGAAGAACTTGTATGTCTACCAGTCAAGTGGACCACCATGGAGAAGGGAATTCAGTACCTGAGGGAATTAGCCATACGGGAAGTAATTTATAAGGACTTAGACGATGCACAAACATCCACAGATCCAGATGAAGTCCAGTGTACTTGACCCATATGGCGGAAGTTTGTACGGAATGCACCATCAACATGGGCCAGCACATTGGCAATAATAACCTGGAAAAACGGTGAAGATCCCACAGTGGGTGACATGGCTAAACAACTCCGGGAGTACGAAGGAAATCTCTCCTCTTCCCTACAGGCCTGCGTCTCGGCTGTGGAGAAACTCTCTGAAGAGTTCCACCAACTTAAAGAGAATTTATCTTCCCCCCCACCTGAACAAACCAGTGGCCACCAACTAAAAGAGAATACTTTGGAGAAACTTTTTGAAGAGGTCCACCAACTTAAAGAGAACTTATGTTCCCCCCCACCTGAACGAGCCAGTGGCCACCAACTAAAAGAGAATACTTTGGAGAAACTTTTTGAAGAGGTCCACCAACTTAAAGAGAGTGTATTTTCTTCCCCACCTGTACAAACCAGCGTCTCGGCTATTAGGGGTAAACGTGCATCCGTGCAAAGAAGACAATATGGTGGGTACACACCCCGCACCACCCTGTGGTTTTACCTACGTGACCATGGAGAGGACATGAGAAAATGGGATGGAAAATCTACTGAGACCCTAGAGGCACGGGTACGTGAGTTGCAAAAGAAAACAATCGGGAGAAAGGGGTTCTCTGAAAAGTTTGCTGCTCCAACTTCTAGCAGGCAGTCCTTTAAACACAGAAATGAAGATTCTGACCAGGACTAGAGGGGCCCTGCCTCCAGCCAGGGGGAGGAAAGGGACAACCGAGTTTATTGGACTGTGTGGATTCGATGGCCTGGCACGTCTGACGCACAGAAGTATAAGGCTCTAGTAGACACCGGTGCACAATGTACTCTAATGCCGTCAAGCTGTAAAGGGCCAGAGCCCATCTGTATTTATGGCGTGACAGGGGGATCCCAGCAGCTAACTGTATTGGAAGCTGAAGTGAGTCTAACCGGAAATGAGTGGCAAAAGCACCGTATTGTGACTGGCCCGGATGCTCCGTGCATCCTTGGCATAGACTATCTTAGAAGAGGATATTTCAAGGACCCAAAAGGGTTCCGCTGGGCTTTTGGCATAGCTGCCTTAGAGACAGAGGACATTAAACAGTTGTCTACCTTGCCCGGTCTCTCAGAGGACCCTTCTGTTGTGGGGTTGCTGAGGGTTGAAGAACAGCAAGTGCCAATCGCTACCACAACTGTGCACCAGCGGCAATATCGCACCAACCGAGACTCCCTGATTCCCATCCACGAGCTAATTCGTCAACTGGAGAGCCAAGGAGGGATCAGCAAGACCCATTCACCTTTTAATAGTCCCATATGGCCAGTGCGAAAGTCTAATGGTGAGTGGAGACTAACAGTGGACTATCATGGCCTGAACGAAGTCACGCCACCACTGAGTGCTGCAGTGCCGGACATGCTAGAACTCCAGTACGAACTGGAATCAAAGGCAGCCAAGTGGTATGCCACAATTGATGCATTTTTCTCCATCCCTCTAGCAGCAGAGTGCAGGCCACAGTTTGCTTTCACTTGGAGGGGAGTCCAATATACTTGGAATCGGCTGCCCCAGGGGTGGAAACATAGCCCTACCATTTGCCATGGACTGATCCAGTCTGCGCTGGAGCAGGGGGAGGCTCCTGAGCACCTGCAGTACATCGATGACATCATTGTGTGGGGTGACACTGCAGAGGAAGTTTTCGAGAAAGGGAAGAAAATAGTCCAAATCCTTCTGAAGGCCGGTTTTGCCATAAAACAAAATAAAGTTAAAGGACCTGCACGAGAGATCCAGTTTTTAGGAATAAAATGGCAAGATGGACGTCGTCAAATCCCAATGGATGTGATCAACAAAATAACAGCTATGTCTCCACCAACTAGCAAGAAGGAAACACAAACTTTCCTAGGTGTCATGGGGTTTTGGAGAATGCATATTCCAAATTACAGTCTGATTGTAAACCCGCTCTACCAAGTAACTCGTAAGAAGAATGCTTTTGAATGGGGCCCTGAGCAACGACAAGCCTTTGAACAAATTAAACAGGAAATAGTTCATGCAGTAGCCCTTGGGCCAGTCCGAACAGGACCAGATGTAAAGAATGTGCTCTACACCGCAGCCGGGGAGAATGGCCCCACCTGGAGCCTCTGGCAGAAAGAACCTGGGGAAACTCGAGGTCGACCCCTGGGGTTTTGGAGTCGGGGATACAGAGGATCTGAGGCCCGCTATACTCCAACCGAAAAGGAGATATTGGCAGCATATGAGGGAGTTCGATCTGCTTCGGAAGTGGTCGGTACTGAAGCGCAGCTCCTCCTGGCACCCCGACTGCCGGTACTGGGTTGAATGTTCAGAGGAAGGGTCCCCTCTACACATCATGCAACTGATGCTACATGGAGCAAGTGGGTTGCACTGATTACTCAGCGGGCTCGAATAGGAAACCCCAGTCGCCCAGGAATCCTGGAAGTGATTATGGACTGGCCAGAAGGCAAGTACTTTGGGATATCGTCAGAGGAGGAGGTGGTCCGTGCTGAAGAAGCCCCACTGTACAACAAGCTACCAGAAAATGAGAAGAAATATGCCCTGTTCACTGATGGGTCCTGTCGTATTGTGGGAAAGCATCGGAGATGGAAAGCTGCTGTATGGAGTCCTACACGACGAGTTGCAGAAGCTGCTGAGGGAGAAGGTGAATCGAGTCAGTTTGCAGAAGTGAAAGCCGTTCAGCTGGCCTTAGATATTGCTGAACGAGAAAAGTGGCCAGTTCTCTATCTCTATACTGAATCATGGATGGTAGCAAATGCCCTGTGGGGGTGGCTACAGCAATGGAAGCAGAACAACTGGGAACGCCGGGGGAAACCCATCTGGGCTGCTGCATTGTGGCAAGATATTGCTGCCCGGGTAGAGAACCTGGTTGTAAAGGTACGCCATGTAGATGCTCATGTGCCCAAGAATCGGGCTACTGAAGAACATCAAAACAACCAGCAGGTGGATCAGGCTGCTAAGATTGAAGTGGCTCAGGTGGACCTGGACTGGCAACATAAAGGTGAATTATTTATAGCCCGATGGGCCCATGACACCTCAGGCCATCAAGGTAGAGATGCAACATACAGATGGGCTCGTGACCGAGGGGTGGACCTGACCATGGACACTATAGCACAGGTTATTCATGATTGTGAAACATGTGCTGCAATTAAACAAGCCAAACGGTCAAAGCCTCTCTGGTATGGAGGACGATGGCTGAAATACAAATATGGAGAGGCCTGGAAGACTGATTACATCACACTCCCCCAAACCCGCAACGGCAAGCGCCACGTACTTACAATGGTGGAAGCAACCACCGGATGGCTGGAAACATATCCTGTGCCCCATGCCACCGCCCGGAACACTATCCTGGGCCTTGAAAAGCAAGTCCTATGGCGACATGGCACCCCAGAAAGAATTGAGTCAGACAATGGGACTCATTTCCGAAACAACCTTATAGACACTTGGGCCAAAGAACATGGTATTGAGTGGGTGTATCACATCCCTTATCATGCACCAGCCTCCGGGAAAGTTGAACGATACAATGGACTGTTAAAGACTACACTGAAAGCAACGGGTGCTGGGACATTCAAAAATTGGGAAACACATCTGGCAAAGGCCACCTGGTTAGTCAATACTAGAGGATCTGCCAACCGAGCTGGACCTGCCCAATCAAACCTGTTACGCACTGTAGAAGGGGATAAAGTTCCTGTAGTGCACGTAAGAAACATGCTGGGTAAGACAGTCTGGGCTACTCCCGCCTCAGGAAAAGGCAAGCCCATTCGTGGGATTGCTTTTGCTCGGGGACCTGGATGCACTTGGTGGGTAATGCAAGAGAATGGGGAGGTCCGGTGTGTACCTCAAGGGGACCTAATACTGGGTGAGAATAGCCCATGAGTTGAATTATAATATGTTAATTATCATATAACACTGTATGTCATCGCTACCATGGTTGCTATATATCATAGATTAAAATGGTGATTAATTAGAAGGTATTGGAAAGAGTGTAACCTGAGCATGACATAAATGGTATGGAATAAGGGGTGGATATCTGTCCTGGTTTCAGTTAGGACAGAGTTAATTTTCCTCCTAGTAGCTGGCAGGGTGCTATGTTTTGGATTAGAATGAGAAGAGCGCTGATAACATGCTGATGTTTTAATTGTTGTAGAGCAGTGCTTACACCAAGCCAAGGACTTTTCAGCCTCTCTCTGTCCTGCTAGCGAGCAGGCTAGGGATGCAGCAGAAGCTGGGAGGGGACAGACCCAGGACAGCTGACCCAAACTGGCCAAAGGGGTATTCCATACCATCTGACGTCATGCTGAACAATATATAGGGGTGGCTAGCCGGGGTGGAGGGGTGGCCGGCTGCTCGGGGATAGGCTGGGCATCGGTCAACGGGTGGTGAGCAATTGCATTGTGCATCACTTATTTCGTACACATTATTACTATTAATACTATTATTATTATTATTATTGTTATTCTTTTCCCTGTCTTAATAAACTGTCTTTATCTCAACTCACAGGCTTCACTTTCCCGTTTCTCTCCCCCATCCCGGAGAGGGAGGGGGGAGGGTGAGCGAACGGCTGTGTGGTGTTTGACTGCCAGCCGGGCTAAACCACAACAATATCAAGTTATTTTAAATGTGTTTAATTTAGAAGCATAGAACAGTCCAGGTTGGAAGGGACCTCGAAAGGTCGTCTGGTCCAAACTTTTGTGGGAAAAGGATGCTTAGATGAGATTATCTAGCACAATGTCTCATCACATCTTCAAAACCTCCAGTGTTGGGGACTCCACCATGTCCCTGGGGAGGCTGTTCCTGTCACTGATCTCACTGTAAAAAAATTCTTTCTTATATGAAGATGAAAGATCTCCTTGTGCAACTTGTACCTGTTGCCCCTTGTCCTTTCCATGTGACTCCTGAAGACAGAGCCTCTGTCTTCTTTGTAGCCACACTTTAAGTACTGGAAGCCTGTGATGAGGTCATAGAGTCAAAGAATCACAGAATTGTAGAATGGTTTGAATTGGAAGGGACCTTAAAGATCATCTAATTCCACCCCCCCCACCACGGGCACGGACACCTTCCACCAGACCAGGTTGCTCAAAGCCCCATCCAACCTGGCCTTGAAATCTTCTAGGGATGGGGCATCCACAACCTCTCTGGGCAACCTCTTCCAGTGCCTCACCACCCTCAGAGTAAAGAACTTCTTCCTAATGTCTAATCTAAATGTACCCTTTTTTAGTTTAGAGCCGTTCCCCCTTGTCCTATCACTCCACTCCCTGACAAAGAGTCCCTCCCCAGCTTTCCTGTAGGCCTCCCCTTGGGTACAGGAATGTCGCTATAAGGTCTCCCCGGAGCCTTCTCTTTTCCAGGCTGAACAACCCCAACTCCTTCAGCCTGTCTTCATAGGAGAGGTGCTCCAGCCCCTTGATCATCTTCGTGGCCCTCCTCTGGACTCATTTTAACAGGTCCATGTTCTTCTTATATTGGGGGCCCCAGAGCTGGACACGGTACTCCAGGTGGGGTCTTATGAGAGCAGAGTAGAGGGGGAGAATCACCTCCCTCGACCTGCTGGCCACGCTTCTTTTGATGCAGCCCAGGATACAATTGGCTTTCTGGGCTGCAAGCACACACTGCCGGCTCATGTTGAGCTTCTCATCCACCAACACCCCCAGGTCCTTCTCTTCAGGGCTGCTTTCAGTCCATTCTCTGCCCAGCCTGTATTTGTGCTTGGGATTGCCCCAGCCCAGATGCAGGACCTTGCACCTGGCCTTGTTGAACTTCATGAGGTTCGCACAGGCCCACCTCTCAAGCCTGTCCAGGTCCCTCTGGATGGCATCCCTTCCTTCCAGCGTGTCAAGTGCACCACACAGCTTGGTGTCATTGGCAACCTTGGGCCATCTGTCTAAGATGTCCGTTGAGTTTCTTTAGTTCATGACTTAGGGCTCCATCTGTCATTACAACCTTTCAGGGCAGAAGAGATGTGTGGAGAGGCAGGAGCAGTTTTTATCCTGGCATTGCCCACACCCTGTAGCCTGTTACCTCTCTGGTGGGGACAACAGTCACCTCGGAGGGCAGCATGCATCAGTCAGCCCAAAGATGTCGCTTCTTAAGTGCACCGTGCCTAAAAATAAATGGCACTTCAGCTACGGACATCAAATAGGTCAAGGGGTGACAAAAGTCTCGTGTGCAGAGGATGCTGCTCCCCAGGGTATTAACACCTTCCCCAGCAAAAATTTCTTCTGCTCTTACTAATGAAAGGCAAAAGAGGAATTTACTTGGCCTCTGAAGAACACAAGCAAGGCAACTGCACGATACCTTCGAGAATATCTTGAGGAACTTCACAGTGTCAAAGCAAACCGTTAAACTGATCCTGCAATGAACACAATAGCTCTCAGATTTCTTATTGCCTTTGAAAGCCACAAAGAAGTTGTATTAATTCATCTCACTCTGAATATAAGAAAGAAAATTAAAGGCTTCTTTTAAAACCTAGATTCAAATCCAATTGCTAGATATGTGATAAAAATAAACCAGAAGATATTTTGCTAAGCTTTATCCCCAGGAGATAAAAAGAGAAACAATTAAGGCACTTGATATGACACATAAGTAAGCAGAAATGGCTCCTGACTGGCACTCAGGCCCCATCAAGATTAAACAAAATATATTGTAACTGAGCAGCACTAGATTTTTTTTTCCCTGGGGCTTAACATAAGCCTCTGGATTTTTAAATTACAATAGCCTTTTACTTCCTTCAAAGGTTATAGGACTTTTCGGCTGTACTGTAAAACACTGCTGAAATGCAACACTTGAGTGTCAGTATAAACAAATACATTCAAATAGATTATTCTGAGGTAAAACTGAGCCAAAACAATGGCTGCTTACTCACAAAATTAGTTTTTAATAGCTTGATACAGTGCAAAACCCTAAAACACATTGTTAGCTCAGTTACTCAGAAGAAAAATGTAACTAATACAGTATTTACTGTTGCACAAAGGCTCCGTTACATATGGGGAAAACGAGGTCTAGCCATTCTTGCTATGTGGGAGATCTCAGCGTTACGAAGTGTTTGTTTTCCACGCAGAGATAACCTTTTCAGAGATATACTTTGGCTCAAAGGGAAGGGATCCTACAGAATTCAGTCAACACGTATTAAGTGACAACCCACAGGCTGGAGTTAGAACAAAGGCTCTGTATCATGAGCCAGCCACATTAAAGGAAAACTGCAGTCAGGTATACTACAGTAGCTTAGCCAAGGAAATCTGGGCTTTTTCCACTCCTGTGTTTCTTTAGAACAATATTCTCCCTTTCCCTATGCTCTGCTTTCTTATTCCAGAACATAAGCAGCGCTGGAAACATCCCACAAAAAAAACAGTTGCACTTGCCATCTACCTGGGCTCCCCATCTCACAACGAGGAGCGTGTAGGCCATCTTCACATTTCTCAAACACTGAAGAGTTCATTTCTGACACAGAGCTTTAAAAGGAAAAGATGTTTTCAAGCCCAGCAAGCATATAAGCAGTATTTTCAAAATTCATCTAAGCATCAAAAGATGCAATGCCCCCTCTTGACTTATGTATGCTGTCCTTGGTTTTGTACCTCCTTTAAGAGCCTCAGAGGTCTGTATCAAAATAATAAAAAAGGTTCTGTGTTCACAACTGAATTACGTACTGCCCGAAAGGATACTTCAGATCACTCCCAAATATGAAAGAAAAATAAAGTCATTGCCTGCTTTCCTCAAGGTTGTGCAAAAAGACTCAGCTACCAGCCTAACAGCCTCAGATTCAGTTTGTAAGTGTGGCAATGTCGGTGTTTGGCACAACTAGATTGACCGCTTCCAATTGATATTAAAAATTCTTGCTAGACTGTGACCAACGTTGTCTTTGCAGGACATTTTTCAAGCTAAGCCAGAGCCTGCACTGCAAGTCTGAAGTTCTGTGCTCTCTCTGCTCTGTGCATCTCTATTCAACTTCTTCTGATATTCAGACAAAGTTTTGAACAGAGATATATTAGTATATTTTTCTATTTATGTTTCCAAGGACATGCTCAGTAATAAAAGATCTATTGTTATGAGCACAGTGAATGCAATGTTAGCTAAAAAAGCAGCAGAGCCCAACAATAATGGATTAGGAAGACAGACAATAAACACATTACTGGTAGCAACACATTATATCAGAGCTCCCAGAATTCCTCAGCTTTCATTTCAGACAAAAGCTAATGCCATAAATACAAACAAAACTGAAACAAACAAAACCCACCACCGCCAACAACAAAAAGAAAAACAACCAACACACCCCAAAACTCACCTTCTAGACTCAAACTTGCGTTTACAGTTCAATTAGGAAGTCATGCAGGCTTAAGAGGAGGCATGGAGTACACATGATGCTAATGCCAAGCCTGAAACACACCCATGGATACAGCTAGCTGCTCTTATTAATTCCCCTTTAAAAGAATCATTGATGATAAGACAAGATGCTACCAACTGACCACCTGCTCTTCAGCCAAGGCTGACAGTTAATCCAGGTCAAAGGGCAACGTGTCAAAATAGACACAAGGACGTTCCTTAGGAAGAAGAGTTTCACAGATTGCCAGTGTCAGAACCTTAGGCACAGCAGACTTAAGCAGAAGGTGGACATAAAATTAAGGATCATAGTACCTTGCTATTTCTGTTCAGGGATGAACACCCTTTTTGATTAAGATGCCATTTTTTTTCCCTGCAGTCACCAAACAATCCACACTTGCCATTCTGGAGATGGAGATGCCCCTTGCCCTAGTTGTCAGGCATGGTCAACGTCTACCAGGATACTTACATGAATAATGTAAAAATAATGTAAAAATAATATAAAAATATGGTTTTCAGTGTGACATAATTCAACCTTCCTTTTGCCAAATTCCTTTTGCCTCAATTCAACATACTCCTAAGAAAGGAACCAGTTTAAGATTGGGCTGGGATAGAGATACACAAATGTGTCATTGGGATCTAAAGCCAGCGGACTTTCCAGCTTCATCACCCTGCAGAGGGAAATTGGTGAGAAAGTTGAAAAGGACGCATGTTTCAGACAGCGAACAAAACTGAAGATTTCACAAGTAACCAGACAAATGCATGGAGGAGTTTGTTTTATATACAAACCAATTTTGTAAGGTTGAAAGCATTTCTTGTGAAAAAGTACTTGCCTAAAAATACTTGATCTTTGGTTGCTAACAGTAAATCCTTTTAAGTAAAAGGAGCAGAGAACATCTTACATCTTCACAAGAACACTTAAACTAAATCCATAAAGCTGGGTGTCAGTTTCAATGGAGTTTGTTCCATTTTTTGGGAGAACAAGTGTAAGTCAAGTGCATTGTTAAAGAATTCCTGGAGAATTAGACACTTACCTGCAAATCAAGACAACTGTAAGCGCAAACAATACATAATTCCTGGCCCACATTTAACACTTCTGACACTGATGAATCACTATCATAAGAAGTGTATTTTAGACTTCTTCACTCAGAATTTTGTATTTTGTTTACATTGCCTCTAAATACATCCTACTACTCACAGTCAGCACTAAACACTGCCTGAACATCTATCGAAGAGCACATCATCTGTTCATTACATTGCTTATTCTAAACAGGCTTACTTACCACCACTTGCACTTAGGATTAATTCCTGAAGCAATGCTTTGTTTTCAGTTTTTAAAGCTCAGAAGTTGTACTATTTGTGCAGGATATTAACTACAGGATGAAGTTAAGAAAAAAATCTAGCCAAAATTCCACATGCCTGGGAGGAAAGGTTCCCTCCCTCCCCATGTTAAGTCACATACGATAGCACAACATACATAGTTTGCCTATACCGATAAAACTATGCTGTCTTGGTAATAGGAGTAAGCATAGGGGGAGGAGAGTGACAACATAGGAATTGGTTCAGGAAGAGCTTCCTGTTTCATCGTATGCGCTGGCAAGGATGACCAACTGCACTTACTTCAGAAGTTTGAGTTCAATGACACTGCCTGTTTTATCCAAAGGTTGTAAAGACTCCACTACTAGAGCCGAACAGCACAAGAGAAGCTTCCCAATTTACATACAAGACAGACTTCCCCAGGTGAGAGCAAGCAGTAGGCACTGTCACTTGGAATCAGTGCTGAAAGGAGTAGAGAGGTGAAGTATGGGAAAGTGAAACTCTAGAAAAAAAAACTCAGTAGCAGGGAAGTAGTAAAAAGATCAGAGAATCCAGAATTGACACCAAAGAAGGGTAGTAGTAAGATGAAGACAACATACAACAAATCATATCATACGACAAATCATATATTGAAGGGCACCAGCTCCAAACTGTTGACTCATAGCAAAGAGGTACACCAAAAGAACTAATGAGTACAGCAAACAAACACTACAGATTTCCCCCACCCAGCATGATTGAAGCAGTGTACAAAGCTACACAGAACCACATAAATGAAAACTTTCTCCAGGTTATGTAGGATAAAAGGTATCTACTCTCAGATATTAAGGATTAGAGTGCACAATAATGAGACTTGGTGGTGTTCTGAATTAAGACAGCTCAAGTCTCTGTGCTTGTAAAACAGGCAGTTGACTACCTGACATAATGCACAGATAATTAAAAATCGACTCTATTGAAGAGTTGTTCATTGTACCAGCTACTCTGCACTAAATGAAGGAGCCTGTGGGAAAAATAGACAATAGCATATTACGTGCAACAAGAATATTAAAACTGCACAGGGAACTTTATTACAGAACTGTTTTCAATGTTGATATTATCAACAGGCCTAAAAGCAAAATCCTAGAACACAATTCACGTAGAAAAAGAGCTACATGTAAAAAGCTACAGATTTTCTCTACAGTGAGAGGAGCTATGTGTTTTGAATAAAAATTTTAAACAGAAACTAATTTATTTACTATTTCCGTTAGCCACTATTAAAGATTTGCTACGTTGCTGATTAGAAAAAACACTGCCAGGAAGTGTGAGAAACTAAGTTGTGTTTTTGCAGTCAAACAAGTTTTCGAATTAGAGTGTGTTTTTGCGGTAGAAAACTAACCTTCTGTATTCCAAGGTAGTTGTGTAGTCATAACAAAGAGAAATGCTAAGCAGATAAGTAGACAGTAGAAGGCCTCACTGTTCCAAAATAAGGTAGAAGCTTGAGAAAAACAGGATGAGCAGTGTGGGAACAGTAAAACAAAGATCACAAGTTCTCAAAACATAAGAAAGGAGGAAAAAAAAAAAAGGAAAAAGGAGAAATTAAAGGGTTGATCAAAAAAAAAAAAGTACATATATGTTATAGAGGAGCGTCGAGTAGCTTGTGAACCTGTAGTACTCAGCCAATGAGGAAACAGGGGAGGTGATCAGGTGTTGGGTAATAGGGAATAAAAGGTTATGATATGTTTACTATAATGCGCTCCTATTGGCAGGATGCCCGCCACTGCAATCACAAATAAAATAGCTTCACAGAAGATCCTGTCTGAAGAAAATCATTGAGATTTTTCTCACAATTTGGGGGCTCGTCTGGGATCTCGTCGCCTAACGAAGATTTCTTGCCACCACAGACAGGAAGGTGCACCCTGCTGAGTTCAGCGGTCCCGTCAGGGGTGGTGGGTTGTCTCGGTATGGCCGGCAAAGGACCGAGACTGTTAATCTGAAGACAGGCTCTTCGAAGCACTGGGGAGAAGGAAGGCCAGCACTGACATACCACAAACACACTACAGACACAGCACAGACACGGTACAGGCACAGGGATTACTTCTGATAACCCGGACCGGGAAGCCATGCACGGACCAAGGTAAGGGAAACTTTACTGTATATTGCCTCAGGTTGGGTTCGGGGACACTCTTGTGTGGAGTGTGAATGAGACGCACTTTTAGTGCGAAGCGAGTGTGGAGTCCCGATCCGCGAGGTTCTGTAGCCCCACGAGGGGACGAACGAAGTCCCCTCGGCCGGAGAGGGACGAAGCAAAAGATAGACGAGCAAAAGAGAGTCTCGGGGGGTTGGGCCCTTAGGTGTACGGTACCCTGAACACGTTGAAGTGAGGTGCTCGGCAGTACACCCCACCTCTGTCCTAATCCTAGGTGAAGGCGTGTGGTACCCTGTGGGTGGTAAAGTCCACAGCAGCATGTCAGGAAGAGATGGGGATTAAGGGTTCCAAGAGTCAGCAGGGTGGGAGTGGAGACCCCGGGATTGTGCCTAAAGATAGTCCTTTGGGGAGAATGATAAGGATTTGGAAAAACAACCCAAAAACTAGGGAAAAAGATTTTTAAAAAAAACGGTTAGATATTGTATAATTGTCTGGCCTAAAAAGCCAATAAAAGGAACTGCAGTATTTTGGCCAAAATACGTGTCTGATGAAAATTCGGGCTTTAAATTTCTATGTAAACAATAAGACTCCTTTTTCGGAGGAGGAATCAAGTTATGCTCCCTATAATCCTAATATAGCTCCGGAGGCAGCGGCAGCTGCTCCAGGAGGGGAGACAGGGACTGCAATTGATGCTGTCCCTGGAGAAGTCGCGCCGTGGAGCAGTGGGAGCGGAGGCAGGGGGGGGCTCCCGGTGGGGCCTCGGGGCCATGCGGGGGCACCGCGGGACGGTGCCATTCCCCCCTTATCAGCAGAGAGGTTAGGAGTTTTAAGAAGGAAATGAAGTCTTTAATTGAAGGCCTAGCAGAACAGTCAAATCCGTTTCGAAGGCCTAATTTGTATTCCGGGGAGGAAAACGTCAATCTTGAGTATGTTATTCCCTGGAGAAGAATGTTTAGGAGGGGAATAGAGGAGGCAGCTATGCAAGAATGGGAAAGAACTAACACCCCCCCCCCCCCCGTCCCCCCCGTATCGATAGTAATTCCAGTATAGCAGAAATATCCGCTTATCTAACTGGGATAATAACAACCCACAACATAGAAATCATATGAGAGACTTGGGGTCAGAATTAGAAAGTACTCGGGGATGAATCCTGGGGAACAGGTAGCCCAAGGGCTCTTTAAAGTTCGTTTCGTGATTAAAGCCTGGCCAGATATGCAGAAAAAGCTTCAGAAGGTGGGAGGATGGAGTGAACAGTGTAGGTAGTATGAAGGTGTATGCCAGGAGGGGAGATGAGAAGGAAAAGTAGAGAGCGAAACTAATGGTATTCACAGCGTACTGGGTAGTGAGGCAGAGGGTTGGAGATAGAGGGACTTTCGGGAGGAGTCGGGCCCAGGATGGAAAGGAGAGGAAGAGATGAAGGAATGGCAGGCAAGGAAAGCTACCTGTGTTGCAGCCTGAATCCTAGCAGGGACAGGCTTTGAGAAGATGTTTTAAGTGTGGCCAGGCTGGCCACTTCAAATAGGAGTATCCGGAGTGGAAGAAGGAGGAGAGATTGCTGTTATAAATTCAGAATAGGGGAGTCGGGGCTTCTCGGAAAGCTAGTTCCCTGATAAATGAAAAAGTGTACCTCAAGGGTTCCTCAAGTGTACCTCAATGGGGATCACTCTACAATTATCGTTGCGGGCAAAACAGACTTAGCACAGGAAGATTAATAAAATTTATTACCTATTACTGATGGGCTGGAGCAGTGAGAAACTGAGAAACAAGCTGGGGGCTCCTTCCCCCATCCACTCTCTTCTACCTCTTCCCTGCCCTGAGTGGCGCAAGGGGGACAGCAGTGGGGGCTGCAGTTGGCCTGTGGTGCTTTGTTTTCACTGCTCCTTCATGGTTGCTCTCCCCACTGCTCTGTTGTGGGGTCCCTCCCGCGCGGTGCCGACCTTCCTGGGCTGGTCCTGTGTGGGTTTCTCCATGGGCAGCGAGAAACGGGATCTTTGGGAGCTGCTCCACGTGTTGGTCTGTGCCACGGTGTCTATTCGTCAGGAGCGGGTTGGTCTATTCGCCTTTGCAATCGCGAATAAATAACTTCACAGAAGATCTTGTCTGAAGAAAATTATTGAGATTTTTCTCACACTAGGTGTCAGCAAGGCAAAGAAGCTGATAAAATTGAGAGCAAGTTAGTTGTTTAATAACAGAAGCAGGAGTTATGTCAGAAATTTTGAAGGTATATCAGTGCCAATAAGGGAAGTAATTGAAGGAGGAAAAATGTACACAATTTGTCCATTATGGCTTTTCTTGAATAAGCATCTAGTGTGGTCAGTATGGAAGTACCTACTTTTTTGCTAGAGTTGTATGTAGCTATATCCTTTATGAGCATGCATTTGACTTATCTGTGTGGAATAAAGCATCTTTAGTCTATTATCTTACAGCAATAAATTTCCCAAAGTAGGAATAAAATAACTTACTGACTGTTATACTGTTTTTATAAAGTAAAAACATGCTTGCTAAACCATCTGTAGACTTTAAATGCTGTTCCTGAAAAATAACTAGATAACTACCATAGGGGGTGAGAATTTTCCTTTTGGTAGGAAAGTAGCAGAGCAATTTGCTTCGAGCATGAGATCTGCCTCAAACTGTTAATCACACTTTGCGCTGTCTCCATTATTTTCATTTTTTTAGTATCACTGGATAACTGGAGGTCATAAACTGTTTCAAAGGGTCCCTTCAAAGATGACTGCAAAAAACTTATAACAGTTTATGTATGTTAGATATCTAATCACAGATATCTGGTGTTTTGTCGGTCGCTAAGTTTTCTACTGGAGGGAGGTTCGTTAATAATTAGGGAAGCTTGTTTTTTCAAGTATGTATATATCTTTTAGCTTGTGTGGGACGATTGCACAGAAGATGTCAAGTTTTTTTGACAAACTATTAAAGTAAAAGCTCTTAAAAAGCATTTATCCTTTTCATCCATAATCCTCTAATTTATTTGTAGGTATGAAACAACTGAAAGACAACATAAAGATCTACAGATTACATGCAATTCCCTAAATAAAGAAATGAAAGCAGTGAAAAAACTAAATGAATCACTCAAGCAGCAGAATGACAGTTAAGTTTGATTCAGTCCTTTAAGTAGACAGTAAAACTAAGTAGTGCTTCAGCATTCAATTTTTCAGTTATCTATGCTTTAAGTAACATCTGAGAAGTAGAACTAGAAGTAAAAGATCCTTCAGAGTTGTTTTGTATGTGTATATTAAATTAAAATCTGTAGTAGGGACTTCAGTTTTGTTTTCTACTACATTGGTTGGGGGCAGGAGGGAATCCCTACAGGCTACAGCAATAGTAGTAATTTAAAAGAACTAATGATAACAATCCAATTTGGGGGTGGATTTTTTTTTGGAGGGATAGGGGTTCTTTTTGGTGGTTGCTGAATTGTTGAATGCTACTATCACCCAAGGTTTCCACATATTCCCTTTTAGTCTGCCGAATTTCTCTTTAATGTTATGAGATATTAGCAGAAGTACTTGAGGTTTTAAGTGCTTCTTTAAGATACTTAAGAAAGGGGGGAAAAAAAGAGAACCTACTAAATTAAAAATTATATTAGAAATAGTGTTGATTTGGTATTCTGTCTTTGGTGCAAAACTTTATTCCTTGACCATAAAATTAGCACTACTTCTGTCTTGAGGACAAATTATAAGGTGTTTTTTTTTAATGGCTTAAGATGTAAGTCTGATGTAACTTTCACCCATGTAACTAAAGAATAGGGCTTCTATTGGAGAAATTTTATTTAATACTTAATTTTGCAGAAGGTATCTTTAAAATATGCTTATAGGCAAGCCTTAAATTCACTTTAGAAATAAAATGCTGTTGTGGTTTTAACCCAGCCGGCAGCTAAACACCACACAGCTGTTCGCTCACCTTCCCCCCTCCCTCTCTGGGATGGGGGAGAGAAACGAGAAAACTGAGGCCTGTGGGTTGAGATAGAGACAGTTTATTAGGACAGAAAATATAATAATAATAATAATAATATGTACAAAACAAGTGATGCACAATACAATTGCTCACCACCCGCTGACTGATGCCCAGCCTATCCCCGAGCAGCCGGCCCCCCCACCCCGGCTAGCCACCCCATATTAATTGTTTAGCATGACGTCAGATGGTATGGAATACCCCTTTGGCCAGTTTGGGTCAGCTGTCCTGGGTCTGTCCCCTCCCAGCTCCTGCTGCATCCCTAGCCTGCTCGCTAGCAGGACAGAGCGAGAAGCTGAAAAGTCCTTGGCTTGGTGTAAGCACTGCTCTACAACAATTAAAACATCAGCATGTTATCAGCACTCTTCTCCTCCTAATCCAAAACATAGCACCCTACCAGCTACTAGGAGGAAAATTAACTCTATCCTAGCCAAAACCAGGACAAATGCTATTCTTGGTTTGACTTGCAAAGTTCACTTCATCCTTCCAGGCTCTTGCCTTGTCAGTGACTTGGACTGCTCTGATTACTGCCTTGAGTTCCGATTCAAATGGAAAATTTTTCATACAGATGCATTTATTTGCTTCTGAATAAATGCGGACGCTAACTCTTATTGGTGCAGTATGCAGCTCAGTGTAATTGGAGAGATATTCTGAGAAAGCTGCCCCTTTTTAAAGGCAGATGGGGGGAGCAGTTATTGGTTACTGCATAGATATTTTTGAACTACCACAAATAAAACAGACTATGGAAATATCCCTCTTCCCCCTTTGTTGACAGAGGCTGCAGTTAAGAAATTGTTCGATAGTAAGTGGATAAAGTAAGCAAGAGTGACAATAGGTGCCACGTAGATGAGGCAAATGAGAGATGATATATCCCTTGGAAATTATGCTATTTAGTAATGGTGAAAGGAAATTGACTTTGTGGAGTTTGAAGTGCTTGGGTTACAGCTATAATGGATGGATGAGAGCACCTATATATTAGGATAATTAGGATAATATTTAGTTCCCACAGTCTGAACTAGTGAGGACTGCAGATAGCCTATATATGGATTACAGTGAAGTCTTATGAAATTCAGTTTTTGCTGAGTGTTACGTGACAGTCTGGAGATGTTCAGAATGGTATTAGAAAATCTTTGTGCATAGATGTGTTTGCATAGATGATAACATTTGCATGAAACGGGTGTTAGCGATGATACTGTCAATTCAGGAGCATACTAAGAGCTAAAAGCCCCATATCTCAATCACTGATGTCAGTGAATTCTGACTCTGGCTGAAAGACAATTTCAGTTCTATTATCTTCAGTTCTGTCTGTTCAAGGTATGTTGAATGCCTTGTGGCTGTAATCAAAAGCACCAGTTTCTGGTATCTAGGCTTTAGGAATGAACATTTTCAGTAGCTTCTACTGTATGTCTTTGATCAAAGGAGGGAAATAACGGTTTCATGGGGAAAAAAGGAGAGAACTTGTGCTAACATCCTTCGTAATTTTGTTGATTTGATTTGAAGCTCCTGACAGCAGTTAGAAGTTACACAAAAACCATTCTAGCTTATAGAACAAAGAAATGGTAATATATATATCACTTTGATAAGTAAAATTTTTCTGTAATTTTAGGACTGCTGCACAGTTGGTTGAAGCTGAAGATCACAGAAAAGAATTACAGCAACAGCTATAGGATAAAGATGGCAAAATAGCAAGTAAGTCACTTACTTAAAGGTCATTGAACCTAAAGAACTAACTGGTTTAAATAGATGTTATGTGCTATAGATAAGCAGCTGTATTTTTCTTATTAACTTGTAAATCGTAAAGGTAGCCAGGGACGTGCAATTAAACAGTTGAATTAAACAAATGTGTATATATACATATACATATTTGAAAGTATACAAAAATGTGATTTCCCAGACTATATGGATTTCACTGAAGCTGTGCACAGCATCGTATGTTCTTTCAGGATCTCTTCACAGCATGTTCGCTAGACCTATTTTCTGTAGCAACTGAAAATTACAAGAGTTCAGTTCAACTCTTCAGCAAATGCTGGAAAGCAGCTGCTAAAACTTAGCAATAGGTGGCACTACTCAGTACTTCACTTATTAGCAGCAATGTTGAGTATTAAAAATAAATGTATATACTTGTTTTCTAGGCAATGCAGTATGTCTTTTCTAAGTCTGACAACCCATCTTTTAACGTGTTGATTTTCTTAAGGCTTGCAACAGAAAATAAAAGTTCTGGAAGAAAAACTGAGAGCTCAACAGAAAGAAAAAAAACAACATGGAAGAAACTGTAGATATTCTTAAAAAGGAATTAAGTACAACAGAACAAGCAAGGAAAGAACTGAGTATCAAGGTAAGGAATTATTTGCATCTGCACTCTAGAGACTGGAGTATTAGATATCTATATAACTGACAGAGCTGGATAATCAATATTTCAGTGGTAAAGTGACCAAAGAAACTAGACCAGTCCCTGTGGTGGAGAAGAACAAACTCTCTCAGATTTAATTATGTACCTTTTGAGTTTTGAATTGCTGAGAAAAGAAACTGAATTCAAGAGAAAAGTCACAGTCAGGGTTTAATAGGGCTGTATAAGGCAAGATGTGTGAGTACATAATACTTGGAAGAAAAACTGTGGTGCAATATTAAATAAATGAACATAGCACATTCCTCTTCAGTTTCTAGCTTTGGCTACTGTAAAATGTGTGTGGGGGGGGGGGGGGGGGAGTTTCTTGTTTTGTTTTCCCCTCCTCCTGTTTCTTGCATCCTGTATTAAGATACTATGTATGTATGCATACAACAGAATACATCTGATTTTCTTGGTCTTTGAAATTCTAATAAAATATCTGTTTTTCATCTCTAAAAACAATGTCTTTCTTCTCTCAAAACATGAGAGAGAGACCAGTTTTGCTATACCACAAAGTTAACAGGGTAATATTTTTTAAATATATAAATTAAATCCTAGAAACTTCAGCAAAGCTGATATATCCTTGCCTATAGGTAAGGCTCCCAGTAAACACATAACACAGAGAGAGGTTCATTTTCCATGCAAACTAATTGGCAATCGCAAAGAACTATGCAGTCTGATAAAGTATTTCCATTCTTTGGAAGCAAAGTCTAATCTCTAGGACTATATTATTCTGTATATAGCAAATATTTCACTTGTTCTTAATAAATATTTACCAGTGTGTGGATTGAAATAGAACATGGATGGTTTAGCTGCGAACACTTCTCTACACTTCTCCACTTCTCTTGCTTAAATAGAACAACGGTAATGTGGGGGTTGGTTCTCCCCCTTGGTATTTAACACTTAAATTGTAGCAGTAGCTGTAATTTTTCATGTGCACCAAATGTATAGCTGAGAAAAGTATTTCTGAAACAAGTTTATAATTTTAAAACTGTGCTTTTTAAATGCTTGCTTAAATTCACCAACAGGTCACCTAGCTTTTGCTGTATACTGTATGTTTTTTTCAGTTAACAATGGAGAAAATAATAACATTTCAGTTGTTTCTGCAGACATCTTCTCTGGAAGTTCAAAAATCTCAATTGGAAGTACGCTTGGCAGAAAAAGAAGCAAGGGATATTATAGGGATAACTGCCAGCTCAGTACAGAACACATGCAGTTTGGCTGCCTTTTTGCATAAAATATGGTTTATTGCTTAGGAAGGTCAGAAAGTCAGTGTCAACAAAATTGCTGAGTTGAGGGTTTCTGTTAGTTTTGCAAACTCATTTGGGAAATAAAGCCTCATTAACTATAAATTTCTACTTCAGTGTAATGAGTTAAGAATAATCAGTTAAGAAATTTGAGTGTCAGAGTAAGCTTGCAGACATGGATTCATTTCTATTTAAGTCTCTTGGTCACGGAGAAAGGGCAAGTAAACGTTTTCTGCTCACTTTCTGCCAGAAGCTGCTCATATAAAGAAATTCAAGTAGGAAACGTCAAGCATGTTACTAATTAAACTGATAAATGCTGGTCTGACTTTGTTTTCAAACAGTAGAATGCAAGGGCAAAAACGTCATGCTACTCACTGGAGTAAGGTTATATTGTAATAAGATTCATGACCCCAGAAAATGCTAAATGAATCTTTGGAGTTTACATTATAAAATCCACAGTAATAGGCATGGTATATAAATATTGATTGGGCTTGTTGTTTTTCCCCCTTGGAAAAATGTGCTATGTCAATATGATGTTATTCTAAGCCAAGTGTTGCTGAACCCCGTTGGGGTACACAGCAAACAAATGCATGAACCCATCAAGCCACTTTGACAGCATTTGTGTGTTCCTTCTGTGAGAAAAATCTCAATGATTTTCTTCAGACAGGATCTTCTGTGAAGCTATTTTATTTGTGATTGCAGTGGCGGGCATCCTGCCAATAGGAGCGCATTATAGTAAACATATCATAACCTTTTATTCCCTATTACCCAACACCTGATCACCTCCCCTGTTTCCTCATTGGCTGAGTACTACAGGTTCACAAGCTACTCGACGCTCCTCTATAACATATATGTACTTTTTTTTTTTGATCAACCCTTTAATTTCTCCTTTTTCCTTTTTTTTTTTCCTCCTTTCTTATGTTTTGAGAACTTGTGATCTTTGTTTATTTACTGTTCCCACACTGCTCATCCTGTTTTTCTCAAGCTTCTACCTTATTTTGGAACAGTGAGGCCTTCTACTTAGCATTTCTCTTTGTTATGACTACACAACTACCTTTGAATACAGAAGGTTAGTTTTCTACCGCAAAAACACACTCTACTTCAAAAACATGTTCTACTGCAAAAACACAACTTAGTTTCTCACAATTCCCCCCTCTTCTTTTCTTACTTCTATTGTTTTTGCACTTCCTCAGATTCTTAACTTTCAAGTCTCTTCAACACTAGGGTGCAATATTTCTCTTCAAATGCATTGGGGGATAATGGTTTCTGTTGAAAGCTCCAATTTGCAAAAGATGCTACACAGGGATTAATACAAGAAATAAGCAAACAAATTAAAACACACAATACCACTATTATTATAATGCCAAAAAATAGTTGCTTAAGCCAATTCCAGTCAGGTAACCACGAAGTTAGTTTCTCCCAAATGTCTAACTCCCCAGGAAGTGTCTTCTTCAGAAATCTTATGTAGGAATTTAGTTTTTTTCCAATATTTTTGAGATCAGTCTCAATTCGTCTCCTTTGGTATAAATACATGCAGCAACTAGTATTAATTACAGCACACATTCCTCCTTGTGAGGTTAGTAATAAATCTAATACCATTTGATTCTGGAGTACTACTTTTGACAAGCTTGTTATCTCTTCTTGTAATGCCTGGACTGCATCCAGAGTGTGGTTTTCTAGTTCTTCAGTTATAGCTGAGATATTTACAATAGCTTTTTCTAATTCACTCACCCCTAACCATGGTAGAAACCACCTTGCAAAACGGTGAAATCCTTTCTTTCTTTTTACTAGAGGATTTTCTGGAGTTGTTTTAACTCTGTGGGATGTCAGGAGGGCTTTGGCTCTGTGAATCTTCAACAATAGTTACATTTGGAAATATTGCCCCCAGGGTGCAAGCTCCCTTCCACCCCAGGGGCAACACCTTCCTGGCTTTATTGCCACATAGCCAGTACCACCCCTTGCCATTCGGGGCAGGCCATCCAGTTACAGGATTCTCACGATATAACTGGTGTGCTTTACAAAGATTAGCATCCCTGTAGCTATCATATTCAGTACAGTATGGGCAATTCCCTACTTTGTGGATAATACCTCCACATCCAGGGTCAGTACTTTTGCCCCCTGAGTTTACATCAATGTTGTCTAAGAACCATCTTTGATAACACGTAATATTGTAGCCAGGACTGTGTGTACGGAGCTCAACTTCAAAATCTATTCCTTCCCGGGACTGAGTATGATCTGTCATTTTTAGTAATCTAGAGAATCCAGACACAGTTGCTGCTGGAAATAGCAATCAGGGACAAGGCCTTTTCAGTCTTCCTAGGCATCTGGGTGCAAATCCAACAATTATTTTGAGCTAGAATTCGAGAGATGTTCTGGATTAATTGGAAATGCTAATTTTTCCCTCCATCCTATCACTAATCCATTGAGAACAGGTATTACTAAGATAAACTTAAAATACATCATTTCTATATATATACATATACACCTCTATAATAATTAAGAAATAATAATTAAGAAAGACAATAAAAATCACAAACTAATAAGGATTCTTCTGGTGGGGATTAAATACCCCCCCTTCTCCCACTTCCAGGGAGTGTCCCCTGGAAACACTCCAATTCTGTGTAATTCGATCCCTTTTACTCATTAATTCATTAAGAATTCTTCTAAGGAGAATTTAAAGGTTTACTATAGATAGTTTTAACAGTTTTAACCTTAAAAGTCTTTGTTAATGCGGTCTCTCAGGTATCAGGGTTAACTGATGCTTCTACCCAGGTATGAGTCCACCCTTTCTCAGCTGTTCTTACTGTCGTCTCAGTAGTCAGGAGCACTTGGAACAGTCCGTCCCACTCAGGTTGCACTTTCAGTTCTCTCCATGTTCGCATCAGATCCCAATCTCCTTCTCAGAATGGTGGATCAGGGCTTCCAAGGGTGGGGTTTGAGCTAGCAGTCCACAGGTCCTGAGAGATGACAAAGAGGACGACAGCCTGAGTATATAGTTCTTAAGAAAAGCATCTTTTGTCTCAAATTGAGGTGATTCATTCCCTTTGTCCAGGTACCGCAATCCAAATAATATTTCATATGGTGAAACTCCCACATCTTTTCTTGGTGCAGTTTGAATTCGGAGAAGTGCCAAAGGTAAGCACTTCGTTTGGGGAAGCCGAGTTTCCAGAACTTAGTCGATTGCTTCTTTACTGTCTGATCCACTCCACCCTTCCAGAAGAGGAAGGATGCCAAGGAGTGTGAAATTTCCACTTAATTCCTGGAGTCCACATTAGCCCTTGCAATATTTCTGACATAAAGTGATTTCCTTGATCAGAGTCAATATTTTCAACAATTCCATACCTGGGAGTTATTTGTTCTAGAATTACTTTAGTTACTATGTTCACAGTAGCAGATACTGAAGGGAAAGCTTTCACCCACCCTGACAAATGATCTACCAAGACTAATAAGTATTTAAATCTACCTTCTCTTGCCTCTCGCCGAGGCGATCGGCTCCGGGGCAGACGCGTTCTGCAGCAGAGCGGGGGATCGGAACAGGCAGGGCTTTTTTTCCGGCATCGAGGCCACTCGAGGGAGCCGCCAGGACCCGGCAGCCCTCGCGAGGGAGGCTGACGAGGCGTAGGCGGAGCCAGCAGCGCCCCCTCCCCGGCCGTTCAAAAGCAGCCCCTAGGGAGCGCGAGCGACCAGGGCATGGCGCGTCAGAAGGGCGGGGCGTGTCAGTTTGCGCGGCAGTGCGCGCAGGGAGGGCAGGACGTTCTCCCCCCGCCCATACGAACAACTCCTCTAACGGCTGTCGACTGCTAGCTGGGCTGCAATGGTCTACATCAGGCAGACTGCTCTCTCTAGAAAGTCTGTAACCACCCAGACTGCCTGCCCGCTCAAAAATGCGGCAGTTCAGGTCTCTGGACGCAGGGAGTGTCTGAGCCTGTTGCTGCCATCTGAGAGAGGCAGAGGGACTGTGTGTGTGAGGTGCGAGCAGGTGGATGACCTGGTCCGCCTGGTATCAGAGCTCAGGGAGGAGGTGGAGAGGTTGAGGGTTATCAGAGAGTGTGAGCGGGAGATAGAATGGTGGAGCAACTCCCTGCAGGGCCTGAAGGAGAGGTACCGGGGTGAGACACCTCAAATGGGGGTGGGCCCCCTGCCCTGTCGGGCAGAGGGAGGGGACCTAGGAGTTAAGGAGGAATGGAGACCTTTCCTTTGGACTTCGTGACTCCTAATTCCTTAAAAACCACTTTCTCTTAAAACTTTTTACTCCTTTTTAGTTTTGGGTAGGGGTAGCTCAACAATTCCCTGAATCCTCTCTGGATTTATCCTTCGTTCCCCCTCAGACACTAGATGCCCTAAATACTTGACTTCTCTTTCTATGTATTGCAATTTATTTTCCAATACTTCCAAGCCCTGTTTTCCCAGAAAGTTGAATAGCTTGTTAGTGGCTTCCTTCACAACTGTTTTCTCCTGTCCTGAGAATAAAAGATCATCCACATATTGTAACAGCAACACCCCCTCTGGAGGTTGGAATTGCTCCAGAATTTGTTCTAGAACTTGCCCAAGTAAATCGGTGGCCCTGTAAACCCCTGAGGTAAATCTGTCCATCTGTATTGCTGCTTCCACCCTATTTCAGGGTCTTTCCACTCAAAGGCAAATATATCTTTGCTCTCAGGGTCTGAGAGCACCCCGTTAATAACACCATTATTCCAGTCTAATAATTTACTGTGTGAATGCCCGATTTCATTATCAAATCCTTTCCCAACAAGTTAGTCCCTGCCTCGGGTGCATACAATAATTGCCCAGTGATCATTCTATCCCTAGTCTCAGCTTGGTGTCCCCAAAAAGTGGCACTGTTATCCCAGCCCCTTCTACCCCCATCACATTTAGGGTTTCATTAGTTAATTTAATCCCTGATACTTTACAGGCCAGTAATGACCTAGCTGCCCCAGTGTATTGGGTTCACATGGCAAGGTTCTGGTACTGGGGGGGCTGCAGTAGTAGCCCCTGTGAGAAGAATCCAGCAGCTGCCCCCTGTTAGATAAGGGCCAGTTTCAGCTGGCTCCAAAGGGGCCCACCGCTGCCCAGAGCCAAGCCATGAGCAATGCAGTTTGTGCCTCTGTGAGAGCACATCCAAGAAAAGGAAAAAAAAAACAAAACTGCTGCACAGCAGCAGCTGGGAGAGTGAGGAGTGAGAAACCTCCCTGCAGACACCAAGGTCAGTGCAGAAGGAGGGGGAGGAGGCGCTCCAGGTGCCGGATTCGAAGCCTCCCTGCGGCCCACAGAGATGCCTCTGGTGGAGCAGGCTGACCCCCCCCCGCCCCCCGCAGCCCATGGTGTACCACAGCAGAGCACATCTCCACGCTGCAGCCTGTGGAGAGGAGCCTATGCAGGACCAGGTGATTGGGTCTCCAGGGGGTCCGAAGCCAGACCAACCCGCTCCTGACGAATAGACACCGTGGCACAGACCAACACGTGGAGCAGCTCCCAAAGAGCCACTGCCCGTGGAAAAACCCACACAGGACCAGCCCAGGAAGGTCTCCACCCCATGACAGGGACCCCGCACCAGAGCAGGGGAGAGAGCAACCATGAAGGAGCAGTGAAAACAAAGCACCACAGGCCAACTGCAGCCCCCACTGCTGTCCCCCTTGCGCCACTCAGGGCAGGGAAGAGGTAGAAGAGAGTGGATGGGGGAAGGAGCCCCCAGCTTGTTTCTCAGTTTCTCACTGCTCCAGCCCATCAGTAATAGGTAATAAATTTTATTAATCTTCCTGTGCTAAGTCTGTTTTGCCCGCAACGATAATTGTAGAGTGATCCCCATTGAGGTACACTTGAGGAACCCTTGAGGTACACTTTTTCATTTATCAGGGAACTAGCTTTCCGAGAAGCCCCGACTCCCCTATTCTGAATTTATAACAGCAATCTCTCCTCCTTCTTCCACTCCGGATACTCCTATTTGAAGTGGCCAGCCTGGCCACACTTAAAACATCTTCTCAAAGCCTGTCCCTGCTAGGATTCAGGCTGCAACACAGGTAGCTTTCCTTGCCTGCCATTCCTTCATCTCTTCCTCTCCTTTCCATCCTGGGCCCGACTCCTCCCGAAAGTCCCTCTATCTCCAACCCTCTGCCTCACTACCCAGTACGCTGTGAATACCATTAGTTTCGCTCTCTACTTTTCCTTCTCATCTCCCCTCCTGGCATACACCTTCATACTACCTACACTGTTCACTCCATCCTCCCACCTTCTGAAGCTTTTTCTGCATATCTGGCCAGGCTTTAATCACGAAACGAACTTTAAAGAGCCCTTGGGCTACCTGTTCCCCAGGATTCATCCCCGAGTACTTTCTAATTCTGACCCCAAGTCTCTCATATGATTTCTATGTTGTGGGTTGTTATTATCCCAGTTGAATAAGTGGATATTTCTGCTATACTGGAATTACTCTCAGTCCGGGGGGGGGGGGGGGGGGGTGTTAGTTCTTTCCTATTCTCGCATAGCCGCCATCGTAATCAATCCCCGCTCTTCTCCAGTGAATAACATACTCAAGATTGACGCCATCTCCCCCCAGGAATACAAATTAGGCCCCAGAAACTGATCAAATTATTCTGCTAGTCCTATAGTGTCCTCTATTAGAAATTTCATTTCCTTCTTAAAATTCCTAACCTCCGCACTGGTGAGGGGGTGTTCACATAACCTATGTGCCCTGGTCCCATTGGGACCTCCCTAAGAGAGTACATAGATGTACCAGCACTATTATCATTAGGGAAGGGAAGATTTTCAATGTCTTTTTTACATTGCTGTAACTGCCGTTGGAGTTTAGAGTGCACTTTCCTTTTAAGGACCGCCCCCCCTTCTGGGGCAGCTGCAGCTTCAGCTGCTGCCGCCGCTGGTCCGATATTAGGGTTATAGGGAGGGGGTAAGTTATCCAAGTTATCCAGTTATTCCCACTGACCGCCTCTTTCTTCTAACTCCTCTTTCTCCTCTTTCTTTCGATCCTGACCCTTTCTCAGTAAAAGCTGATTCACCTACTGCACCCAGCAGGCAGTGTAACTTGACTCCTCCTCCGAAAAAAGAACCTTATTGTTTACATACAAATTCTAAGTCTGACAACTCCAATCTTCATCAGACCCGTATTTTGTCCAAAATACTGAAGTTCCTCTTATTGGCTTTTTAGGCCAGACAATTACACAATATTTAACCTTTTTTTTTAAAATCTTTTTCCCTAGTTTTTGGGTTGTTTTTCCAAATCCTTATCATTCTCCCCAAAGGACTATCTTTAGGCACAATCCCGGGGTCTCCACTCCCACCCTGCTGACTCTTGGAACCCTTAATCCCCATCTCTTCCTGACGTGCTGCTGTGGACTTTACCACCCACAGGGTACCACACGCCTTCACCTAGGATTAGGACAGAGGTGGGGTGTACTGCCAAGCACCTCACTTCAACGTGTTCAGGGTACCGTACACCTAAGGGCCCAAACCCCCGAGACTCTCTTGCGCTCATCTCTCTTTCTCTTTGTCCATCTCCAGCCACGCCCCTCGCGGGACTATGGAACCGCGAATCGGGACTCCACACTTGCTTCTCACTAAAAGTGCGTCTCATTCACACTCCACACAAGAGTCTCCCCGAACCCAACCTGAGGCAATATATGGTAAAGTTTCCCTTACCTTGGTCCGTGCACGGACTTCCCAGTCCGGGTTATCAGAAGTAATCCCTGTGCCTGTACCTGGTCAGTGGTGTGTCTGGGCTGTGTCTGTGGTCTGTCAGTGCTGGCCTTCCTTCTCCCCAGTGCTTCACAGAGCCTGTCTTCAGTTTAACAGTCTTGGTCCTTTGCCGGCCATACTGAGACAACCCACAACCCCCGATGGGACCGCTGAAATCAGCGGGGTGCACCTTCCTGTCTGTGGTGGTAAGAACTCTTCGGTAGGCGACAAGATCCCAGACGAGCCCCCAAACTGTGAGGAAAAAATCTCAATAATTTTTCAGATAGGATGTTTTGTGAAGCTATTTTATTTGTGATTGCAGTGGCGGGCGTCCTGCAAGCAGGAGTGCACAGTAAAAGTTTATCATAACTTTATATTCCCTATTACCCGACACCTGATTTCTCCCGTTTCCTCATTGGCTCAGTACTACAGGTTCACAACCTACTCAATGCACTTCTATACCATATATTTGCAATTTTATTTGACCAACCATTAATTTCTCCTTTTCCTTTTTTTTTCCTTCTTCTCTCGTGACTGGAGGGCCCATGATTTTTGTTTTTACTGATTTCGTACTGCTCATCCTGTTTTTCTTAGCTATCCTCCTTATTTTGGAACAGTGGGACCTTCCCATTACCTGCTTAATGTACTCCCCACTCCTATGCCGCAGTCACTTGAATATGCAAGGTTAGTGGAATTTTCCACTGCAAAAACACCTTCTATTGCAAAAACACCACTTTGTTTTTCACACCAGGCAATTGTTATATGTACCCGAAGTAGGAACCAATTTATTAAGGAGAGATTTAATAGTCAAATTAGGATTGCAGTTGAAGACCTGCGAAAAAGGAATAACAGTCTTAATGAGATTATTAACAGAGAATAATGAAAAAGAAATGAATCCCATGGTATGGGTAAGGGAAGGAAATGGAGGGGGACTTAATATAACTCCCTTAAAGATAACTGTTCAAGAAAGGAGTGGAATAGTGAAACAGTGGCAGTATCCTATCTCTTTTGAAGAAAAACCAGGTCTGAAACCTGTAATGAAAACTTTAATTAGGGATGGTCTTTTGGAGCCTTGTATGTCAGTGTATAACACTCCAATTTTACCAGTACGTAAGCCAGATGGTTTGTACCGATTAGTACAAGACCTGAGAAAGGTTAATGAGATAATACAAAAACGCCACCCTGTGGTTCCTAATCCTTATACCCTGATGAGTAAAATTCATAGAATCAGAGAATCATAGAATGGCTTAGGTTGGAAGGGACCTCAAAGATCATCTAAATCCAACCCCCCTGCTATATGCAAGGATGTCACCCAAGGTCAAGGCCCCATCCAGCCTGGCCTTGAACACCTCCAGGGATGGGGCATCCACAACTTCTACTTCTTTTGGCAACCTGTTCCAGGGCCTCACTAGTCTTACAGTGAAGAATTTCCTCCTAATGTCTCATCTAAATCTGTCCTCTTTTAGTTTAAGACCATTCCCCCTTGTCCTATCATTATCTACCCGAGAAAAGTCCTTCTCCATCCTTTTTATAAGACCACTTAAGGCACTTAAGGCACTGAAAGGCAGCAATGAGATCTCCCCGGAGCCTCCTCTTCTCCAGGCTGAACATCCCCAGCTCTCTCAGCCTTTCTTCATAGGAGAGGTGCTCCAGACCTCTGATCAGTTCTTGGGAGGGACTCCGTTTCCCCAGCCCCTGCCTAGAGGTTCAGGGACTCAAGAGATGTGGGAAGCCTGACTACTAGTGAAGACCAAGGCAAAGAAGTTGTTAAGTACCTCAGCCTTCTCCACATCTGTTGTTATCAGTTCTACGTCTTCATTTGTCAGAGGCAATTCACTCTCCTTAGTCTTGCGGCCAATGTACCTGTAGAACCACTTCTTGTTATTCTTTGCATCCTTTACCTAGTTTAGTTCTGTCAGTGCCTTGGCTTTCCTGATCCCATCCCTGCACATCCAGACAGCATTTCTGTACCCTTCCCAGGGTACATGGCCCTGTTTCCACCATCTGTGCATTTCCTTCTTTTGCCTAAGTTTGACCAGCAGGTCCTTGTTCAACCATGCTGGTTTCCTACCTTCCCTGCTAGATTTATTGCATATGGGAATAGAGAGCTCTTGCACTCCAAGGAAAATATCCTTGAAGAGTTGCCAGCTCTGATCAGATCCTCTGTCCCTAAGGACAGTGTATCATGGGATCTCATACACTAATTCTTTGAACAGCTGGAAGTTGGCTCTTCTGAAGTTCGGGTCCTGACTTTGCTCTTAGCCAGGCCCATATCCCTCGAGATCACAAACTCAACCAGGGTGTGGTCACTGCAACCCAGGCTTCCTCCAATCTTAACCTCTTTAATGAGCTCTTCTGCATTGGTGAGCACCGGGTCCAGTAATGCTTTTCCTCTGGTTAGTTTGTCTAATACTTGGATGAGAAAGTTGTCCTCAGTGGACTCCAGGAGTCTCCTGGATTACTTAATGCCTGCCACGTGGCTTTCCCAGCAAACATCCATGTGGTTGAAATCTATCAGGATGAGAGCGTGCGAGCGTGATGCTTCTTGTAGTTGGAGCAAGAAGGCCTCATCAACAGGCTCCCCTTGGTTGGGTGGTCTGTAGTAGACCCCAACCACAAGATGTCTTTTGTTGGTCCAGCCCTTAATTTTTACCCACAGGCTCTCAATCTGCTCTTGGCTGTTTCTTAGAGGGAACTCTATAGAGAAGAAGTCAGCTATTTGGGACATTTAGTCTCTGAGGGCAAACAGAGAATAAACCCTGAAAGGATTCAGGGAATTGTGCCACTTCTTCTCCCTAGAACAAAGAAGGAATTAAAAAATTTTAGGTTTAACTGGATATTGCAGATTATGGATAGAGGCATATGCACAGAAAACAAACAGATTATATCTCAAATTATTGGAGGAAGAACACAATTTATTGAATTGGACTGAAGAGGAAAAAGAAATAATGGAAAAATTAAAACAAGACCTTATTACGGCACCAGTCTTAGCTCTTCCTGCCCTAAATAATCATTTTATCTTTTTATAACTGTAAGTGAGGGTGCTGCTTTGGGGGTCTTAACCCAAGAATGGGGAGATAAAAGGAAACCTGCATATCTGTCTAAATTATTAGATCCCGTATCCTGGGGATGGCCAGAATGTGTTCACGCAGTTGCAGTAACTGCCTTACTGGTAGAAGAGAGCAGGAAATTGACCTTTGGAGGGCAATTGATTGTTGTTACCCCTCACCAAGTGAAGACTATCCTTACTCAAAAAGCGGGAAGTTGGCTGACAGACTCTAGAATACTAAAATACGAAGCTATACTGATTGAAAAAGATGATTTAACTATTACTACAGAATCTATTTTGAATCCTGCCTCCTTCTTGTCAAAGGGAATTGAAGATCCAATGGATACAGAACATAACTGCTTAGATCTAATAAATTACCAAACAAAAATAAGATTAGATTTACAAGATGTGCCCTTAGAGGAAGGAGAAATATTGTTTATAGACAGATCTTCTAGGATGATACAAGGAAGGCGATGTAATAGTTATGCCATCATCGAAGGGTCAGATGGGAAAGTTGAAGAAATGGGAAGACTGCTTAGTAATTGGTCAGCTCAAACTTGTGAATTATATGCATTAAATCAAGCATTAAAGATGTTACAAGGGAAACAGGGAACCATATATAGAGATTTGCGATATACATATGGGGTACATACATCTGGAAAAAATTAGGAAGAAAGGGGTTTAATAAATAGCAAGGGAAAGGAATTGGTCCATGAAGAATTAATTAGACAGATTTTGGAAAATCTATTACTACCAGAAGAGATTACATGTGAAAGGACATCAAAAAGGAAACTCCCTAGTTGAATGGGGAAACAGAATTGCAGATGAAAAGGCTAAAGAATCAGCCTTGCAATTATAAGTAGAAATGAAGCTGCTTCTTGTACCTGAAATAAAACCTCCACCTGAAAAGCAATTATTCAGTGAAAAAGAGATAGAAGCCTTCAAGGAGTTAGGAGCAAAGGAGTCCAAAGGATGGTGGACTCTCCCTGATGGTAGAGAAATGGTAAATAAACAGTGAGGGAAATTTTAGCTGTTCTACATCAAGGAAGCCACTGGGGAGTCCAGGCAATGTGTGACACTGTATTGAGAAAATATGTATGTGTAGGAATGTATACCATAGCTAAGCAGGTGTGTAATAGTTGCATAACATGCCAACGAGTGAATAAGAAGGCTCTGCGGAAACAGCCTCTGGGTGGACAGGAGCCAGGACTTCGACCTTTTCAGAGCATACAAGTAGATTTTACTGAATTACCTGAAGTAGGTAGATTTAAGTACTTGCTAGTATTAACTGACAACTTGTCAGGATGGGTAGAAGCTTTTCGTTCAGTATCAGCAACAGCTAGTGTGGTAATAAAGCTAATTCTGAAACAAATAATCCCTAGATATGGAATTGTTGAAAATATAGACTCAGATCAAGGAAGTCATTTTACTTCATCTATTTTACAAGGATTAATGAGAACCTTAGGAATAAAATGGGAGTTTGATACTCCATGGCATCCTTCCTCCTCTGGGAAAGTGGAACGAATGAATCAGACGTTAAAGAAACACCTGTCAGAACTGATTTTAGAGCCTAAAACTTCCCTGGACAAAATGTTTACCTTTAGCACTTCTCAGAATTTGAACTGCTTCTAGAAAAGATATAGGAGTTTCGCCATATGAGATGTTGTTTGGACTACCATACCTGGGCAACAGTGGTGAGACACCTACTCTCAAAACCAGAGATATTTTTCTCAAAAACTATATACTCAGGTTGTCTTCTTCCTTGACATCTCTTAAGGTTTGTGGACTGTTGGCTCAAACCCCACCTTTGGAATTCCCAGTACATTCATTCCGTGCAGGAGACTGGGTCCTGATACGTACCTGGAGAGAATCAAAACTCTGGCCTGAGTGGGAAGGACCATTCCAAGTACTACTAACTACTGAAACAGCCGTAAGAACTGCAGAAAAAGGTTGGACTCACTATACTTGAGTGAAAGCATTCGTCGACCCTAGTACCTGGGAAGTTGTTCCTACAGAAGACTCACTGAAAGTTAAAATTAAAAAGAAAAATTTCATAGTAGACTCTGGGTGGGATAAAAGTTTATAATTGTAAACCAACTTTTTATTTTCACAGATGAATGTGACTTGTGACTGGGAGAAAGGACTGGCCTATACAGAATTGGAGTGCCCCCAAAGGGTTTTTATTCTAGTAGCAATGTGCATCTTATTCTATATATTGACAATTATTTGGAAACCTAAGATTTAAAACTAATGACGGGGAGAGGTCAATTATTAATTTTGATTCTGGTGATTGTACACCTCCGAGAAGGCCTTGGTCAATTGGCAGCTTGGAAAAAGAATGACCAAAGAAGGGGAGTGACAGGATACCCTGTCAAGATACAGATGAATGTAACAAAGAGAGAAGTCTCTCAAACTGTCATGTTCGATGCCTGTCAGGTGCTAGCTTGTGGAGATGTAAATGCTCAATGGCAACTGAGCAGTGTAAACAAATATCTCTGTCCTGAACCAAACTAGCGTGGATAAAGGACCCCTTGAGAGGGATGGAGTAACGTGTAGTGAACAACCACTTATAAAGGATGGACGTCTGGGAGAAAAAGAGAGTTTATGTCCAGTGGTTGAAGGGACAGTGTGGTGGTTTTACCGTGCTAGGCAGCTGAACACCACAACCGCTCTCTCACTCCCCCTCCTTAGATGAGGAGGGGAAGAAGTAAAGGAAAGAACAACTCATGGATTGAGATAAGGATAATTTAATTAAAGGGAAAAAAATCATTATTAACGAAAGATTATTATTAATTAAACAATTTAACTAAAGGGAAAAAAGGGAAAGGGGAAAAGGGAGGGGGAAAGGGAAAAACAAAACAAAAAACAAGTAAAGGCTATGTGGAAGTGCAGAGGAAAGAAATTACTCTCTACTTCCCACAAATGAGCGATGCTTGTCCACATCCTTGAAGCAGGGATGTTCTAGCACTGCTGTTCTAGCTACAAGTGCAGAGCACAGCACTGTATGGGCTGCTGCAGGGAAAGTTAATATCCCAGCCAGACCCAGTACAACCTCCACCCCTTATTCCATAACATTTGTGTCACTCTCAGGTCCCCCATACTTTAGCATGTAAGTATTCTCATCACCATTGTTCCTTGTTCTTTAACAGATTGATAGGTAGGTATATCTTTTCATTCTATAGGTCTTTCTCGGAAAATGTTCATAAGAACTGTTGACGATTTGGTCTTCATCTGCCAAAGTGGTCACTCAGGGCAGGCAGAGTTGGATGTCTGAACGCCAGCACCAGCTTAGCTCAAGTCCTTGTTGCACTTGCCCAGTTCCTTGCGAAGTTGACCTGTTGTTGATCCTGCAGCGTCTTCCTACAATATATAACTTAGATTACAGATTAGTTTTCTCTCAAGGTTAAATCTCCTTGAGGCACACACCTGATATCCCCATTCTTTTGCATGACCCACCAGGTGAACCCCCGTCCTTGGGCGAAGACAATCCCACGAGTGGGTTTGTCTTTTCCTGAGGCAGGAGCAACCCACACCGCCTTCCCCATTCACTTCCCTACATGCACTATGGGGACTTTAGCTCCTCCCACAGTGTGTAGGGATTTGGTTTCAGCAGGACCAGAATGGTTGTCAGATCCTCTGGTGTTAACTAGCCAAGTGGCCTCTGGTAGATTTATGTCCCATTGTTTCCATGTCCCAGCACCCAATGCTCGTAACATGGTCTTTAACAGTCCACTGTATCTCCCAACCTTTCCAGAGGCTTGTGGGGGATAGGGGATGTGATAGATCCACTCAATGCCATGTCTTTTGGCCCAGGAGGTGACAAGATTGTTTCGTGACTCCCATTGTCGGACTCAGTTCTGTCTGGTGTACCATGATGCCATAGAACTTGCCTTTCTAGGCCCAAGATGGTGTTTTGGGCAGTGGCATGGGTTACTGAGTATGTTTCCAGCCACCCAGTAATTGCTTCTACCATGGTGAGTATGTAGTATTTGCCTTGGCGGGTTTGTGGGAGTGGTCTGATGTAGTCAATTTGCCAGAACTTACCATATTGAAACCCTAGCCACCTCCCCCTGTTCCAGGGAGATTTTACCTTCCCAGCTCTCTTGATTGCAGCACAGGTCGCACACTCATGGGTGACCTGTGTGATGGCCTCAATGGTCAGGTCCACCCCTCGATCACGAGCCCATCTGTATGTGGCATCCCTCCCCAGATGTCCTGATGTTTCATGGGCCCATCGAGCTACAAACAGCTCACCCTTACGTCCCCAGTCCAGGTCCACCTGAGTCACCTCAGTTTTCAAAGCTCGATCCACCTCTTTGTTGTTCTGATGTTCTTCAGTGGCACAACTCTTGGGCATGTGGTCATCTACATGACGTACTTTTACATCCGGGTTTTCTACCCGGGCAGCAATATCTTGCCACAGGGTAGCAGCCCAGATAGGTTTACCTCTGCGCTGCCAGTTGCTCTGTTTCCATTGCTGCAGCCACCCCCACAGAGCATTTGCCACCATCCATGATTCAGTGTAGAGATACAGTACTGGCCATTTTTCTCTTTCGGCAATTTCTAGGGCCAGTTGTATGGCTTTTACTTCTGCATACTGACTCGACTCGCCTTCCCCTTCCACGGCCTCCACAACTTGTCGTGTGGGACTCCACACAGCAGCTTTCCATTTCCGATGGCTCCCTACACAGACACAGACACAGACACAGATTTCTAGGTTGGAAGAGACCTCAAGATCATCGAGTCCAACCTCCGACCTAACACTAAGCACTCCACTAAACCATATCGCTAATCTCTACATCTAAACGTCTTTTAAAGACCTCCAGGGATGGTGACTCCACCACCTCCCTGGGCAGCCCGTTCCAATGCTTAATAACCCTTTCGGTAAAGAAGTACTTCCTAACATCCAACCTAAAACTCCCCTGTCGCAACTTTCGCCCATTCCCCCTCGTCCTGTCACCAGGCACGTGGGAGAACAGACCAATCCCCACCTCACTACAGCCTCCTTTAAGGTAACTGTAGAGAGCAATAAGGTCGCCCCTGAGCCTCCTCTTCTCCAGGCTGAACAAGCCCAGCTCCCTCAGCCGCTCCTCGTAAGACTTGTTCTCCAGACCCCTCACCAGCTTGGTCGCCCTTCTCTGGACTCGCTCGAGCACGTCCATGTCCTTCCTGTAGCGAGGGGCCCAAAACTGAACACAGTACTCGAGGTGCGGCCTCACCAGAGCCGAGTACAGGGGGACAATCACTTCCCTAGACCTGCTGGCCACACTGCTTCTTATACAGGCCAGGATGCTGTTGGCCTTCTTGGCCACCTGAGCACACTGCTGGCTCATATTCAGCCGACTATCAACCAATACTCCCAGGTCCTTCTCGGCCAGGCAGCTTTCCAACCACTCATCTCCCAGCCTGTAGCTCTGCTTGGGGTTGTTGCGCCCCAGGTGCAGGACCCGGCACTTGGCCTTGTTGAACTTCATACAGTTGACCTCAGCCCATTGCTCCAGCCTATCCAGATCCTCCTGCAGAGCCTTCCTACCCTCGAGCAGATCGACACACGCACTTAGCTTGGTGTCATCTGCAAACTTACTGAGGGTGCACTGGACGCCCTCATCCAGATCATCGATGAAGATATTAAAGAGGACCGGCCCCAGTACCGAGCCCTGGGGGACACCACTTGTGACCAGCCTCCAACCAGATTTGACTCCATTCACCACAACTCTCTGGGCCCGGCTATCCAGCCAGTTTCTAACCCAGCGAAGCGTACGCCAGTCCAAGCCCCGCGCAGCCAGTTTCTTGAGGAGAATGTTGTGGGGAACGGTGTCAAAAGCCTTACTGAGGTCAAGGTAAACCACATCCACAGCCCTTCCCTCATCCACCAAGCGCGTCACTTTGTCATAGAAGGAGATCAGGTTCGTCAAGCAGGACCTGCCTTTCATAAACCCATGCTGACTGGGCCTGATCGCCTGCTTGCCCTGCAAGTGCCGCGTGATGACCCTCAAGATAATCTGCTCCATGAGCTTTCCTGGCACTGAGGTCAAACTGACAGGCCTATAGTTCCCCGGGTCTGCCCTCCGGCCCTTCTTATAGATGGGTGTCACATTGGCTAGCCGCCAGTCAACTGGGACCTCCCCCGATAGCCAGGACTGCCGATAAATGATGGAAAGCGGCTCGGCCAGCTCCTCTGCCAGTTCTTTCAGTACCCTCGGGTGCATCCCATCAGGCCCCATCGACTTGCGCACATCCAAGCTCCTTAGCAGGTCGCCAACCATTTCCTCATGAATAGCGAAGGCCACATCCTGCTCCCCAACCCCTTCCGCCAGCTCAGGGCACTGGGTATCCAGAGAACAACCGGTATTGCCGCTAAAGACTGAGGCAAAGGCGGCATTAAGCACCTCAGCCTTTTCCTCATCCTTAGTAACCAGGTTTCCCCTCGCATCCAGTAAAGGATGGAGATTCTCCTTAGTCCTCCGTTTCGCATTGATATATTTGTAAAAGGATTTTTTGTTGTCTTTAATGGCAGTAGCCAGGTTGAGCTCCAGATGAGCTTTGGCCTTTCTAATTTTCTCCCTGCACAGCCTCGCTACATCCTTGTAGTCCTCCTCAGTGGCCTGCCCTTTTTTCCAAAGATTATAAACCCTCTTTTTCCTGCTAAGCACAAGCCGCAACTCTCTGTTGAGCCAGGCCGGTCTTCTTCCACGCCGGCTCGTCTTTGGGCACGTGGGGACAGACCGCTCCTGTGCCGTTAAGATTTCCTTCTTGAGGAGCGCCCAGCCTTCCTGGACTCCTCTGCCCTTCAGAACCGCCTCCCAAGGGACTCGGCCAACCAGCGTCCTGAGCAGCTCAAAGTCAGCCCTCCAGAAGTCCAATACAGCAGTTTTACTGGTCCCCTTCCTGGCCTCGCCAACAATAGAGAACTCTACCATTTCGTGGTCACTCTGTCCAAGATGGTTTCCGACCACCACATCTCCCACCAGTCCTTCTCTGTTTGTGAAGAGAAGGTCTAGCGGGGCACCACCCCTGGTAGGTTCACTGACCAGCTGCATCAGGAAGCTATCTCCCACACTCTCCAGAAACCTCCTAGACTGCTTTCTCTGTGCCGTGTTGTGTTTCCAGGATATATCCGGGAAGTTGAAGTCCCCCACGAGGACAAGCGCCGACGATTTTGCAACTTCTGTCAGTTGCCTATAAAACTCCTCATCCGTCTCCTCATCCTGGTTCGGCGGTCTATAACAGACCCCGACCAGGACGCTAGCCTTGCCGGCCTTCCCGCGGATCCTAACCCACAGGGATTCAACCTTATCATTCCCAGCCTGGAGTTCCACAACATCAAGACAACATCCACACGGCAGGATCCGTCAGTGAACAACACATACTGCTTTCTGTCTTCTGGCAACTCATTATATGGTGGTGCCTCTTCAGCACGGGTTACCTCTTCTGTTGGCACTCCGAAATCTCTGCCTTTTGGCCAGTCCATTGATCTCTTCCAGGATTCCTGGGCGATTAGGTTTTCCCATTCGAGCCCGCTGTGTAATTAACGCTATCCACTTACTCCACGTAGCATCAGTCGCATGGTGTGTAGTGGGAATTTTCCCTTTGAACATCCAGTGTAACACAGGTAGCCGTGGTGCCAAGAGGAGCTGTGCTTCTGTACCCACAACTTCTGAAGCAGCTCGAACACCCTCATATGCCATGAGTATCTCTTTTTCAGTTGGGGTGTAATTGGCTTCTGAGCCTCGATAGCCCCAGCTCCAGAACCCCAGAGGTCGACCTCGAGTTTCTTCTGGGGTTTTCTGCCAAAGGCTCCAGGTGAGGCCATGCTCCCCGGCCGCAGTGTAAAGTATGTTTTGCACAGCTGGTCCGGTACGGACAGGCCCAAGGGCTACTGCACGAGCTATTTCTTGTTTGATTTGTTCAAAAGCCTGTTGTTGCTCGGGGCCCCACTCGAAATAGTTTCTCTTTCGAGTCACTCGATATAGAGGACTCACAAGCTGACTATAGCCTGGAACATGCATTCTCCAGAATCCCACAAGGCCTAGGAAAGCTTGCTTTTCTTTTTTGCTAGTTGGTGGAGACATTGCTGTTATTTTGTTGATCACATCCATCGGAATATGGCGACGTCCGTCCTGCCATTTTACCCCCAAGAACTGGATTTCCTGTGCAGGTCCCTTGACCTTACTCTGTTGAATGGCAAAACCAGCTTTCAGGAGACTTTGGATTACTTTCTTCCCTTTCTCAAAAACTTCTTCTGCTGTGTTGCCCCACACAATGATGTCATCGATGTACTGCAGGTGTTCAGGAGCTCCCCCTTTTTCCAGTGCAGACTGGATCAGTCCATGGCAAATAGTAGGGCTGTGTTTCCACCCCAGGGGCAGTCGATTCCAGGTGTATTGGATGCCCCTCCAAGTGAAGGCAAACTGTGGCCTGCATGCTGCTGCCAGAGGGATGGAGAAAAATGCATTAGCAATATCAATTGTGGCATACCACTTGGCTGCCTTTGATTCCAGTTCGTACTGGAGTTCTAGCATGTCCGGCACTGCAGCACTCAGCGGTGGCATGACTTCGTTCAGGCTGCGATAGTCCACTGTTAGCCTCCACTCACCATTAGAATTTCGCACTGGCCATATGGGACTATTAAAGGGCGAGCGAGTCTTGCTGATCGCTCCTTGACTCTCCAGCCGATGAACCAACTCATGGATGGGAATCAGGGAATCTCGGTTGGTGCGATATTGCCTTCGGTGCACCGTTGTGGTAGCGATTGGTACCTGCTGTTCTTCAACCTTCAGCAATCCTACAACGGAAGGGTCTTCTGAAAGGCCCGGCAGGGTAGACAGCTGCCTAATCTTCTCTGTGCTCAAAGCAGCTATGCCAAAAGCCCACCGGTACCCTTTGGGATCCTTGAAGTACCCTCTCTTGAGGTAGTCTATGCCAAGGATGCATGGAGCCTCTGGGCCAGTCACAATGGGATGCTTTTACCACTCATTCCCAGTTAGACTCACTTCAGCTTCCAATACAGTTAGCTGTTGGGATCCCCCTGTCACTCCAGAAATACAGACGAGTTCTGTCCCTTGGTAGCCTGATGGCATTAAGGTACATTGTGCGCCAGTGTCCACTAGAGCTTTGTATTCTTGTGGTTCCAATGTGCCAGGCCATCGGATCCACACAGTCCAGTAAATCCGGTTATCCCTCTCCTCTACCTGGCCAGAGGCAGGGCCCCTCTAGTCCTGGTTGGAGTGTCTGCCACTTAATTCTTGCAAATGAGAAGCAGAGGTCCCTTCATCAGGGTCAAGAATAACATCAGCCGTTCTACTGCCTCTGGGGAACTGCCCAACAGAAACTGGAGCAGCGTTTTTCTTAGGAGCCCCTCTTCTTTCTGCTGTATTTCCTTTCAGTTCACGTACCCGAGCAGCTAGGGTTGAAGTAGGTACACCATCCCATTTCCTCATATCTTCCCCGTGGTCATGCAGATAAAACCACAAGGTGCCACGTGGTGTGCGTCTTGGATACTCTCTCTCTCGAGCAGGAAAATACTGATTCTTAGTGGCTGAAATATCACTCCATCTGGATGAGGAGGGATATGCTCATTCTACGAGGTGATCAAGTCTTTGGGACAGTTTTTCCACAGCTGAGACACAGGCCCGTAGCAGAGCAGAGAGGTTGTCTTCATATTTTTGAAGGTGGCAGGATATAGTATACACTGTTGGTCCCATCCCCTCATCGCACTGAATTCCTGCCAGCGTACTGGCATGTGATGATGGTGCACTCTGCATCAATTTACGGCACATGGATGTGATGCACTGGACTTCATCGGGATCTTGAGGTGTCTGGGCATTGTCCAAATCACTATAAATCATCTCCAGCACAGCTAATTCCTGCAGATGCTGGAGACCTTTATCCATAGTGGCCCACTTGCCTACTTGATATACAATATCTTCCTTATGGGGATACCTTTCTTTCACAGCTGCCAGGAGTCGCCTCCAGAGGCTGAGAACCTGTGTCTCTCTCCCAGTTCCTTTGTCAATGATGCTTTCTCTAGAGAGGGATCCCAGCTGCTTGGCTTCATTGCCTTCTAATTGTTGGCTATTGGCCCCAGCATCCCAGCATTGAAGCAGCCAGGTGAGGATGTGTTCACCTGGGTGTCAACTGAAATCCTTTCACATTTCTCGTAACTCACTCAGGGATAGGGATCGGGTGGATTCTGATTCCTTTATGATTTCCATCTCTTCTTCCTGCTGTTTTTGTGATGGCTCTGCTTTAGAGGTGCCTGCCTTTTCCCCTTCTCCCTCCTCCTTAGGAGAGGCTTCTTCCCTTACTAAACGAGTTGACTTCCGTTTCTACTGTTTTGACTTGACTATGGGGGCGACTGATACCACAGTTGGTTGATCATCTGGGTCAGCCACAGTGTGTGTTACCTGGTCATCAGATTCAGAGACCTTCTCCTCCCATTGAGGGTGCTGGGTAGTGTTAATTACTGTTTGATAGGCGTAAGCCAGGACCCAGCACAATGCTGCAAGCTGTCGTTCTCCGGCATTATCAGGGTCAGGGCATACGACTCTCAAACATTCTATCAGGTTTTTAGGATTTTGCACTTGTTCAGGGGTGAAGTTCAAAACTATTGGAGGAGGCACCCGTGACAGGTACCTGCCGATATCCTCCCACACACCTTGCCACCTGCCACAAGACTGTTTCGGGACAGATTCCTGGGTAAGCTTTCTAAACAATCGACTAATCTTAGAGAGAAGAGGAAACCCGTTATTCAGAATTAGAAATAGTAATATATGGGTTACACATGAATGTTCAAAATACTCAAACTGTTGGAATTAGCCCACTGTGAAAGAAGGAGGAGGTACCATTCCTGATATTATTCATAAACTGACTTCCAGAGGAGGAAAGGAAGGCAGTGTAATTCTGAGTATTCTCTAAAAGATAGTTTCCATGAGACCCAAATGATAACAGTGCAGAGCCTGAATGACAGATTAAACTCAAGGCCAGTGCTTGGCAGCACAGCGAATTAAAAAACACAGATTGTAGTCCATTCTCGGATCGGATATAGAGGAGAAAGGAGAACATGACACGGATTACATGACACATGATCAGACAAGCAAATATTAACAGGACACTGAACATGGTGACTAGCAAGTAAGTGTGTTAGTTGTAAGCGTTTTAATCAATTCTACTGTTATCTCAACCCTTCGAGCCCCACGTTGGGCGCCAAAAAGGACTGTGGTGGTTTTACCGTGCTAGGCAGCTGAACACCACAACCGCTCTCTCACTCCCCCTCCTTAGAAGAGAAGGGGAAGAAGCAAAGGAAAGAACAACTCACGGGTTGAGATAAGGATAATTTAATTAAAGGGAAAAAAATCATTATTAACGAAAGATTGTTACCTTGCTGTGTTAAAAACAGGCTGGACATCCGGGCCCGGAGATCTGTGGTAAATGGAGTAAAATCCAGCTGGCGACTGGTCACAAGTGGTGTTTCCTGGGGGTCAGTGTTGGGGCCCATTCTCTTTAATATCTTTATTGATGATTTGGATGAGGGAACTGAGTACACCCTCAGTAAGTTTGCAGGTGACACCAAGTTGGGGGGAAATGTCAATCTGCCGGAGGTTAGAAAGGCCTTGCAGAGGGACCTGGACAGGATGGGTCGATGGGCAGAGGCCAATGGGATGAGGTTAGTATATTTAGTATATTTAAAGGGACCACTCAGCCCAACTCTCAACCTCTACAATGTAATCCAATAACTATAACAATTAATAAGGCTGATGAACTTATTAACCATATCTTTGGTCTTAGAGCAGATGTGACTGGGAAAACCCAACAGCCAGGTTTAGGATAGCTGTATGGGAACCATCCCCTAATGTCACCCAGGATGGGGAGAGACTTGAGAAGGAAGCAGGAGGTCCTCTTCAAAGTCCTGCAGTTGTAACAGTTAAATAAATAAAACGTCTCAGGCAAACATTTGAAGTTGAAACAGGGTATGGGGATGTGAATGCCTGGTTAGAATGGGTCAAATATACTGTCCAGAGTCTCAACCATAGCAATTGCTATGCTTGTGCCTCGGGATGACCGATTGCCCAGATAGTGCCCTTTCCATTGGGATGGACCAAGGATTCCCAGGGGATGCAATGTATGATTGCATTGTACCAAGAAAGGACTGCCTGGGGAAATGAGGCCTGCAAGTCTCTCTCTTTGCTGTTCCCTTCCTTGCGTGGTAGGGTTATCAGGGTACCCCTGTATTCTCTACAGCTATAGGTAACCATACAGCTTCCCTCTCACGGCAAGGTATCAATGCTACCCGACATCTAGGAGAATTTGCCTTGTACACTGGGAGCCTGAATGTTACCGAAGACTTGATGGGAAACTGCTCAAGATTTGAGATCCCCAGGTGTACTAGGTCTGGCTGGGATGGAGTTAATTTTCCTTACAGCATCCCATACAGTGCTGTGCTCTGCACATGTAGCTGGAACAGCATTGGTATCACACCAGTGCTGTGTCTGCTGCTGAGCAATACTGGCACAGCATCAGGACTCCCTCTAACCCCCCAAGAGCCAGCTGGCTGGGAGTGGGCAAGAGGTGGGGAGGGAACATCACCAGGGCAGCTGACCTAAACCAACCAACGGGATATTCCATACCATATGATGTCACACTCAGCAATAAAATGTGGAAAAAGGAAGGAGAGGGGAGGGGTGGGCTCGTGAAAACGTCTGTCCTCCCGAACAACTGCTATGCGCGTTGAGGCCCTACTTCAAGGATGATGTCAAGCATCGCTCATTGGTGGAAAACCCTTCACCCTGGCATTTGAAAAAGAAACATCACATGTATCCAGAAGAAATAGAAGAAGCTTAGGAGTATCATTTGATGAAAGAGTGTACATAGATTCTATTGGGGTGCCTAGAGGAGTTCCCAATGAACAAAAAGCCAGATATGAAATAGCTGCAGGGTTTGAGTTATCACTGTTTTGGTGAGTAACAATCAACAAGAATGTGGATTGGATTAATTATATCTATTATAATCAGCACAGATTCATAAATTATACAAGGGATGCAATAAGAGGAATCGCTGAACAACTAGATGCCACCAGCAAAATGGCTTGGGAAAACAGAACATCATTAGATATGATGCTCGTGGAGAAAGGAGGTGTGTGCGTGATGGTGGGCAACAGTTGTACTGGCCCGGATGGCACAGTAACTAGAGCATTGCAAGGGCTTACCACCCTTACCAATGAATTAGCAGAAAAATTGGGAACAGACACTTCCATCACAGGATAGTTGGAATCTTGGTTTGGTAAATGAAGAGGGATGGTGGTGTCCATATTTACATCCCTGATCATAGTAGCAGGAGTTTTGACAGCCATTGGTTGCTGAATTATCCCCTGTGTGAGAGGACTGGTCCAGCGGTTAATTGAAACTGCACTATTGAAACAAACGTCTATGGAGCCACCACCCTACTTGGATAAGATGATGATATAAGAGGAGATGAAAAAAGTGAAGAAGAGGAAGATATCTACAAAATTACACCTTAGAGAGAATTTGCAAAAATCAACAACTTATAAAGAAGAAAAGGGGGGAATTGTGGGAACAAAAATGCTATTTTTTGCATCAGAATTGGTAACATAAGCACCGTGAATGCAAGGTATGTTGCTTCCAGGGACTGCACAATGTATGGGGGGAAGCAAGTACTAGATTGGTATTCAAGGGAAAAGCACTGACTGGGTGTACATGACCAAAAGGCTAAAAAGCCATTAAAAACAGTAAGAAGGTTGCAAAAGATAAGACAAACAAAGGGAGGAATTAAAGGTTGATAACAGTTGTATGAAACTAGTACCAAGCACTGGATAGAGTGTGAACTTGTAGTACTCAGCCAATGAGGAACCAGGGGAGAGAAGAGTAAGCGTTGGGAAACAGGGCATAAAAGATGTGAAAATTGCATCTGCAAGTGCTCTCCTGCTTGCGAGATGCCTGCCATTGCAATCATGAATAAAATGTTACTTCACTGAGATCCTTGCCTGAGCCTGTGTTATTGGCTAACAAATGTTTCTCACAGAGTCTAGTATGGATATACTGTTAAAGCAGTGTGTGAAATAAGACATAGCTTTATATTTAAAAAGTTATACATTTTGATCTTAAGTAATATGTTCATTTGTTAAACCTTGGCTTGTTTCAGTGTACTTTGTTATTTTAAATGGCATAAAGAAGTCTTAGAATGCTATACACTAGCTTTGTTTAGCCATTAAAGTTATAAATTCAATATACATCTATTAAAATTCTAGGTAGGAGGTCTAAACATGGCCACATAAGAGGAAGTAGACAGGATGTTCATAATTCTGGTGTGAATAATCCAAAATTAAAGAAGAAAAGTAGGCTAAATTCCTCTTGGAGTCTTATAGCAGACTATTTTCTGCTCCATTTTAAATATATAGGTATCTAACATATTTATGAAGACTGACCATAACCATAAGAATTGCAGGAAGACAAGACAGTATATACTTAGCTTCTCACCAATAGTGTTGTTTTTTTTTTTTTTTTCCAGTGTACTTTCATCATTTTTTATAATACCTTGTTGAACTTTTAGGAGGGTTCTTCCAATCCTGCTTTTTCACTATGTTTATGTTTGTTTAGGTGGTGAGTAATGAAGATCCTCTCTGGTCTCTAAACTGAAATACCAGACCCAATTACCAAATAATTTTTATTTGATCATCCAAGCCTAACATTAAAAGTACCTGAAGTAATGAAGGCAAAACACGTCCATGGTTGCATCAGCAATAGTATAGTCACAAAATCAAGGGATATGATTATCCCACTCTTTGCTCTTTGGTATTTTTTTTGTCACACTGGAATAGCGCATCCAGATTTGGTCCAGTTCAGAGATGCTGAAAAATTATGGAGTCCAGAAGAGGAGGGTTGGAAAAAAATGACATATGAAGAAAGGTTAGAGAAATGGGATTTCCTCGAACAACAGAGGGTTCAGGGAAGATCTAAATCATGCTTTTGTGATATATGGAGTAATAATTCTTGTCAAGAAGATGGTTGATGTTAATAAAGAAGGGGGAGATGTGGGAGTGTGGCCATGGGGGTCGACCAGCCCCATGGTTGGTGATAACATCGGACTCTTAACAATGAGGCCATCAGGAATGTAAAGAGTTTAGAGGGAACAAAGAAGGGTGATTCAGGAGACGTCGTGCCGTCTCCGGTTGCTTGTTCTCCCGCCCTTAAGGCATGGAAGTTGCAGGGGTTTCCTAGTTGCCGGGCAAAGTTGTTTGACCAATGAAGAGTTAGTGGAAAAGGACTGCTGTGGGGCGAATAGTATAAGAAGGGAGCCTGTCCTCAATATGGGATGCAACACGATATGATGAAGTTCTGTCATCAATAAAGTAGTAGCAGTTACTGATCCTGAAAGAACCCTGGTGTCCGTGTGGTCGTTACGCCACAAATGGCACCTGAACAGGGACCTGAAGAAAACAAACAGGGACATGAACAACAGGAACAGGGACAGGCTAACAGAACAGGGACCAGGACAGGAACAGGGACATTGATCACCTAATGAAGTTATGTGGGAGAAGAATTCGCGGGGAGCTTTGTGCTGTTTTGTGGGAAAGGAATTCGCAGGTGGCTTCGTGCTGTTTCACACATCCCTGAGTTAGAGATAATGAGGAAACAAGCGGTAGAACCAAAAACTTGAGCAAGGAGGAGATAAAGTAAATTGGCTACAGTGTTAAAGATGAGTTTTGGGCAGCAGCCAATTGCTGGCTGGCTCAAGGCACGTGTCTGAGGGTCTCTAGCCAATTGTAAGATAGATTCGGGCGCATGGACAGCATGTGGGGCTACGGGGAAAGTATATGTAGTGGTGAAAAATGGCAATAAAGGTCCTGCTGTTGAAGAGCCATCAGGAGTCCGTGTCGTGCGTGCCTTCAGTTGGTGACCTCGACGTGATCAGGAAGGAGCAGCGCTGTACGAGAGTCTGAACGGAACCCAACAGAACGGATCAAGCTCGCATCTGGACTGCAGCTTCAACCCTGAGACATCACCTGGAGGACAGGTGAGCGGCTGGGCATTAATCATGGGAGCTAGCCTTTCGGCAGAGGAAGAGGCTATAGTGAAATTACTAAAGCAACTCCTAATAGAAAGGGGAGTAAAATATGATTCGTTTAAGATAAAGCTATTATTGAAATTTTTGCGAAAACAAGGGTTCCCCTCAATGGCTTCCACAGTATTTGATGTAAAAACTTGGGACCAAGCGGGGGAAACAATATGGGAAGCAGCATCCAGTGGGGATACTAATGCTGCTGAGGTGATGACTACGTGGCGGCTGGTGACTGAGACTTTAAGATCGTGGCAGGCAGAAAAGGAAGTACAGAACGCCGCTGCCCAGGCAATAACAGCAGCCGAATCGAGATCAGAGCCTGCAAGGTCACCAGAGCAGTGCAATTTGATAGACCTGGGGGATGACAAGGAAGAGGGCCGCGGACCACCGCAGAACCCCTCCCCGCTGACCCCCTCGGCTCCCGCCTTGCCTGCCCCCGATAATGCCTCTCTGGGAGCCCGAGCTTTCAACCCGTGGGGACGATGGGAGCTGGTGCACCGGGAAGCGCTAAAAGACGGGGACTCAGTGGGAACAGCTTTCCCGGTGCAGGTGCGACCCAGTGGTCCAAATGAATATAATGCCTTCCAATGGGACCTAATTAAAGAGTTGAGAAAGACTGTGACTACATATGGATTACATGCACCATTTCCTCAGTCATTGTTAGAAAATGTTATGACTGGTCAATTGTTGGTGCCGTACGATTGCCGTCAGATAGCCGCGATGATTTTAACGCCAACACAAAAATTACTCTGGGAGCAAAAATGGAAAGAAGCGTGCGAATTGGCCGCCCTGGGTAACCTGGACCGGCAGCCTGGCGACCCCCTCTTGGGAGCCGGGATCCCACAGTTGATGGGGACTGAGCCGTTACTTGATCCGAGATTGCAGGCTAGGCTCAACGATGCCATCTTGCGGCAGTCCGCGTCTCTGGCCTTCCAGGCTATGTTGAAGTTGCCTGAAGTTGGAAAAGCCGAGCCATCATTTACCAGCATTAGGCAACAAGTTACCGAGCCTTATATGCAATTCATTGATAGATTGCGAGACGCTTTGGACAAACAAATTGACAACCGCGAGGCCAAAGAGGCCCTTATACTAAAACTGGCAGTGGAAAATGCAAACACAGAGTGTAAGAAAATACTCCAAGCCCTGCCTGCTAATACTACACTGGTACAAATGATAGAGGCTTGCAATCGAGTCGGATCCATAGAACATCACGCTGCCGCTTTGGCCGGAGCTTTTGCTACTGCACTTAAAAGCGGGCGAAAACGGTGTTTTCGCTGTCGAGCCACGGGGCATTTTGCCACTGAATGCCCACAGCGAGGAGCGGGGGGGGGAACGCGGTAACTCTGCCCCTCCCACTGTTTGCCCACGGTGCGGCAAGGGATGGCACTGGGCTTGCCAGTGCCATTCGAAGCATAATGCAGAGGGACGACCTTTACAACCGTGGCAGGGAAACGGAAAGCGGAGCGCGGGGCGGGGCCGCGCGACGACACAAGTGCCCCGGCCCTCCGTCGTGGGCGGGCCGTCCTCGCGGAAGTCACCGCCCCGGGCGATGATGACTACCGGGCTGCGACTGCAGCCGCCCACTGCTCCAGCGATCCCACCCACTACGTCACCGTGGATTCCCTCACAGCCAGAACCCGAGGAAGCGCTGGATTGGATGTCTCCACAGTAACGAGCTGCACCCTTTGGGACACTCGGGTCCGCAAAATACCTCTAAACGTAAAGGGACCAATAGGGAAGGGATGCAGCGCCCTCTTGCTAGGGCGGTCTAGTGCCACACTAACGGGTCTTTTTATACTGCCTGAAGTCTTTGACGTTGATTATGAAGGCATAATACAAGCAATGGCATGGACTCCCTCTCCTCCAATGCTCATTCCCAAGGGGACTACAATTGCACAGTTAATACTATTTAAAGCCATAGTTCCACAAGCAGAGACACGCGACCGACACGACGCGAGGTTTGGATCAACGGGACCCCCGTCAGCTTTTTGGGCCTCGGCCATCACCATCAAGAGGCCTACACTGACCCTAACATAACACTTCATCACCCGCAGGCTGACCCCTCCAGCGCACAAATAACCGTATTAATGGATACCGGGGCGGATGTTACAGTGATTTCTCTTCACGATTGGCCCAAAAGTTGGCCTTTAGATTCCACCACAAAAGGCCTTGTGGGAGTCGGTGGTGTCTCCGGTACTTTTCAGAGCTGGTATATGCTTACCATTAAGACTCATGAAGGCTTGCTGTATAACATCCGGCCGTATGCTGCCCTCATACCTGTCAGTCTCCTGGGGAGGGATGTGATGGGGCAGGGCGAGTTCCCCCTGAGCTTTCTGGAAAATTTTCGATAGCGGCCATTGACGAGCGACCGCGCATGAGACTCACCTGGAGGACTAATAATCCTGTGTGGGTGAATCGATGGCCGCTCCCTGCGGAAAAGGTCGCTGCTCTCCAAGAACTTGTCCAAGAACAGTTCCAATTGGGACACATTAGCCCCACAACCAGCCCCTGGAATTCACCCATGTTTGTTATTAAAAAGAAAAGCAGAAAATGGCGATTACTTCATGATTTACGTCAAATAAACAATGCAATGGAAGACATGGGAGCTCCCCAGCCCGGATTACCTTCTCCCGCTATGATCCCTCGAAATTGGAATATAGTAATTATCAATTTAAAGGACTGCTTCTTTACTATTCCGCTTCACCCTGCTGATGCTCCTCAATTCGCGTTCTCGGTCCCAAAAATCAATAAGACCGAACCAATGGATAGGTATCATTGGACTGTGCTGCCCCAAGGGATGAAAAACTCCCCAACAATTTGCCAAACATACGTAGCAGGAGCACTACGCCCCGTACGCAAACGATTCCCGCGCGTATACATCTATCATTATATGGACGACATATTGCTCTCCAGTCCGACAGACAACTTAACGCAAGAAGGACTGTCTGTTCTACGGCAGGAGTTACAGAAATGGGGTTTACAAATCGCGCCGGAAAAAATTCAAATGGAGGCGCCTTGGAAATATTTAGGCTGGAAGATACAGCAGCAAAGTATTCAACCCCAAAATGTAGCCATTACAACGGAAATTCGCATGCTCCATGATGTCCAGAAGCTTATAGGCAATATAAATTGGATAAGAACGCAATGCAGAATTGACAACCATACACTAGCACCCCTGTTCGAGTTGTTAAAAGGGGACACTGATATTAATGTGCCCCGCCGGCTGACTAATGAAGCCAGGGCGGCACTAAACCATATAGAGGAGAAGATCTCTGCCCAACAATGCCAGCGGCGAGCAGAAAATTTACCCATTCAGCTCTACATATGCAACCAGAATCCACAACCTTTAGCTATTATTGCGCAATGGGACTCCAACGCAACAGACCCGTTGCTGCTATTAGAATGGGTGTTTCTACCCCACCAACCGACAAAGACACTTGCCACCCACATTGAAATGTTTTCGGATTTGATTAGGAAGGGTAGAGAACGAATTATAGAAATGGCCAGAGAAGAGCCAAAATCCATTATCATTCCGATAGTTAAAGACTACCTTGATTGGTGCCTCCAGAATAGCTTAGAGCTACAATCAGCCCTTTCGCGTTTCAATGGTCAACTTGATATACATCTCCCGTCTCATAAAATGCTTACCTTTTATAAGAATGTACACGTTGAGGACAAGCCGCTATATCGATGTGTCCTGGTTTCAGTTAGGACAGAGTTAATTTTCCTCCTAGTAGCTGGCAGGGTGCTATGTTTTGGATTAGAATGAGAAGAGCGCTTATAACATGCTGATGTTTTAATTGTTGTAGAGCAGTGCTTACACCAAGCCAAGGACTTTTCAGCTTCTCGCTCTGTCCTGCCAGCGGGCAGGCTAGGGATGCAGCAGAAGCTGGGAGGGGACAGACCCAGGACAGCTGACCCAAACTGGCCAAAGGGGTATTCCATACCATCTGACGTCATGCTGAACAATATATAGGGGTGGCTAGCCGGGGGGGGGGGGGGGGGGCGGCTGCTCGGGGATAGGCTGGGCATCGGTCAATGGGTGGTGAGCAATTGCATTGTGCATCACTTATTTCGTACACATTATTACTATTAATACTATTATTATTATTATTATTGTTATTATTTTTCCTGTCTCAACTCACAGGCTTCACTTTCCCGTTTCTCTCCCCCATCCCAGAGAGTGAGGGGGGAGGGTGAGCGAACGGCTGTGTGGTGTTTGGCTGCCAGCCGGGCTAAACCGGCACCCAGTCCAAGGACAAACAGTATTCACAGACGGGTCAGGGAGAATGGGAAAAGCTGTAGTCATGTGGGAACAAGGAGGCCACTGGCAACATGTGATAGAAACAGTACAGGGCTCCCCTCAGATAGTAGAATTACATGCGGTAGCAATGGCATTCAAGCAATGGGACCAGGCTCCACTAAATATTGTCTCTGAATCACAGTATGCAGTAGGAGTAGCACAATGAATCGAAAGATCTCAGATCAAACACATCCACAATGAAGCACTATTCCTAAAATTTAAAGAGTTATTATTTCTTGTAGAGCACCGTACCCACCCTTATTGCGTGATCCACATTAGAAGTCATACGACACTCCCGGGATTCTTTGCAGAAGGAAATGCCCGGGCCGATCAGTTGACTAACATTGCATTGCAAGTCCCAGTGCCAAATACATTGTCCCAGGCTCGTTTATCACATCAGTTCTTCCACCAGGCTGCAAAGGCATTGTCCAAACAGTTTGCCATCCCCATAAGAGATGCTAAGCTCATAGTACAGACCTGCCCGGACTGTCAACAATGATTAGGCCCACCGACTACAGTTAATCCTAGGGGCCTCTCTTCTCTTCAGATTTGGCAAACTGACATTACTCACGTTCCCGAGTTCGGGAGGCTACAATACGTTCACGTGTCCATAGATTCTTTTTCGCACGCACTCTGGGCCACTGCGATGACGGGCGAAACAAGCCGTCACGCACAGGCGCATTTCCGTGTGGCCTTTGCCGCCCTCGGAATCCCTAAAGAAATAAAAACTGATAATGGCCCGGCTTATGCGAGCCGCTCTACGCGGGTTTTTTTCCATACCTGGGGCATCACTCACAAGACAGGCATCCCACACTCACCCACAGGACAAGCAATAGTAGAACGTGTTCACCGCACGTTAAAGGACTTATTGGCTAAACAGAAAAAGGCAGAGACACAGGAGACCCCGCAGAATAGTTTGAACAAAGTGGTATATGTCATAAATCATTTGACACTGCCTTTTCAATACGAAGACGTACCACCTATAATTAAGCATTTTAAATCAATGGAATCAGGACTAACATCCGTTCCAACAGGAAAAGCGATGGTTATGATGAGAAATCTGGATACTGGGGGGTGGGAAGGACCATATCCCTTAATAACCTGGGGGCAAGGGTACGCTTGTGTTTCCACAGGGCAAGGACCACGATGGGTGCCAGCTCGTGGCATGCGACCATGGTTGGGACCGTCATCCTTGTCCACCTTTGCAGCTTCGGCGCCTCCTGGGTCTCAGTCCAGCCCAGACTGTGGGTGACCCATTCGGTGATAATCTGTAGCTGATTAATACAGCAGTGCACTAAAGGTTAGATGGGAGGAATTTCCTGGATCTGTTGGAGCCAATGAAACGACCCATCTACGACATGTCTGGTGGGGAGCCCGGCGGATAACAAAGACTGGACTGTCTACTTATGGCAACCGCCCCTAGAGCCACAGGAATTAGATATCCTGAGATGTGTAACAGTAATAGCATGTGTAAGGTTTAATTGCTCAAAAAAAAAAAAAAAAAAAAGAAGAGAAAGAAAGGTCAATGCCACACTTGCTCCTTATTGCAATGCATCTTTTTGCTGTCATTATACAAATTATAATAGCATCCTTCCTTGTGCCAGGAGCCGCTCTGCTCGGCTGTGGGATCGACTGTGGAACGGACGCCCCTAGGTGCACCCCAAGCATTTTTTCCTTGGAGGGGGTCTCCACTCTCAGCCGCTCACCACGGGAGTAGACAAGGACCTCCTGAAGCCGCACACAAATTATTTTAGGTGATATTTTCTTGTGGTATGAATGAGAAGTGCAAGAGGCCTCTTTGCGTGATTGTGCTGTGCAAGTGAGACGCAGCATCGCTGTGAAACAACATCCCTAGTGCTTAGTGGCTTGTTGACTGATGTAGATTCTAGTAGGCACGCTACTTTACAATCGTAATTCTGCATGTGATTTTTCACCCTGTTGCTTATTGTACCGTGCTTATTGCAATGTCTGCAGTGATTGATACAAAAATGTATAGAAAGCGTTTGGTTGATTGAAAATAAAAAAGGGGGAATTGTGGGAGAAGAATTCGCAGGGAGCTTTGTGCTGTTTTGTGGGAAAGGAATTCGCAGGTGGCTTCGTGCTGTTTCACACATCCCTGAGTTAGAGATAATGAGGAAACAAGCGGTAGAACCAAAAACTTGAGCAAGGAGGAGATAAAGTAAATTGGCTACAGTGTTAAAGATGAGTTTTGGGCAGCAGCCAATTGCTGGCTGGCTCAAGGCACGTGTCTGAGGGTCTCTAGCCAATTGTAAGATAGATTCGGGCGCATGGACAGCATGTGGGGCTACGGGGAAAGTATATGTAGTGGTGAAAAATGGCAATAAAGGTCCTGCTGTTGAAGAGCCATCAGGAGTCCGTGTCGTGCGTGCCTTCAAAGATAGGTTCGGCCAAACTCAGCAAACCGCTCTAAGAAGCTCGTACAGAAAGTCGCTGGAAATAGGCGCACCAGAGCTGGAAGGAAGCTCAAACTGAGAGAAGTGGACCCGCGCACACAACTACCCCTCACAGGCCGAAGGTAAGCAGTTGCGCATTATGGGGAGTCATATGCCCTTAGAAACAAAGACTGTCCTGGTATTATAAATGAAGATACAATTCAATCTGAATTTAGTAATATTTATAAAAGGCAAGTAAACAGCGCTGGGTGCGCGGGGAGTCTACGCTCTACCAACACGCACGCACAGCCGTTGACCTTTCTAAATATATAGAACATTGCTTTTACATATTCATAAGAAACCCGAGTACTCCTATGCATATGTACAATCAGAAAAGGTATCAATTGAAACATAAACATGGCAAAGTTTTCCGAATTCTGGCAAGTGTTTAACAAACAATCCTTTAAGTCTATTACTATTAATGTCCATGACTGGGGGAGCATAGTTGGAGTTGGTAATCCTGGTTGAAGTGACATCCTCCAACATCCTTTATCTTGTTCCCTGTCTCAACTTCAAGCAAACCCCCTCCTTTTTAAAAAACACAAGGAAAAAAGTTAAAAGGTAGTTCAGCTACAGTAAATAAAATTTTTGCAACCTTGCATATACGTTCCAGTTTTCACAAATACTAAGTTTGACAATCTTTGACTACAAATATTTAAAAAGTATTTTCACACTATGTTACCCAGCTAAGCTACTTCCAAAGAGGTGTAAACACCATGCCAATTTCAGCACTAGGAACTACTGTAAACTACGCCCAAAACCCCAAAACTGTACATACAAAAGACAAAACAATATACCTAACCTATACTGAAAAATACATACAAGAGAAAAATGAATGCAGAAAGTGGTTTTATATATAATGATATATAATTAAATTTTAGTTTATTCAGAGATGATTCACTGTGTTAACTGTACCAGCAACATTAAGAAACTGACTGTACACAGAGTACTGGAATTGATATACAATGGGCAAAAACATCCAAGCAACAGTGAATGCAGTGCACTCCTCATATGGCCCCTTCTCTCTACCCCTTTCTGGTGCCAGGGTGTTGAAACACCCATTAACAGGGTGATTAAGACATTAGCATCATCAAAACTCAGGTGCTGGGTTGCCAGTGTGGTGTCACCCTCATGGAACAGGGAAGTGTGAGATGGCACATGAGATGTGGCCTATAAAATCAAGCAGTTGCAAGCCCTAAGTAAGACTTAGTCTGGAAATAGAAAAACCTCTCCAAGGTTGGACAGCAAAACCTGTGATTCCCTGGTGGCCAAGGATGTCTACACAGTTGTCTTCTTCCTCCTGGGATTAAGTGAGTGACTCATGATTTTTTAGGCAAAGTTTGAGCTTAGGTTATGATTATTGTATTTTTTAATGATTAATAAGAATTTGACTCAAGCTGCAGAGGGTCCAGGTGACTGAAAAGTCCATCTGAGTGTTCTAGAAATCCAGTACAGCTATAATGCTAGAAACTGTAAATAGCCATAAAATATTGTGATTGGTTTTTTGTTTGTTTGTTTGTTTCGTAGGTTGGTCGGTTTTTATGTAATAATAAATCTGATTATAACCACATAGGCCATAGGCCAGTCCCAGTCTTCATTCTGCCAAAGCTCCCTAAAAGAACCTGCTTGTCCTCTATAGTATTGGGTGACACACATAGCACGACATTTTAAAACTTTACATAGAACAGAAATAGCAGACGTTTTTAACACAACTGTCAAATCTGGTATTGAGACAGGGAACAAGATGAAGGATGTTGATTCCTGTAGGTCTTAGCTAGCACAACTGTATGTTAATGACCCCAAAGATAAGGGAGTAAAAGACTGTATGCATAGATAATGGAACCAGCAAGAACTGGCTTGGACTGCTGAAGTCTGTCAAAGAAAGGAAAGGTCAGAAGTTTAGCAGCGAGGAAGACTTCTGGCCTTCATCAAAAGACCACCAGAGTACAATGGATGACCACCCAAGGACTCCAGTATGCATGCGAATAGGGGCGGGAACCTATGTTAAAGAGTCTTCGGAGACCTGATGAATATACAAGAGACTTACTGGAAATGAAATGAATATGTATCCCACTAATATAAGCACACTGCCAGTAACCCTTGGTGCGCAAGTTAGGTGGAGCTATCCTCCTTGCGCCTGGCGTGTGTGTGCAGCGCTGAATAAACATACCTGCTTTGTAACCATTCCGAGGTTATAGTGTCTGATTTCCGCAACTCAAAGTAGTGGATTAACACTTCTTTGGGTTACACAGATCTGATCAATGGCAGAAGTTGCTATGAGTCTTAAAGTGTTAAGCTTACACTTATAAAAGAAAAATTTGCAGCCATCAGATCATGCTTAAATGTTTTTGTTCAATGTAGAAATAAGCTGTCTGTACAGCATTTATTTTTTTTTTGGTTTTCTATACCCCAAAACTTTATTTCCAATAATAATAGTAAAGAGATATTTTAGAATTAAGTTATTAAAAAATGAGTTTATACTTTTTTGGACCATGAATACTTGTATTAGTGGAGATCTATGCTATTCTTTGTTTAAAGCTTTTGACAAGGACCTTGTGTACATGTCTAGCTGCATGCTGGACATTTTGCCCAGAAGGCTACTGTGAGAGAAGGTATCAAAAGCTTTTTCTAAAAACAAACAAACAAGATAACAAAAAAAAACACAAACACTGTTGTAAATTAGTTCTGGTAGAAATCATTCCCGACACATCGTGGGTAAGGTAGATTTCAATTTATTTGAGCATTTCAGCAAGCAGCGATAAGTAAAACAGCGCTGGGCGGCCGGGGAGTCTCCTGCTCCACCAACGGTGCGCCCCTAAGCCCTCCAGAGTCTCGATTTATAGCCTGGTAGTTCCGGGTTTAGTGGCACATCCTGGTGTCTTCTACGACTGCGCGGCCTGTTGCTAGGGGGTCTTCGTCAGTCCTCTGGTGGTCGTGGGGATGAAGATCGTCATCTTCCTCTGCGTTGGGGTCATGACTTTGCTGCAGTATGTGTGTTCTCATGCCTTTCCTTTGTCCAATAGGTGGGTAACCTTGCCATAAAAGGATATTAAGTTAGTAAGGCATGACTTTTTCCCTTCATGAACCCATGTTGGTTTTGACTAATGATTGCAGCGCAACTGATGCTACTGTTTGAGGGGCTACTCTATTAGCCAGAACACTGAAATGATTCCAGTTTAAAACAAAATCCCCAGACTAAGGGGTTTGGTCACTGCGTAGCCTTATAAACAGTTACAGTATCACAAATTTAAGGAAATGAGCTACAGACAAGCAAGAACTTTAGCATGTGTTGTCGGTTGACCCTGGCCAGCAGCCAAACGCCCAGCCTGCCTTTTACTAACTCCCCTCTCCTGGGGGATGGGGAAAAATAGAAGGAAGGTGAAAAGACTTCTGGATTGAGATAATGACAGTTTAATAAGAAAAGCAAAAGCAATGTGTGCAAGCAAAGCAAAAAGAGGAATTCATTCACTACTTCCTATTAGCAGGCAGATATCCAGCCACTTCCTGGGAAGCCAGGTCTCAGCACATGTAATGGTCACTTGTGAAGATGAATGCCGTAACCACAAATATCCCTCCTTCCTTTTCCTTTCCCTGAGCTTTCATTGCTGAGCATGATGCCATATGGTATGAGTCACTATCCCTGGAGGTCTTTATGGACTAGATTATCTTAGAGATCTTTTCCAACTGAAATGATTCTATGAATAACCCTTTGGTCAGTTTGTATCAGCTGTCTTGGCTATGTCCCCTCCTAACCTCTTGCCCAACCCCAGCCTACTGTCTTGGGGCAGGGGGTTGGAGAGAGAGCCTTGATGCTGTGCAAGCACTGTTCAGCAGTAGCCAAAACACTGGTCTGTTATGAACACTTTTAGCCACACATCCAAAGCACAGCACTGTATGGGCTGTTATGAAGAAAGTTAACTTTGTAAATTCATCTCAGCCAGATCCAGTACAGCATGTTAATTACTACAGGCTTCACTTCCCATGTTGTATACTTGGATTTGACTTGCTTAATTTTAGATGTTTAATTAAGTTAGTCATCTAGGCTCGTTTGTACCCAATGACAAGAAATAAGTACCTCTAGATGGTAATTCATCCTGTGTGCCTATTGATACATTGATTGGTTATAGAGGAAGCCTTGCTATTTGACACCAACTTCTAAGCATCTGAAATTGATTTTAGGACACAATGGGAAGCAGCTTACTTCAGAGTTACCTTGCACTTACTGCATGCTGATAAGATTGTTTGTGTAAGAATTCATCATAGTACTAGTGTTATGTGTGTTGATAATGTAGTTTGCCTTGTACTGACTTTTTCAGGTAAGCAGACTCTTAGGTTAATGTCTAAATTATCATCTCATTACTATATAAAAGAAGGAATGACTTATATTAAGAGCTTTATTGTGATGGAGAAATATCTAAAGTATTTTGTCCAGTAGATAAATTTAATGTTTTCTGATCTAGGCTCAATATGTTGTACCGCTCTCAAAGGCTGAGAATTCATAAATATTTCTGTTTCTGCAACTATTTGTTAATCTCCCTGTCCTGGTTTCAGTTAGGACAGAGTTAATTTTCCTCCTAGTAGCTGGCAGGGTGCTATGTTTTGGATTAGAATGAGAAGAGCGCTGATAACATGCTGATGTTTTAATTGTTGTAGAGCAGTGCTTACACCAAGCCAAGGACTTTTCAGCCTCTCTCTGCCCTGCTAGCGAGCAGGCTAGGGATGCAGCAGGAGCTGGGAGGGGACAGACCCAGGACAGCTGACCCAAACTGGCCAAAGGGGTATTCCATACCATCTGACGTCATGCTGAACAATATATAGGGGTGGCTAGCCGGGGTGGAGGGGGGGGCCGGCTGCTCGGGGATAGGCTGGGCATCGGTCAACGGGTGGTGAGCAATTGCATTGTGCATCACTTATTTCGTACACATTATTACTATTAATACTATTATTATTATTATTATTGTTGTTATTCTTTTCCCTGTCTTAATAAACTGTCTTTATCTCAACTCACAGACTTCACTTTCCCGTTTCTCTCCCCCATCCCGGAGAGGGAGGGGGGAGGGTGAGCGAACGGCTGTGTGGTGTTTGACTGCCAGCCGGGCTAAACCACAACACTCCCTATGATATTTATGGTAGGAAGTGTAAGTCTTATCTTTTTCTTTTAGGTTGACAATTGCATTTTTCGCACTCTCTGGTCTCGATATGTTGGATTCCTTAGATGTGGTGAACAAAGATGATATAATAGAATGGCTTGATTCCCTGCAGGTCCTTCCCACAGAAGACAGTGAGTGAGTTTTTAGTGGTCTGTCTTTCTTTCTTTCTTTCTTTCTTTTTCTTTCTCTCTTTCTCTCTTTCCTGTTTTTTAAAATAATTATTAATATTAACATTTTTATTTCTATGCCAGAAGCTATGAGCACAGGTGTGGCTTTTGGAAAAAGGGAGGTGTAAGGTTAAGAAGCAAAAGGGATAAACACAGTTATCACTTTATAATGAAAAAATATTCTTTAGATCTGTGAAGGTTAAATTTACTTAATGTTTTTAGGAGTAATACTCCGAAGCAGACCCAGCACACCACCCCTAGCCTGCTGGCTCTTTGCAGGGGGGAAGGGGGGGTTGGAGGGAGTTTTGATGCTGTGCCAATATTGCTCAGCCAGAGACATAACATTGGTGTGATACCAATGCTGTTCCAACTACAAGTGCAGAGCACAGCACTGTAAGGGGTTCTGCAGGTGTGCTGGGTCTGTCTGGGATGGAGTCGCCTTTCCCTGCAGCAGCCCACACAGTGCTATGCTCTGCACTCGTAGCTGGAACAGCACTGGTATCACTCCAGTGTTGTGTCTATTGCTGCATAGTACTGGCACAGCATCAGGACTCCCTCCAAGCCCCCAGGACCCAGCAGGGTGGGGGTGGGCAAGTGATGGGGAGGGGACATCGCCACGGCACCTGACCTATACCTCTTGCCGAGGCGATCGGCTCCGGGGAAGACGCGTTCTGCAGCAGAGTGGGGAATCGAGACAGGCAGGGCTTTTTTTCAGCATCGAGGCCACTCGAAGCAGCCGAGGGAGCCGCCAGGACCTGGCAGCCCTCGCGAGGGAGGCTGATGAGGCGTAGGCGGAGCCAGCAGCGCCCCCTCCCCGGCCGTTCAAAAGCAGCCCCTAGGGAGCGCGGCGAACAGGATGGGCAAACAGGGCGTGGCGGGCAAACAGGGCGTGGCGCGTCAGAAGGGCGTGGTGCGGCAGTTTGCGCGGCAGTTTGCGCAGGCAGGGCGAGCAGGGAGGGCCCCTCGCCGCTCTTTTGCAGCGGTCTTTCCCATCGGTACTTGTAACCTGCTTGCGAGGAACCTGGCCATGGTATCAACCAGGCAGAAAACCATGGCTTCCGCATCTCTTGTGGTCTCTCCAGCCGCAGTCACCGATGTGGCTACTCAGACGGGGGCTCGGGGAAACACACCGTCATCCAGGTCTTGGGCTGCAGGGTGTGCCCGCGTCTTCTGTCAGTATCCGACAGCAGCAGCGAGGGGTATGCCTGTGGGAGGTGTGCCCAGGTTGAAGAGCTGCTCAAACAGGTAGCGGAGCTTCGGGAGGAGGTGAGCAGGCTCAGGAGCATCAGGGAGTCAGAGAGGGAAATTGACTGGTGGAGGTGTACTCTACCCTCTCTGAGACAGACTCATGAGCCTGCCACAGCACAAATGTCTCCTGCTACGCAGAAGACAAAAGTTCCCTCATCCTGCCAGGCAGTAGGAGGAGACCTAGGCCAAGGGGGGGAATGGAGGCAGGTTCCTGTTCGGGGTGGTAGGCGAGCCCTGTCCCTGCCCACCTCACCTTCCCATCTACCCTTATATAACAGGTATGAGGGTCTAGAACACGATAGTCAGAACAACGAAGTAGACGAAAGCCTGTCCCAGTTGGAGAGGGTGCCTCAGGCAAGGCAACCTACCCCCCGCATTGCTACATCAACTGTCAAAAAAGAAAGAAGGGTTATTGTCATGGGGGACTGCCTTTTGAAAGGGACAGAGGGCCCAATATGTTGACCGGACCCAACCCACAGGGAAATCTGTTGCCTCCCTGGGGCTCGGGTGAGAGACTTCGCTAGGAAAGTCAAGCGCCTGGTACGGCCCACCAACTACTACCCGCTACTGGTCTTTCAGGCTGGTAATGACGAGGTAGCAACGAGAAGTCCGAGAGCGATTAAAAGGGACTTCAGGGCTTTGGGGTGACTACTTAAAGGATCAGGGGCACAGGTTGTGTTTGCCTCTGTCCTTCCGATAGGGGGGATCGATGCTGACAAGCAGACTCATCACATTAACACGTGGCTTTGGGACTGGTGCAACTGGCAGAACTTTGGGTTTTTCGATCATGGGAAGGTCTGTGTGACACCAGGCCCGCTGGCACCAGATGGGATGTGCCTCACTCAGAGAGGGATAAGGATTTTTGCTCAGGAGTTGGCAGGCACTGCCCAAAGCTCATCTTTAACACTGTAGCCAATTTACTTTATCTCAACCTTGCTCAAGTTTTTGTTTCTACCACTTGTTTCCTCATTACCTCTAATTCAGGGACGTGTGAAACAACGCAAAGCCACCTGTAAATTCCTTTCCCACAATTCCCCCCTTTTTATTTTCAACCAACCAAACGCTTTCTATAGATTTTCTATCAATCACCACAGACATTGCAATAAGCACGGTACAATAAGCAACAGGGTGAAAATCACATGCAGAATTACGATTGTAAAGTAGCGTGCCTACTAGAATCTACATCAGTCAACAAGCCACTAAGCGCTAGGGATGTTGTTTCACAGCGATGCTGCGTCTCACTTGCACAGCACAATCACGCAAAGAGGCCTCTTGCACTTCTCATTCATACCACAAGAAAATATCACTTAAAATAATTTGTCCGCGGCTTCAGGAGGTCCTTGTCTACTCCCGTGGTGAGCGGCTGAGAGTGGAGACCCCTCCAAGGAAAAAATGCTCGGGGTGCACCTAGGGGCGTCCGTTCCACAGTCGATCCCACAGCTGAGCAGAGCGGCTCCTGGCGCAAGGAAGGATGCTATTATAGTTTTGTATAATTACACCAAAGAGATGCATTGCGATAAAGAGCAGGTGTGGTGTTGACGATTTGTTTCATGGTTTGGTTTTTGCCTGTGTAATTGAACCTTACACATGCTGTTGCTGTTACACTTCCCAGGATATCTAATTCCTGTGGCTCTAGGGGCACTTGTGGTAAATAGACAGTCCACCCATCCTAGTTGTCTACCACAGCGCTCCCATTCTTTATTGCCAATTGTTCTCCGCTGCCCATCTGGCTGCTTATTTCAGTCCAATCTTTGTTATCTCCCAGGATCCCCAACAGACATGTCGTAAACGGGTCGTTAGCAGTAGCCAGGGACAGGCACATCGCTTCTTGTCCTGTCATGTTGGTGAGGGTGACCCAGATGTTGCGGCGTGGTTGGATGGAGACCCAGGGCTGGCAATAACCGATGACAGCGGCGATTGTGAGGAGGAGGCCAACCATGGCCTTACCCCTTGCTGGTACCCATCTTGGTCCGTGACCTGTGGAGACACAAGCATACCCTCGACCCCAGGTTATTAGAGGATGGGGTCCCTCCCAAAGACGTGCATTTAATTTTTTTTTTACCATTACTAAGGCCTGCTCTGCTTGTGGCACCTGTGACAGCGCGGAATTCATATTTTTGTAATGTTTTACTATGGGCGGTACCTCTTTGTGAGGAAAGGGTAATGATAGGTGAGTCATTACGTGAAGTGCCTTTCCCAACCTGTTCTGTGGTGTTTCCTGGGTGTCTCCCCCTTTTTGTTTATTTAGCAGTGCTTTCAAGGTGCGATGTGTGCGCTCAACAGTGGCTTGACCCGTGGGGGAATGAGGAATGCCTGTGATGTGTCGGATACCCCAAGTCTGAAAAAAGGTTTGAAGGGAGTGATTACTATAGGCGGGGCTATTTTAGGTTTTTATTTCTTTTGGGATGCCTAGTGCCATGAAAGCAACACGGAAGTGAACCTGGACATGGCGACTAGTTTCACCCACCGCAACTGGCACCGAAATAGCATGAGAGAAAGTATCTACCGACACGTGAACATTTTTCAAGCGACCAAATTCTGGAATATGCGTTACATCGGTCTGCCATAAGTGTAAGGACCGTAGACCTCTAGGGTTTACTGTTAAAGACGGGGTCGAAACATGTTGTTGACAGTCAGGACATGTTTGGACAATCAATTTGGTGTCAGTGATCGATATAGTGAATTGTTTCGCCAAGACTTTGGCGTATTGATGGAAAAAGGCATGGGATAACCGTGCTTGCTCCAGCACCTTAGGTACCGGGGCAGTCAGGGTCATATTAGTTAGCTGGTCAGTGCGTGCGTTACCCTCTGCAAAAATACCAGGTAACATGGTGTGGCTCTGCATGTGAATAAAACAATACAGGTGCACTCGCTGCTCTACCAAAAATAACAGCTCTTTAAATTTTAGAAAAAAGTTTTCCTTTGGGATATGTCTCAAATGTGCCCTCTCAATGCGCTGAGCGACACTTACAGCACATTGCAAGTCCGATACAATATTCAAAGGTACTATTTTTTTTTCCTTTTGAATTTTTTTCTTTTTTTTCTTTTTTTCTTTTTTTCTTTTTATTCTATTTTTTCTCTTTTTTCTTTTTTTGTCCTTTTTCTTTTTTCTTTTTTTTCTTTTTTTAAATTTAACACATTTTTATTGAGAGTGCAGCACAGATACCTTCCCTGAAACAATTACTTCAAAACATTTATGAACATAAATTGTCAAAAATATGCTAACAAATTTACTTAAATACATACATTTAAAATAAAATCTGAAAAACAAATATTTAACAGCCTAAGACACATTCACAATATAATTTCTCCATCATTTATGGTTTTTATCTCTAACACAAGAGGACATAAGTCAGAAAATCTGCATATATTAAGGTATCACAGAGCATAGAAAATATATGAAAATATCTACTAGCATTTGGCACAATGCAAATATTCTACCCCAAGAGAGAGAAACAGTGTAATCTTTTGAGCTACACAGATTGTTGTTCACGCAAATTGTGATGTTACAACAGCAACTCTTGTTTTAGTTGGAAAAACCCAAAGGTGGTGAGCAGGGGACACGGTGGTTTGTGAGAAAGCATGTTTAGGTACTTAGCCGTCTAATTTGGCTGCATAAGGAACAATGTAATGTTTTCCTGTTGTTAAACACTGCCATCCGTATCGCTGGCACACAAATTAGTCGTACTGGAGCAAACAATTTGTGAATAGCATATGCCAACAGAAATGTGCCTGTACCAGCAGCCCTTTTAGATTGCAGCGATGATTCACTGAAACCAAGTTTGAAGAGAACTGCAGTCATAGCCACACCACTTGACACAGCCAGGTAGAAGATTCCTAGAGATACTAATGAAATTCCAACATGGAATGAAATCCCTACAGCACCACATTCTTTGAAAACTTTTTTCAGCTGCTGGGATTTACTGAGTTTCTTGTTTTCACTGCTGCGATCTGTGGCTGCCTTTTCAGGGGATCCACCCACATCCTTGGCCGAGCTGCCGGCGGCGGCCCGCAGCGCCAGCAGAGGGGCCGGCAGGCTGGGGGGGGGGGGGGGGGGGGCAACCGGGAGAACCTTTATTGCCATTTTTCACCACTACATATACTTTCCCCGTAGCCCCACGTGCTGTCCACGCGCCTGAATCTGTCATACAATTGGTTAGAGACCCTCAGACATGCGCCTCGAGCCAGCTGGCAATTGGCCACTGCCCAAAACTCATCTTTAACACTGTAGCCAATTTACTTTATCTCCTCCTTGCTCAAGTTTTTGGTTCTACCGCTTGTTTCCTCATTATCTCTAACTCAGGGATGTGTGAAACAGCACGAAGCCACCTGCGAATTCCTTTCCCACAGTTTAATGCCTTCTTCGCCTCTGTCTTCAACAGTGATGATAGGCTTCGGGACCCAGGGTGCCCTGAGCTGGAGGATCATGACGGTGGGAATGACAAACTCCCAACCGACCCTGAACGTGTGCGGGATTTGCTGCTCCACCTGGATCCATACAAGTCCATGGGTCCGGATGGGATTCATCCCAGGGTGCTTAAAGAGCTGGCAGACGTCATCGCGGGACCTCTCTCAATTATTTTTCAATGATCTTGGGAATCTGGAGAGGTCCCAGTTGACTGGAAGCTGGAAAATGTTGTGCCAATTTTCAAGAAGGGTAAGAAAGAAGACCCTAGCAATTACAGGCCTGTCAGTCTCACGTCAGTGCCTGGTAAAATTATGGAGAAGATTATCCTGGGAGTTATTGAAGCACACCTGGGGGACAGCGCAGTCACTGGTCCCAGCCAACATGGGTTCATGAGGGGTAGATCCTGCCTAACAAATTTGATTTCCTTTTATGATAAGATCACCCACCTAGTCGACCAAGGGAAACCAGCTGATGTGATCTTTTTGGACTTCAGCAAGGCTTTTGACACGGTTTCCCATAGGATCCTAGTGGACAAAATGTCCAGCATACAACTTAACAAAAACATCATGCGATGGGTGAGCAATTGGCTGACGGGCAGGGCTCAAAGGGTTATGGTAAATGGGGCCACATCTGGCTGGCGGATGGTCACTAGTGGAGTCCCTCAAGGCTCCATTTTAGGGCCAGTCCTCTTCAATGTTTTTATAAATGATTTGGATGTAGGACTAGAAGGTGTTTTGAGCAAATTTGCCGACGACACCAAACTTGGAGGAGTTGTGGACTCAGATGAGGGTGGAAAGGCCTTGCAGAGAGATCTGGACAGATTGGAGAGCTGGGCAATCACCAACCGCATGAAGTTTAACAAAAGCAAGTGCCGGGTCCTGCACCTGGGACAGGGCAACCCTGGCTATACGTACAGACTGGGCGACGAGACGCTGGAGAGCAGCCCCGCAGAGAGGGATCTGGGGGTTATGGTTGACAGCAAGCTGAATATGAGCCAGCAGTGTGCCCTGGCAGCCAGGAGGGCCAACCGTATCCTGGGGTGCATCAAGCACGGCATCGCTAGTTGGTCGAGGGAAGTGATTGTCCCCCTCTACTCTGCGCTGGTGCGGCCTCACCTCGAGTACTGTGTGCAGTTCTGGGCACCACAGTATAAAAAGGACATTAAACTGTTGGAGAGTGTCCAGAGGAGGGCGACGAAGATGGTGGAGGGCCTAGAGGGGAAGACATATGAGGAGCGGCTGAGGTCACTGGGCCTGGTCCGCCTGGAGAAGAGGAGGCTGAGGGAGGACCTCATTGCAGTCTACAACTTCCTCGCGAGGAGGAGTGGAGAGGCAGGTGACCTATTCTCCTTAATCACCAGTGATAGGACCCATGGGAATGGTGTTAAGCTGAGGCAGGGGAAGTTTAGGCTGGACATCAGGAGGAGGTTCTTCACCGAGAGGGTGGTCGCACACTGGAACAGGCTCCCCAGGGAAGTAGTCACTGCACCAAGCCTGTCTGAATTTAAGAAGCGATTGGACTGTGCACTTAGTCACATGGTCTAAACTTTTGGGCAGACCTGTGCGGTGCCAGGAGTTGGACTTGATGATCCTTATGGGTCCCTTCCAACTCGGGATATTCTATGATTCTATAATTCTAAACCAACCAAAGGGATATTCCATAACACATGATGTCACACTCAGCAATAAAAAGGGTGGCTCTCATGGGGGAGGGGGCTGTCCTCACGAAAAACCGTTATGCGTTTTGAGGCCCTCCTTCCCAGGACGTGGCCGAACATCGCTTGTTGATGGGAAGTAGAGAATAATTTTTTTTCCCTTTCTCTCTGTGCTTCCGTGCAGCCTTGTTTTTTTTGTTTGTTTGTTTTTTTCCCCATTCCCTTTCCCTTTAATGAAATCATTCTGATCTCAAACCTTGAGCTCTTTGTGTCGTATTTTCTCCCCCTTCTTCTTTGAAGAGGGGGGAGTGAGAGAGCGGCCATGGTGGAACTCGGCTGCCCACCTGAGTAAAACCACCACAGTCCTTTTGGGTGCCCAACGTGGGGCTCAAGGGATTTGATATAAGGATGATAGTTGAGAGAAGTAACGGGCAAAACACGGACTGGATGATTGTTATGAATGTAAAAGTTGTGAAGAATTTAAGAAAGCAGTAACTGTGAGGAATATGTTTCATACAAGTGTGGTGAAGGGACGAGAGGTGGTGTGTGTGTAAATTGTCCACCTTATCAGTGTGATGATGTTATGTTTATTTTGGTGTGGGGAATTCTTTTCTTTTTGATGTAAGTCAAGTTTGTGAAGATTGTGATAACTGTAAAGTGAGAGTATATTGTGATTATTCTTAAATATGCTTTTCACAGAGGCGAGGGGTGGAATGTAGTGGGTTTACGTGGCAAGGTTTTGGTAGCAGGGGGCCATAGGGGTGGCTTCTGTGAGAAGAATCTAGAAGCTGCCCCGTGTTAGATAAGGGCCCCGCTGCTGACCAGAGCCGAGCCAATAAGCGATGTTGTTTGCACCTCTGTGAGAGCATATTTAAGATGGGAAAAAAAACGCTGCGCCACACAGCAGCTGGGAGAGTGAGAGGAGTGAGGAACAGCCTTGCAGGCGCCAAGGTCAGTGAAGAAGGAGGGGGAGAGGTGCTCCAGGTGTCGGAGCAGAAGTCCCCTGCGGCCTGTGGTGAGGACCATGGTGAAGCAGGCTGTCCCCCTGCAGCCCATGGAGTACCACAGTGGAGCAGGGTTCCACGCTGCAGTCCGTGGAGGAGACCACGGTGAAGCAGGTGGACCTGCACTGATGGAGACTGCGGCCTGTGGAGGACCCCTGCCAGAGCGGATTCCAGGCCGGACCTGTAGCCCATGGAAAGGAGACTGCGCAGGAGCAGGTGACCTGGCAGGAGCTGCTGCCCATGGGGGACCCAGGTTGGAGCAGTTTGCTCCTGAGGGATGGACCCCGTGGTATGGACCCATATCTGGATGGTGATCTTGGAGGTCTCTTCCAACCTAGATGATTCTATGATTCTGTGATTCTGTGGAGCAGTTCTTGTAGAGCTGCTGCCTGTGAGAAGCCCATGCCAGATCAGTTCAGCAAGGACTGCATCCTGTGGGAGGGACCCCACGGCACAGGGGACAAGAGTGACTGAGAAGTAGCGGCGTAGAAGAAGCGCTATAGACTGACTATAACCCCCATTCCCCCGTTCCCCTGCGCCACTTGGGCGGAGGAGCTGGAAGAGGGCGGATGGGGGGAGGGTGTTTTTGGTTTCTTTCCTTGGTTTCTCACTTCTCTAGCTTGTTAGTAATAAGCAATAAATCTTACTATCTCCCTATGCTGAGTCTGTTTTGCCCGTCACAATAATGACTGTGCGATCTCCTCGTCCTTATCTCAACCCTTGAGCCCTTTTCATCGTATTTTCTCCCTGTTCCCCTTTGAGGAGGGGGAGTGAGAGAGCGGTTGTGGTGGAGCTCGGCCGCCCACCCGAGTAAAACAACCACAGCAGGGGAAGTTAACTCCAGCCCAGCCAGACCCAGTACAACCTCCACCCCTTATTCCGTAACGTTTGTGTCACACTCAGGTCCACATTAGTATATTGGTATTCTCATCACCACTGCTCCCTGTCCTTTAAAATATTTATAGATGGGTACTTCTTTTCATTCTATAGGCCTCTACCCAAAATGTTCATAAGAACTGTTGATTTAGGCTTCATCTGCCAAAGTGGTCACTCAGGACAGGTGGAGTGGGATTTCTGGACGCCAGCACCAGCTTAGCTTGAGTCGTTGCTGCACTTGCCTGGTTCCTTGTGAAGTTGACCTGTCATTAGTTCCGCAGTGTATTCCTACAACACATAGCTTAGATTACAGATTAGTTTTCTCTCAAGGTTAAATCTCCTTGAGGCACACACCTGATATCCACATCCTTTTGCATCACCCACCAGGTGAACCCCCGTCCTTGGGCGAAGACAATCCCACGAGTGGGTTTGTCTTTTCCTGAGGCAGGAGCAACCCACACCGCCTTCCCCATTCACTTCCCTACATGCACTATGGGGACTTTAGCTCCTCCCACAGTGTGTAGGGATTTGGTTTCAGCAGGACCAGAATGGTTGTCAGATCCTCTGGTGTTAACTAGCCAAGTGGCCTCTGGTAGATTTATGTCCCATTGTTTCCATGTCCCAGCACCCAATGCTCGTAACATGGTCTTTAACAGTCCACTGTATCTCCCAACCTTTCCAGAGGCTTGTGGGGGATAGGGGATGTGATAGATCCACTCAATGCCATGTCTTTTGGCCCAGGAGGTGACAAGATTGTTTCGTGACTCCCATTGTCGGACTCAGTTCTGTCTGGTGTACCATGATGCCATAGAACTTGCCTTTCCAGGCCCAAGATGGTGTTTTGGGCAGTGGCATGGGTTACTGAGTATGTTTCCAGCCACCCAGTAATTGCTTCTACCATGGTGAGTATGTAGTATTTGCCTTGGCGGGTTTGTGGGAGTGGTCTGATGTAGTCAATTTGCCAGAACTTACCATATTGAAACCCTAGCCACCTCCCCCTGTTCCAGGGAGATTTTACCTTCCCAGCTCTCTTGATTGCAGCACAGGTCGCACACTCATGGGTGACCTGTGTGATGGCCTCAATGGTCAGGTCCACCCCTCGATCACGAGCCCATCTGTATGTGGCATCCCTCCCCAGATGTCCTGATGTTTCATGGGCCCATCGAGCTACAAACAGCTCACCCTTACGTCCCCAGTCCAGGTCCACCTGAGTCACCTCAGTTTTCAAAGCTCGATCCACCTCTTTGTTGTTCTGATGTTCTTCAGTGGCACAACTCTTGGGCATGTGGTCATCTACATGACGTACTTTTACATCCGGGTTTTCTACCCGGGCAGCAATATCTTGCCACAGGGTAGCAGCCCAGATAGGTTTACCTCTGCGCTGCCAGTTGCTCTGTTTCCATTGCTGCAGCCACCCCCACAGAGCATTTGCCACCATCCATGATTCAGTGTAGAGATACAGTACTGGCCATTTTTCTCTTTCGGCAATCTCTAGGGCCAGTTGTATGGCTTTCAGTTCTTCATAGTGAATTGACTCACTTTCCCCTTCCATGGCCTCCACAAGTCAGCGTGTGGGACTCCACAGAACAGCTTTCCACTTCTGATGGTTCCCTACTATACGACAGGATCCATCAGTGAACAGCACGTACTGCTTTCTGTCTTCTGGCAACTCATTGTATGGTGGTGCCTCTTCAGCACGGGTTACCTCTTTCGTCAATACTCCAAAATACCTGACTTCCAGCCAGTCCATGATCTCTTCCGGGATTCCTGGGCAGTTGGGTTTCCCCATTTGAGCCCTCTGCTTAATTAACGCAACCTACTTACTGCACGGAGCGTCAGTTGCATGATGTGTAGCATGGATTCTCCCTTTGAGCATCCAATGTAACACAGGTAGTCATGGTGCCAAAAAGAGTTGTGCTTCAGTACCAACAACTTCTGAAGTGGCTCGAACACCCTCATACTCTGTTAGCATCTCCTTTTCAGTTGCGTGTGGTGGGCTTCTGATCCTCAATACCCCCATCTCAAGAAGCCCAGAAGTTGATCTTGAGTTTCTCCTGGGTTTTCTGCCAGAGGCTCCAGGTGAGGCCATGCTCCCCAGCTGCAGTGTAAAGCACATTTTGCACAGCTGGTCCTCTCATGAATATATTGCAGATGTTGAGCAGCTTTACCACCCTAATGACCACCTTTCCTGTCCTTTGATATATATACACACCCAGAGATGTCATTCTCTTAGTCTATGGGCCATCCTTCTAAAACGTCCATTGAGTTTGTTTAGTCCATTACTTTGGGCTCCATCTGTCATAACAGTCCTTCAGGGCAGAAGAGATGGTACGTGGTGTTGGATTGTTTCATGCTGAAGCCAGTTCTGATTCCATCACTGCTGCGATTTTATGGTTCTGTCAAAATTAATTAATCTTTATCTGTGTGACTCTTACTGTAATACCATTAATATGGCATATAGCAACCATAGTAGTGATGACATACGGTATTATATAGGAATTAACATCATACAATTCCAGTGATGGCCTATTCTTACCCAACATCAAATCCCCTTGAGGTACATATCAGACGTCTGCATCCTTCCTCATTACCCACCAAGTGCACCCACATATGTGAGCAAAAGCAATCCCACGGATGGGTTTGCCTTTGCCTGACAAGGGAATAACCCAGACCGTCTTCCCCATCACGCTTTTATGTGTACTACAGGGACTTTGTCCCCTTCGACAGTACGTAACAGGTTTGATTGGGCAGGACCACCTCGATTAGCAAATTCCCTAGTGTTGACTAACCAGGTGGCCTTTGCTAAATGTGTATCCCAGTGCTTGAATGCCCCAGCACTCATCACTCTCAGTGTAGTCTATACCAGTCCATCGTATCATTCTATTTTCCCCAGAGGCTGGTGTGTGATAGGGGATCTGATGTACCCACTCTCTAGCCAAGGTGTCGATGAGGTTGTTTCAGAAATGAGTCCCATTGTCTGACTTGATTCTTTCTGGGGTGCCAAGTCGCCATAAGACTTGTGTTTCAAGGACCAGGAAAATGTTTCGGGTGGTGGCATGGGGCACGGGATATGTCTCCAACCATCCAGTGGTTGCTTGAAGCATTGTAAGAACATGGCGCTTGCCTTAGCAGGTTTGTAGTGGTGTGACATAATCTGCCAGGCCTCCCCGTACTTAGATTTCAGCCATCATCCTCATCATCCAGGAAAAAAGAAGACTGAGGGGAGACTTCATTAATATATATAAATATCTGAGGGGAGGGTGTCGAGAGGATGGAGCCGGTCTCTTTTCAGTTGCGCCCAGCGACTGGACAAGAGGCAATGGGCACAAACTGAAGCACAGGAGGTTCTGGCCGAATATGAGGGGGCACTTCTTTACTGTGAGGGTGACAGAGCACTGGAAAAGGTTGTCCAGAGAGGTTGTGGAGCCTCCTTCTCTGGAGATATTCAAAACCTGCCATTCTTCGCAACGTGCTCTAGGTGATCCTGCTCAGCAGAGGGGTTGGACTAGATGATCTTCAGAGGTCCCTTTGAACCCCGCCCATTCTGTGATTATGTGATTCTGTGACCTGTTCCATCACCTTTCCTGGCACCGAGGTCAGGATGACAGGCCTGTAGTTCCCCGGGTCCTTTTTACGACCCTTCTTATAGATGGGCGTCACATTAGCAATTCTCCAGTCATCTGGGACCTCTCTGGATGACCATGACTGCTGAGAGACGATGGAAAGCAGCCCAGTAATCACATCTGCCAACTCCCTCAGCACCCTCAGGTGGATCCCATCTGGCCCCATGGTCTTGTGACAGTCCAGGTGGAGCAGCAGGACTCTAAATGTTTCCACCTGAGTTGTGTGTGTGGGGGGGTTATTCTGCACCCCATCCCAGACTTCCAGGTCGGGAGGCTGAGTACCCTGAAGATAAGTGGTCTGGCTAGTAAAGACAGATGTAAAGAAGGCATTAAGAATCTCAGCCTTTTCCTTATTGTTAGTAGTCATGTTCTCCCCTGCATCCAGTAAAGGATGGAAATTCTCCTTGGCCCTCCTCTTACTGTAAGTATACTGTAAATATAAAAATATATAATTTATATATTGTAAACATTAATATATATTTTATAAATATATAAAAATATAGACATAAATATAAAAGCATAAAAATAAATATATATAAATTAAATTACATATAAATTATGCATAAAAATATATACATGCATATATATAATATTGTAAATATAAAAATATGTAATATTTATAAAAACATTTTCTTATCCTTAACCATAGTGGCCAGGCTGAGCTCATGCTGGGCTTTAGCCTTCCTGATTTTTTTCTCTGCATATGCTGGCAACTTCCTGGTACTCTCCCCGAGTTGCCTGTCCTTTGTTCCACTGGACATAAGCTCTCTTTTTCCCACGGAGACTCAGCAAATGTTCCCTGTTCAGCCATGCCAGTCTTCTTCCCTGCTGTCTCATCTTATGGCACACGGGGACAGCCTGCTCCTGCCCCTTTAACACTTACTTCTTGAGGAGCATCCAGCCTTCCTTCACCCCTTTGCCCTTCAGGACTGACTTCCAAAGGACCCTGCCTATCATTATCCTGAACAGTTCAAAGTCTACCCTCCGGAAGTCCAAGGTAGTAGTTTTACTGACCCACTGTTGTGGTTTAACCTGGCTGGCAGCTAAGCACCACACAGCCATTTGCTCATCCTCCCCCCTCCCTCTCTGGGATGGGGGAGAGAAACAGGAAAATGAAGCCTGTGGGTTGAGATAGAGACAGTTTATTAGGACAGAAAAGAAAGGAAAATAATAAAAATAATGATAATTGTACTACTAATGACAATAACAGTACTAATACTGATAATAGTACCACTACTACTACTATGTAGAAAACAAGTGACGCATAATCCTCCATACCAAAGAGGCTTTAACTGCTTGGCTTGCTTGATTGCACTGCATATTTCACAATCATGAATAACCTGTGCTATAGTGTCCATGGTCAGGTCCACCCCTCGGTCACGAGCCCATCTGTATGTTGCATCTCTACCTTGATGGCCTGAGGTGTCATGGGCCCATCGGGCTATAAATAATTCACCTTTATGTTGCCAGTCCAGGTCCACCTGAGCCACCTCAATCTTAGCAGCCTGATCCACCTGCTGGTTGTTTTGATGTTCTTCAGTAGCCCGATTCTTGGGCACATGAGCATCTACATGGCGTACCTTTACAACCAGGTTCTCTACCCGGGCAGCAATATCTTGCCACAATGCAGCAGCCCAGATGGGTTTCCCCCGGCGTTCCCAGTTGTTCTGCTTCCATTGCTGTAGCCACCCCCACAGGGCATTTGCTACCATCCATGATTCAGTATAGAGATAGAGAACTGGCCACTTTTCTCGTTCAGCAATATCTAAGGCCAGCTGAATGGCTTTCACTTCTGCAAACTGACTCGATTCACCTTCTCCCTCAGCAGCTTCTGCAACTCGTCGTGTAGGACTCCATACAGCAGCTTTCCATCTCCGATGCTTTCCCACAATACGACAGGACCCATCAGTGAACAGGGCATATTTCTTCTCATTTTCTGGTAGCTTGTTGTACAGTGGGGCTTCTTCAGCACGGACCACCTCCTCCTCTGACGATATCCCAAAGTACTTGCCTTCTGGCCAGTCCATAATCACTTCCAGGATTCCTGGGCGACTGGGGTTTCCTATTCGAGCCCGCTGAGTAATCAGTGCAACCCACTTGCTCCATGTAGCATCAGTTGCATGATGTGTAGAGGGGACCCTTCCTTTGAACATCCAACCCAGTACCGGCAGTCGGGGTGCCAGGAGGAGCTGCGCTTCAGTACCGACCACTTCCGAAGCAGATCGAACTCCCTCATATACTGCCAATATCTCCTTTTCGGTTGGAGTATAGCGGGCCTCAGATCCTCTGTATCCCCGACTCCAAAACCCCAGGGGTCGACCTCGAGTTTCCCCAGGTTCTTTCTGCCAGAGGCTCCAGGTGGGGCCATTCTCCCCGGCTGCGGTGTAGAGCACATTCTTTACATCTGGTCCTGTTCGGACTGGCCCAAGGGCTACTACATGAACTATCTCCCGTTTAAGTCATTCAAAGGGTTGTCGTTGCTCAGGGCCCCATTAAAAAGCATTCTTCTTACGGGTTACTTGGTAGAGCGGGTTTACAATCAGACTGTAATTTGGAATATGCATTCTCCAAAACCCCACGACACCTGGGAAAGTTTGTGTTTCCTTTTTGCTAGTTGGTGGAGACATAGCTGTTATTTTCTTGATCAGATCCATTGGGATTTGACGACGTCCATCTTGCCATTTTATTCCTAAAAACTGGATCTCTCGTGCAGGTCCTTTGACTTTTTTTTTTATGGCAAAATGGGCCTTCAGAAGGATTTGGACTATTTTCTTCCCTTTCTCAAAAACTTCCTCTGCAGTGTCACCCCACACAATGATGTCATCGATGTACTGCAGGTGTTCAGGAGCTTCCCCCTGTTCCAGCGCAGACTGGATCAGTCCATGGCAAATGGTAGGGCTGTGTTTCCACCCCTGGGGCAGGTGATTCCAGATATGTTGGACACCCCTCCAAGTAAGTGGCCTGCACCCCTCCGAACTGTGGCCTGCACTCTGCTGCTGGAAGGACAGAGAAAAATGCATTAGCAATATCAATTGTGGCATACCACTTGGATGCCTTTGATTCCAGTTCATACTGGAGTTCTAGCATGTCCGGCACTGCAGCACTCAGCGGTGGCGTGACTTCGTTCAGGCCACGATAGTCCACTGTTAGTCTCCACTCACCATTAGACTTTCGCACTGGCCATATGGGACTATTAAAAGGTGAATGGGTCTTGCTGATCACTCCTTGGCTCTCCAGTTGACAAATTAGCTCGTGGATGGGAATCAGGGAGTCTCGGTTGGTGCGATATTGCCGCCGGTGCACAGTTGTGGTAGCGATTGGCACTTGCTGTTCTTCAACCCTCAGCAACCCCACAACAGAAGGATCCTCTGAGAGACCGGGCAAGGTAGACAACTGTTTAATGTCCTCTGTCTCTAAGGCAGCTATGCCAAAAGCCCAGCGGAACCCTTTTGGATCCTTGAAGTACCCTCTCTTGAGGTAGTCTATGCCAAGGTTGCACGGAGCATCCGGGCCAGTCAAAATACGGTGCTTTTGCCACTCATTCCCAGTTAGACTCACTTCAGCCTCCAATACAGTTAACTGCTGGGATCCCCCAGTCATCCCATAAATACAGATGGGTTCTGGCCCTTTATATCCTAATGGCATTACAGTACACTGTTCACCTGTGTCTACTAAAGCCTTATATTTCTGTGGTTCCCATGTGACAGGCCACCGAAGCCACACAGTCCAATAAACCCGACTGTCCCTCTCCTCCTCCTGGCTCGAGCTAGGGCCCCCCTAATCCTGGTCAGTATTCATCACTGTGTCTGGGGGACTGCCTGCTGGAAATAGGAGCAGCAAGTTTCTCAGAGAACACTCTTTTTTTCCCGATTGTTTTTCCTTGCAACTCACGTACCCGTGCCTCTAGGGTCGAGGTAGATTTTCCATTCCATTTTCTCATGTCCTCTCCATGGTCACGTAGGTAAAACCACAGGGTGGCACAGGGTGTGTACCCACTATATCGTCTCCCTTGCACAGAAGGATGCTTACCCCTGATAGCTGAGACACTGGTTTGTACAGGTGAGAAGGGAGTTTTTGACTTCAGTGAAAGGGAAGCTCATGGAGCAGATTATCTTGAGTGTCATCACACAGCACTTGCAGGGCAACCAGGCGATCAGGCCCAGTCAGCATGGGTTTATGAAAGGCAGGTCCTGCTTGATGAACCTGATCTCCTTCTATGGCAATGTGATGCGCTTAGTGGATGAGGGAAAGGCTGTGGATGTGGTCTACCTTGATTTCAGTAAGGCTTTTAACACCGTTTCCGACACCAAGTTAGGTGCATGTGTCGATCTGCTCGAGGGTAGGAAGGCTCTGCAGGAGGATCTGGATAGGCTGGACTGATGGGCTGACACCAACTGTGTGAAGTTCACCAAAGCCAAGTGCCGGGTCCTGCATTTGGGGCACAACAACCCCAAGCAGCGCTACAGGCTGGGAGATGGGTGGCTGGAAAGCTGCCTGGCAGAGAAGGACCTGGGAGTACTGGTTGATAGTCGGCTGAATATGAGCCAGCAGTGTGCTCAGGTGGCCAAGAAGGCCAACAGCATCCTGGCTTCCATAAGAAGCAGTGTGGCCAGCAGGTCTAGGGAAGTGATTGTCCCCCTGTACTCGGCTCTGGTGAGGCCACACCTCGAGTACTGTGTTCAGTTTTGGGCCCCTCACTACAGGAAGGACATGGAGGTGCTCGAGAGAGTCCAGAGAAGGGCGATGAAGCTGGTTAGGGGTCTGGAGAACAAGTCTTATGAGGAGCGGCTCAGGGAGCTGGGACTGTTTAGCCTGGAGAAGAGGAGGCTCAGGGGAGACCTCATCGCTCTCTATAGGTACCTGAAAGGAGGCTGTAGAGAGGTGGGGGTTGGTCTATTCTCCCACGTGCCTGGTGACAGGACGAGGGGGAATGGGCTAAAGTTGCTCCAGGGGAGGTTTAGGTTGGATATTAGGAAGAACTTCTTTATGGAAAGGGTTGTTAGGCATTGGAATGGGCTGCCCAGGGAAGTGGTTGAGTCACCATCCCTGGAGGTCTTTAAAAGACGTTTAGATGTAGTCCTTAGTGATATGGTTTAGTGGAGGACTTGTTAGTGTTAGGTCAGAGGTTGGACTAGGTGATGCTGGAGGTCTCTTCCAACCTAGGTGATTCTGTGATTCTGTGATTTTGTGAAGATAAATTCTAAGTTGGTGGACCTCTTCAGAAAGTTTTTACACAGCCGAGACCCAGGCCTGTAGGGAAGAGGAGAGACTTTCTTCGTACTGCCGGAGTTGTTTAGTCAGTTCATCCATCGTGGGTTCCTCATGTTCTTTCCAGGTCATTACTGCCAATGAGCTGGCATATGATGATGGTGCACTCCGTACAAACTTCCGCCACATGGGTCGGGTACACTTGACTTCATCTGGATCTGTGGATATCTGGTCATTGTCTAGGTCCTCATAAACCACCTCCCATACACCTAATTCCCTCAGGTACTGAATTCCCTTCTCCATGGTGGTCCACTTGCCTGGTTGACATACAAGATCTTCCTTGAAGGGATACCTTTCCTTCATACCTGACAGGAGACGCATCCAGAGGGTGAAGATTTGTGCTCCTTTTCCAATTGCTTTGTCAATGCCAGCATCCCTAGCAAGGGATTCCAGCTGCTGGCTTCCCTGCCGTCTAATTCCAGACTATTGGCTCTGCTGTCCCAGCACCGGAGCAGCCAGGTGACAAGGTATTCACCTGGACAAGGACTGAAATCTTTTCGCATATCTTGTAGCTCATGCTGGGATAGGCCTTGGGTAGTTATTGATGCTTTTATGATATCTTCATCTTCCCATTTGTGTGATGGCCCAGCCACTGCGGAGTAGCCCATCTCGTCATCATCTTCCTCCCCAGTCTGAGTAGGAGTTCCTCTGCATTCTAAATGACCTGACTTTCTCATCCATTGTTTCGTCTTTCTTACAGGGGCAACTTGCACTGCTACAGTCTGTTTCCCTGACCCAGCCGCAGGGCCTGTCACAGGGGTTGGAACAGCTGCAGGGCCCATCGCAGGGGTGGAGTGGCTGCTGGGGTTGGAGAGGCCGCTGAGCCTGTTATACTGCTTGGTGTGGCCGCACGGTCCATCATAGGGGTTGGAGTGGCTGCAGGGGTTGGAGTGGCCGTTGGGCCTGTCACAGGACTTGGAATGGCCGCAGGGTCTGTCACTATGGTTATAGTGGCATGGATTGCAGCTCGGTAGACATAGGCCGAGCCCCAGCATGTTGCAGTGATTTGTGTATGTCTGATATTGCCAGGGTGATGACACCCCTTTTTCAAGCATTCTACTAGTTTTTTAGGATTTTGCAGTTGTTCAGGGGTGAATGTCCAAAACACTGGAGGTGCCCACTGCTCTAAATACCTGCCCATATCCTCCCACACTCCCTGCCACTCATAACTATCCTGTCTCAGGACAGATCTCTGGATGGCATTCCTAAGTAGTTGTTTAACCTTAAACAAAATCTGAAGCGCATTCAGGAGACATAACAATAACACCACACTAGTCTGAACATCCCAAGGATATTCAAAATCTTGAAGAGCTGTCATAACTATCCCGGAGGAGAAGAGGGGGGTGATGGAGAAAGGGAGAGTGAACAAGTAGGAAAAAATATCTCCCCCATCCCCTCCACAGATTGGCTCCCTGAAGAAAAAAGGCAATAGGTGTAATTGTTAATAGTTTCTGAGATATGGTTTCCAAAGTATAGAGTTATATGGATAACAATCTTAAACCAGCCCCCGTAAAGGATAAACAGCACCACAGGGGGCACATACAGTAAGTAACGTGCTATGTAACTCAGTTTGGAAAACAGACCTGAGATCAAAGCAATCATCATTGTGACTAGCAACTACTAAGCAGATCTAATACCAATTTTAGTTTAACACACTCTGATCAAATCTGTCATTATCTGAACCCTTCGAGCCCCACGTTGGGCACCAAAAGGACTGTTGTGGTTTAACCTGGCTGGCAGCTAAGCACCACACAGCCGTTCGCTCACCCTCCCCCCTCCCTCTCTGGGATGGGGGCTAGAATCAGGAAGAAATGAAAGCCTGTGGGTTGAGATAAAGACAGTTTATTGGGACAGAAAAGAAAGGAAAATAATAATAATGACAATAGTACTACTACTAATAAAGTGTACAAAACAAGTGATGCTCAGCGCAGTTGCTCACCACCTGCTGACCGATGCCCAGCCTATCCCCAAGCAGCCGGTCTGCCCACCCCAGCCAGCCCCCCCATATTAATTGTTCAGCATGACATCAGATGGTATGGAATACCCCTTTGGCCAGTTTGGGTCAGCTGTCCTGGGTCTGTCCCCTCCCAGCTCCTGCTGCACCCCCAGCCTGCCCGCTGGCAGGACAGTGTGAGAATCTGAAAAGTCCTTGGCTTAGTGTAAGCACTACTCTGCAACAATTAAAACATCGGTGTGATATCAACATTATTCTCATCCTAAATCCCAAACACAGCACCATACCAGCTACTAGGAGGAAAATTAACTCTATCCTAGCCAAAACCAGGACAAATATATTCATCGATGACTTGGATGAGGGAATGGAGTGCGCTGTCAGCAAGTTTGCTGATGACACTAAACTGGGAGGAGTGGCTGACATGCCGGAAGGCTGTGTTGCCATCCAGCGGGACCTTGAGAGGTTGGAGAATTGGGCGGGGAGAAATTTAATGAAATATAATGAAGGCAAGTGTAGAGTCCTGCATCTGGGCAAGAACAACCCCAGACACCAGTATAAGTTGGGGACTGCCCTGCTGGAGAGCAGTGAAGGGGAGAGGGACCTGGGGGTCCTGGTGGACAACCGGATGACCATGAGCCAGCACTGTGCCCTTGTGGCCAAGAAGGCCAATGGCATCCCGGGGTGTATTAGACGAGGTGTGGTTAGTAGGTCGAGAGAGGTTCTCCTCCCCCTCTACTCTGTCCTGGTGAGACCGCATCTTGAATATTGCATCCAGTTCTGGGCCCCTCAGTTCAAGAAGGGTAGGGAACTGCTTGAGAGAGTCCAGTGCAGAGCCACAGGGATGATTATAAGGGAGTGGAGCATCTTCCTTACGAGGAAAGGCTGAGGGAGATGGGTCTCTTCAGCTTGGAGAAGAGGAGACTGAGGGGTGACCTTATTAATGTTTATAAATATGTAAAGGGTGAGTGTCAGGAGGATGGAGCCAGGCTCTTCTCTGTGACATCTAATGATAGGACAAGGGGCAATGGGTGCAAGCTGGAACATAGGAGGTGCCGCTTAAATATGAGATGAAACTTTTTTATGGTGAGGGTGACAGAACACTGCAACAGGCTGCCCAGGGGGGTTGTGGACTCTCCTTCTCTGGAGACATTCAAAACCCACCTGGACGCATTCCTGTGTGACATGATCTAGGTGTTCCTGCTCCGGCAGGGGGATTGGACTAGATGATCTTTCACGGTCCCTTCCAGTCCCTAACATTCTGTGATTCTGTGATTCTGTGTAACCTCTGATTAACCGATATGGGTCTGGTTGGGTTCAGGGTACTGAACTATCATGGTCACGGATTCACCAATAACGTAGCACGGCCTCATTCTAGTTGCGTTCAATGAGAACTGTCACAGCTAGGAACAATGCAGTTAAGTGCAATTTATTACAGCAACAGGTACATAGGTTCTTTGGATTGTCGGCGATGATTTACTGTCTGCAAAAGTAAGCTCGCATGCATGACATACACAGGTACACAGCCTGGCTATTAATGTGTTAAAAGGCACAAAGACTCTATAGAGATTTCTAAATTTCCGCGGAGACACCTGGTACAACCAAGTGTTCAAATCTTACCCCACGGTGTCCCAATGGGGGGGAAGAGAGGCTCAGCCCGTCGACTGATCCCAGAATACAGAAGGTATCCTTTGTGATGGTATCTTCCCTAACATCCCCTCTCTCCTAAGCCAATTCATATTATTTTCTATCTTTTAGATGGAGCTTGAGTGACTCTAGTCAATCATATCTTGGTTATGATTGGTAAGAAGTGTTCTTGCTTTCATTTAAAGGTATAGGCTCAGAGAAATTCAGAGCGCATGCTCAGTGAGGGGTGGTCGCACCTTGGAGGCGGGTAGCTCTTGGGATGGTGTTTTGGTATTATAATGATATTATAATGAGCAAAAGTTCACTAGAGTACAGCATTTTGTCAAAAACATGACAGGTCATTGGCTCAGGGTAGCAAAAATGCAGCTTATCGGTCTCGGTGTGCACAAGAACAATCGAGTCCCCCTCTTGCCACAGAGCCTAGCCACGGTGTCTCCACTCTGCTCTACGCTCCGTACTGTTCCTTAGAGTCAGCACACCAGGTTCCTCTAGTGCAATAGCATCTAAGGTTGGAGGCCTAGGGAACGCTTACGTAGTGCAGCTACACTCCACCCTAAAAGCTTCTTCAATGCTGTACATTTTCTTTAAAATGTGAATATTAGTTTAGTTATTAGTATAATTTTCCTAGTTACTTTAGGCAATTACTCCACACCAGATTTCCTGGACTCCTTTGCCCTTCGGGACTGCCTCCCAAGGGACTCCGACAACCAGTCTCCTAAATAGGCCAAAGTCTGCCTTCTGGAAGTCAATGGTGGCAGTTCTGCTAACCTCCCTCCTTACTTTTCCAAGAATTGAAAACTATTAATTCGTGATCACTGTGCCCGAGACAGCCTCCAACCTTCACATCACCCACAAGTCCTTCTCTATTTACGAGCAAAAGATCCATCAGGGCGCTGTCCCTATTTGGCTCACTCACCAGCTGTGTCAGGAAGTTATCTTCCACACACTCTAGAAACCTATACTTTTTCCTCTCTGCTGTGTTGTATTTCCAGCAGACATCTGGTAAGGTGAAGTCCCCCACAAGAACAAGGGCTAGCGATTGCGAGACTTCTCCCAGTTGCTTATAGAATATTTTGTCTGCCTCTTCAGCCTGGTCAGGCAGTCTATAACAGACTCCCACCATGACATCTTCCTCATTGGCCTTATTCTTACCCATAAACACTCAAAGCTGTCATCACCATTGTTCAGCTCTAGACAATCAAAACACTTTCTGACATACAGGGCTACCGCCCTGCCTCTCCTTCCTAGCCTATCCCTTCTGAAGAGTTTGTAGCCATCCATTGAAGCTAGCTGTGCAAGCCATCCCACTATGTGTCTGTGATAGCAACTATGTCATAGTTTTCCTGCTGCACAATGGCTTCCAGATCTTCCTGTTTATCACCCATACTGCGTGCATTGGTGTAGATGCACTTCAGTTGGGCTAGCGAGCCCATCACCTTTTTTGGGGGAGAAGCCCTAATTCCTGCATGACCATTTCAGGGCACTTTTGTGATTTCTAACCCATCAATGTCCCCTGTGCTGTTGCTGTCACATGGCCCTATCAGTGAGCCCTGCTAAATCCTGAGCAAAGATCCTTTTATTACCTTATTTACTTTAAAGGAGGCTATAGTGAGGTGTGGATCAGTCTCTTCTCCCAAGCATCAAGTGAGAAGACAAGAGGGAATGGCCTCATATTGTGCCAAGGGAGGTTCAGGTTGGAAATTATGAGAAATTTCTTCTCAGAGTGGTTAGGCATTGGAACAGGTTGCCCACAGAGGTGGTAGAGTCACCATCCCTGGGGGTGTTTAAGGAAAGGTTGGACGTGGTGCTTAGGGACATGGTTTAATGGGTGATATTGGTGGTAGGGGTATGGTTGGACCAGATGATCTTGGAAGTCTTTTCCAACCTTTATGATTCTATGATTCTCTGATTCTTGTGCTCCTGATCCCTTAACCAGTTGAACCAGTTTTCCCAAGGCCCTGAGGTCTCTTTTGATTGCCCTCGGACATCTTATTGGAGCTTCATCACTGTCTACCTGAAAAATCAATAATGGCTACTAATCTGAGGACCAAATCAGGGTAGGAATCTTTCTCTTCACATCCCTAATCTGGGCCCCAGGGAGGCAGCAGACCTCCCTATGAAGTGGGTCCTATATGCATATGGGGCCTTCTGTTCCCTTCAGAAGGGAGTCTTCCACTACAACGACCTTTCTGTTTTTCTTGTTGGGAGCTGTTTTAATTGGTTTGACCTGGTGCTTAGGAACATGGTTTAGTGGATGACATTGGTAGTAGGGTGATGGTTGGACCAGATGATCCTGAAGGTCTTTTCCAACCTTAATGATTCTATGATTTTATGAATGGAGGGCAGAGGTTGATGTGACCTCAGTGTCGCCTCCAAGCCAGATGTACTGTGCTCCTCAATATTGTTCAAATCAGCCTGCAGAGCTTCATACCTTTTGTGCACAGGCACCTGGGAAGTTGGGGAAGTCAGGGAAGTCCCTGAGGGGATGTGCCTGCTGTGCCGGGCAGGGAAAATTGTGATGGAGCTGAACAACGTGCAGCAGTGACTGAACCAGAGCTGGCCTCAGCATGCAAAAATTCAGCACCATACACGATCTCTCCTGCCCCAAAGGACTGTTATGACAGATGGAGGCCAAAGTTATGGACTAAATGAACTCAACAGTCATTTTATAGGAATGGCCCGTAGACTAAAGGAATGATATCTGTGTGTATATATCAAAAGACAAGAGAGGTGGTGATTAATAGATGTATGGGATTTAGAAGTATGGGACTTGAGCATGATGTAAAAGGTACGGAATAACGGGTGGATATTGTCCTGGTTTTGGTTGGGGTAGGGTCAGTTTTCTTCATAGTGGCTGGTATGGTGCCATGTTTTGGATTCAGGATTAGAATAATGCTGATAACACGCTGATGTCTTAGTTGTTGCAGAGCTGTGCTTGCACTAAGTCAAGTACTTTTCATCTTCTCATAATGCGCTGTCAGTGAGGAGGCTGGGGGTGTGCAAGAAGCTGGGAGGGGACAGAACCTGGACAGCTGACCCAAACTAGCCAAAAGGATATTCCATACCATAGGACGTCATGCTGAACAATTAATATGGGGTGGTTGGCCGGGGTGGGGGGGACCATTGCTCGGGGACAGGCTCGGGGACACTTCCAGGGAGGGGGCATCCACAACCTCTCTGGGCAACCTGATCCAGTATCTAACCACCCTCATAGTAAAGGATTTCTTCCTTATATCTAATCTAAATCTACTCTCTCTTAGTTTAAAACCGTTGTCCCTTGTGCTATCACTACACGCCCCGGCAAAGAGTCCCTCCCCATTTTTCTTGTAGGCCCCCTTTCATAGAATCAGAATCATTTAGGTTGGTGTATTGGTTTGAGCTAGGATAGAGTTAATTTTCTTCATAGTAGCTGGTATGGTGCTGTGTTTTAGATTTAGGATTTGACAAAAAATTGACAGTAACACACTGATGTTTTAGTTGTTGCTGAGCAGTGCTTACAGTAAGTCAAGGACTTTTCAGCTTCGCATACCGTCCTGCCAGTGAGGAGGCTGGGGGTACACAAGAAGCTGGGAGGGGACAGAACCAGGACAGCTGACCAAAGGGATATTCCATAAAATATGCCATTATGCTGAATATTAAAACTGTGGGAAGTTGGCTGGGAGTCTGATGCTGTTCGGGGACTGGCTGGGCATCGGTCAGCAGGTGGTGAGCAATTGCATTGTGTATCACTTGGTTGTTTTTTCCCTCCCTCCCTCCCTCCCTTCCTTGTCTTTATCTCAACCCATGAGTTCTCACATTTTAATCTTTTTTTCAATTCTTTCCTCCATGTCATTGTGGGGGAAGTGAGAGTGTGACTGTGTGCTGCTTAGCTGCCTGTCACATTAAACCACAACAGTCATTTTTGGCGCTCAGTGGGGGGCTTGAAGGGTTGAGATAACAACAGATTTGCCTAGAGCGTGTTACAGAGAACAAATTTGTTTATAATTTCTTATAAATGTTTAAAACTGTTGTATGATTTCTAATAATTTGTTTAATAAATGCTGGTAACAATGTTGATTCATTTATTCTCAAAGGTATCTGATCCCTCTTTTGCTGTATATCATCTCTAAGAGCTGATTAAAAGCTGTTCTTGACTTTTTCAGTTTGTTGTGCTATGTAACAGTTGGTTCTGATATGATAAATGCACTGTCCATGAGCCTAATCTGGTATTTGCACTTTGCATTGCTGTCATACTTGTACTTCGGGAACCATCTCTTAAAAACTATTAAAAATTACACATTACCTTTTCCCCTCTGAGAGACAATTTGTGTAGGAGGCAAGAAATAGAACTTTCCCCTTCTCCTTCAGGCCACATACTCTTGAGTATTTTGAATATTGTTGGGTAACCAGCATATTCCAATTGCTATGTCTCCTGAGCGTGTTTCTGGTTTTGTCTAAGGTTAAGTAACTATTTAAGAATCCCACCCAGAGACCTGCCCCAAAGCAAGATGGTTATGAGTAGCTGAGTGTGTGGGAGGATATGGGCACCTAGAAGAGTGGGCAGCTCCATTGCTTTGGGACTTCAACCCCAAACAAGTGTAAAATCCTAAAGAACTGGCAAAATGTATGCTGTCATCCAGGCAATTCCAAACTGATAAAAATAACTGCAACATGCTAGGTACTCGTCTATGCCTACTGAGCCCTATTCAGCAGCCTGAAAGGGAAGATGATAATCCAAATTATTGTGAAGAATGATTTTGCAATAAAACAAAGTAAGGTCACGGGACCTGCACAGGAAATCCCGTTTTGAAGAATAAAATGGCAAGTTGGATGTCATCAGATCCCAATGGATGTGATCAGTAAAATAACAGCTATGTCTCCACCAACTAGCAAAAAGGAAACACAAACTTTCATAGGCATTGAGGGTTTTTGGAGAATGCATATTCCAAATTACAGTCTGATTGTAAGCCCACTCTATCAAGTGACCTGGAAGAAGAACAATTTCAAATGGGGCCCCGAGCAATGACAAGACTTTGAACAAATTAAAGGGGAGATAGTTCATGCCCTTGGGTCTGTCCAGGCAGGACAAGATGTAAAAAATTTGCTCAACACTGCAGCTGGGGAGAAGAATGGTCCTATCTGGAGCCTCTGGTAGAAAGCACTAGAGGAGACTCGAGGTCGACCCCTAGGGTTTTGGAGTTGGAGATACAGAGGATCCGAGGCCTGCTACACTCCAACTGAAATAGAGATATTGGCAGCATATGAAGGGGTTCGATCTGCTTCGGAAGTGGTTGGTACTGAAGCACAGCTCCTCTTGGCACCCTGATTGCCGGTGCTGTGCTGGATGTTCAAAGGGAGGGTCCCCCTCTACATATCATGCAACTGATGCTATGTAGAGTAAGTGAGTGTGGTGGTTTTACCTTGCTGGGCAGCTGAACTCCACCATAACCGCTGTCTCACTCCTCTTCCTCAAAGGAAAATGGCTCAAGGGTTGAGATAAGGACAGGGAAATCGCTCATCAATTATCGTCACAGGCAAAACAGACTCAGCATAGGATATTAATGTAAATTATTGCCTATCACTTACAGAAAAAAACGGTGATAAACTAAAAGCCAACTAAAACCACCTTCCCCGCCATCCACCTTCTTCTACATCCTCCCCCTGAACAGCACAGGGGAATGGGGAATAATGCTTTGTCTTCACTGCTCCTTCACGGTCACTCTCTTCCCCTGCTCCAGTGTAGGGTCCCTCCCATGGGACCTCCCAGTCCTTCCCAAACTGTTCCTGTGTGGGATTCCTACAGACAGCAGTTCTTCAAGAACTGCTCCAATATGGGTCTGTATCTGTCAGGAGCAAACTGCTCCAACATGGGTCCCCCACGGGCAGCAGCTCCCACCAGATCTCCTGATCTGAGACCAGAGCCTCCTGCGTGGGCTCCTCTTCACAGGTTTCAGGTCCGTCCTGGAGTCTGCTCCTTCAGGGGCTCTCCATGGGCTGCAGCCTCCTTCAGATCAGATCCACCTGCTCCACCACGGGCTCCTCCACGGGCTGCAGCATGGAGATATGCTCCACCATGGTATACCATAGGTGGCAGTGGGATAGCCTGCTCCACCACGGTCCTTTCCACAGGCCGCAGGGGAACTTCTGCTCTAGCACCTGGAGCACCTCCTCCCCCTCCTTCCTCACTGACCTTGGTGTCTGCAGGGTTGTTTCTCACTCCTCTCTCTCCCAGCTGCTGTTGCACAACATTTTCCCTTTCTTAAATCTGCTCTCACACAGGTGCAACCAATGTTGCTCATTGGCTCGGCTCTGACCAGCAGCGGGTCCCTTTTGGAGCTGGCTGAAACTGGCTCTTATCTAACTTGGGGTGGCTTCTGGACTCTTCTCACAGAGGCCCCCCGCTACCAAACTCTTGCTACATAAACCCAATACAGCTTGTTCTCAGAGCTGTGTTCTGTAACACCTTACTTGTTGTTTATGCTCCCTGTTGTGCTGTTTATCATCTCTGGGGGCTGGTTTAAGGTTATGATTTTGCTGTACTGTGTCACACTGGCTTATGATATGATATGATAAAATTACTGGTCATGATACTAATCTGGTATTTGTACACAGCTTTTCTGTCATTTCTGTACTTTAGGAACTATCTCTTGGAAACTAATAATAAATACACTCTTTACCTTTTCTCCTCTGAGACCCAGTCTGTGGGGGAGACAAGAAAGTACACCTTCCCCCGCTTCTTCACCCTCCCTTTCTCCTTCACCTTCCCTTTCTCCTCCAGGCTACTTACAATAGCTCTCAAGAATTTTCAATATCCTTGGGATATTCAAACCATCATGTTCCTATTGGTATATCTCCTGAATGGGTTTCAGGTTTTGTTTAAAGTTTAACAACTATTTAAGAACACCACCCAGAGATATGCCCTGAGGCAGGATAGTTATGAGTGGCAGGGTGTGTGGGATAGTATGGGCAGGTACCTAGGAAAGTGGGCACCTCCAGTATTTTGGAACTTGACCCCTGAAACAGTGCAGAATCCTGAAAAACTAGTAAAATATTTGGATAAAGTATGCCATCACCCTGACAATTCCAAAGAGACAAAAATCACTGCAATGTGCTGAGACCAGGCCAATGTCTACCAAGCCCTATTCAACACCATTCAGCACTCCCAAGGGAAAAGAAGGTCTCAGGTTCTGATGACAAAACAACAGGCACTTTGGCCACATCAACCACCACAACAGGCACTGCAGCTGAACCAGAGAAACAACCCATGCCAGTATCACTTGCCCTTATACACAAGAAGAAGCAATGGACTTGAAAGTCAGCTCGTCTAGTAAGGGAAGAAACTTCTACTAAGAAGGGGAAGGAGGAAGTGGATGAGACAGGCTACTCTGAAACAGGACCATCACAAGAACAGGAGGAGGAAAAGACAGAAATCATAAACAAGGCAGTAACCACTCGAACACTATCCTCGAGTGATCAGTGAGATATGCAAAAAGATTGCATATCTCATCATTGTGGCAAGATATTAATGCCAGGGTAGAAAACCTGGTTGTAAATGTACATCACGTAGATGCTCACATACCCCAAAGTCGGGGAACTGAAGAACATCAAAACAACCAGCAGATGGATCGGGCTGTGAGAATTGAAGTGGCTCTGGTGGCTCTGAACTGGCAATGTGAGGCTGACTTATTTTTAGTTCAGTGGGCCCGTGACATATCAGGCCACCAAGGTGTATTGAGTTTACGTGGCAAGGTTTTGGTAGCGGGGGGCTGCAGGTGCAGCCTCTGTGAGGATTCTGGAAGTAAAGTCCAGAGGGCCTCATAGTAAAGGATTTCTCCCTTATATCTAATCTAAATCTACTCTCTTTTAGTTTAAAACCATTGTCCCTTGTCCTATCACTACACACCCTGGTAAAAAGTCCCTCCCCATCTTTCTTGTAAGCCCCATTTAAGTATTGGAAGTGCACAATAAGGTCTCCTCTAGGCTAAACAACCCCAGATCTCTCAGCCTCTCTTCCTAGGAGAGGTGTTCCAGCCCTCTGATCATTTTTATGGCCCTCCTCTGTATACACCCTAATAGTACCAGGTTTCTCTCGTGCTTGGGGATCCAGAGCTGGATGCTGTACTTCAGGTGGGGTCTCACAAGGGTGGAGTAAAAGGGGAGAATTACCTCCCTCGACCTGCTGGACATGCTTCTTTTGATGCATCCCAGGATAGAACTAGCTTTCTGGGCTGCAAGCACACATTTCTGGCTCATATAAAATTTTGCATCAACCAACATTCCCAAGTCCTTCTTCGCAGGGCTGCTCTCATGGAACCATAGAATCATTAAGGTTGGAAAAGACCTCCAAGATCATCTGGTACAAACATCACCCTACCACCAATGTCACCCACTAAACCATGTCCCTAAGCACCACGTCCGACCTTTCCTTAAACACTCCCAGGGACGGTGACTCCACCACCTCTGTGGGCAACCCATTCCAATGCCTAACCACTCTTTCTGAATCATAGAATGGTTCAGGTTGGAAGGGACCTCAAGAATCACCTAGTTCCAACCCTCCTGCCATAGGCAGGTGTGGGGGTGGTAACAAAAGCAAGCAGGTGGTGCCTGTTGAAGCTGATGAAGCACAGCTGGGAAGATTGCTTCCCAGCATTCCTCAGTGCTTCAGCGAGGGCTTGCTCAGATTTTGGGGACTTGTTGCTCTTAGTTGTTGGAGGGGGCAATAACATTGAATGCTAACTTCAAGCTTTCATTGAGAAGATAGATTCTACAGCAAGGATGTAATAAGTTAGGTGTGGGGACTGAAGCATATGAAGGGTTAACTGTTTTTGAGCTAATGGGACGAAAGCTGTGGGAAGAGTAAAGAGAAGTTATGTACAAGATCAGGAAGTAGCGCTGGAGAAGAGGGAGTACTGGGAAGCCTGCTGCAAGCACAAACGGAAAATTACCGGCCTCTGTTCCTAGGGTCTGTTAGAAGCACACTTGCCTAATAAACTTGGATTTTAATCCTAAACATCGGAGTCCGTGCCTCTCAGTCCACCACAGGCAGGGACGCCACCCACTAGATCAGGTTGCTCAGGGCCTCATCTAACCTGGTCTTGAAGACCTCCAGGGATGGGGCATCCACAACCTCTCTGGGCAACCTCTTCCAGTGCCTCACTGAAGGGATGAAAGACGCGGACTCCTGATGGCTCTTGAACAGGAGACGTTTATTGCCCCTTTTCACTACTACATATACTTTCCCCGTAGCCCCACGTGCTGTCTGCGCGCCCGAATCTGTCATACAATTGGTTAGAGACACTCAGACATGCGCCTCGAGCCAGCCAGCAATTGGCCACTGCCCAAAGCTCATCTTTAACACTGTAGCCAATTTACTTTATCTCAACCTTGCTCAAGTTTTTGTTTCTACCGGTTGTTTCCTCATTACCTCTAATTCAGGAAAGTATGAAACAGCGTGAAGCCACCTGCAAATACCTTTCCCACAATTCCCCCTTTTTTATTTTCAACCAACCAAATGCTTTCTATAGATTTTCTATCAATCATTGCAAACATTGCAATAAGCACGGTACAATAAGCAACAGGGTGAAAATCACATGCAGAATTACGATTGTAAAGTAGCGTGCCTACTAGAATCTACATCAGTCAACAAGTCACTAAGCGCTAGGGATGTTGTTTCGCATCACTTAAAATAATTTGTCCGCGGCTTCAGGAGGTCCTTGTCTACTCCTGTGGTGAGCGGCTGAGAGTGGAGACCCCTCCAAGGAAAAATGCTCGGGGTGCACCTAGGGGCATCCATTCCACAGTCGATCCCACAGCCGAGCAGAGCGGCTCCTGGCGCAAGGAAGGATGCTATTATAGTTTTGTATAATTACACCAAAGAGATGCATTGCAATAAGGAGCAAGTGTGGCGTTGACCATTTGTTTCATGACTTGGTTTTTGCCTGTGTAATTGAACCTTACCCATGCTGTTGCTGTTACACATCCCAGGATATCTAATTCCTGTGGCTCCTACGGGGCTATCGGTAATTGGACCACCCAACCATCCCAGTTGTTCATTGCCTCTCTGGAGGCATTTCCTGTGTCTGAGAGGTTCCATCCCCCCCACAAGGTGTGGGCCTGTCGATGTGCTGCTAACCAAATTTGTCAGATCATTATCTTCTAGCGGAATCCCGACTAGGCAGGTCGTGAATGCATTTCCCACGCTGGCCATAGACAGACACATATGGTTTTGTCCGGTCATGTTGGCGAGGGTGACCCAGATGTTTTGTCTGGGCTGGATTGAGACCCAGGAGGCGCCGAAGCTGCAGAGGCGGACGAGGATGATGGTCCCAACCATGGTCGCACGCCACAAACTGGCACCCATCGTGGTTCTTGTCCTGTGGAAACACAAGCGTACCCTTGCCCCCAGGTTATTAAGGGATATGGTCCTTCCCACCCCCCAGTATCCAGATTTCTCATCATAACCATCGCTTTTCCTGTTGGAACGGACGTTAGTCCTGATTCCATTGATTTAAAATGCTTAATTATAGGTGGTACGTCTTCGTATTGAAAAGGTAGTGTCAAATGATTTATGACATATACCACTTTGTTCAAACTATTCTGCGGGGTCTCCTGTGTCTCTGCCTTTTTCTGTTTAGCCAATAAGTCCTTTAACGTGCGGTGAACACGTTCTACTATTGCTTGTCCTGTGGGTGAGTGTGGGATGCCTGTCTTGTGAGTGATGCCCCAGGTATGGAAAAAAACCCGCGTAGAGCGGCTCGCATAAGCTGGGCCATTATCAGTTTTTATTTCTTTAGGGATTCCGAGGGCGGCAAAGGCCGCACGGAAATGCGCCTGTGCGTGACGGCTTGTTTCGCCCGTCATCGCAGTGGCCCAGAGTGCGTGCGAAAAAGAATCTATGGACACGTGAACGTATTGTAGCCTCCCGAACTTGGGAACGTGAGTAATGTCAGTTTGCCAAATCTGAAGAGAAGAGAGGCCCCTAGGATTAACTGTAGTCAGTGGGCCTGGTCGTTGTTGACAGTCCGGGCAGGTCTGTACTATGAGCTTAGCATCTCCTATGGGGATGGCAAACTGTTTGGACAATGCCTTTGCAGCCTGGTGGAAGAACTGATGTGATAAACGAGCCTGGGACAATGTATTTGGCACTGGGACTTGCAATGCAATGTTGGTCAATTGATCGGCCCGGGCATTTCCTTCTGCAAAGAATCCCGGGAGTGTCATATGACTTCTAATGTGGATCACGCAATAAGGGTGGGTACGGTGCTCTACGGGAAATAATAACTCTTTAAATTTTAAGAATAGTGCTTCATTGTGGATGTGTTTGATCTGAGATCTTTCAATTCGTTGTGCTACTCCTACTGCATACTGTGAATCAGAGACAATATTTAGTGGAGCCTGGTCCCATTGCTTGAATGCCATTGCTACCGCATGTAATTCTACTATCTGAGGGGAGCCCTGTACTGTTTCTATCACATGTTGCCAGTGGCCTCCTTGTTCCCACATGACTACAGCTTTTCCCGTTCTCCCTGACCCGTCTGTGAATACTGTTTGTCCTTGGACTGGGTGCCATCGATATAGCGGCTTGTCCTCAACGTGTACATTCTTATAAAAGGTAAGCATTTTATGAGACGGGAGATGTATATCAAGTTGACCATTGAAACGCGAAAGGGCTGATTGTAGCTCTAAGCTATTCTGGAGGCACCAATCAAGGTAGTCTTTAACTATCGGAATGATAATGGATTTTGGCTCTTCTCTGGCCATTTCTATAATTCGTTCTCTACCCTTCCTAATCAAATCCGAAAACATTTCAATGTGGGTGGCAAGTGTCTTTGTCGGTTGGTGGGGTAGAAACACCCATTCTAATAGCAGCAACGGGTCTGTTGCGTTGGAGTCCCATTGCGCAATAATAGCTAAAGGTTGTGGATTCTGGTTGCATATGTAGAGCTGAATGGGTAAATTTTCTGCTCGCCGCTGGCATTGTTGGGCAGAGATCTTCTCCTCTATATGGTTTAGTGCCGCCCTGGCTTCATTAGTCAGCCGGCGGGGCACATTAATATCAGTGTCCCCTTTTAACAACTCGAACAGGGGTGCTAGTGTATGGTTGTCAATTCTGCATTGCGTTCTTATCCAATTTATATTGCCTATAAGCTTCTGGACATCATGGAGCATGCGAATTTCCGTTGTAATGGCTACATTTTGGGGTTGAATACTTTGCTGCTGTATCTTCCAGCCTAAATATTTCCAAGGCGCCTCCATTTGAATTTTTTCCGGCGCGATTTGTAAACCCCATTTCTGTAACTCCTGCCGTAGAACAGACAGTCCTTCTTGCGTTAAGTTGTCTGTCGGACTGGAGAGCAATATGTCGTCCATATAATGATAGATGTATACGCGCGGGAATCGTTTGCGTACGGGGCGTAGTGCTCCTGCTACGTATGTTTGGCAAATTGTTGGGGAGTTTTTCATCCCTTGGGGCAGCACAGTCCAATGATACCTATCCATTGGTTCGGTCTTATTGATTTTTGGGACCGAGAACGCGAATTGAGGAGCATCAGCAGGGTGAAGCGGAATAGTAAAGAAGCAGTCCTTTAAATTGATAATTACTATATTCCAATTTCGAGGGATCATAGCGGGAGAAGGTAATCCGGGCTGGGGAGCTCCCATGTCTTCCATTGCATTGTTTATTTGACGTAAATCATGAAGTAATCGCCATTTTCTGCTTTTCTTTTTAATAACAAACATGGGTGAATTCCAGGGGCTGGTTGTGGGGCTAATGTGTCCCAATTGGAACTGTTCTTGGACAAGTTCTTGGAGAGCAGCGACCTTTTCCGCAGGGAGCGGCCATCGATTCACCCACACAGGATTATTAGTCCTCCAGGTGAGTCTCATGCGCGGTCGCTCGTCAATGGCCGCTATGGAAAATTTTCCAGAAAGCTCAGGGGGAACTTGCACTGTCCCATCACGTCCCGTTCAACTTTCCCAACTCATTCAAAAAACAGCTCTGTCAAACATTACATACCACACCTTTAACACCTTCAGTAACCCTTTTTAACACTTCTTTTTATCTTTCTCCAGCCTGTACTTTCACCAAAGGCTCAGTCAGGGGCCAACTTAATTCCATACATTTTTCCTTCCAGGATGCTGAAACAACATATCAGTATACCATATTTCATCCCATTTTCCTTCTCTCCTCCTTCTTCCACTCCAGATATTCCTATTTGAAGTGGCCAGCCTGGCCACACTTAAAACATCGTATCAAAACCTGTCCCTGCTAGGATTCAGGCTGCAACACAGGTAGCTTTCCTTGCCTGCCATTCCTTCATCTCTCTTCCTCTCCTTTCCACCCTGGCCCTGACTCCCCCTGAAGATTTTCTTCTCCTTTCTCCAACCCTCTACCTCACTACATGGTACACTGTGAATACCATTAGTTTCACTCTCTGCTTTTCCTTCTCATTTCCCCTCCTGACACACACCTACAGGGCCTCCCTCAGGAGGGCCCCCAGTGACACCGGGGACACCGGTGATGACCTCGGGACACCAGGTCCCCGGGACTCACCCCCAAGCACTCCCCCACCCCAACCCCAAGTCTCCCACATGACCCCTGTGCTGTGCACTATCACCACTCCAGCCAGGATTGGCAAGTGGGCACCCCTGCTCTGCCGGTACTACCTCCAGTCCCAGAGGATGAGCTCCCCCCACTCCTGCACAGCAGCTCTCCTCCTGATCATTCCCCTTTCTTCCACTGTAAACAACATACTTAGTAGAGACATCATTTCCCCCCAGGAGTATAAGTTAGGTCCTAGGAACTGGTCTAATTGTTCAGTTAGCCTGATGGGGTCCTTAATTAAAGACTTCATCTCCTTCTTAAAACTCCTAACCTCTCTGCTGGTAGGGGGGGGGGGGAGTTCACCTAAGAGGATACACAGTTAGTGTTAGTACTGTTAGTATCAGGGAAGGCAAAATTCTCAGTACCTCTTCTACCTTGTTCTAATTCTTGCCAGAGCCTAGAGTACGCTCCTTCTCTAGGGACAGTGTTAATTGCAGTCCCCGTCTCCCTTCCTGGAGCAGCTGCTGCTGCCACCGGTGCAATATTAGGATTATAGGAAACATAACTTGGCTCCTTCTCTGAAAAAGGAATCAGTCTTATTGTTTACACATAAATTTAAAGCCTGAATTTTCATCAGGCCCGTATTTTGGCCAAAATACTGCTGTTTCCTTAATTGGTTCTTTTGTCCAGACTGATACACAATATTTAACCATTTTCTTCTTTTATCATCTCCTCTAGTTCTGGGATTATTTTTCCAATTTCTTATCATTCTTCAGGAAGAACTTTCGGTAGGCACTCCCCCAGGGATATCTCCCTGTCCCCTGGAACCCATATTTTCCCATTTTTCCTAGCCCTTGTCAGTGTGCTGCTACAGAAATTTACCTCCTGCAGGGTACCACACACTAACGTTCCGATTCTGGAAAATGGGGGCGTACTGCCAAGCACTTTACCGTGCAAGGGGTACCATACACCAAATTTCCCGAGACTCTTCCTTTCTCCCTCTTATCTCACACTTTGTCTGTCTCCGGCCACACCACTCGGGGAGCTATGGAACCGCGGATCAGGACTCCACACTCGCTTCGTACAACAGTACGTCTCAATCACACGTCACACAGAGTCTCACCCGATCCCCAAGGCAATACTTAACATTTCTTACCTTGGTCTGTGCGCAGAGTTAGTGTCAGTTCTCGAAAGCAGAGTGCCTACCTTCTTCCCTTTCCCAGTACTTTGCCTGATCCTTGATCCTGCCTCTTTAATCAGTTTCAATCCCTCTGTCAGCTCTCCGCAGAACCACTACCGTCAATGCACAGGACCGCTGAAATCAGCGGGGCATGCCTTCCTGCTGCTGCGGCGGTGGGGCTCCCCAGTAGGTGACTGGATCCCGGACGAGCCCCCAGATTGTGAGAAACACTCTGTAGCCAATAACATAGGCTCAGGCGAGGATCTCAGTGAAGTAGCAATTTTACTCGCGATTGCAATGGCAGGCGTCCCACAAGCAGGAGCGCACCTACTAGTTTCATAACACTGTTTATATACTTTCTTTCTCAACGACCCGGACCCTCCCCTGTTTCCCCATTGACTGGGTAATCCAGGTTCACAATCTATCTGATGCTTCACAGACAATGCCTGGCCTTCAGTTGCCAGCCTGTTATAAGTCAAATTTCTTTTGACTTTTATACTCTTTGAGGTGGTAATGTTTCTTACACCGTGACTTCTACCTAATTGCTCTAAGGATTCTGGTTGTCTGCGTTTTACAAGGTCGTCTGTTAAGCTTTCTTATCACTGCAAGCACATCTCAATACCACATTCCTTCCCTCTAAACAACGTAACTCTGTGCAAAAACAACATTTTTATTCCCACAGTGTAGAGGCATTTCAGCTGGGCAATCAGTCATATTGTGTTTCTAGAACCCTTTCTGATTGCATTGGGATAGTTCACAAGTATTTCCCTATTGTTACTTAGAGTGATAGTGTTCTTAGGTATGCTTTCTTCACTCAGGTGCATCCCCTTCCCCCACCACATCTAGTTTAAAGCCCTCCTGATAAACCCAGTAAGCTTACTGCCCAGAACACTCTTGCCCCACCTGGTCAGTTGTGCCCCATCTGGCTTCAGCATGCCTGGTCTCTCAAAAGTGCGTCCAAGGTCGTAGAACCCAAAACTTTGGGCATGGCACCAGCCTCTCAGCCAGTTTTCACTCAGTCATTCACTTTCTTCACCCTCCTTTCTTGCCTGTCCCTTCTGAAGATTTTATAGCCGTCCATTGAAGCACTCCAGTCGTGGGAGTGGTTCCACCATGTTTCAGTAATGGCAACTAAGTCGTAGTTTGCCTGCTACAGAATGGCTTCCAGCTCCTCCTGTTTGATGCCCATGCTGCATGCATGACTGTAGATGTGTGAGAAACATCTCGAAAAATTTTCTTCAGACGGGATCCTCTGTGAAGCTGTTTTATTCGCGATTGCAATGGCGGGCGTCCTGTCAATCAGGAGCGCATTTTAGTAAACAAATCATAACCTTTTATTCCCTATTACCCGACGCCTGATCACTGTTATAAATTAGTTTTGGTAGAAATCATTCCCGACACATCGTGGGTAAGGTAGATCGAATTTCAATTTATTTGAGCAATTCAGCAAGCAGTGATAAGTAAAACAGCGCTGGGTGGCCGGGGAGTCTCCTGCTCCGCCAACGGCGCACACCTAAGCCCGCCAGAGTCTTGATTTATAGCCTAGTAGTTCCGGGTTTAGTGGCACATCCTGGTGTCTTCTACGACTGCGCGGCCTGTTGCTAGTGGGTCTTCATCAGTCCTCTGGTGGTCGTGGGGATGAAGATCGTCATCTTCCTCTGCGTTGGGGTCATGACTTTGCTGCGGTGTGTGTGTTCCCATGCAAGGAGGAATGCCATTTTGCCCTTATTTGGAGCTGGTTTCTACTGCGATTGTTAACTTAACAGGAAGTTCCCATACTTGTTTTTTTCCTTCAACAGGATATTGGGGGTATAAGCAGTCAACCGTTGAAACCCCCTATCAGCAACATTTAATGAACAAACAAGGCTTTACCCATTACAGTCACCTCCCCTGTTTCCTCATTGGCTGAGTACTACAGGTTCACAAGCTACTCGACACTCCTCTATACCATATAGGTACAATTTTTCTTTTTTTCAACCCTTTAATTTCTCCTTTCTTATGTTTTGAGAACTTGTGATCTTTGTTTTACTGTTCTCACACTGCTCATCCTGTTTTTCTCAAGCTTCTACCTTATTTTGGAACAGTGAGGCCTTCTACTGTCCACTTATCTACTTAGCATTTCTCCTTATTATGACTACACAACTACCTTGGAATACAGAAAATTAGTTCTCTACTGCAAAAACACAACTTAGTTTCTCACAATTCCCCCCTCTTCTTTTCTTACTTCTATTGTTGTTTTTGCACCTCTTCTCATAGCGCACTCTTGAGTTTTTCCAACATTAAGGTGCAATATTCTTCTTCGGATGTCACGGGGGATGACAGATATACAATGCCATTATCATTACAATACCAATAAATAGTTGTTTGAGCCAATTCTCTCCCAAATGTTTCTAAATCCCCAGGAAGTGTCAGCTTGAGCTACTCTATGTAGGATTGTTGTAGGATGTTGGTTTTTTTTTGTTGTTTTTTTTCCTAAGTATTTTTTAGATCAGTCAAATTCATCCCATTTGATCTACATATATGCAGCAACTAGTATTAATTACAGTGCACGCTCCTCCTTGTATGGTTATTAATAAATCTAATACCATTTGATTCTAGAGTACTATTTTTGCAAACTTGTTACCTCAATTTTCTTGCATCCAGAGTTTTATTTTCTAGCTCTTCAGTTATAGCTGAGATATTTACAATAGCTTTGTCTAATTCACTCACCCCTAACCAAGGTAAAAACCAACTTGCAAAACTGTGAAATGTTAGAGGATTGTCCTGGTTTCAGGTAGGACAGAGTTAATTTTCCTCCTAGTAGCTGACAGGGTGCTATGTTTTGGATTAGAATGAGAAGAGCGCTGATAACATGCTGATGTTTTAATTGTTGTAGAGCAGTGCTTACACCAAGCCAAGGACTTTTCAGCTTCTCGCTCTGTCCTGCTAGCGAGCAGGCTAGGGATGCAGCAGGAGCTGGGAGGGGACAGACCCAGGACAGCTGACCCAAACTGGCCAAAGGGGTATTCCATACCATCTGACGTCATGCTGAACAATATATAGGGGTGGCTAGCTGGGGTGGAGGGGGGGCCGGCTGCTCGGGAGTTACTTGGGAGAGCAGTGGGCACCTCCAGTGCTTTGGACATTCACCCCTGAACAACTGCAAAATCCTAAAAAACTGGTAGAATGCTTGAAAAAAAGGTGTCATGACTCTGGCAGTTCCAAAGTGACTCAAATCACTGTGGCGTGCTGGGGTCTGGCTTGTGCCTATGGAGCTGCAATTGATGCTACTATCAACCTAGTGACAGACCCTGCGGCCGTTCCAGTCCTGGCTCCTGCAGCCATTCCAGCTCCAGCTCCTGCAGCCGTTCCAGTTCCAGCTCCTGCAGCCGTTCCAGCTCCAGCTCCCGCAGCCGTTCCAGCTCCCGCAGCCGTTCCAGCTCCAGCTCCCGCAGCCGTTCCAGCTCCAACTCCCGCAGCCGTCCCGGCTCCAGCTCCCGCAGCTGTTCCAGCTCCCGCAGCCGTTCCAGCTCCAGCTCCCGCAGCTGTTCCAGCTCCAGCTCCTGCAGCCGTTCCAGCCCCTGCAGCTGCTCCAGCTCCTGCAGCCGCTCCCACTCCTGTGGCTGGGTCGGAGAAACGAACTGTAGCAGTGCAAGTTGCCCCTGTAGAAAAGGTGAAAAAATGGTATAGAAACTCAGGTCGTTTAGAACGCAGAAAGTCTTCTGCTAAGTCTGGGTGTGGAGAAGACGAGGCTGGGCCATCAAGTGTGCAGGAGGATGAAGATGAGGATGCGGATGTCAGAAAATCAACAGTAACTACCCGAACCCTATACCAGCGTGAGCTACGAGATGTGCGAAAAGATTTTGGTCGCTGCATAGGTGAGCAGCTTGTCACCTGGCTGCTCCGGTGCTGGGACACTGGAGCCAATGGTGTGGAATTAGAGGGCAGGGAAGCCAGGCGGTTGGGATCCCTTGCTAGAGACGCAGGCATTGACAAAGCAATTGGAGATGGAGCACGATCTCACAGCCTCTGGAGGCGTCTCCTGTTAGCTGTGAAGGGAAGGTATCCCTACAAGGAAGAACTTGTATGTCTACCAGTCAAGTGGACCACCATGGAGAAGGGAATTCAGTACCTGAGGGAATTAGGTGTATGGGAGGTGGTTTATGAGGACCTAGACAATGACCAGATATCCACAGATCCAGATGAAGTCAAGTGTACTCGACCCATGTGGCGGAAGTTTGTACGGAATGCACCATCATCATGGGCCAGCACATTGTCAATAATAACCTGGAAAGACGGTGAAGATCCCACAGTGGGTGACATGGCTAAACAACTCCGGGAGTACGAAGGAAATCTCTCCTCTTCCCTACAGGCCTGCGTCTCGGCTGTGGAGAAACTCTCTGAAGAGTTCCACCAATTTAAAGAGAATTTATCTTCCCCCCCACCTGAACAAACCAGTGGCCACCAACTAAAAGAGAATACTTTGGAGAAACTTTTTGAAGAGGTCCACCAACTTAAAGAGAGTGTATTTTCCTCCCCACCTGTACAAACCAGCGTCTCGGCTATTAGGGGTAAACGTGCATCCGTGCAAAGAAGACAATATGGTGGGTACACACCCCGTGCCACCCTGTGGTTTTACCTACGTGACCATGGAGAGGACATGAGAAAATGGGATGGAAAATCTACTGAGACTCTAGAGGCACGGGTACGTGAGTTGCAAAAGAAAACAATCGGGAGAAAGGGGTTCTCTGAAAAGTTTGCTGCTCCAACTTCCAGCAGGCAGTCTTTTAAACACAGAAACGAAGATTCTGACCAGGACTAGAGGGGCCCTGCCTCCAGCCAGGGGGAGGAAAGGGACAACCGAGTTTATTGGACTGTGTGGATTCGATGGCCTGGCACGTCTGACGCACAGAAGTATAAGTCTCTAGTAGACACCGGTGCACAATGTACTCTAATGCCATCAAGCTGTAAAGGGCCAGAGCCCATCTGTATATATGGCGTGACAGGGGGATCCCAGCAGTTAACTGTATTGGAAGCTGAAGTGAGTCTAACCGGAAAGGAGTGGCAAAAGCACCGTATTGTGACTGGCCCGGATGCTCCGTGCATCCTTGGCATAGACTATCTTAGAAGAGGATATTTCAAGGACCCAAAAGGGTTCCGCTGGGCTTTTGGCATAGCTGCCTTAGAGACAGAGGACATTAAACAGTTGTCTACCTTGCCCGGTCTCTCAGAGGACCCTTCTGTTGTGGGGTTCCTGAGGGTTGAAGAACAGCAGGTGCCAATTGCTACCACAACTGTGCACCGGCGGCAATATCGCACCAACCGAGACTCCCTGATTCCCATCCACGAGCTAATTCGTCAACTGGAGAGCCAAGGAGTGATCAGCAAGACCCATTCACCTTTTAATAGTCCCATATGGCCAGTGCGAAAGTCTAATGGTGAGTGGAGACTAACAGTGGACTATCGTGGCCTGAACGAAGTCACGCCACCACTGAGTGCTGCAGTGCCGGACATGCTAGAACTCCAGTACGAACTGGAATCAAAGGCAGCCAAGTGGTATGCCACAATTGATGCATTTTTCTCCATCCCTCTAGCAGCAGAGTGCAGGCCACAGTTTGCTTTCACTTGGAGGGGAGTCCAATATACTTGGAATCGGCTGCCCCAGGGGTGGAAACATAGCCCTACCATTTGCCATGGTCTGATCCAGTCTGCGCTGGAGCAGGGGGAGGCTCCTGAACACCTGCAGTACATCGATGACATCATTGTGTGGGGTGACACTGCAGAGGAAGTTTTCGAGAAAGGGAAGAAAATAGTCCAAATCCTTCTGAAGGCCGGTTTTGCCATAAAACAAAATAAAGTTAAAGGACCTGCACGAGAGATCCAGTTTTTAGGAATAAAATGGCAAGATGGACGTCGTCAAATCCCAATGGATCTGATCAACAAAATAACAGCTATGTCTCCACCAACTAGCAAAAAGGAAACACAAACTTTCCTAGGTGTCGTGGGGTTTTGGAGAATGCACATTCCAAATTACAGTCTGATTGTAAACCCGCTCTACCAAGTAACCCGTAAGAAGAATGCTTTTGAATGGGGCCCTGAGCAACGACAAGCCTTTGAACAAATTAAGCAGGAAATAGTTCATGCAGTAGCCCTTGGGCCAGTCCGAACAGGACCAGATATAAAGAATGTGCTCTACACCACAGCCGGGGAGAATGGCCCCACCTGGAGCCTCTGGCAGAAAGAACCTGGGGAAACTCGAGGTCGACCCCTGGGGTTTTGGAGTCGGGGATACAGAGGATCTGAGGCCCGCTATACTCCAACCGAAAAGGAGATATTGGCAGCATATGAAGGAGTTCGATCTGCTTCGGAAGTGGTCGGTACTGAAGCGCAGCTCCTCCTGGCACCCCGACTGCCGGTACTGGGCTGGATGTTCAAAGGAAGGGTCCCCTCTACACATCATGCAACTGATGCTACATGGAGCAAGTGGGTTGCACTGATTACTCAGCGGGCTCGAATAGGAAACCCCAGTCGCCCAGGAATCCTGGAAGTGACTGTGGACTGGCCAGAAGGCAAATATTTTGGGATATCATCAGAGGAGGAGGTGGTCCGTGCTGAAGAAGCCCCACTGTACAACAAGCTACCAGAAAATTAGAAGAAATATGCCCTGTTCACTGATGGGTCCTGTCGTATTGTGGGAGAGCATCGGAGATGGAAAGCTGCTGTATGGAGTCCTACACGACAAGTTGCAGAAGCTGCTGAGGGAGAAGGTGAATCGAGTCAGTTTGCAGAAGTGAAAGCCATTCAGCTGGCCTTAGATATTGCTGAACGAGAAAAGTGGCCAGTTCTCTATCTCTATACTGATTCATGGATGGTAGCAAATGCCCTGTGGGGGTGGTTACAGCAATGGAAGCAGAACAACTGGGAACGCAGGGGCAAACCCATCTGGGCTGCTGCATTCTGGCAAGATATTGCCGCCCGGGTAGAGAACCTGGTTGTAAAGGTACGCCATGTAGATGCTCATGTGCCCAAGAATCGGGCTACTGAAGAACATCAAAACAACCAGCAGGTGGATCAGGCTGCTAAGATTGAAGTGGCTCAGGTGGACCTGGACTGGCAACATAAAGGTGAATTATTTATAGCCCGATGGGCCCATGACACCTCAGGCCATCAAGGTAGAGATGCAACATACAGATGGGCTCGTGATCGAGGAGTGGACCTGACCATGGACACTATAGCACAGGTTATTCATGATTGTGAAACATGTGCTGCAATTAAACAAGCCAAACGGTCAAAGCCTCTCTGGTATGGAGGACGATGGCTGAAATACAAATATGGAGAGGCCTGGCAGATTGATTACATCACACTCCCCCAAACCCGCAACGGCAAGCGCCACGTACTTACAATGGTGGAAGCAACCACCGGATGGCTGGAAACATATCCTGTGCCCCATGGCACTGCCCGGAACACTATCCTGGGCCTTGAAAAGCAAGTCCTATGGCGACATGGCACCCCAGAAAGAATTGAGTCAGACAATGGGACTCATTTCTGAAACAACCTTACAGACACTTGGGCCAAAGAACATGGTATTGAGTGGGTGTATCACATCCCCTATCATGCACCAGCCTCCGGGAAAGTTGAACGATACAATGGACTGCTAAAGACTACACTGAAAGCAATGGGTGCTGGGACATTCAAAAATTGGGATACGCATTTGGCAAAGGCCACCTGGTTAGTCAATACTAGAGGATCTGCCAACCGAGCTGGACCTGCCCAATCAAACCTGTTACGCACTGTAGAAGGGGATAAAGTTCCTGTAGTGCACGTAAGAAACATGCTGGGTAAGACAGTCTGGGCTACTCCCGCCTCAGGAAAAGGCAAGCCCATTCGTGGGATTGCTTTTGCCCAGGGACCTGGATGCACTTGGTGGGTAATGCAAAAGAATGGGGAGGTCCGGTGTGTACCTCAAGGGGACCTAATATTGGGTGAGAATAGCCCATGAGTTGAATTGTAGTATGTTAATTATCATATAATACTGTATGTCATCACTACCATGGTTGCTATATATCATAGATGAAAATGGTGATTAATTAGAAGGTATTGGAAAGAGTGTAACCTGAGCATGACATAAATGGTATGGAATAAGGGGTGGATATCTGTCCTGGTTTCAGTTAGGACAGAGTTAATTTTCCTCCTAGTAGCTGGCAGGGTGCTATGTTTTGGATTAGGAGGAGAAGAGAGCTGATAACATGCTGATGTTTTAATTGTTGTAGAGCAGTGCTTACACCAAGCCAAGGACTTTTCAGCCTCTCTCTGCCCTGCTAGCGAGCAGGCTAGGGATGCAGCAGGAGCTGGGAGGGGACAGACCCAGGACAGCTGACCCAAACTGGCCAAAGGGGTATTCCATACCATCTGACGTCATGCTGAACAATATATAGGGGTGGCTAGACGGGGTGGAGGGGGGGGCCGGCTGCTCGGGGATAGGCTGGGCATCGGTCAACAGGGTGGTGAGCAATTGCATTGTGCATCACTTATTTCGTACACATTATTATTAGTAGTACTATTATTATTATTATTGTTATTCTTTTCCTTGCCTTAATAAACTGTCTTTATCTCAACTCACAGACTTCACTTTCCCGTTTCTCTCCCCCATCCCGGAGAGGGAGGGGGGTGAGGGTGAGCGAACGGCTGTGTGTTGTTTGGCTGCCAGCCGGGCTAAACCACAACACAGCTACACCTCAGACCCGTGCTAAAGGACACGGGCCAGGGGCAGAACTGAGGGACACTCTGCAGGACACAGAGAACAGATTCTGGATCTGTTCCTTAGCACTCACTTCTCAGCACTCGCCTCCTGTGAGCACCAGGGCCGACCACTGGCAACACTCAGGTCCACAGAGCCAGCTCAAGCGTGGGGCTCCCCAAATGTGAACTCTTTGAGCAGGGGAACAGAAGACAGGACTCACAGGACTTTGACTCCCTGGGATCCAGTCACAGGTCACAGAAAAGGATCTTTGGTGAAGTGGACAGGATACACTGACCCCACTCTCCTGGAAGAGACGAACCACACGTGAACACTGCCCCTGGCCAGCCCCAGGGCATAGGCTGAGAGGGGCGCTTGCTGCACCCAGCGCCAGCTCACCCTCACAGGCAGGAATGGGGAAGAGAAGGGGCCAAGGAGGAAATATATCCTGGTCAGACCATGAGACATTCTCAGAACAGCTGGACTGACAACCCTCCTGTTTTGCTCCAAGCTAGCACCACTGTGATCTCAGCATTAATGAGGTCCTGTGGTGGCCACGCAGCAGGGAATTACACCAGGAAAGCAGCAGGGGCTCAGGCACATGTTACAGCCTGCTTGATTCCTGCTCAGCTTCCCTGCCCGAGTAACTCGCCTCTGTTGGGGATGAACTGTCTTGTTCTCTGCCTGCATGTTGTGCTTAGTGCCATCAGAGGGAGGAAGCGCCACACAGTTCTCACTGGCATGAAACTGGCAGTGGATCTGGGCGCCAGCCCACGCCAGCATCTCGCTGAGAGCAAAGAAAAGCAAAACTTGCTTCTGTGCTTCAGTCTGGATTGCAGTGAGCACGGGTTGGAGAACAGCAACTTTTCCTGCCCTTCTGCACATGTGACCACTTTTCAGGAAGGAAGTGGGCCCTGCTTAACTGCTGCTGAAACCATCCCCAAAGCCCCCCCTCCAAACATACCTCCAGGGCAAGCCTGAGCTGGGTGCTGACCCAAAGCCCCCTCCAGGACCCCTCTGACCCCCTCAGGACCCCTCTGCAGGTCACCCCATAGGCACCAGGCACCTCCCACAGCTCTGCAGATGTCTTCCAGGCTGCCGACCCCATATCTGTTCTTACTTCAATAGCAGGCTTGTGAATTTAGCCAGTGTCTGGCTCCTCCGGTGTTATCCAACATCACAATCCAATTAGTAAGCACTGACACCAGAACTTCAGGCACTACAGGGATCTTTTGTGGCACACAGGAATCTCTTGGTGTGACTAATCAGACCAGTTAAAGGTCCAGATGAACCAGGGAAATGAGCTTGCTGCACTCATTTCAGCTAATTATGCACTACTTGATCTCATGTGTGTGCTGGCTACCCTCTAAACACAAGCTGAATCCTCTGCCCAGATACCTCCAGCCCTACAAGTTGCAATTCTGTGCCTCCAAAAGCACCAGCATGGCTTTTTCATAAGGACTGCCCTAAGGTTTTCTTCCATAAGGTATCTACTACATGGAAGCAGGGAAGTGCTCTTACATAAAAGACAATGCTTAATAATTTTATATTAGGTTAGCGTAATTACAGCACCTTCAAACACAGCACTTTGAATATTCTTCATTTATTTTCAGTATTGCCCGATGATATGCCGTTGAATTGTTTTAATTCTTTAACCAGATACACAAACACAATTTGTGTGTGCCTTCCTACTGGCAGACCTTGTCCAGCCAGCAGGACACACAAGGATCCTGTGCTGGGGCCGAGGCCGCTTCTCCCTTCAGCTTCTGCTGTATCTCACACCAGCCATGCTCCATGCAGGTCTGGAGCAGGGCAGCTTCGCTTCTTGAACGCCTCACACGCCACAACCCCATTCACTCTCTGCCATTTACTTACTACCCTTGATTCCCATTCCTGTGCTTGAAATACATGCTGCAGTTCTTGCATCTGTACAGCCTTGCGTGATAGTCCTGGAACCTCCAAAACTGCCCCACCATGTGCAGTCTCACACATTTCGGAAGAACAGGAGCTGCAGCTCCCCTCTGCACACAGCCAGCCCAGAGCTAGCGATTCCCTGTTGTGCCATGCTCCCAGAAGGGGGAAGAATAATGCCACCTCCCCACAAGACAAAGCTCTGGAAAGCTAGATGCTTATGGCATAGCTGAATTTGAATGTTTAGTTCAGCAGGCAAGAGAAACAAGGAAGAAGTGATGGAAAGTTAAGGAAGACAATTTAAAAAAAAGTCCTCCAGTGGTAATACAATAGGCTACTTTGCTGAGGCTGTGAGCGCTGGAAGTGGTTCCATCAAAGCAGCCACCTCTGAAAGTCATACTGGTGATGCAAAGGTGCTGAACCTGACTGGGTGGGAAATCAACACTTCCCAGGAAGGAAGGACCAGGATAGAAAAGGCACCTCCACCCCTGGAAAATCAGACAAGGCCACACACTGCTGACACTGAGGCTTCAGGTGAGTCACGCCTGTGAGCCAAGGTAGGAAGCTCCTTATCTGGTCACCTCTGCTCAGTACCTACTTTGGACACAGCTGAGTCAAGGAGAGGGGAGCCAAAGGCTGGGCCATAGAAAAGGCTGCCACCGAAGTTGGCCTCTTCTTCCCTCCAGGCACTGCTTGCCCCTTTGACTGTGAGCTCTGGAGGTGGGGATGACACTGGTATATCAGCATGCTGTTACACACAGTTCCTTCCATAAATGTAGGAAATAATGATGTTGCTTGGATGTTGCCCTGAGAGACTCACTCTGGTGTAACTAGATATCCTACCTTGATAGACAGTTTGGCTTCGTTTTCTACCAGCAATTTTGCTGCCACTTGAGGGACACTTAAGAGCACCTCTCCCTGCATACTTTTTTCCAGCCTTTTCCTTGGGGGCAGAAAACCAGAATTATTACCTCAGTTTCTGCCCTGAAAGAGAGATGGCATGAAATACCATTAGGGAACACCTTGGGTGGGGAAGTCACCAGTGGCTGAGCTGGCACTGCAGCCCCACAGCCCTGCTGGGAGTACACCTGGCTGCTCTGTGCTGGAGGAACAGGGCTGGTGCTGCCACTGCAGGGCTCTGGGTGGAGAAAGGCCTGGTGCTATGGTACCTGCTGGTAGAGGTGGATGATGCTGACAGAGGGTTGGTGAAAGTGATCACGCACTCCAGCATCTCCCCGGACAAGAACACGGGCCCGAGGACCAGCTTAGCCACCACGTCGATCATGGCTGGGACAGCACCGCTACGCACCCACCATAGGAAACAGCGGGCACGGAAAGAGGGCTGGGACGGTGCCGCAGAGCAGCCAGGTTGGGCAAGGGCACGGGGGGGAGGGAGCAGGGACGGCTCCGGCCATCTGCCCTTGCATACACACGCGGGGGCAAGGCCAGGCTCTCCATGGGCAGAGGGCAGGAGGCCAGGCGGACACGCTCGGGGGTAGGCCAGGCTAAGCGCTCCCACCCACGCCGAGGAGGGCCGGGGCCAGGCCCTGCTCCTCCCCCTAGGCCCGAGGGGCAGCTCCGGCTGTAAACACACACGCGACGACACCCACGAGGGGACAAGAGCAGCCTCAGCCCCCATTCACCACCCCACCAAGGCCCCACTCGCTCCGCGGCCGCCTTCCTCCCAGCAACTCCGGCCGGCTACCTCGGTGGCACTCGGGGGCTGCTCGGCAACTTTCGGGACCACTCGGCAGCACCCGGCGAATCTCGGCACGACTCGGCCGCCACTCGAGCCCACTCGGCCGTCCCTGAGCTTTGCCGGAGGCGTGGGCTCAGTGCCTTGCGGGCGGGGCGAGGGGCGGGACGGTGAAGAGGGCGCGCCGGGGGCGTGGCGGCGTCTGGCGGGGCCATGGCGGACGCGGGGCCACTGATGCGGAACTACGAGGGGGCGGCGCGGGGCCGCGGGGTGGCGGCGGCTGTGCCAGGCGCATCGCTTCCCGCAGCTGCGCCGGCCCTACGGAGCCGGGGACGTGCTACTCCGTGACGTCCTGCGGCACGTCGGCATGGCGCTGCGGTAACGGCGGCGGGGGGAAACGGGCGGATCGGTGGGGGCGGCATGGGGGGTGCTGGGGGCAGAGCGGAGGACGCGTCGTGCCCCACATCCCTGGGTGGCCCTGCTGTCCCCAGGCTGTGACCCTTGGAGCGCTGTGGGCACCTGGGAGAGAAGCAAGAGCTGGGGCTGATGCTGCATACAGGGAGCACTGGGAAGCACTGGTCTGCCCCCCCCCCCCCCCCCCCCATCACCCAGCTGCCAGCCCTGCTTCAACCCTCAAGTGCCGTGCCCACACCACCACCACCCCAATACCCATTTTGGCCCGTTTGGTGGTTTCTTTGCTTGTCCTTAGCTTGGCATCATTGCTCATCTCTGCTTTTCCAAGCTCAGCCTTGCTCCAGGACTCCCTCAGAGTCTCCAGGTGGAGGCCACCACTCACCCATCCCCTTCCAGCTTTGCAGAGATGTGCTGGCAGCAGCTCCTTGCGTAGATCCAGGGGAAGGGGCTTGTTGTGGTGTGGTGGTTTTACTCAGGTGGGCAACCGAGTTCCACCACGGCCACTCTCTCACTCCCCCCTCCTCAAAGAGGAAGGGGGAGAAAATACGACACAAAGAGCTCGAGGTTTGAGATCAGAATGATTTCATTAAAGGGAAAGGGAATGGGGAAAAAAACAAACAAAAAAAAAAAACAAGGCTGCACGGAAGCACAGAGAGAAAGGGAAAAAAAGGTTATTCTCTACTTCCCATCACTGAGCGATGTTCGGCCACGTCCTGGGAAGCAGGGCCTCAAAATGCGTAACGGTTGTTCGGGAGGACAGCCCTCTCCCCCACAAAAGCCCCCCTTTTTATTGCTGAGTGTGACATCATGTGTTATGGAATATCCCTTTGGTCGGTTTAGGTCAGCTGCCCTGGTGATGTCCCGTCCCCATTACTTGCCCACCCCCAGCCTGCTGGCTCTTGGGGGCTTGGAGGGAGTCCTGATGCTGTGCCAGTACTATGCAGCAATAGACACAACACTGGAGTGATACCAGTGCTGTTCCAGCTACGAGTGCAGAGCACAGCACTGTATGGGCTGCTGCAGGGAAAGGTGACTCCATCCCAGACAGACCCAGCACATGTGGTTTAACCCGGCCGACAGCTAAACACCACACAGCTGTTCGCTCACCCTCCCCCCTCCCTCTCCGGGATGGGGGAGAGAAATGGGAAAGTGAAGCCTGTGGGTTGAGATAGAAACAGTTTATTAGGACAGGAAAATAATAATAATAATGATAATAGTACTACTACTAATAATGTGTACGAAACAAGTGATGCACAATGCAATTGCTCACCACCCGCTGACCGATGCCCAGCCTATCCCCGAGCAGCCGGACCCCCACCCCGGCTAGCCACCCCTATATATTGTTCAGCATGACGTCAGATGGTATGGACTACCCCTTTGGCCAGTTTGGGTCAGCTGTCCTGGGTCTGTCCCCTCCCAGCTCCTGCTGCATCCCTAGCCTGCCCGCTAGCAGGACAGAGCGAGAAGCTGAAAAGTCCTTGGCTTGGTGTAAGCACTGCTCTACAACAATTAAAACATCAGCATGTTATCAGCGCTCTTCTCATCCTAATCCAAAACATAGCACCCTACCAGCTACTAGGAGGAAAATTAACTCTATCCTAGCTGAAACCAGGACAGGGTTCAAAGGTCTCACGCAACAGCACAAAGCTCCACGTCAAGCCATTGGCCCTGATGACATGGCTGAGGCTACCTTCACCAGCACTGGTGTCCTTGTGCTGCTGCCCAGCAGGATGGGGCCATGCTGCAGGCTCGGGGTGTGTTCAGCCACAGAGCTGATTAAATTCCGGGTGCTGCCGCACAGTGTGGGTGGCCTCACCCAGTGTAGGTGTCAAATGAATAGAGATCCCTGCCTCTTGCCCAGGGGGGACATGCTGCAGGGTGCTCTTGAAGGCTGCCATGGCTTGGAGCATCTGGAAAGCTCCTGCACCATCTTGGGGTGTCCATGGGGTCCCAGCAGGTTCTCAGAAGGGGACATCCTGGACCTTCAGAGGATGCAAAGCAGGGTGCTGCCAGCCTTGAGGTGGGACTTAGTGCTCACAGGGTAGCCCTTGTGCAGCCCTGCAGGGCTTGGTAGCCCCATGCATACCAGGATGCACTGGCGGCTCAAACACAGAGCACCAGGACAGACTGCCTGGACAGGTTTTAATTCCACAGCCTGAATGAAAAGCAATGCCCTGTAGACCTGGCATGGCTTGTGCTGCAGAGCAGGACTGCTTTCTCCTGCTTGTAAAATCCCAGTCCTCTCTACTACATGCTGCTGGGAGAGCTGCTTGGGGGGGGGCGGAACCATGAGTTCCCCCGCTACCCCCCTCCTAAGGGGCTGGGTGCCTCTGGGCTGCAGCAGCAGCAGCTCTGGGTGGGCTCCTTCTCTCCCCGGGCCAGAAACCCACTGGAGAGCAGCTGGGTGGGTGCTGGGTGAAGGCATGTTCCCTTGGGGGATCGCACTGCTGAACCGGGGCTGCTGCTGCCAAGAGAATAGCAGCAGATGCAGCCACAGACAGCAGCAGTGGGACGGGACAGTTCTGGTGCCTCCGACTTCCACCAGCAAAGCTGGCTTAAACAGTCAAACCAAGGAGCAGGCTGACGTTGCCCCTAAATTTGCTGGAAAAGTCTTTCCCTGTTGCTGTCCCTGTTTGGCGTGGTGCTGCACGACAGTGGCTGTGTGTCTGTCCTGTCTGCTCGCTCAGGGCCTGGCACATTGGGCTCAGGGTGGCTCAGCAGTAGTAATCCACTGCTGAGGGGCACAGCCTGGTCATACAGGGCTGGATCCTTGGCAAAGAGCTATCTGATGGGCGCTGCCTGACTCTGCCATGCATCACTGCCCCCTACCCACTTTCATTCCTCCTGGTTTCCTTGCAGGTATTTCAGATGGTGGTACAAGAAAACCCATGTAGAGAAGAAATCTGCCTTCATTGACCTCTTGTGTGCCATCCCTCTACAGCAGATCTACGGTGAGCTCCGGTTCAGGCACGGGGTGGTATGGGAGGCAATGGCAGCATCCGCCCCGTTGGTGGGGGGGGACCCTGGGGGCACCTCCCCAAGCCTGCAGGCAAAATGGGAGGGGGGCAGCAGGGGCTTGTCAGGGTCAATTTGGGGAGCAGGCACCTGCATGGGGAGCGAGGTGGGTGCTGCTGGGTGGGAAGGGGGCTGCGTGGGGCAGCCGAGGCACGAGGGGGTGGTGAGGCGGCCGGGCAGAGGGGAGTACTGATCCCTGTGTCTGCCAGGCTGCCCGCTGGGCGGGATCGGTGGCGGCACCATCACGCGTGGCTGGTGGGGCAAGTTCTGCCACTGGCAGCTGAACCCCAAGAAATACCACTATGGGATGATTATCGCTGACCAGGTAGGGCTCTGTGGCATCTGCTCCCCAAAATGCCGAGCTCAGGGAGCAGAGCCAGTGTGGGGCTGCATGCTGCACATAGCCTGTGCTGCTGAGACTTTCGCAGCTGGGCTCATCTCATCCCCCTGTGCTCCTTTCCTCCCCAGTTCACGGTGTGTCTGCGTTGCAAGGGGCAGATAGTTTACCAGCAGGTCCTGTCCGTGGAGAGACCCAGCACACTGCAGGACTGGAACTGGGGCTACTGCAGCCACTATGCCTCCTACCATGCGCTGTACCCCCGCGCCTGGATGGTCTACGAGCTGCCGGGGCAAAACATGGTGCTCACGTGCCACCAGGTCTTTCTGGTCATCCCCTATGACTACAAGATGAGCCAAGCCCTGAGCATCGCTCTGTGCCCTGGGATGCTGCGGTAGACTTGTCCTTGCCCTGGGAAGAGCAGGGGGGCGAGGTGGTGTCTTCGCAGTGATGGTCCCAGTGCTCCTGGAGAGCCGCAGAGATGCTGCCAAGGCACTAGTTGAAGTCAGCCAGGCTTTCCTCCTTGTTATTTTTTTTCCCAGCATGGACTTTTCTGTCCTAAGATCCCATCCCTGGTGCCAGCTGCTATCAGGATTTGTTACAGCCAGACTGGTGCTCCAAGGGGTGGTCCCTTCCAGCCTGTGCTCTGCTCCAGCAGCTGCTCCTTTCCCTTCTCGCCTGTGCTTTGACACTGTCCTGCTCGTTCCCTGCCCTTGCTTTTGCTGGGTGACAGTCCCGGCTCCTGCCCACCCAGAGAGGCAGGCTCTGCTGCCCACAGGATTAGCAACAAGGCTTTAGGAACCCCCCAGCCCGCACATGTGGATCAGCCGGGCTGAGTGCTCGCTCAGCCACTCCGGAGCATGACAGCTGCCTTCTGCCTGACATCCCCAAGGGAAGGGTTGCTTATTAGCTGGGGTTTCCCAGCCGGGCTTTCCCAATGTTTTTCCCATCTTCACTGCTCATCCCCAGACCCAGGTGAGGGTGGGAGGCTGCTGACAGCCCTGACCTTGCTCTTACCCTGGCGAGGCATAGGAGGCTGGCAGCAGTCACCAGCCCACGCTGAGACACCTGTCTGAGCCTGCAGCACTGCTCCCCCTGCCTGTGTGCTGCCTGGTGTCTGGAATTGAGCACCAAATGTGAGAAAAATCTCAAATAATTTTCTTCAGACAGGATCTTCTGTGAAGCTATTTTATTCACGATTGCAATGGCGGGCGTCCTGCCAATTAGGAGCGCATTTTAGTAAACAAATCATAACCTTTTATTCCCTATTACCCGATGCCTGATCACCTCCCGTTTCCTCATTGGCTGAGTACTACAGGTTCACAAGCTACTCGACGATCCTCCATACCATATATGTACAATTTTTCTTTTTTTCAACCCTTTAATTTCTCCTTCCTTATGTTTTGAGAACTTGTGATCTTTGTTTTACTGTTCTCACACTGCTCATCCTGTTTTTCTCAAGCTTCCACCTTAATTTGGAACAGTGAGGCCTTCTACTGTCCACTTATCTACTTAGCATTTCTCCTTGTTATGACTACACAACTACCTTGGAATACAGAAAATTAGTTCTCTACTGCAAAAACACAACTTTGTTTCTCACAAAATGCTCCCTGAATCCTCCCTGCTCTGCAGCCCTGAGCACTACGAGCCCTGCACATGGCATTGTGTCCCCCCAGGACTCCAGCCTGCCGGTGGGAGTGTTCATCTGGGAAGTGGAGAACGGCAATGAGGAGCCCGTGGACATCTCCATCGTGTTCAGCCTGCAGAATGCCGTGGGTGCGAAGGAGGACAAGAGCGGGGAGCACTGGAATGAGCCCTTTTTCCTGCAGGAGGGTGGCAAGCGGGTGGCCGGTGTCCTGCTGCACCACTGCACCCTCATGAACCCCTTCATGCTTGCTGTGGCTTCCTGGGAGAAGGTGAGGGCCGGCAGCGGGGCCAGGGCTGTGCCACAGGCAGGGCTGCTTGTAGTGGCCCTGGGCTAGGGACAGCCCCAGAGCTGGGTGCTGTGTGGGGTTTCTAGTAGCTGTGGGTGAAGCTTGCCGATTGTTAGTCAAGTAGTCTTGGGGGTGGTATCAATGGGCAGCACGTGGGAAGCAAGTTTAGGGTTGTAGGATTGTTGGTGGGTCATTGTCCCCCCACCAAAAGCACCAGCTCCAGACACGTTCTGGGGGATCCAATTGCATCACCTGCTCCTTTGGGGTGGGAGCAGTTTCCTGATGCTCTCCTCATCCCCAGGCTGGCACGGTTGTCACTCATCTCATTGCGTTCAGTCCCACGGGGTCAGGCCAGGATGTGTGGCGAGACCTCCTGCAGGATGGCAAGCTGGAGTCCCCCACCAGTGAGTGCTGTGTCGTGGAGGTCTGGGGGGGGTGGGTGTGTGTGCACAGGGTGTCAGCCATACCAACTGTGAGTTTCCCTTCTCCCAGGGCCCTGGCATGCCCATGGGATGCATGGTGTCTGCAGGAAGCTCCCCCAGGAGTGGAGGAAGAATCAGTCCCCATGGAAAGGTCCTTTCTGTCCCTTGTAGGGTGCAGGGAAGAGCATGGAGGTGCCTTTGAGGCTGTGCGGGACTGCTAGCTGCTCCACGGGGTTACTGCAGCTGCAGCTCCAGCCTTGCTCTCCATGATGCTGAGATTTATTCCCAACTCCAGAGGCACTTGAAGTAGGGTTCAGTCTGTATCCAAATTCCCTGGTGTCTGTTGTGCTGACCTTGTGGTTCCCCATGAACTGTTTGCACTGTTTCAGGGCTGTTCTCGACTACATTAATTGCATGTCCCAATGTCCTGTCCATCTGTCCAGTGCTGCATGCTGGGTTGAGGTTTGTTGAATGGCCAGAGCAATGCCCAGTTGCCTTCCTTGAGTTCACACTGCCAGCTGAACCAGTTCCAGTTTGTTTAGGGAGCGCTTAGCAGCTCCTGAGTCTTGGAGCTGACATAATTTGCTGCCCTCTTGTTGCTACGAGGGTTTCCTGAAGGCCTCTGGTATTTCCTTGTCACTTCTGCATCATCCTCAGCTGCCTGCTCGCTCCTGCAGCAAGCCAGTTTCAAGCAGGGCAGCACCTTGCAGCCCGTGCTGGTAACCTGCTGCTGCCACGAAAGCTGAGCATGCGCCCAACACCAGCCAGCCTTCAAACGAGAATAACGCTGATTGATTTGCAGTGCTGGCACTGGGCCTCTGCAAAATTTCGTGAAGCTTGAATTGTATCATTGTTTGCATAAATATTTCTGGAAAGCTAAGTCTCCTATCTGCTGTCTGCAGATGCACTCGGAGCTACCGGGATGCGGTCTTCCTTCATGCATGCTAGACATTATCATAGGCAGGATCTGTGCTTCTGTGAAAATTGTTGCCTTAATGAGTTTACCTGCTACACATGTCAGGACCAGCATATAATTACCTGCTCACCTGAGGGTGCTTCTTAAATAAGGGCACAGTTCAAGCACCCTTCAGAAAGCTGGAAGCGATAGCTGTCACCACAAAGTGCTGACGCCTGGGCTGGCAGCTGCATGGTCCCTGGTGACAGGGTGTGCCAGCCATTCCACATGTGCCTGCTGGTTTTCCTGCCTCGTTTGTTCCTCTGCTTCCGTGACTTTTATTTTTTATTTTTTTTTAACCCTCTGCCCACAGCAGGTATTTTTGCCCTGGTTGCAAAAAGCAGTTACTCATGTGCACTAATGCCATCTCCAAAACACAGTGGGTGTACCCTCTGGGTTGCAGGGTGATGGGGCATGCCCCAAAAGCCTTGTTCCCCAGGGGTACCAATCCCCCAGTCTCTGTAGGCTTCCCTGCTCACTTGTGGACACTTTTTCCCTAACTTTCTTGACAGATAGAAGCAGGGTGACAGCAAAGGGGGAGGTGACTACAACTGCTGTGTGCGCCAGCTGCACAGTGCCTACCTGGGGCCACCGGATGCTGGAGCTGGCCCTGGTGTAGGACATGCCCCACATTCACTTTGGCTCGAAGGAGAAGCTGCACCTCAGGTAGGTGACTTGAGGACAGTTGTTGGGGTGGCTGGGCTCCCTGGGGTGCCCCCTGAGCTGAGCCCCCACCCCAAACTCCACTCGGCAGGTGGTACACACTTCTTCAGCAGCAACAGAGACGCTGCTCCTGCCCTGTCCTGCTACGCCCTGACGCACTACAAGGAGTAGGAGAGGAAGATCAATGTGTGGCAGAAGCCAGTCCTGGAGAACATGTGGGACAGATGGGTCCGGTGACCAAGCAGGGGACAGCAGGGCTACAGTGACTGAGTTTCCCTTCTTCCCACGCAGCCAGCTGCCCTTCTGGTACAAGTCAGCGCTATTCAATGCGCTGTACTTTGTGACGGACAGGGGCACCATCTGGCTGGAGCTGCCTCCCGACTGTCTCCCCCAGGACCTGCAGGGACTGGGGGGGGGGGGGGGGGCAGCCTGTCCCACTTCCTCCCTGTCCTGTGGGAGTATGGAAGGTTTGCTTATTTAGAAGGTAACTCATAGGGACATGATGGATGGTCCCAACTGCACCCTCCCTATCGCTGACCCCAGGTGGTTTTAACAGCTGCGGGGACACTCCACACCCCTGTGGGATGAAGCCTTGTGTGGCATGGGGTGGGGGGGGACCTGCCTTTTCTGATGTCCCCATGGCAAGTCTCCCCTCCCTCACCACCTCTTGGGTGCTTGCAGGGCAGGAATACCGCATGTACAACACCTACAACGTCCACTTCTACGCCTCCTTCGCCCTCATCATGCTGTGGCCCAAGCTACAGATCAGCCTGCAGTATTACATCGGTTAGTTGCCTGGCTGGTGCTACGGGAGCAGGCTTGTGATGGCTTCTGCTGTAGGCGTTGGTGCTACAGAGCCAGCATCCCCCTCCAGCTCCTCTGCTGAGCCCTGGGACTTGCAAAGCCCCCATGCCATGCCCTGTTGGTGCCCCTTGGCATCTTCGCCCAGCTCTGGGCCATGTTCTTGCTGCACTGGGGCAATCCCTAATCCCAACAGGTCTCGTGCCCCTTGAGGAGAAGTGTGGGGCTGTTTGCAGACCCTGATGCTCTGGGTGGCCTTGGAGGATGCTCTGTCAGCAGGGAGCAAAGCCCTGTGCTGGGGGCTGAGCTCCATGGGCTTTCCTCCCCGCCCTGGTTGATGCCACCACCTTGCTTACGGCTGCATGGGGTCCTCAAGCTTGGCCTTGTAGCATGGGGTGGGGACCAAGTCACATTCCCTTGCTGCGTGAAGACTGGAAGCAGCCTGGCCTCTCCTTTTGATCTCCCCAGCAGGCTGGGGTGAGCCTGGCGTGCTGCGGACACAGCAGGGTGCTGGTGGCCCTACTTGTGCCCATGCTTTGGGCTTGCTGTAGTGTCCGCTACCTTGCTAACACCCCGCGCCCTTTCCAGCTGTCATGGTGATAAACGAGGACATGGAGCCACGGCAGTACCTGATGAGCAGCCAGACGGCCCAGGTAAAGCTGAAAAATGTGGTGTCCCACGACGTCAGGGACCCAGGTGAGGGCTGCAGTGGTTGCAATATGTTGCTTCAGTGCTGCTTGATTGTGGCACTTTTGGAACCTTGCTCCTGGCTCTGATTGGGGATGTCTGTTGCTCACTGCCCTGCTGCATCCACTCTGTCCTTGCGCAGATGACGAGCCCTGGCGGCGTGTCAACATCTACCTGATTCACAACATGGCCAACTGGAAGGACCTGAACCTGAAGTTTGTGCTGCAGGTATATCGTGACTACTACCTGACGCACGACATGATGTACCTGCAGGATATGTGGCTGGTCTGCCAGGTACCAGGGGAGACCCTGCCCCTCGCGTGGTAGGGGTGACACGGCCTCCCCCTGCCTTTCCATGGGAGATGGGAGACATCCTTAGAGGGATGCTGGGGCTGCGTGACCATCCCCTGCCTCCTGCAGGCTGTGATGGATTCGGAGCTGAAGTTTGACACAGATAACGACGGGCTGATTGAGAATGGGGGCTTTGCTGACCGGATGTATGATGCACGGGCGGTGAATGGAGCCAGGTGAGCAGAAGAGGCAGGTGGGCTGGGTGATGGAGAGCAGCATCTGGGGAACATGGGAGGTAGCTCAGAGCCGAGGACACACTCCCCATCTATCGTGGGAGTTCTGTGCAGCCTTGCCAGTGCTGCTGTCCTTTTTGCTCCAGCAGCACCTACTGTGGTAGGCTGTGGCTGGCAGCCATCCGGATGATGTGCAAGATGGCAGAGGTGCTAGGTGATGCTGAGACCCAGCAGAAGTACAGCAGCATCCTGCAGAAGGGCAAGGAGGCATTTGAGAGGATGCTGTGGAACGGTGCGTGCTTGCCAATGGGAAATCACTACGGGAGGGGTGCTGGGACAGCACATGTGCCAGCTGGGGTGCAGCTACCAATTTACCCAGTTTCCTGTGTTTTCTAGGGAAATATTACAACTATGACAGCAGTGGGAGCAACACCTCCAGCAGCATCATGTCGGACCAGTGTGTGGGGCGGTGGTTCCTGGGGGCTTGTGGCCTGGACCAGGGGAAGCTGGAGGTGAGAGGGGGGACAGAGGAGGCTTCACCTGTGAGGGAGCAGCAGGGTTGAGCGCCTGCTGTGGGTTGGGGGGGGCTCCAGCACCTCCTGCGCACTGGTGTGCACTGGGCAACACTGGGGTGGAGGCTGTTTGAGGCAAATCAGTGCACTAATCAGCGCTTAGGAACAGGCTGTGCAACAGGAGTGTGCAACCTCTGTCAAGTCTGGCATGCTGCTAGGAAGGTCCCGCTGGGTTCTGTTCTCAGCAAAATGGTATTTGCTTAAAAACAGAGAAAACATGAATTTCCACATGCTGTGTGCTGCCCGGTTTGAAGTCCTAAATGAGTGTCAGAGGAGATGAAGGTTGATTTGGGGCCTGAAAGCCCACAGCTGTTTGGTTGCAAGAGAAGAATTGGATGAAGACTGCTCACGTGCAATGGGACAGTAAGAGCAGCGATGGTAACGTAATGCCTGGAACACAGTGGGGCGGCAGAATACCCCAGTATGGATTATTTCTGACCAGCGGAAAAGTGACAGACCCTGCTGCTGAAAGAGCAGAGCTCTGTGGTGGTAATGGGTAGGCAAAAGCTCAGGGTGGCAGAAGGAAAGAGCAGCCCTCTCAGTGTGTGAGGGTGATGGGTCACTTCTGCTGATGTTGACAGGTTACCCCAAGCTCCCTCCCCTGAGAGCAGCCTGTGCTAAACGCTGCGGGATTTAGTGAGAAATAGGTGTCTGGATGCACCCTCCTGCAGTTATTCCAGCCCTGTGCAGCAGTGCTCCAACAGCCTTTTTGGATGCAGTAAACGTGGCACAGTCCCAAATCTCTCCTGTGTTTTTGCTGACATCAGACTTTGTTGCTTAAAGTGTCGTTCTTTGATGTCTGGTGAGCTTTGAGCTTGCTGAAGGCTGCACTGGTGAACTTCTGCTTACTACGGTGTCCTGGTTTCAGCTAGGACAGAGTTAATTTTCCTCCTAGTAGCTGGTAGGGTGCTATGTTTTGGATTAGGATGAGAAGAGCGCTGATAACATGCTGATGTTTTAATTGTTGCAGAGCAGTGCTTACACCAAGCCAAGGACTTTTCAGCTTCTCGCTCTGTCCTGCTAGCGAGCAGGCTAGGGGTGCAGCAGGAGGTGGGAGGGGACAGACCCAGGACAGCTGACCCAAACTGGCCAAAGGGGTATTCCATACCATCTGACGTCATGCTGAACAATATATAGGGGTGGCTAGCCGGGGTGGGGGGGGCTGGCTGCTCGGGGATAGGCTGGGCATCAGTCAGCGGGTGGTGAGCAATTGCATTGTGCATCACTTATTTTGTACACATTATTATTATTAATACTATTATTATGATTATTGTTGTTATTATTTTCCTGTCTTAATAAACTGTCTTTATCTCAACTCACAGGCTTCACTTTCCCGTTTCTCTCCCCCATCCCGGAGAGGGAGGGGGGAGGGTGAGCGAACGGCTGTGTGGTGTTTGGCTGCCAGCCGGGTTAAACCACAACAGTCCATTTGGCGCCCAACGTGGGGCCCGAAGGGTTGAGATATCGACAGATTTGACCAGAGTGTGTTAAACTAAAATTGGTATAAGTATTCGACCTGCTTAATAGTTGCTAGTCACAATGTTGATTGCCTTAATCTCAAGTCTGCTGTGCCTGTTTCCCAAATTGAGTTTTATAGCAAGTTACTTTCTGTATGTGCTCCCTGTCGTGCTGTTTATCCTTTCCAGGCCCTGGTTTAAGATTGTTATGGTACTGTGTGGTGTAACGATGGCTTATGAAATGATGAGATTTCTGGTCATGACTCTAACCTGGTATTTGTACTCAGCACTGTCGTCGACTCTATACTTCGGAAACCATATCTCAGAAACTATTAGCAATTACACCTATTGCCTTTTTTCATCAGGGAGTCAATCTGTGGAGGGGACAGGGGAAGATATTTTTTCCTACCTGTTCACTCTCCCTTCCTCCTTCACCACCCTCTTATCCCCCGAGCAGCCAGCCTATCCCTTAAGAAATGACTGTTGTGGTTTAGCCCGGCTGGCAGCTAAGCACCACACAGCCGTTCGCTCACCCTCCCCCCTCCCTCTCTGGGATGGGGGAGAGAAACAGGAAAATGAAGCCTGTGAGTTGAGATAAAGACAGTTTATTAAGACAGGAAAATAATAACAACAACAACAATAATAATAATAATAGTATTAATAGTAATAATGTGTACAAAATAAGTGATGCACAATGCAATTGCTCACCACCCGTTGACCGATGCCCAGCCTATCCCCGAGCAGCCGGCCCCCCCCACCCCGGCTAGCCACCCCTATATATTGTTCAGCATGACGTCAGATGGTATGGAATACCCCTTTGGCCAGTTGGGGTCAGCTGTCCTGGGTCTGTCCCCTCCCAGCTCCTGCTGCATCCCTAGCCTGCTCGCTAGCAGGACAGAGCGAGAAGCTGAAAAGTCCTTGGCTTGGTGTAAGCACTGCTCTACAACAATTAAAACATCAGCATGTTATCAGCGCTCTTCTCATCCTAATCCAAAACATAGCACCCTACCAGCTACTAGGAGGAAAATTAACTCTGTCCTAGCTGAAACCCGGACATACGGTCATCCAGGTTTTTGTACATGTTTTGATCCCTTGCCCTGCTGGTAGAACTCCTGCTTGTAACACATTCCTGCTGCGTGTACAGGTCAGTAATGAAATGCAAAGTAAGAAAAATCAGTGACCTCAGTCCTGAAAGAACTCTGCCCCAAAACATTCTGTTGAAGACTGCTTCCCAAATGATGCTTATGCTTATCTCCAGATCCAAAGCCACACTGGAAACATGACTGTATCGGATGCTTGGCTTTAGCACAGATAAAAGGGATCTGCTGCCTTTCCCTGGATGAATCTGCAGAAGTCACCGGCTTAGCCTGCTCAGCCTGCCCCTGGCAGGCACTGTGCTTGCCTCTTCCTTTGCCTTCACAGCAAGTGTGTGTGGAAATTCTACGCATCCCGTGCTAGGGCCAGGCACGCGCGGGCATTGTGCTCACTCCACGCCAGCTCCAGCATCGCTTCTGGCTCGTTGGCAAAGGCTTCTTGCTGGGGCTTACCAGGGGCTGTGTTGGTGGAGGATGGAGGCTGGCTGGGTCCCTGCTGCCGCAGCGCTGCAGTACATGTTTTGCTTGCAGCTCCAAGGCAGTGACTGCCACTGCGCCAATGCTTTTTAGTTTTTATCACCAATAAACTGTGGAAAAGCGTTATTTACTTTCAGCTATACACAGAGGCTTTCTATCTTAATGCAGTTCTCCCTGTTGTTTGGGCAGTAGGCCTCTTCATGCTCGGGTTGTTCTGTTTTAGTCTGGTTTTGCAAGAGCTTACTCAGCATGGTGCTTCGGTTTACTCTCCTAACTGTCCTGAGCTTTTGGCTTTAGTTTGTTGAATAACTTGTTTTTCCCTCATCAGGTGGGGTGTGGGGCAGGTTCTGCCACTTTCTGCTGTATTCTCCTGAAGCAGCTGTTTGTTCTCTGAGAACTGCTGACCTTTTACAGGCCTGAAAGTTTTACTGGGGTAAAAGTTTCAAGTCTCTCGTGTCAGACCCAGCAAACCACGGGATGTTCTGTGTGTCATGGTCCAACTTCATCGCCGTGCTGTCCCTTCTTGCCTCAACCTGTGGCTGGGGCCGCAGTCCCTGCATCACTGCCTAATAGCACAACTGAAGGGACCGAAGTCCTGAAATCAGTCAAAAGTGATTTCTTCCCCCACACACACGCTGAGCTGAAGCTGTCTGCCAAAGTAACTTCCCATGTCCATAACCAGGAATTCAAACACGGCAAGACCGAGTGTAGCTGGCCTGTCCCCCAGAGCAAACCCTGAGAGCAGCCAGGGCTTTGGCCAATGGCTGGAGGGATTTGTGGAGCCATGCACACTGGAGGTGTCACCCACTTCCGCCAGGAAGTGGGCATGAAGTTCTGCATCTTCTTTGAGCAGCTGCTTTTCTGTCTTTAGCAAAAAGCCTTTTTCTTCCCCAGTGTTCTCAGGAGGTGCTTGTTCATGCAGTTTCTCCTTAAGAAACGGGACCCTGGTCACCAAGCCACTGTCTCTCTCTGTGCAGATCTTCCCCAAGAGCCATGTTGTCAGTGCCCTGCAGACCATCTTCAAGAAGAATGTCATGGGCTTTGCCAGCGGCACCATGGGGGCAGTGAATGGCATGAGGCCTGATGGGGTGCCTGACACCTCCAGTGAGCAGTCTAGTGAGGTGTGGATTGGCGTCATCTATGCCTTGGCTGCCACCATGATCCAGGAGGTGAGTGGAGGTGCTGTGGGTGGAGACAGCAGGTGCCACCTTGGGGCGATGCAGATGCTGATGGTTTTGTTCTGCTGCAGGGGCACGTGGATGCTGTAGTGCATGGCTCCCTGGGCTGACCCCAGCAGCTGGGGGGGGTGTGACTTGCGGAAATCAGACTCTATAACCTCGGAATAGTTATAAAGCAGGTATGTTTATTCGGTGCTGCGCACATACTCCGGGCGCAAGGGGGATAGCTCCACCTAATCTGCGCCCCAACTGTTACTGGCAGTGTGCTTATATGAGTGGGATAAATACATATTCATTTCATTTCCTGTAAGTCTCCTGTATATTCATCAGGTCTTCAAAGAATCATTAATGTAGGTTCCGTCTCTATTCGCATGCGTACTGGAGTCCTTGGGTGGTCATCCGGTGTACTCTGGTGGTCTTTTGATGAAGGTCAGAAGTCTTCCTCGCTGCTAATCTTCTGGCCTTTCCTGTCTTTGACAGATTTCAGCAGTCAAGCCCCTTCTTGCTGGTTACATTATCTATACATACAGACTTTTACTCTCTTATCTTTGGGTCGTTAACATACAAAAGTGCTAGCTAAGACCTAGGAAACAACATCCTTTATCTTGTTCCCTGTCTCAGGAGTCTGGCTGGAACAATCCCCGGGGGGCTGGTGACAAACCCAGCCCCAACGCTGCCTGGCCTGGTCTGACACTGTGCGATTGTCCTGGTTTCAGCTTGGATAGAGTTAATTTTCCTCCTAGTAGCTGGTAGGGTGCTATGTTTTGGATTAGGATGAGAAGAGCGCTGATAACATGCTGATGTTTTAAGTGTTGTAGAGCAGTGCTTACACCAAGCCAAGGACTTTTCAGCTTCTCGCTCTGTCCTGCTAGCGAGCAGACTAGGGATGCAGCAGGAGCTGGGAGGGGACAGACCCAGGACAGCTGACCCAAACTGGCCAAAGGGGTATTCCATACCATCTGACATCATGCTGAACAATATATAGGGGTGGCTAGCCGGGGTAGGGGGGGGCCGGCTGCTCGGGGATAGGCTGGGCATCAGTCAGCGGGTGGTGAGCAATTGCATTGTGCATCACTTGTTTCGTACACATTATTAGTAGTAGTACTATTATTATTATTATTATTATTATTATTATTATTATTATTATTTTCCTGTCTTAATAAACTGTCTTTATCTCAACTCACAGGCTTCACTTTCCCGTTTCTCTCCCCCATCCCAGAGAGGGAGGGGGGAGGGTGAGCGAACGGCTGTGTGGTGTTTAGCTGCCAGCCGGGCTAAACCACAACACTCCATCATGTTTAGGGTTTCATTAGTTAATTTAAGCCCTGATATTTTATAGGCCAGCAATGAGCTAGCTACCCCAGTGTATTGGGTTTACGTGGCAAGGTTCTGGTACTGGGGGGGCTGCAGTGTTAGCCCCTGTGAGAAGAATCCAGCAGCTGCCCCATGTTAGATAAGGGCCAGTTTCAGCTAGCTCCAAAGGGGCCCACCACTGCCCAGAGCCAAGCCATGAGCAACACAGTTTGTACCTCTGTGAGAGCACACCCAAGAAAAGGAAAAAAAACCTGCTGCACAGCAGCAGCTGGGAGAGTGAGGAGTGAGAAACCTCCCTGCAGACACCAAGGTCAGTGCAGAAGGAGGGGGAGGAGGCGCTCCAGGTGCTGGAGCTGAAGCCCCCCCCACGGCCCACAGAGAGGCCCCTGGTGGGGAAGGCTGACCCCTCCTCCCCGCAGCCCATGGTGTACCACGGCGGAACAGATCTCCATGCTGCAGCCCGTGGAGAGGAGCCCATTCAGGAGCAGGTGATCGGGAGGGGGCTCAGGGGGGCCCAAGCCAGACCAACCTGCTCCTGACGAATAGACCCCATGGCACAGACCCACACATGAAGCCGCTGCCCATGGAAAAACCCACACAGGGCCAACCCAGGAAGGTCAGCACCCCACAAGAGGGACCCCACACCAGAGGAGGGTGGAGAGCAACCGTGAAGGAGCAGTGAAAACGAAGCACCATGGGCCAACTGCAGCCCCCACTCCCAGCTCCCCCGCACCACTCAGGACAGGGAAGAGGTGGAAGAGAGTGGATGGGGGAAGGTGTCCCCAGCTTGTTTCTCCATTTCTCACCACTCCAGCCCGTCAGCAATAGGTAATAAATTTTATTAATCTTCCTATGCTAAGTCTGTTTTGCCCGTAACAGTAATTGTAGAGTAATCCAAATTGAGGTACACTTTGAGGAACCCTTGAGATACACTTTTTCATTTATCAAGGAACTAGCTTTCTGAGAAGCCCCGACTCCCCTGAGAGAGGGAGTTAGGAGAATCTTATCAAGTAGAGATAGAATTCTGACAGTATTAAACTAGTGGATGCTGCTTAGTGTCTTTGCTAACTCTGGTGCATTGTGCACGTTAATTAAAGCAAGAAGCCTTGGGCCCCTTACCAAGGTTAGTCTCTTGATAAGAGAGTGAGCCTATCTTAAGAAACTGGCAGAAACTGGTCCTGCGGATGGACAAGAGCCAAGGAGCAACTGAGTCTGCGCAAAGACAAGAGGTCATCTAGCGGTGACGAGGAAGAGTCACCAACCTTCATCCCCACGACCCCCGACGACCACCACCAGAATACACTGCACAAGCGCAGATGGGAGGAGTTTATGGAAATGACTCATTGGAAGTAATTTTAATATGAAGTGGGGACAAGTTATGAATATGTATAGGCGCATTATGAAACTTCATGCATATGTAACTCTTTGATGCATATAACCATGGCAAATTGCCACGTCAGGCACGCGCAGCTTTGGTGGGACTACCCCCCATGCTGCCCAGCGCTGAATAAACATACCTACTTTACAATCTTACTGATTGTGGAGTCCGTTTTCCGCAAGTCACCCCTATTCTGAATTTATAACAGCAATCTCTCCTCCTTCTTTCACTCTGGATATTCCTATTTGAAGTGGCCGGCCTGGCCACACTTAAAACATCTTCACAAAATCACAGAATCACAGAATCATCTAGGTTGGAAGAGACCTCCAAGATCATCTAGTCCAACCTCTGTCCTAACACTAACAAAACCTCCACTAAACCATATCACTAAGGACTACATTCTAAACGTCTTTTAAAGACCTCCAGGGATGGCGACTCAACCACTTCCCTGGGCAGCCCATTCCAATGCCTAACAACCCTTTCAGTAAAGAAGTTCTTCCTAATATCCAACCTAAACCTCCCCTGGCGCAGCTTTAGCCCATTCCCCCTCGTCCTGTCACCAGGCACATGGGAGAATAGACCAACCCCCACCTCTCTACAGCCTCCTTTAAGGTACCTATAGAGAGCGATGAGGTCTCCCCTGAGCCTCCTCTTCTCCAGGCTAAACAACCCCAGCTCCCTCAGCCGCTCCTCATGACTTGTTCTCCAGACCCCACACCAGCCTTGTCGCCCTTCTCTGGACTCTCTCGAGCACCTCCATGTCCTTCTTGTAGCGAGGGGCCCAAAACTGAACACAGTACTCAAGGTGCGGCCTCACCAGAGCCGAGTACAGGGGGACAATCACCTCCCTAGACCTGAAACATCTTAAAACATCTTCTCAAAGCCTGTCCCTGCTAGGATTCAGGCTGCAACACGGGTAGCTTTCCTTGCCTGCCATTCCTTCATCTCTCTTCCTCTCCTTTCCATCCTGGGCCTGATTCCTCCCGAAAGTCCCTCTATCTCCAACCCTCTGCCTCACTACCCAGTATGCTGTGAATACCATTTGTTTCGCTCTCTACTTTTCCTTCTCATCTCCCCCCTGGCATACACCTTCATACTATCTACACTGTTCACTCCATCCTCCCACCTTCTGGAGCTTTTTCTGCATATCTGGCCAGGCTTTAATCACAAAATGAACTTTAAAGAGCCCTTGGGCTACTGGGTCCTCAGGATTCATCCCCGAGTACTTTCTAATTCTGACCGCGAGTCTCTCATATGATTTCTATGTTGTGGGTTGTTATTATCTCAGTTGGATTGACTTGCGGAAATGGACTCCACAATCAGATTGTAAAGTAGTGTCCTGGTTTCAGTTAGGACAGAGTTAATTTTCCTCCTAGTAGCTGGCAGGGTGCTATGTTTTGGATTAGGATGAGAAAAGCGCTGATAACATGCTGATGTTTTAATTGTTGTAGAGCAGTGCTTACACCAAGCCAAGGACTTTTCAGCCTCTCTCTGTCCTGCTAGCGAGCAGGCTAGGGATGCAGCAGAAGCTGGGAGGGGACAGACCCAGGACAGCTGACCCAAACTGGCCAAAGGGGTATTCCATACCATCTGACGTCATGCTGAACAATATATAGGGGTGGCTAGCCGGGGTGGAGGGGTGGCCGGCTGCTCGGGGATAGGCTGGGCATCGGTCAACGGGTGGTGAGCAATTGCATTGTGCATCACTTATTTCGTACACATTATTACTATTAATACTATTATTATTATTATTGTTGTTATTCTTTTCCCTGTCTTAATAAACTGTCTTTATCTCAACTCACAGGCTTCACTTTCCCGTTTCTCTCCCCCATCCCGGAGAGGGAGGGGGGAGGGTGAGCGAACGGCTGTGTGGTGTTTGACTGCCAGCCGGGCTAAACCACAACAGCCCATTTGGCGCCCAACGTGGGGCTCGAAGGGTTGAGATATCGACAGATTTGACCAGAGTGTGTTAAACTAAAATTGGTATAAGTATTCGACCTGCTTAATAGTTGCTAGTCACAATGTTGATTGCCTTAATCTCAAGTCTGCTGTGCCTGTTTCCCAAATTGAGTTTTATAGCAAGTTACTTTCTGTATGTGCTCCCTGTCGTGCTGTTTACCCTTTCCGGGCCCTGGTTTAAGATTGTTATGGTACTGTGTGGTGTAACGATGGCTTATGAAATGATGAAGTATCTGGTCATGACTCTAACCTGGTATTTGTACTCAGCACTGTCGTCGACTCTATACTTCGGAAACCATATCTCAGAAACTATTAGCAATTACACCTATTGCCTTTTTTCATCAGGGAGTCAGTCTCTGGAGGGGACAGGGGAAGATATTTTTTCCTACCTGTTCACTCTCCCTTCCTCCTTCACCACCCTCTTATCCCCCGAGCTAGTTACGGTAGCTCTCCAAGATGTTGAATATCCTTGGGATACTCAGACCAGCATGTTCTTGTTGTTATGTCTCCTGAATGCGCTTCAGGTTTTGTTTAAGGTTAAACAACTACTTAGGAATCTCATCCGGAGATCTGTCTTGAGGCGGGATATTTGCGAGTGGCAGGGAGTGTGGGAGGATATGGGCAGGTTTCTAGGGCAGTGGGCACCTCCAGTGTTTTGGACATTCACCCCTGAACAACTGCAAAATCCTAAAAAACTGGTAGAATGCTTGAAAAAAAGGTGTCATGACTCTGGCAGTTCCAAAGTGACACAAATCACTGTGGCGTGCTGGGGTCTGGCTTGTGCCTATCGAGCTGCAATTGATGCTACTATCAACCTAGTGACAGACCCTGCAGCCGTTCCAGTCCCGGCTCCTGCAGCCACTCCAGCTCCAGCTCCCGCAGCCGTTCCAGCTCCCGCAGCCGTCCCGGCTCCCGCAGCCGTCCCGGCTCCAGCTCCCGCAGCCGTTCCGGCTCCAGCTCCCGCAGCCGTTCCGGCTCCAGCTCCCGCAGCTGTCCCGGCTCCAGCTCCCGCAGCCATTCCAGCTCCCGCAGCCATTCCAGCTCCCGCAGCCGTCCCGGCTCCAGCTCCCGCAGCCATTCCCACTCCTGTGGCTGGGTCAGAGAAACGAACTGTAGCAGTGCAAGTTGCCCCTGCAGAGGGTACTCCAACCCCTGTGGCAGACCCTGTGGCTGGGTCAGAGAAACGAACTGTAGCAGTGCAAGTTGCCCCTGCAGAGGGTACTCCAACCCCTGTGGCAGACCCTGTGGCTGGGTCGGAGAAACGAACTGTAGCAGTGCAAGTTGACCCTGCAGAGGGTATTCCAACCCCTGTGGCAGACCCTGTGGCTGGGTCGGAGAGGCGAGCTGTAGCAGTGCAAGTTGCCCCTGTAGAAAAGGTGAAAAAGTGGTATAGAGACGCAGGTCGTTTAGAACGCAGAAAGTCTTCTGCTAAGTCTGGGTCTGGAGAAGACGAGGCTGGGCCATCAAGTGTGCAGGAGGATGAAGATGAGGATGAGGATGTCAGTAAGTCAACAGTAACTACCCGAACCCTATACCAGCGTGAGCTACGAGATGTGCGAAAAGATTTTGGTCGCTGTATAGGTGAACAGCTTGTCACCTGGCTGCTCCGGTGCTGGGACACTGGAGCCAATGGTGTGAAATTAGAGGGCAGGGAAGCCAAGCGGTTGGGATCCCTTGCTAGAGATGCAAGCATTGACAAAGCAATTGGAGATGGAGCACGATCTCACAGCCTCTGGAGGCGTCTCCTGTTAGCGGTGAAGGGAAGGTATCCCTACAAGGAAGAACTTGTATGTGTACCAGTCAAGTGGACCACCATGGAGAAGGGAATTCAGTACCTGAGGGAATTAGCCGTACGGGAAGTAATTTATAAGGACTTAAACGATGCACAAACATCCACAGATCCAGATGAAGTCCAGTGTACTCGACCCATATGGCGGAAGTTTGTACGGAATGCACCATCAACATGGGCCAGCACATTGGCAATAATAACCTGGAAAAACGGTGAAGATCCCACAGTGGGTGACATGGCTAAACAACTCCGGGAGTACGAAGGAAATCTCTCCTCTTCCCTACAGGCCTGCGTCTCGGCTGTGGAGAAACTCTCTGAAGAGTTCCACCAACTTAAAGAGAATTTATCTTCCCCCCCACCTGAACAAACCAGTGGCCACCAACTAAAAGAGAATACTTTGGAGAAACTTTTTGAAGAGGTCCAGCAACTTAAAGAGAGTGTATTTTCTTCCCCACCTGTACAAACCAGCGTCTCAGCTATTAGGGGTAAACGTGCATCCATGCAAAGAAGACAATATGGTGGGTACACACCCCGCACCACCCTGTGGTTTTACCTACGTGACCATGGAGAGGACATGAGAAAATGGGATGGAAAATCTACTGAGACCCTAGAGGCACGGGTACGTGAGTTGCAAAAGAAAACAATCGGGAGAAAGGGGTTCTCTGAAAAGTTTGCTGCTCCAACTTCTAGCAGGCAGTCTTTTAAACACAGAAATGAAGATTCTGACCAGGACTAGAGGGGCCCTGCCTCCAGCCAGGGGGAGGAAAGGGACAACCGAGTTTATTGGACTGTGTGGATTCGATGGCCTGGCACGTCTGACGCACAGAAGTATAAGGCTCTAGTAGACACCGGTGCACAATGTACTCTAATGCCATCCAGCTGTAAAGGGCCAGAGCCCATCTGTATTTATGGCGTGACAGGGGGATCCCAGCAGTTAACTGTATTGGAAGCTGAAGTGAGTCTAACCGGAAATGAGTGGCAAAAGCACCGTATTGTGACTGGCCCGGATGCTCCGTGCATCCTTGGCATAGACTATCTTAGAAGAGGATATTTCAAGGACCCAAAAGGGTTCCGCTGGGCTTTTGGCATAGCTGCCTTAGAGACAGAGGACATTAAACAGTTGTCTACCTTGCCCGGTCTCTCAGAGGACCCTTCTGTTGTGGGGTTGCTGAGGGTTGAAGAACAGCAAGTGCCAATCGCTACCACAACTGTGCACCGGCGGCAATATCGCACCAACCGAGACTCCCTGATCCCCATCCACGAGCTAATTCGTCAACTGGAGAGCCAAGGAGTGATCAGCAAGACCCATTCACCTTTTAATAGTCCCATATGGCCAGTGCGAAAGTCTAATGGTGAGTGGAGACTAACAGTGGACTATCGTGGCCTGAACGAAGTCACGCCACCACTGAGTGCTGCAGTGCCGGACATGCTAGAACTCCAGTACGAACTGGAATCAAAGGCAGCCAAGTGGTATGCCACAATTGATATTGCTAATGCATTTTTCTCCATCCCTCTAGCAGCAGAGTGCAGGCCACAGTTTGCTTTCACTTGGAGGGGAGTCCAATATACTTGGAATCGGCTGCCCCAGGGGTGGAAACATAGCCCTACCATTTGCCATGGTCTGATCCAGTCTGCGCTGGAGCAGGGGGAGGCTCCTGAACACCTGCAGTACATCGATGACATCATTGTGTGGGGTGACACTGCAGAGGAAGTTTTCGAGAAAGGGAAGAAAATAGTCCAAATCCTTCTGAAGGCCGGTTTTGCCATAAAACAAAATAAAGTTAAAGGACCTGCACGAGAGATCCAGTTTTTAGGAATAAAATGGCAAGATGGACGTCGTCAAATTCCAATGGATGTGATCAACAAAATAACAGCTATGTCTCCACCAACTAGCAAGAAGGAAACACAAACTTTCCTAGGTGTCGTGGGGTTTTGGAGAATGCATATTCCAAATTACAGTCTGATTGTAAACCCGCTCTACCAAGTAACTCGTAAGAAGAATGCTTTTGAATGGGGCCCTGAGCAACGACAAGCCTTTGAACAAATTAAACAAGAAATAGTTCATGCAGTAGCCCTTGGGCCAGTCCGAACAGGACCAGATGTAAAGAATGTGCTCTACACCGCAGCCGGGGAGAATGGCCCCACCTGGAGCCTCTGGCAGAAAGAACCTGGGGAAACTCGAGGTCGACCCCTGGGGTTTTGGAGTCGGGGATACAGAGGATCTGAGGCCCGCTATACTCCAACCGAAAAGGAGATATTGGCAGCATATGAGGGCGTTCGATCTGCTTCGGAAGTGGTCGGTACTGAAGCGCAGCTCCTCCTGGCACCCCGACTGCCGGTACTGGGTTGGATGTTCAGAGGAAGGGTCCCCTCTACACATCATGCAACTGATGCTACATGGAGCAAGTGGGTTGCACTGATTACTCAGCGGGCTCGAATAGGAAACCCCAGTCGCCCAGGAATCCTGGAAGTGATTATGGACTGGCCAGAAGGCAAGTACTTTGGGATATCGTCAGAGGAGGAGGTAGTCCGTGCTGAAGAAGCCCCACTGTACAACAAGCTACCAGAAAATGAGAAGAAATATGCCCTGTTCACTGATGGGTCCTGTCGTATTGTGGGAAAGCATCGGAGATGGAAAGCTGCTGTATGGAGTCCTACACGACGAGTTGCAGAAGCTGCTGAGGGAGAAGGTGAATCGAGTCAGTTTGCAGAAGTGAAAGCCGTTCAGCTGGCCTTAGATATTGCTGAACGAGAAAAGTGGCCAGTTCTCTATCTCTATACTGATTCATGGATGGTAGCAAATGCCCTGTGGGGGTGGCTACAGCAATGGAAGCAGAACAACTGGGAACGCCGGGGCAAACCCATCTGGGCTGCTGCATTGTGGCAAGATATTGCTGCCCGGGTAGAGAACCTGGTTGTAAAGGTACGCCATGTAGATGCTCATGTGCCCAAGAATCGGGCTACTGAAGAACATCAAAACAACCAGCAGGTGGATCAGGCTGCTAAGATTGAAGTGGCTCAGGTGGACCTGGACTGGCAACATAAAGGTGAATTATTTATAGCCCGATGGGCCCATGACACCTCAGGCCATCAAGGTAGAGATGCAACATACAGATGGGCTCGTGACCGAGGGGTGGACCTGACCATGGACACTATAGCACAGGTTATTCATGATTGTGAAACATGTGCTGCAATTAAACAAGCCAAACGGTCAAAGCCTCTCTGGTATGGAGGACGATGGCTGAAATACAAATATGGAGAGGCCTGGCAGATTGATTACATCACACTCCCCCAAACCCGCAACGGCAAGCGCCACGTACTTACAATGGTGGAAGCAACCACCGGATGGCTGGAAACATATCCTGTGCCCCATGCCACCGCCCGGAACACTATCCTGGGCCTTGAAAAGCAAGTCCTATGGCGACATGGCACCCCAGAAAGAATTGAGTCAGACAATGGGACTCATTTCCGAAACAACCTTATAGACACTTGGGCCAAAGAACATGGTATTGAGTGGGTGTATCACATCCCTTATCATGCACCAGCCTCCGGGAAAGTTGAACGATACAATGGACTGTTAAAGACTACACTGAAAGCAATGGGTGCTGGGACATTCAAAAATTGGGAAACACATCTGGCAAAGGCCACCTGGTTAGTCAATACTAGAGGATCTGCCAACCGAGCTGGACCTGCCCAATCAAACCTGTTACGCACTGTAGAAGGGGATAAAGTTCCTGTAGTGCACGTAAGAAACATGCTGGGTAAGACAGTCTGGGCTACTCCCGCCTCAGGAAAAGGCAAGCCCATTCGTGGGATTGCTTTTGCTCGGGGACCTGGATGCACTTGGTGGGTAATGCAAGAGAATGGGGAGGTCCGGTGTGTACCTCAAGGGGACCTAATACTGGGTGAGAATAGCCCATGAGTTGAATTATAATATGTTAATTATCATATAACACTGTATGTCATCGCTACCATGGTTGCTATATATCATAGATGAAAATGGTGATTAATTAAAAAGTATTGGAAAGAGTGTAACCTGAGCATGACATAAATGGTATGGAATAAGGGGTGGATATCTGTCCTGGTTTCAGTTAGGACAGAGTTAATTTTCCTCCTAGTAGCTGGCAGGGTGCTATGTTTTGGATTAGGATGAGAAAAGCGCTGATAACATGCTGATGTTTTAATTGTTGTAGAGCAGTGCTTACACCAAGCCAAGGACTTTTCAGCCTCTCTCTGTCCTGCTAGCGAGCAGGCTAGGGATGCAGCAGAAGCTGGGAGGGGACAGACCCAGGACAGCTGACCCAAACTGGCCAAAGGGGTATTCCATACCATCTGATGTCATGCTGAACAATATATAGGGGTGGCTAGCCGGGGTGGAGGGGTGGCCGGCTGCTCGGGGATAGGCTGGGCATCGGTCAACGGGTGGTGAGCAATTGCATTGTGCATCACTTATTTCGTACACATTATTACTATTAATACTATTATTATTATTATTATTGTTGTTATTCTTTTCCCTGTCTTAATAAACTGTCTTTATCTCAACTCACAGGCTTCACTTTCCCGTTTCTCTCCCCCATCCCGGAGAGGGAGGGGGGAGGGTGAGCGAACGGCTGTGTGGTGTTTGACTGCCAGCCGGGCTAAACCACAACAAGTAGGTATGTTTATTCAGCGCTGGGCAGCACAGGGGTAGTTCCACCAAAGTCATGTGCACCTGATGCAGCAACTTCCTATGGTTATATGCATCAAAGAGTTATATATGCATTAAGTTTTCCAATGCACCTATACATATGCATGTCCTATCCCCGCTTCATATTAAAATTAGCTCCAAGAAGTCATTTCCATAAGCTTCTCCCATCTGCGCTTGCGCAGTGTCTCCTGGTGGTGGTTGCCAGGGGTCATGGGTATGAAGGTTGGTGACTCTTCCTCGTCACTGCTAGTTGACCTCTTGTCTTTGCGCAGACTCAGTTGCTCCTTGGCTCTTGTCCATCCGCAGGACCAGTTTCTGCCAGTTTCTTAACATAGGCTCACTCTCTTATCAAGAGACTAACCTTGGTAAGGGGCCCAAGGCTTCTTGCTTTAATTAACGTGCACAATGCACCAGAGTTAGCAAAGACACTATGTAGCATCCACTAGTTTAATACTGTCAGAATTCTATCTCTACTTGATAAGATTCTCCTAATTCCTTCTCTCAGGATAAGCAGATATTTCTGCTCTATCGGAATTACTCTTGGTCCGTGTGTGTGTGTGTGTGTGTGTGTGTGTGTGTGTGTGTTAGTTCTTTCCCATTCTTGCATAGCTGCCTGCCGAATCATTCCCCCCCTAAACAATCTTCTCCAGTGAATAACATACTCAGGATTGACATTTCCCCCCCAGGAATGCAAATTAGGCCTTAGAAATGGATTTGACTGTTCTGCTAGGCCCTCAATTAAAGACTTCATTTCCTTCCTAAAACTCCTAACCTCTCTGCTGGTAAGGGGGGAGTGGCACCGGCCCCGTGGCGCCCCAGCACGGCCTCGAGGCCCCACCGGGATCCCCCCGCCTCTGCTCCTGCCGCTCCGTGCTCCCCGGCTCGACTTCTCCAGGGACAGTGTCAATTGCAGTCCCTGTCTCCCCTCCTGGAGCACCTGCCGCTGCCTCCAATGCAATATTAAGATTATAGGGAGCATAACTTGATTCCTCCTCTGAAAAAGGAGTCTTATTTTTTACATATAAATTTCAAGCCTGAATTTTCATCAGACCCGTACTTTGGCCAAAGTACTGAAGTTCCTTATATTGGCTTTTTAGGCCAGACAATTACACAATATCTAACCTTTTTTTTATTCTTATTATTAATAATCTTTTTCCCTAGTTGTTTTTCCAAATCCTTATAATTCTCTCCAAAGGACTATCTTTAGGCACAGTCCCAGGGTCTCCACCCCCACCCTGCTGACTCTTGGAACCCTTAATCCCCATCTCTTCCTGACGTGCTGCTGTGGACTTTACCACCCACAGGGTACCACACGCCTTCACCTAGGATTAGGACAGAGGTGGGGTGTACTACCGAGCACCTCACTTTACCGTGCTCGGGGTACCGTATACCTAAGGGCCCAAACCCCCCGAGACTCTCTTTCACTTCGTCCGTCTCTGGCCGTGCCCCTCGTGGGACTACGGAACCGCGAATAGGGACTCCACACTTGCTTCGTAGTAAAAGTGCGTCTCATTCACACTCCACACGAAAGTCTCACCAAACCCAACCCGAGGCAATACACGGTAAAGTTTCCCTTACCTCGGTCCATGCACGGCTTCCCGGTCTGGGTTATCAGCAGTTATCCCTGTGCCTGTACTGTGTCTTTGATTTGTCTAGGCTGTGTCTGTGGTATGTCTGTGCTGGCCTCCCTTCTCCCCAGAGCTTTGCAGAGCCTGTCTTCAGATTAACAGTCTCGGTCCTTTGCCGGCCGTACCGAGACAACCCACCACCCCCGACGGGACCGCTGAAATCAGCGGGGTGCATCTTCTTGTCTGGTGGCAAGAACTCTTTGGTAGGCAACAAGATCCCAGACGAGCCCCCAAATTGTGAGAAAAATCTCAATGATTTTCTTCAGACAGGATTTTCTGTGAAGCTACTTTATCCACGATTGCAATGGCGGGCGTCCTGCCAATCAGGAGCGCATTATAGTAAACAAATTATAACCTTTTATTCCCTATTACCCAACACCTGATCACCTCCCCTGTTTCCTCATTGGCTGAGTACTACAGGTTCACAAGCTACTCAATGCTCCTCCATACCATATATGTACAATTTTTCTTTTTTTCAACCCTTTAATTTCTCCTTCCTTATGTTTTGAGAACTTGTGATCTTTGTTTTACTGTTCTCACACTGCTCATCCTGTTTTTCTCAAGCTTCCACCTTATTTTGGAACAGTGAGGCCTTCTACTGTCCACTTATCTACTTAGCATTTCTCCTTATTGTGACTACAAAACTACCTTGGAATACAGAAGGTTAGTTTTTGTGTGAAACTAAGTTGTGTTTTTGCAGTAGAGAACTAATTTTCTGTATTCCAAGGTAGTTGTGTAGTCGCAAATAAAACAGCGTCACAGAAGATCCTGTCTGAAGAACATTACTGAGATTTTTCTCACAGTTTTCTACTGCAAAAACACGCTCTACTTCAAAAACGTTCTACTGCAAAAACACAACTTAGTTTCTCACGCCGATTCCCATCCATAAGCTAATTCCTCAATTGGAGAGCCAAGGAGTTATCAGCAAGACTCATTCACCTTTTAATAGTCCCATATGGCTAGTACCAAAGTCTAATGATGAATGGAGACTAACAGGGGACTACTGTGGCCTGAATGAAGTCACACCACCACTGAGTGCTGCAGTGCCGGACATGCTAGAACTCCAGTACGAACCGGAATCGAAGGCAGCCAAGTGGTATGCCACAATTGATATCGCTAATGCATTTTTCTCCATCCCTCTAGCAGCAGAGTGCAGGCCACAGTCTGCTTTTACTTGGAGGGGTGTCCACACAGCCCTACCTACCATTTCCCATGGACTGATCCAGTCTGCGCTGGAGCAGGGGGAAGCTCCTGAACACCTGCAGTACATCGATGACATCATTGTGTGGGGTGACACTGCAGAGGAAGTTTTCGAGAAAGGGAAGAAAATAGTCCAAATCCTTCTGAAGGCCGGTTTTGCCATAAAACAAAATAAAGTCAAAGGACCTGCACGAGAGATCCAGTTTTTAGGAATAAAATGGCAAGATGGACGTCGGCAAATCCCAATGGATGTGATTAACAAAATAACAGCTATGTCTCCACCAACTAGCAAAAAAGAAACACAAACTTTCCTAGGTGTCGTGGGGTTTTGGAGAATGCACATTCCAAATTACAGTCTGATTGTAAACCCGCTCTACCAAGTAACCTGTAAGAAGAATGCTTTTGAATGGGGCCCTGAGCAACGACAAGCCTTTGAACAAATTAAGCGGGAAATAGTTCATGCAGTAGCCCTTGGGCCAGTCCGAACAGGACCAGATGTAAAGAATGTGCTCTACACCGCAGCCGGGGAGAATGGCCCCACCTGCAGCCTCTGGCAGAAAGCCTGGGGAAACTCGAGGTCGACCCCTGGGGTTTTGGAGTCGGGGATACAGAGGATCTGAGGCCCGCTATACTCCAACCGAAAAGGAGATATTGGCAGCATATGAAGGAGTTCGATCTGCTTCGGAAGTGGTCGGTACTGAAGCGCAGCTCCTCCTGGCACCCCGACTGCCGGTACTGGGCTGGATGTTCAAAGGAAGGGTCCCCTCTACACATCATGCAACTGATGCTACATGGAGCAAGTGGGTTGCACTGATTACTCAGCGGGCTCGAATAGGAAACCTCAGTCGCCCAGGAATCCTGGAAGTGACTGTGGACTGGCCAGAAGGCAAATATTTTGGGATATCATCAGAGGAGGAGGTGGTCCGTGCTGAAGAAGCCCCACTGTACAACAAGCTACCAGAAAATGAGAAGAAATATGCCCTGTTCACTGATGGGTCCTGTCGTATTGTGGGAGAGCATCGGAGATGGAAAGCTGCTGTATGGAGTCCTACACGACGAGTTGCAGAAGCTGCTGAGGGAGAAGGTGAATCGAGTCAGTTTGCAGAAGTGAAAGCCATTCAGCTGGCTTTACATATTGCTGAACGAGAAAAATGGCCAGTTCTCTATCTCTATACTGAATCATGGATGGTAGCAAATGCCCTGTGGGGGTGGTTACAGCAATGGAAGCAGAACAACTGGGAGCGCAGGGGCAAACCCATCTGGGCTGCTGCATTCTGGCAAGATATTGCCGCCCGGGTGGAGAACCTGGTTGTAAAGGTACGCCACGTTGTGGTGATTTTACTCGGATGGGCAGCCAAGCTCCACCACAACCGCTCTCTCACCCCCCCTCCTCAAAGTGGAACGGGGACAAAATACGATGAAAAGGGCTCAAGGGTTGAGATATGGACGAGGTGATCGCACAGTCATTATCGTGATGGGCAAAACAGACTCAGCATAGGGAGATAGTAAGATATATTATCTATTACTAACAAGCTAGAGAAGTGAGAAACAAAGGAAAGAAACCAAAAGCACCTTCCCCCCCATCCACCCTCTTCCACCTCCTCCCCCCAAGCAGCACAGGGGAACAGGGAAATGGGGGTTATGGTCATTCTATAGTGCTTCTTCGCCGCCGCTCCTTCTCGGTTACTCTTGGCCCCTATGCCGTGGGGTCCCTCCCACGGGATGCAGTCCTTCCCAAACTGATCCTGTGTGGGCTTCCCACAGGCAGCAGCTCTTCGAGAACTGCTACAGATATGGGTCCGTACTACGGGGTCCATCCCTCAGGAGCAAACTGCTCCAACCTGGATCCCCCACGGGCAGCAGCTCCTGCCAGGTCACCTGCTCCTGCGTGGTCTCCTTTCCACAGGCTACAGGTCCGGCCCAGAATCTGCTCCGGCAGGGGTCTTCCACAGGCCGCAGTCTCCGTCGGTGCAGGTCCACCTGCTCCACCGTGGTCTCCTCCACGGGCTGCAGCGTGGAACCCTGCTCCACCGTGGTACTCCATGGGCTGCAGGGGGACAGCCTGCTTCACCATGGTCCTCACCACAGGCCGCAGGGGACTTCTGCTCCGGTGCCTGGAGTGCCTCTCCCCCTCCTTCTTCACTGACCTTGGCGCCTGCAAGGCTGTTCCTCACTCCTCTCACTCTCCCAGCTGCTGTGTGGCGCAGCGTGGTGTGGTTTTTTTTTTTCCCGTCTTAAATATGCTCTCACAGAGGCGCAAACAACATCGCTTATTGGCTTGGCTCTGGTCAGCAGTGGGGCCCTTACCTTACGTGGGGCAGCTTCTAGATCCTTCTCACAAAAGCCACCCCTATGGCCCCCTGCTACCAAAACCTTGCCACATAAAGCCACTACACACGTAGATGCTCACATGCCCAAGAATCGGGCTACTGAAGAACACTGAAAAAAACAGCAGGTGGATCAGGCTCCTAAGACTGAAGTGGCTCAGGTGGACTTGGACTGGCAACATAAGGGTGAATTATTTATAGCCCGATGGCCCCATGACACCTCAGGCCATCAAGGTAGAGATGCAACATACAGATGGGCTCGTGATCGAGGGGTGGACCTGACCATGGACACTATAGCACAGGTTATTCATGATTGTGAAACGTGCTGCAATCAAGCAAGCCAAGTGGTTAAAGCCTCTTTGGTATGGAGGACAATGGCTGAAATACAAATATGGAGAGGCCTGGCAGATTGATTACATCACACTCCCTCAAACCCGCAATGGTGTGGGAATAAAAATGTTGTTTTTGCACAGAGTTACATTGTTTAGAGGGAAGGAATGTGGTATTGAGATATGCTTGCAGTGATAAGAAAACTTAACAGACAACCTTGTAAAATGCAGACAACCAAAATCCTTAGAGCAATTAGGGGGAAATCACTGTGTAAGAAACATTACCACCTCAAAGAGTATAAAAGTCAAAAGAAATTTGACTTATAACAGGCTGGCAACTGAAAGCCATGTACTGTCTGTAAAGCACCGGCTAGACTGTGAACCTGGATTACCCAGTCAATGGGGAAACAGGGGAGGGTCCCGGTTGTCGAGAAATAAAGTATATAAACTGTGTTACGGAACTAGTAGGTGCATATATATATTTTACTGCATATAACCAAAGCAAGTTGCTGCGTTAAGGTGTGCATGCCTTTGGGAGCTATCCCGCATGCGCCTGGCGCCAAAATAAACCATGTACCTACTTTATAACTTATTTGCTTTGAGTTATAGAGTTCTTCCACAAATCATGGTTATATGCAGTAAAGAGTTACATATGCATGAAATTTCCCAATATGCCTATACATATTCATAACCTATCCCTGCTTTGTATTAAAATTAGCTCCAAGAAGTCATTTCCATAAACTCCTCCCATCTGCGCTTGCACAGTGCCTTCTGGTGGTAGTCATCGGGGGTCGTGGGGATGAAGGCCGATAACTCCTCTTCATCACCACTAGTTGACCCCCTGCCTTTGTACAGACTCAGCTGCTCCTTGGCTCTTGTCCAAACCACAAGGTCGGTCTCAGCTGGTTTTTGAGACAGGTTCCCCATTTTTGTCAGGAAACATCTTCTGTGAGGGGCCCCGAGACTCCTTGTTTCGGTTAATTTGCACAGTAGTAAGCAAAGACACTCAGCAACATCTATTTTAAAGCGATTAAGCAAGCCCCCATTCTTTCATTCCTGGCTTTAATAATTATGATTGTTTTATTTAGAAATCATTAATATGATAAAGCAAGCCCCCATTCTTCTATCCCTGGCTTCAACCAAGGCAAGTTGCCACGTTGGGGTGTGCATGAGTTTGGTGGGACTACCCCCCCGTGCTGCCCAGCGCTGAATAAACATACCTACTTTATAATCTTACTGATTGTTGTAGTGGGTTTATGTAGCAAGGTTTTGGTAGCAGGGGGCCATAGGAGTGGCTTCTGTGAGAAGAATCTAGAAGCTGCCCCACGTAAGGTAAGGGCCCCACTGCTGACCAGAGCCAAGCCAATAAGCGATGTTGTTTGCGCCTCTGTGAGAGCATATTTAAGACAGGGGGGGGGAAAAAAAAAAAAAAAAAAAAGCTGCCTCACACAGCAGCTGGGAGAGTGAGAGGAGTGAGGAACAGCCTTGCAGGCACCAAGGTCAGTGAAGAAGGAGGGGGAGAGGCGCTCCAGGCGCCAGAGCAGAAGTCCCCTGCGGCCTGTGGTGAGGACCATGGTGAAGCAGGCTGTCCCCCTGCAGCCCATGGAGTACCACGGTGGAGCAGGGTTCCACGCTGCAGCCCATGGAGGAGACCACGGTGGAGCAGGTGGACCTGCACCGACGGAGACTGCGGCCTGTGGAAGACCCCTGCTGGAGCAGATTCCGGGCTGGACCTGTAGCCTGTGGAGAGGAGACCACGCAGGAGCAGGTGACCTGGCAGGAGCTGCTGCCCGTGGGGGATCCAGGTTGGAACAGTTTGCTTCTGAGGGATGGACCCCGTAGTACAGACCCATATCTGTAGCAGTTCTCGAAGAGCTGCTGCCTGTGGGAAGCCCACACAGGATCAGTTTGGGAAGGACTGCATCCCGTGGGAGGGACCCCACAGCACAGGGGATGAGAGTGACTGAGAAGGAGCGGCAGAGATGAGGCGCTATAGACTGACCATAACCTCCTTTCCCCCCTTCCCCTGCGCCGCTCGGGGGGAGGAGGTGGAAGAGGGTGGATGGGGGGAAGGCATTTTTGTTTTTTTTCCTTTGTTTCTCACTTCTCTATCTTGTTAGTAATAGGTAATAAATCTTACTATCTCCCTAAGTCTGTTTTGCCTGTGACTATAATTGTTGAGCGATCTCCTCATCCATATCTCAACCCTTGAGCCCTTTTCATCGTATTTTGTCCCCGTTCCTCTTTGAGGAGGGGGAGTGAGAGAGCGGTTGCGGTGGAGCTCAGCCGCCCACCTGAGTAAAACCACCAATACTGTGGAGTCTGTTTTCCGCGCGTCTCCTTGCTGCTAATCTTCTGACCCTTCCTGTTTTTGACAGACTTCAGCAGTCAAGCCAGTTCTTGCTGGTTCCATTATCTATGCATACAGTCTTTTATTCCCTTATCTTTGGGGTCGTTAACATACAATTGTGCTAGCTAAGACCTAGGAATCAACATCCTTTATCTTGTTCCCTGTCTCAAATTCCCCCTTTTCTTTATCCTAAGGCAAATTCTTTTGCTTATAGCACTCCTCCTTGATTCAAAGTTTTCATAAAATTCTTACCAGTTTCTACATGGTGCTTGATTTGGTTACACTTCCAGGTTTCATAATCATCTAGTCCTTTTATACAGCACCAAAATGCACACTGTACTAATACACAGGTTAAGAATACTAGTAAAAGCATGATCAATATTCCTATAAACAACTGCTTAAGCCAATAAAAGTTGGGTAACCAAGAGGTCAGTTTGTTCCATAATTCTCAAAAACCCCACGAGGTGTCATCTTGAACTGCCTTATGTAAGATCTTGGTCTATTCCCAAATATTTTTTGAGATCAGTCTCAATTCGTCCTGCCTCATTTACATACATACAGCAACAAATATTTATTAAAGTGCATACTCCCCCTTGGGAGGCTAATAAAAGGTCTAGTGCCTAAAACGTTCTTATTGATTTGTTCTAGTTGCTTGCCCAAAACTATAATATGTTGTCATAAATATTGGTTTCCTACTTGTGTTAGATCTTCTCCTTTGTACGGCATTTGGTAAGGCCTGCCATACAATATCCCAAAGGGGCTTAGTTTTTCCTTGATCCCAGGCCTAGTTCTAATTCTAAGAAGTGTCATGGGTAGCGCCTGATACCAATACATATTGGTTTCTTGACATATTTTAGCGATCTGTTGTTTTATCAAATGATTCATTTTTTCCACTTGGCCACTCGCCCCTGGCCTATACGGAGTGTGTAGTTGCCAGTCAATCCCCAGCACTTTGCTGACTTGTTGGGTCAGTTCTGCAGCGAACTGCGGTCCCCTGTCAGATGACATTACTGAGGGTACAGCAAATCTCACTATAATTTCATTCAACAACATTTTGGACACTTCTCTGGCTTTGTTAGTTCTACATGGGAATGCTCCTGGCCATCTGGAAAAGGTGTCTATTAGTACCAACAAGCATCTAAACCCCTCTTTTCTTGGGAGTTCAAAAAAATCAATTTGCTACTGTTTCCCAGGAACATTTCCCTTCTCTATTGTTCCCATTTGGGGTTCGATTCCTGTCTGTGGGTTATTTTTAAGACATATGACACACTGTTTCGATACCTGTCTGACAATTGTTTACAAATTAGGTCCTATCCATTTTCTACTTAAAAACTGTTGTAATATTTCAGCTCCCCAGCATGCTTTATTATGTGCTCCAATTACCATCTAATATAATATGGTATCACGATTCTCCCACCATTTATTTGCGCTAAACCTGTAGGTAACATTTTCCATTTACATCTTCGCAGAATCATCTAGGGTGGAAGAGACCTCCATGATCACCTAGTCCAACCTCTGACCTAACACTAACAAGTCCTCCACTAAACCATATCATATCTAAACGTCTTTTAAAGACCTCCAGGGATGGTGACTCAACCACTTCCCTGGGCAGCCCATTCCAATGCCTAACAACCCTTTCAGTAAAGAAGTTCTTCCTAATATCCAACCTAAACCTCCCCTGGAGCAACTTTAGCCCATTCCCCCTCATCCTATCACAGGGCACGTGGGAGAGTAAACTGTTATAAATTACTCTCAGTCGGAAAAATTTGAATTAAGTCAATCAATTTATTGAGTAAGAGATCAGGAAGCAAAACAGCGCTGGGCGGCCGGGGGAACTCGTGCTCCTCCAAGCGGCACGCAACTTCCCCCCCTTGCAGTCCCTTTTTATCATTCAGTTCTTCCGGGTTCCGCTGCGTCAGTTGTTGCTAGGGGGTCGTCCTGTCCCAGTCACTTCTGTCCCTCTGGTGGTCACACGGATGAAGACAGCCATCCTTCTCTCTCTTTCTTATTCGGTTATATTAGTCCTTGAGACAGGGGAGTACGTTACTGATTTAGCAACCTATTATTTACACAACGTTCTCTCCGCCATGGACCTGAGATATCCTGTCTCTGGGAGATGTCTCAGCATTCCAGCCACTGTTTGAATAACTCCCTTCGTTCCTTTAATGTAGCAAAATAATGAACAAACATTCTTGCCGTCTATCACATAAACCAACCCCCACCTTGCTACAGCCTCCTTTCAGGTACCTATAGAAAGCGATAAGGTCGCCCCTGAGCCTCCTCTTCTCCAGGCTGAACAACCCCAGCTCCCTCAGCCGCTCCTCGTAAGACTTGTTCTCCAGACCCCTCACCAGCTTCTTTGCCCTTCTCTGGACTCGCTCGAGCACCTCCATGTCCTTCTTGTAGTGAGGGGCCCAAAACTGAACACAGTACTCGAGGTGCGGCCTCACCAGAGCCGAGTACAGGGGGACAATCACCTCCCTAGACCTGCTGGCCACGCTGCTTCTTATGCAAGCCAGGATGCTGTTGGCCTTCTTGGCCACCTGAGCACACTGCTGGCTCATATTCAGCCGACTATCAACCAGTACTCCCAGGGTCCTTCTCGGCCAGGCAGCTTTCCAACCACTCATCTCCCAGCCTGTAGCTCTGCTTGGGGTTGTTGCTCCCCAGGTGCAGGACCCGGCACTTGGCCTTGTTGAACTTCATACAGTTGACCTCAGCCCATCGGTCCAGCCTATCCAGATCCTCCTGCAGAGCCTTCCTACCCTCGAGCAGATCAACACTTCCCCCCAACTTGGTGTCATCTGCATGCTTACTGAGGGTGCACTCAATTCCCTCACCCAAGTCATCAATAAAGATACAAAAACAAAAGCAAGGCTGGGGCTCCTAGACCAAGCTGGCACCGCAGAAGGCCCCTGGGGAAGGAGCAGTGGCTGCTTTCCCAGGGTCACCTCAGCCTACAGGCAGAAACATGCTGTCACCTGTCCCAAGGCACAGTCCATGGGTGAGCCGCACTCTTCCACTTTTTCTTCTCTGCAAGCAGAGACGCAGCAAACAATTTTACTTCCTGTCCATCCACACAAGCACCTTTTCCTGTGCTTTTCTGCCATAAGCATGGTGCTGCCTGCCTCTCTGGGTTCCTGCACCCCAAACCTCATGCTGGGCTCTACAGCCTGAGCTCAGGAGCTGCTGGTGCCTCTGTGGATCCAGTGATCCCAACTGAGCTCAGCACACAGCCTTCATTTAGCAACCATTGCCTTCCCAGTGGCAGGGTCAGCTCTGGCCCCCCTGGCCGAGGGGACGGGGGCTATTGCACCACGCCAGCTTTGCTCCACTTCCTGCGATCGTGCAGTTTCTCCTTACAAAAGCAGAAGTGGGAGCAGACAACAGCTCCTTGCACTTCCTCCAAGGGAAGTTACTCAGTTCTGCTGTGCTAAGTGCCACTGTGCATGGCATGGTGCTACGGGCCTGCTGCTGTCACTCCCTGCACAAGGGGGGGGCATGCATGGGTACTGGCAACACCTGTTTGTCCCAAACTGTTTCCAGGGTGTTCACGCATCCCCAGTCTCTGCTAGACTGGGAGTGGGGCTCCTGCACTTGGGGGTACTTCTGTGATACTCCCAGACCCTTGCCCAGCCTCACCTGGTCAGCCCAGCCCCAGACTGAAACGACCATGGAGGGCACAGTTACACAGAGAGCATATTTTATTTCCACTTCATTAACAATGAGACGTCCTCACCGGCTTAGATCTGAAGTAGGGCAAGGAGAGGTACTCAGCAGGTACCGCTGGGCTGTACTGCAGGAAGGACACCAAGCCTCAGCTTACAGAGCAGCTCCTGCACCCTACAGAGCAGCTAGAGCCAACTGACTGCCTCACTGCAAAGCTTGGCACAGCTCCGCACCCAGCCTGCGGACAGGAAAGCTTTCAGAAGAGCAAGAGGCTTTGCAGCTCTTGGGTCTGCTCCCCTAGTAGCCTTGCTCCTTCTCCCCAAGGGGCAGAAGCCTGGCTTCAGGCTGTGGAAGAAAAGCTCAGCCCCTGCGAAGGGAACTGGCTCACACAGCTTGGGAATCCCCAACACCTCCTCTAGCCAGGCCAGCAGCAAGCCCAGGGCTCAACAGCTACCAGAAACGGGGGAAGCATAGGGGCTGTCGCAAGGGCAGGACCACTGCCTGTCACTGAAGGTCACTATCCAGCTTGCCCTCCATACCATAGCCCTTCCCCAGCCCAGGGGGAAGGGAACAAAGCTCCCAGAGCTTCCCACCCCATCTCGGGCAGGCTCCTGTTACAGATACACAAAGCAGGGTGTAGGAATAGATCACCTGTAAAATGATTCCTCTCTGGTAAACCCTGAGCTGCCAGCAATCGGGAGATGATTTAAAAGTGTTTGCTTTGGCAGATTCTCTGTTGACACAGCTCTGCTTGTCCCTCCCTGACAGGGTGCCCTGCCTCACCCTGGTAGGCAGCAAGCAGGAGGTGAGGGTCACATCTCATCGGCATGGTGCTGCTGGATGACAACAGTGGCAGCGTGCTCCACCCACTCCTGACTCTTGGCTTTCCACGGCACCAGCACCTCCAAGTGCAAGGGGTCATTCCAGGAGCACTGCTCCTGTGGCTGGGGACGGCTCAGCTCGGAGCCTGCTGTCGCAGGAGGGTCAGAGGATGAGTTGCTGTTGAATGCAGATCTCAAATCAGGCTTGGGTGGACTCTGCCCCTCTTCCTGTGACTGACTAAGGCTGCCCAACAGTGAGGTGTCCTCAGGCTCGGGGCTGAGCCTCTCCAGCGCAGCTTCCTCCTGCCTGCTGTGTGCTGTCTACCAAGCCTGGTTCGGGAACTTGTGAATCTGCCGCAATAGCGCTGCAAGAGGGAGAGCTGCCTCGTCATTCCCACCTTGAGAGCAGGATCCGTCAACCTCTTGCAATGCTACTAAGCACAGGCCACCACTGAGCCCGTGAGAGAAGAACAAACTGTTCAACCAGGGCTGCCTCCTCCCAGGGAGGTGGGGAGAGGATGCTTCACAGCAGCCAGGCCCGAGCACAGCCTGCGCTCCAAGTGACAGCGGATCTGGGCAGTTCTGATATCACCCCTAAGCTTGGGCACGCCTCTGCAACAGGGCTGGGGAAAGGTCTGGAACTGGACTGAGAAAGGGAAGACAAACCATACACTCATCATCAGCAAGGGGCTCTTGGGTTGGAAGTGTCTGAGAATTTGGGCTCTGTGGGAAGTGCTCTGCCCTGGAGGGCAGCACTTTCCCTGGAACCATGCTCAGCCCCCTGGGCACTCACCTCCAAGCTCTGGCTGCAGCCCTCTGCTCCCAAACGAGTAGAAGCTGGGCGAGAGAATGAGGCAGGACAGAACCAGGACCTGGAAACAAGATCAGCAGAGCTCTCAGCAAAAGGATGTGAAAAGGCATTACTGGCAGCAATAAACACCTGTATCCCAAACTTATGGGGACAGCTGAGACCCCTTCCCAAACACTGGGGCTGAAGCCACTCACCATGACGCAGGTACTCAATGTGGTCATTTTGGTGGTGGTGGACTGTCTCACCAAGGCCTGCAGTTTGTGCAGCTGCTCAAGCACAGACCTGAAGGAATGCAGGCACGGCAGGTTAGCGCAGCAGTTGATCTACAAGCTGCGCACCCCTCCTCCCCTTTTGCAGCCAGTGACAGACCACAATCCCAAGCAGAGGAACAACCTTCCCCACCACATCTCCTGCCACATCCAACAAAGAGAACTCTGCTTCTGCAGGAACTGCACCTTCTTCTGCAGCTCGTGGTTCTGAGCTGTGCAGGCTGCCACCCTGCCTGGGACAGACAAACAGCATGGGGGAAAAAACAGAGAATCATAGAATATCCCAAGTTGGAAGGGACCCCACAAGGATCATCAGGTCTGCTCGCTTTCTGCCCATGGTGGCAAGACCCCAGCAGCAGCACAGCACAGCTGCTGTGTACCCATACCTGTTTTCCAGGCCATCCACATAGATCTTCTTCCTGCGATGACTGTCCTGGGCTGACTACTTGTTCAGATCTTTTGGCACACTTTCTTCAGAAGCTGCTCCTCAGCCTGCAAGAGCCATTTCTCATTAGCAGCCACCTCAAGGTGACGGCAGCATAGCCCTTACAAATCCTGCATAGCACTCAACCTTGCTTAGAAAGGCAGAAACCTATGTATTTTTGTCCTCTGCTCTTCCCACACCAGTGAATGAACTGCACAAGCTGCAAGGCAAACTCTGGCCTGCTGATAATACTGGCAGTTTCCCAGTATACCAGAAAAGCAAAGCACACTGAAAGAAGATGAAAAGCATGCAGGTCATGAGCCACCAGGCAGGTGGGAAAAAGGCTGAAAGCACTTGTAGTGTAACTGCCTCCTGCAATCAGTCACAAGGGGGTGGGGAGACTGAGAGCAGCCAGGGCCCTGAAGGAAGGAACAGGACCCTGAGCCCTGCCATACACTGCCCCGTCGAGGCACCGTCCTACATTTTCAGCGCTGAAGCATTTGAGGAATCCAAGTCTGTTTGGGAGTGACGGGCTGCAGCGAGGACTCACTTTGGTCGGTGGCAGACAGGTTGGTAATGAAACACCTTCTTTCTCCAGGAGTTGCCTCTCTTTATCACTCAGCATCAGCTCTGGGAAGTCAGGCTGGAAAACAGCAGAAATATACCTACTGAGAATCCAAAGTAAAGGGAGGGGGATCCACCCCAGGGCAGAGAAGGCATGCAGAACCAGGATAAGCTCTCCCAAAGCACTAGCACGCTTTCCCCAAAGATATCCCTCAAAGTAGCCAAGACTAGAAAAAACGGGAGATGAGTAGCAAAGGCTGAGCCCACCACCACACGCTTCCTTAGGCACAGCAGTTGGTACCTGCATGGTGGCTCTAGGCATGAGCTGGGGTCCGGCATCCACATCAATGGCAATTGGGAAACTGGAGCTCTGTTCCAGTGCCGCAGTTGTGCTTTCCAAACCCATCCATGTCTCTGGGGAAGGAAAGGAGAGTCAAGCTCTGGGCCTCAGTGAAGCAGCACAAACACCTCACCAGCCAGATTTGAGTAGCGTGAAATTGCAATTTTATGGCAGCAGAAAGCCATGAAACTTGTCTCTCCATTGCTACTTTGTGCTCCCACACAAAACCTCTGTGTCAGGGTGCTTTTCTGCTAGGCACAGCACTGCCTGTAGCTAGGACAGAAAGAACCCCCCCACATCACTTACCAAAGTCAATGGAAACATCTCCTTCTGCCAGATCAGCCCTCATGCTTTCCAGTGCAGGCCAGTCTTGATGGAGGGAATAACTCTGATCAAACTACACAATATCCAAGCTCTGAGGGCTGCTGGCAAAGTCACTGCCAGGGCTATGGGACAGATTCTGATCCTCAGAAATGTCGCTGTCACTGTCAGCAGATGAACAGCCCTGCAGTGGGCCTGGTTCATTTTCACAGGGGCTCAGCATGTGGCTGATGAAGTCATCCATCTCCTTGTTTAGGAGCTGTGGAGAAAAGCCTTCTGCTAAGCAGGGAGCCAAACCCAGCAGCCTCCAGATTCCTGCAGAACTCACCTTGGGCCCTGGCAGGCCCCAGTCCTCCAGCAAGAGGTTCTCCTCCCCTAGGTCTGCAGTGCCGTGAGCGTCATTGCTCAGGAGAAAGCCAAGCAGGTCCTTGTCTGCCAGGGCAGCCAGGTCCTCTGGGCATGCCATCTGAACGAGACACCCACAGTGAGCCCCAGGCCTTTGGTGGTGGTGCCGCTGAACACAAAGGCACCTGGGACCCCGAGGAGCTTTTAGGCCACGCAGACTGGTGCCCCGGAGGGAGGAGGAAAAAGGAAAAGCGAAGCAGGAGGGGGCAGCCCCGGGCCAGCAGCAGGGCGTCAGGCGTTGGCAGAGCAGTGAAAGAGAGTGAAGAGCAGGGCCAGCCAGGCCTCTATGCCCCAGCAGCATGCACAGGGCGGACAGCAAGCGACCAGGCTGACAGAAGAGCCGCGAGCAGGCGGGCGGGCGCGCCCTCCCCAACCGCGGAGCCGCCAAGTGAACGAGAACAGTCCCAACCCAGTCCCCATCGCGGGCCCAGTCATAGCCTCACCTCGACGTTGCATCCACCACCCGCCAGTGACGCCACCGCCCTCCCAGCAGCCCTCACGCAGCGCCAGGCGATCCCGCCTCGCCTCGCTTCACTCCGCCCCCCGGGTGACGTAGCGGCGCGAGCCCCGCCATTGGCTGATAGCACGGGAGCGCGCGGCGAAGCGGGAGCTGTCCGCGGGCGGTAGCAGCGAAGTGGGGGTGGGCGCGGTACCGGGCTGTTGGGGACGCCCGGTGGGAGATCATGGGCGGCGATGCGCGGGGACTGAGGCCACCGCACTGCGCCGCTCCGCCCGGTGGCGCATGGGGCCTGGCGCATGCGCGGCGTGGGCCGGCGGGGCGGGAAGCGGGCGGTGCCGCCCCGCTGCCGCACAGCCTCGGCGGGCCTGGCGCGCCGCTCTCGCTCGTGCACAGGTACGGGGCCGGGGGCGTGGGCGACGCGGCCTCGCCTAGCGCGGGAACCCCTTACTGGGAGGGTCCCGGTGCTCCGGGACATCCCTCATTTCTCCCCCCGGTTTGGGGCTGGGCCACGCCGCAGCGCGGTGACCCCGTCGGCGGGTGGACCCCTGGGGCGGGAGCCGCTGTACCGGGGACTCTAAGGGCTGGGGGAGAGTGGGGCGAGGAAACGTGCGGCCGCTCCTCGTCTTGCCCTGGGCTCACGGGGAGGCTCGCGGCTGCGTCCTGCTTTCCCGGACCCCGAATCAGCAGCACCCAACGGTGTGGCCTTGATCCCACATAGGACGCGGGGTGAGGCTGGGGCTGCGGCCGTGGCTGCATTTCCCCTTCCGGTCCTTTGAACCAGCCAATGGCATCAGCCCCATATTTGGTAGCAGTGCTGCCGCTCGATGACCCCGCCGGGGGCTGGTGGCAGAGTGGGAGCAAGCACCTGTAGCACCCACCACGACTCCAGATGGAGAGGAGGAGGAGGAGGAGGAGGAGGAGGAGGAGGAGGAAGAGGAAGGCTTCACCCTGTCTGACAGCAGAGACCAGCTGAGAAAGAAGAAACAGAGTGCATCAGCTGTGGGGCTGTCATCTACCTCTGCCACCACCAGCAGCTCCATGCCACTGTCACAGCAGGGATGTCTCCATGTTCTGGCACTTCCAGCCCCATGAAGCCACGCCTCTGCTATGGGCACAGGCGCTGGGCTGGGCCAGTTGATTTTCTGTTTCTTCTGGGCTAAAAATTAACTTTGCATCACCGCACAAATCCTTGCGTCAAGGCAGAGCTGCAGCTTGCAGGCGTTGCAGTGGTGCCTCAAGACCTAGCCATACATGTGGCCTAGCAATTGCTTTGCCTTCTCTGAGATTAAAAGGAAGAAAAACAACCACAACCACAACAAAAAAAAAAAGAATTCTAGACCTTCCCAGCTGCTGCAGGCTGCTCCTGTTCTTGCATCACCACCCAAACCTCCACAGGAGGCTTTGGAAGAGTGGCAAGGCTGAGGCTGGCTGTGGACCCCAGGCAGAAGGGCTGGGAAAATTTCCTGCAGCCAGGGCTGGGCCCCGCCTGGTGCAGGGCCTTTCCCAGGGACAGTTCAGTGTGGTGGTAACACCCAGAGCCTCCTTCAGCACCAGTGTAGTGAAAAGAGAGAAATCTGTTTGTTTGATAAAGGTCTGCAGCTCCTGGAAACTTGCCATCAGTGTGCTGTGGAGGCTGTCTTCAAGCACAGCCTCTGGCGTCACAAAAACCCCATAGGGCTTTATATTTTTTATTATTATTATTGTTAATGTAAAACTTTCCCTGTACCTGTTATTGCAGCAGTACTCTCAGGTCAGTTGACAGAATTGCATCAGTTATGTACAGGATGGAAAACTCGCTCCCGGGGCCAGTGGCCCCTGCTGGGGTGCGGGAGGTGGAGGGACAGCAGGCATCTACTGCTGGTGGGGCTGTGTCACGGAGGAAGAGCTCGCAGCAAAATGCAGAAGTGCCTTCAGCTGGCCATACCGCTGCTGCACTGGCATATCTGCCTTTGCATACCAGCAAGCGATTGCTGACTTGTTTGCTTTCCCTGCAGCGTAGTCAGTGCAGAAATGTGGTGTGCATTTGTCAAGTTTTTTTTCTCCTTTTTATTTGTTCTTTTTTTTCCCCCTTCCTGAGGGATGGCATGAGGCTGGCTGTCCTCTTCCATCACTTTGCACTTTGTCGTTGTGGCTGTTTTGTGCCCACTGTAACACCAGCGCTGCAGCCCCTCTGCCCAATGTTCAAGGTGCCCCCGGTGCTGGCTTGCTCTGGGGGGACAGCACCAGTGTCACCAGCCTGGAGCCTCCAAAATGTTCCTGCAGCTTCAGCATGGCAGCAGAACCATGCTCTGGAATGACTCCTGTTGCTTTTCGATTGAAACGCAGACATGCCCACACCTGTCCCTGACGTGGCACCCCGAGGCAGAAGCCACCTGGGGCTTCACCACCGCATGGCCCCAGCTTGGGCGCTGTGTCTGGAGGAGGCACCCAGACAGATTTGCAAACCTCACGTGATGAGCCACCACCAGATTGCTCTGAGGTTTGAGATGTGCTGCTTTAAATAGCAGAGACCACTTCTGCTTTAGAGACTGATGGGAGCAAAGCTCGGCTGCCGGAGCATAAAGCGCTTTCTCAAAACATGGAAATAGCACTGAACCATCTCGCTTGCCTCTGGCTACTTGCTTGATGTTTTAAACTTGTCCATAAGTGTCTGCAGCATTACGTCTGGTGTGAAGTGGTAACGCCAAGTACAAGTATCCTTTCCCCCCTAAGCCCTCGGTGCCTCACTTGTTGCAAGGCAGCACTCTGCTTTCAGTGAGGCATGAGGCTGCTGGTGTTGGCCACGTGTAGCTGCTGGCAGTCGTGGAGGACCTGTGGGTCTGCACTGAGCTGGAAGAGTGCGCGTGGCATGAAGCTGCCCCTATCCTGCTGTAAAATGGTGTGTTTCCTATCTGGCGCGTGTTCCAGCTTGCCCTGCAGAGTATTACATTCCTCCAAAAACTGAACTCACTGTTTTTGTCAAAAAGCTCAAGAGTTTGGCTGCTGGGATGGTCATCATGCTGGTGGCCTCACAGCATGGCTGGAAGGGTTCCTGCCTGCTCGCACCATCATTTTTTGCTCTATCACCATGTTTCCTTTGCAACGTCCTAGTTTGGGCTGGGATAGAGTTAATTTTATTGTGCTATGTTCCTCTTGGTCCTGGTCCCTGTCCTGGAGACAGCATGTCCTTTCCCCAGGGCGGCTCAGGGACAGAGATGGAAAGCAGCCCTGTGCTCAGCTCTGGAATATTTTTAGATATAGAGAAGATGACAAACACCAGCCCGCTGACTGTAGCAGCCCACCCTGCCTGTGAAACGCTCAAAAAGCCCCTTCCAGTGCTGGCTGCTCCTCGTCCACACCACACCACAACCTGCCCAGTGTGGGGACTCATCTTGCCCAGGGGCTGCAGGGCAGGGTGTGTGCACAGGGGCCCCGCTTGTGTTGCATTCATAGTTGGTGGGGGCCGAGGGCCTCTGTGAGGGCTCCTGCAAGCAGCATTGCCAAACGGCTCAGGAATGCACAGCTGGAGTGGCTCCATGTGCTGGCGGAGGTGACACCGCGCTCCTCCCGCTCAGCCTCGGGCAGACGTGGTGTGCATCCACCAGGATTCGTGCCTCCTTCGGCCAGCTGCGCCTTGAGGGAGCCTAGAGCGGGTCAGCCCCAACGGAAGCCAGCAGGCTCCAGAGGGCAGGGGAAGGAGCATGGGGTCAGGGGCACTGCTGAGCGGGGCAGGGATGGGCAAGTTGCCCCTCAGCAGTGGGGCAGAGGCTTGCGTCGAACAGGGGAGCGCTGAGAGCTGGATCCTGCCCCAGCATCGCCTGTGCCCCCTAGCGCAGGTGTCCCTATCTCCTCCCCAAGAGCTCTGCGCCCCCAGGAAGCACGCACGGGGTTTCCGGGCTTGGCACCTTGGGTTGCCCACGTGGGACCACTGCTCAGCCCTGATAGCGGGGCTGGACACTACTGGCCTTGGGTCAAAGCGGGGTTTTCCTCTTGCAGCTTCTGTGTCATGGTAGTTATAATTAAAACCCCTTCTGTCATGCTGTCCCACCTTATCTCGCCATGCTGCTGGCACATGTTTCCTCCTCGCTGTTGGTTGAGGGCTGCGGCCACTCCTGCACATGAACAGAATCCGCTCAGTGATGGTCCTGGCCAGAACACCAGACCACCCTTGCGTGTAGTGAGGTGATGAGTGAAGAGCTTCATCTGAAGCCCTTGTGTCCATGAAGGACCTTCACAGTTTCCACCCGTCCCTTGCCTGGTTGGGGAGCCAAGCCCTAATTTCTGCTCCCCCACTGCCATGTCCAGGCATGTATGGTGGAGTGGGCACACACATCTCCTTCAGCTGAGAAGATCTCAGCCACCATCATGTCCCCGGAGTATGCATGGGGGCCTGACAAGGAGAGCTGACCCAGTTGTGTCCTCTGGCAGGTGACGCAGGAGTGGGGACAGTCCAGCCACCACCATGGTTGCCCTCTCGCTGAAGATCAGCATTGGCAATGTGGTGAAGACGATGCAGTTCGAGCCCTCCACCATGGTGTACGATGCCTGCCGCATGATCCGGGAGCGGGTGCCCGAGGCACAGATGGGACAGCGTAAGTCCACGGTGCGGCCGGTCACCGAGCCCCAGTGACCCTGTCTCGGCCGTGTGGTGCAGGGACAAGGCTCTGCCCTGCTCTTGGGCTCATCCCCTGTCCTCTCCTGCTGCCCGGTCTCTGCTTTCCCAGCTGCATCTCCTTTTTCTTCTTTTCATGCCCCTGGAACTGCCCTAAACAGCCTCTCACCTGCCTGGGACAGGCTTCCTTTAGGCACTGGTAGGCACTGGTATTTTCAGGACACAAAGTCCCCCTCCCACTACTGCAGCTTTGGACAAGCCAAATTTATTTCAGGCTGTTCACAACCTGTTGTTGCTCAGCAAATGGCTGTTCAGTCCCCTAAAAAAAAAAAAAAAAAGATATTTCACAGCCTCCCTTTCCTGTTTCATCCCCACACAGGCCTGGGTTTCTGCACCCAGAAGAGTAGCAATGGGGTACGTGTTGGGTGCTCCCCATGGCATGGGCAGAGCAAGGTTCAAGGGAGAGGAGTCCCTGCTAGGCACCACCAGGGGCAAAGAAACTTGATTCTGAACCTCAGAAGCTTTTGTGCAAAGCAGGGTTTTTGTTGGAGCCAGTACATCCGACTAGTGTTTGGTGCACAGTCCTCATCCATGAAGATACTCTCATGTTCATCCAAGCACCATGGCTGCTTTTGGAGGTCTGGAGACCTTCCCTTGCATGCAGCGATGCCAGTATACACAGGTGTTGCTGGACAAAGCATTGCAGGTCCTGCTCTGCCAGCACGTTGGGAGAGGTTGCTCTGATATCGCTGCTTGGCCTGGAGAGCCCTTTGCTGGGTGGACAGGCTCCCAAAAATGAAGGCAGTGTCCCTGCCATGCAGGGTTGTGGTCCCAAAAAGCTCCGAGAGGAGCTGACTTGACCTACATGCTCAGGGTGCAGATTGTCACCTTGTAAGGTTGCTTGCTTAAAAATAGGTAAGTAAGAATAACTGATAGTTCCTGCAGCCTGAAAAGTGTTCCCCTTGATCTCCTCTGCGCCTCGATGCTCCCCGTCAGTGTGCTTTCAGAGCACGGGACCAAAGCTCGGGGCTCTTTGGTCTCCCTCATTTATGCCTGGGACAAAATGTGGGGGCTCAGGGCGGTAGGAGAACGCATGGGAAGTGAAATACTGGTCAAGCTCTTTGAGCCTGCTCCTTGCCTGTCTTGTCTCCTCTCTCCTGCATGTATTTGTTAAGCTGGCCAAGGCTAGGTGGGTTTGAACAGCTGCAGTGCTCCCAGCGGGTCTTCATACACCATATAAGTTAACTTTTCCTTTCTTGGGAAATATATAGCCCTCCCCGGTGGCTCTCCACGAGGCTGTGACGTGCTGGTGCGCCGCTACCTCGCTGAGCTTTTTCAGCTCTAATATCTCCCTGCTGCTGTCAGACTCAGAATTAAGCTGATGACAAACAACCTCACAATGCAAGTTGTGCCCTGATGATTCCTGTGGCCCTCCACCGAGCCCCACATTGGGCAGGGATTGGCCACAGCCTGGGGACCATGGGAGGAGGAGGAGGGGAAGGCTACGACATCTGGGAGCAGCGGATTCCTGGTGGAGCAGAGGAAATGCCTTCTTGCTCTGTGTGACCACAGCTTTCAGTTTCGGAGGAGGGCTGGGTGTTTATACAGATCCTCAGCCAATGCATTTCCTGCCCCTGGGCCCAAGCCAAGCTGCTCTAAGGGGCAAGGAGAAAACCTTAAAGGGAGCTGCTCGTGCCCGAGTTCCTGTGTGGTTGCTCACCGTTTTCCCTAGAACAGCTGGAGCTCAAGCTTGCTGGAAACAGGACTGAGCTCAGCACTGCTGCTCCTTGCTGCCTCCCCTTCCCCACTACCGTGCCCCCAGCCCTCCCAAAGCATTTGGGTTGCAATTTTGGGAACCTCGGATATAGATCTTCCATTTATCTGTTTTTACCTCGTCTCTAGCTCAGAGCTCTTCTTTTCCTATTTGATCCTTGCAGCTGTTGTTTCTCTTTGCTGCCCCTACCTAGTAGCACTTGTGGATCCCTTTTTGAGCTGCTCTTGTGTTTTGTCACCTTTAGCAGGGCCCTGTTAATTAAATCTGAGCACACCCTGCCCATGTCCCCCAGCAAACCCATCCTGAGCGTGCTTTCCTGCTCTGCTCCTCTCTCTCTCTGGACCGGGAGAGGGGTCCTAAGCCCCTGGGCCAGGCGTTACTCAATTCCCCTGTTTTTGGCCTGGGTTTTGTGTCTGAAATGCAGCATCCCCACATGCTCTGTGCTGAGCTGCCGTGCTGGGCTCAGGCGTGAGCTTCCAGCTCTGCTTTTGCCCTTTTTCGGGAAGTGCCTCTCCCCTCCTGAGCTAAGGATCCGGACAAGCTGCTCAGTTTTCAGAGCTTTAGAATTATCCTCTTAAAACTGGCTTTGAAAATAGTTTTGTTTGTTTGTTTGTTTGTTTTTAAACAAACACACCAGCCTCCCTGGTTCTCCTGTTCTGTTTAGCAGGATCCTCAGCACAGCATGAGGTGGGCAGGCACAGGGCAGCTCAGGAATTTCCCCTTCCCTGCCAGCAACGCCCGCTTACAAAACCAATGACCAGCCGAGCAGCTGCTGGAGGGGAAGAAAAGGGCTTTTCCTGGGCCAGAGCCTGGTGTGGTGCTGGCTTCTTAAAACAAGAACACTGGGGCTGTCCCTGGGCTCCAGCAGCAGCAGACCCACCCAGTACCCCCGCCCAAGCTGGCAGGATTTACAGAATATCAGTTCTGCACTAATTCACCATCTCTGAGACCTTGTAAACCTCCAGCATGTTCTCTTCCAGCCTGCTCCTCCACAAAATGAGGAGTGCCAGCTTCTTCAGTCCCTAGTACCGGTAGCGGCTGCTCCTCCTGGTCCATCATTTTAGCTGCCCCTCTCGATGCCCTCTGCCTTGTTCCCAGCACCCTTCCTGATGATGCCCAGCATTTTATCATCATGTTTTGGCTGTTATGTTTCACACCAAAGATTTTAGAGAGCTGTCAAGCACAACTCCAAGCTCTTCCCTCAGTTGTGACTGTCACCTCCGAGTCAGCATTGCGTAGGCGTGCTTTAGATGAATTTTCCTGTGGATAAATAGATGTAAAACACCTACCCTAACGCTCGTTTGCCAGCTTTTTGCCCACTCAGGCTTTCCCCCTGCTCGTGGCAGTTGTGGCTGCTTGCTGCAGCATACAGGGTGCTGCTGTGCTGTGCGCACTGGCCTCATCCAGCCCGGGGCTATGCTGACAGAGGCTCTCTCTGTTTTCCAGCCAACGATTTTGGGCTGTTCCTCTCGGATGAAGACCCAAAGAAAGGGATCTGGCTGGAGGCTGGGAAGGCTCTGGACTACTACATGCTCCGCAATGGGGTAAGCATCCAGCGTGCATTGGGCGTGCCTACCCCGCGGTCAGCGGGAGCTGTGGGTGCTTTGGTGGGATGCAGGTGTCCAGTGCTGCTGCTGGGAGCTGTGCTGGCTGTGCCTGCAGGACACCATGGAGTACAAGAAGAAGCAGCGGCCCCTGAAGATCCGCATGCTGGATGGGACGGTGAAAACAGTCATGGTTGATGACTCCAAAACCGTCACAGACATGCTGATGACAATATGTGCCCGAATCGGTGAGAGGATGGGCAGCGGTGTCGGGGAGGAAGGGAGGTGGTGAGGGACAGGAGGGTCGTCGGGGAGGGGAGCGGCACCAGCTCGGTTCCATGCACTCCTGCAGGCATCACCAACTACGATGAGTACTCCCTTGTTCGTGAGATCATGGAAGAGAAGAAGGAGGAGGTCACCGGCACCCTGAAGAAGGACAAGACCCTGCTGCGGGATGAGAAGAAGATGGAGAAGCTCAAGCAGAAGCTGCACACGGATGACGAGCGTATGTGCCGGCGAGTGCTGGGGATGGAGTCAGCCCGAGGAGGGGGCAGAGGGGATGGGAGCAGGGCCTCCTGCCTGGGTGTCTGTCCATCCCTGCTCATGCTCTGCCATTGCCTGCAGTGAACTGGCTGGATCACGGCCGGACCCTGCGTGAGCAAGGCATCGATGACAACGAGACGCTGCTGCTGCGACGCAAGTTCTTCTACTCCGACCAGAACGTGGACTCGCGAGACCCCGTGCAGCTCAACCTGCTCTACGTGCAGGTACAGTGCCTGGCACAGGTGTGCCTTGCTCCGCTGCCCTGTACCAGCCCCGTCAGGGCTCACAATTGAGGTTTTTGGCCAGGAGCAGCCATAGGGAGTATTTCAGGATGCTCAGTTACATCCTCAGTGCCGGCATGGATCCCGTCTGGTGTGGAAGGCAGCAGGGCAGATCCCGGTGTCTTCTCTTCCCACGTAGGCTCGGGATGACATCCTTAACGGTTCCCACCCCGTCTCGTTCGACAAAGCGTGTGAGTTTGCTGGCTACCAGTGCCAGATCCAGTTTGGGCCACACAACGAGCAGAAGCACAAGCCAGGCTTTCTGGAGTGAGTGTCCTGGGGGTGTCAGCGCCTCTGCCAGCATCCTCCCTTAGTGCCTGCGCTGATTCACAGCCCCTGGGGCTTCGTCATCCTAGAGGGCGGAGAGGTGGCTCTAAGGAGAAGTCTTTTGGGTCCTGGAATTGTCATTAGTGCAGCGACCTCTCCTACATCCTTCCTCTTCCCAAAAACTCTCTGCACTGGCAAGGGTTTGTCCGAGGCTCTGCGCTGGGCGTCTTCATAGGCGAAATGGAATGGCTTCAAGCTGTGCTCTTACAGCTGATTTTGCTGTCTTTTGGCAGACTCAAGGACTTCTTGCCCAAGGAGTACATCAAGCAGAAAGGGGAGCGCAAGATCTTTATGGTATGTGCAGGGCAGAGTGGGGAGAGCCTGGGAAGGCTGTGATGAGGGGGAGGGGCAGCATGGTGTCACAGCCCGGGGACCATGGATCTGGCCTGATGTCCTCTCATTGTTGCTACAGGCCCACAAGAACTGCGGGAACATGAGCGAGATCGAGGCCAAAGTTCTCTACGTGAAACTTGCCCGTTCCCTGAAGACCTACGGGGTTTCCTTCTTCCTGGTCAAGGTAGAGCAGTGGCACCCCAGCCCCACTTTTCATGTTAGCTGGCCAAAATTCCCTTTTTCCAGCATCCCTTCATCATTCCTGTCTCCATCCACTCCTCACCCCAACCCACATTGCTCCAGCTTTCCTTGTGTCCTGCCCCTTATTTTGGCTTCCGTGTTTCCTTCTCACTCCTTGGTTCATGCTTTTCCCCGTGTCCTTTTCAAGACCCACACTGCAGTTGTCATCATCTGGAAGCGTGGCCTTGGGGGTGTTTGCTAGCTACGCGAGGCTGTGGGGCGAGCGAGCTTTGGGACAGCCCCACACACCTTTGTTCTGGCCCACAGGAGAAGATGAAGGGGAAGAACAAGCTGGTGCCGCGGCTGCTGGGGATCACCAAGGAGTGCGTGATGCGTGTGGATGAGAAAACCAAGGAAGTGATTCAGGAGTGGAGCCTGACCAACATCAAGCGCTGGGCAGCCTCTCCCAAGAGCTTCACCCTGGTAGGGGCCAGCTCCAGCCCTCACCCCTCCGCTTGTCCCCTGAGTGCTTCCCCTCCATGGGGATGCCTTTCCCTGCTCCCCCTGCCTTTCCTGATCCCAGGATGGGTGGATGGAGGGGCTGAGCCCCATTCCTGGCACAGTGGCTGGCCACGGGTGCTTAGTGCATACCAGAGGGGCTCAGGACGGGTGCCAGCATCCTGCAACCCTGTGCCGTGCTGTTGCAGGATTTTGGAGATTACCAGGATGGCTACTACTCTGTGCAGACAACGGAGGGAGAGCAGATCGCCCAGCTGATTGCTGGCTACATCGACATCATCCTGAAAAAGGCGAGTGCCTGGGTGTGTGGGGAGCCTGCCTACAGCCAGCTCCTCTCCTTGGGGTGGTGCAAGGTGTCCCTTGGGCACGCAGTGCTGCTGGGGGGGCTGGGGACATCCCATGGGGCTGGCAGGTACCCCAGACTGGGCAGCAGTGGGGAGGCTGGGAGGCGCGTGCTGGCTGACGTGTTTTCTCTTCACCTCCACAGAAAAAGAGCAAAGACCACTTTGGACTGGAGGGGGATGAGGAGTCCACCATGCTGGAAGACTCAGTGTCTCCAAAGAAGTAAGTCTGCTGGGCACGAGCCAGCTACCGAGCAGCATGCCGTGCTGCATGCCTGCAGGAAAGCTGCAGCCCCCCAGCATCCCATGGGCATCCTTCACCCTTAGGGGCTCGTACACAGCCTTGTGGGGAGCAGCCACGCTGCTGGTCCGGGGAGGAGGTTCCTCCGAGCACTCCCGGGTCTAGCTGCTGTTTTTCCCCTTTGCAGGTCGACTGTGCTGCAGCAGCAGTTTAACTGTGTAGGCAAGGCGGAGCTGGGCTCGGTCGCCCTGCCAGCCATCATGCGCACAGGGGCTGGGGGGCCCGAGAACTTCCAAGTGGGGGCGATGCCCCAGGCCCAGCTGCAGATCACCAGTGGCCAGATGCACCGAGGGCACATGCCACCCCTGGTAAGTACTCCCGGTGCCCACTGCAGGGTGCGGACACTGAGAGGTACCTGTGGAGCTCATGCAGACCCATCCCTCTGGCCAGGTGTTAGCTTGCTGTCAGGAAGAGCAGGGGCTCCATGTGGTTGGCCTGGTGTGCTTGCTGGCCTTCAGTGTCCTCCCACAGCCACTCCACAAACTCTTGCTTCCACCCTGGCATCCTCCCCTGGCCAACTGCCCCAGCCTTCACTTCCATCCTCTGGCTGGGCACTGCTCTGGGCTGTTCCTGATGCTGTCGTTTGTGGCACATCCCTGCTGCTGCTGGAGATGCCACCCTCCCCTTCAACCTCCTCTGCAGCCAAGGAAGCATTTGAGAAGGGCCACAAGGAGTCTGTTACCTTTGGTATTCCCCAGTCTGCCCCCAGGGCTTGCTGTAAAAGCTTTGTGCCCCCCCCCCCCCCCCACAGTCTTTGCTCCCTGCTCCCAGAGAGCTGGTTACCTGCTAGGTTCTCTAGCACCTGCCCTGGGCAGCTACTTTGCGGTAGGATGGGGCATTTCCCAGTGGGGGGCACGGAGGGGAAACCCCTTTCTGGCTGGCTGCCCCCCTTTTATGGCAGCACCTTCCCAGAGTGCTTTCCCTAGTGTACCTCACTCTGTCCTTGCATTGCAGACTTCAGCCCAGCAGGTGCTGACGGGTACCATCAACTCTAGCATGCAGGCTGTGAACGCAGCCCAGGCCACCCTGGATGACTTTGAGACCTTGCCACCCCTTGGGCAGGATGCTGTGAGTGCCTGGGGAAAAGGGGTGCTGGGCTGTCTGGGCTGGGGGACCCCCACTGGGAGGGGTGTTGGTTGCTGGCAGGGTAGACGAGATTGCTGTCCCAGAGGTGTCAGCAGCTCCCAGGAAGATCTGCTCCCTGCTGAGGTGGGGTTGTGTCCAGCCCCAGGCACAGGAGTGGAAGGGATGCTTGGTCATGGGGGCCTTGCTCTTATAGGCTTGCATCTTTAGGATGAGCTGAGGAGTTTTGGGTGGTAACTGCTCTTCCTTCCCTTCTTGTCTCCTTGTTCTTGCACCTCACTGTGGCTCCCCACCACCACCTCCACCTCCTGAGCCCGTTCTCCCTATTTCAGGCTTCCAAAGCTTGGCGCAAAAACAAGATGGATGAGTCCAAGCATGAGATCCACTCCCAGGTGGATGCTATCACTGCTGGCACAGCCTCGGTGGTCAACCTCACCGCAGGTAGGTGGAGGGCTTGGACAAAGTCATGCTCCATCCCTGGAATAGGCTTAGTTTCTCTTCTCCGGCCTTTGGATGAAGATCAAGGTTCCTACCCTCCATTGGAGACTGGAGGGAGGCAGTTTGGCTCAACCAGAGCTAACTGAGCCCAGACCGCTCCTGACGTGCCTGAAGAGTCAGTAGCACTCCCTGCCTTTCAACCCCCAAACATCCCTGTCGGTGCACAGGCTGCTTCCCATCCTTCCCCTGCCATGGCTGACCTGTCTTCCTCTAAACCAGGAGAGTGTTGTCCAGTCCCAGCTGTGGTCACGGCCACAGCGTGGTCCAACTCTCCTTTCCCATGCTGTCCTTCCCAAACAATGTGACCGTTTTTCAGACTTAGGAGCCAGGGGGCTTCTCCAAGTGCTTACAGGAAGAATCGCATCAATTCCAAGTGCAGGGGTGTTCTTAGAGTGTCACTGAATGTATCCTGTCCCCACATCTCATCTCCTTCCTGTGCAGGGGACCCAGCAGATACGGACTACACAGCCGTGGGCTGTGCCATCACCACCATATCTTCTAACCTGACTGAGATGTCCAAGGGTGTGAAGCTGCTGGCTACACTGATGGAGGATGAGGGAGGGAATGGACGGCAGCTTCTGCAGGCAGCCAAGAACCTGGCCAGTGCCATCTCAGACTTGCTGAAAACGGCACAGCCTGCCAGCGTCGAGGTGCGAGATGGGCAGGAGGGACATGGGGCTGTGGGGCTGGGTGTGGGGAGCTGAGATAGAATAGGTGGGAGCCAGGGGAACAGCTTGGTTTGGGGCTTGCTCAAAACCCACAATTGTTTTTGCCTCCTTCCTTGTAGCCCCGCCAGAATCTCCTGCAGGCTGCCGGCCTCGTGGGCCAGACCAGCGGGGAGCTGCTGCAGCAGATCGGGGAGAGTGACACTGACCCTCGATTCCAGGTGGGTGGGCCTAGCTGCGCACAGGGGCACGTGCTCAAAAAAACCTTCTGCCTTGCACAGGAGCACCCCGTGGGGACCTTCTGCCGGCAGGAGAGGTCCGTGCTGAAGCTTGGCCCGTGCACTGTGACTTTGCCAATGGAGGGGACAGGCCAATTCCCATCCTAATCCTTAGAGCCACTGTCGTATAACGCCTCTTATCTTGTGGGTTCTCATGTAGATACCAGAAAGCTGGCGTGCTTGGATCCTGTCTGCCTCTGACCCAAAGACGGTAAAAGGGAGCTGTAGGCATGGCTTGGTGGTGTCTGCCCCTCTTGGATGTGAGGGCTGCTCCTCTGGGGACAATCAGATGAACTCTTTGGAGAAGGGCTCTTGTGGAAAATCTGCTTTTCTCGTAATCAGCTCTCTGAAGTCCATGCACTCAGGTCGCTGCATGGGCAAGCTGTGCTCCAGCTGTCACCTTGTGCCCAGGTCTGTGAGGCTGCCCAGAGCAGGGAACTGAGGCAGCTGAAGCCTCGTGGTTTTTTTTCTTGCTGAGCTGACGTCCAGCCACACTGGTTTTCCATGACTGCTGTTCCCAGCACAAGGGAGGCAGCAGACAGTGCTGGGAGAGGGAGTCAGCCCTAGCAAAACAGGCTCCCGAAATGAGAGGTTTCTGTTTACCATGGCCACATGGCCTCAATATGAGTAGAAAAGCCTGGAGAGAGAGCCAATAAGGCAGCTCCAGCCTGCAGAGCTCCCACTGCAGACCTGGCAATCCCGCCTCATGCAGCTGGTGGAGGGCAGTGCGGCCAAGGGGCAGATGTAGGAACCGGAGGACGATGTGCAGGGCAGCCTGCCCCTCCACCACCAGACCCAAGTGTATCTGCTTCCTTCCTCTGGGGTCCTCTGCTGGGGGGCTGCTTCTCTGCCTTGGGCAGCTGCTGTGCTTTTGGGAACTGAGGGCTCCTGAGCTCGGTGCATGTGCTCTCAGACTGTTGTCCTGGCTGGAAGGGTGATAGATGGCAGCAGGAGCAGCCTTTGCTTGCAGAAGGTGAGGGGGCAGTGTGACATTTCTGCTTGGTAGCCAGAGGCTTCGCTGTAGTAGCAGGGTGCAGCTTCAGGGCTTGCTCAAGAGCCTGGTGGTGGTTTTGCCTCGTTTACGCTCTGCAAGCACGCCCTCAGAAGAACTGGGGCTTGGCAGCAGTTTAGCTCCTGTCTGCAGAGGGAGGGTGCCCATGCAGCAGCTGGGGAGCTGTGCCCTGGGCATAGCGCCTTGTCCGAACTCCCTGCCTCGCACTCGGTGCCCCAAGTGCTTGCTGTCTAGCACTGCTGCTGGTGGATGCCAGCAGCATGACATGAGGGCAAATCCTGATGGCTGCAGTGTGTTGTTGGTTCAGGCATCCTCTGAGGAAAGCTGCCTGCTGCCTGCTGGCAGGGCATCCCAGCAGCACAGTGCCTCGACGCAGGTTCTTGCTGCGGTACCGTCAGGGATGCAGCGCAGGTTGTTCCTGTGGCAGCATCACAGGTGATGCTGAAGGTTGTCTGAGCTGCTCCTGGAGGTGATTTTAGCCAGGGCAGTGTCCTGGTACCAGGAGCTGCTGCATCGCAGGCTGTGGCACACTGTAGGGATGTGCTTGAGGTGTTGCCAGCTGCACAAGCCGCTCCAGGAGTTCAGTGCAAGGCTGAGGTGGCAGAAAGGCCCCCTAAGCTCATGTTTCCCTGCTGAATATTTCACAAGAGCTGTGCAAGCGGCCGTGCCTGGCTCCGTGGTGGCTCCTGCACTGACCTTCTCCATCCCCGCAGGACATGCTCATGCAGCTGGCCAAGGCCGTGGCCAACGCCGCCGCAGCGCTGGTACTCAAAGCCAAGAATGTGGCTCAGAAAACGGAGGACTCAGCGCTGCAGGCGCAGGTGATCGCGGCTGCTACGCGGTGCGCCCTCTCTACCTCCCAGCTGGTGGCCTGTACCAAGGTAAGCGGCACCAACCCTCGCCCCACTGGGTTTGGGACCAGAAGTCATGGTTTCTCTCCTCTTTGGAGGTTGGGGACAGTGGTCGTCTGGGCTGTGGGCTGCTGGGTGGAGAACAGGAGCTGCATGGTAGCAGCTGCCTGGGCTTTGTCCTCCCCTGCAGGTCGTGGCTCCCACCATCAGCTCCCCAGTGTGCCAGGAGCAGCTGATCGAGGCCGGCAAGTTGGTGGCTAAGTCAGCAGAGGGCTGCATGGAGGCCTCCAAGGCAGCCACCAGCGATGACCAGCTGCTGAAGCAGGTGGGGGTGGCAGCCACCACCGTCACCCAGGCCCTAAATGACCTGCTGCAGCACATCAAGCAGCACGCCACGGGCGGGCAGCCCATCGGGCGCTACGACCAGGCCACCGACACCATCCTCAATGTCACCGAGAACATATTCAGCTCCATGGGCGATGCAGGTGAGAGTGAGCAGTTGGTGGCACCTGGGGAAGAGCATAGTGGGTAGGGGGCTTGAAGGAGCACAGGTAGATGGAGCAGCCTCTCTGGGGCCGTGCTTCCATGCTCGTTTGCTGTGCCTTTGCTGTGGTCTTGTGCCTGGGGCTTGCACCAAGGACAGGAGGCTGGTGTGGTGGAGCGGGGAGGTATCAGGGAGCCCCTGGGACTTGCTGACAGCCACCCTTCCTTTCTGTCCCAGGGGAAATGGTGCGGCAGGCTCGTATTCTGGCTCAGGCCACCTCCGACCTCGTCAATGCCATCAAAGCCGACGCAGAGGGAGAGACAGACCTGGAGAACTCGCGCAAGCTGCTGAGCGCAGCCAAGATCCTGGCCGACGCCACTGCCAAGATGGTGGAGGCTGCAAAGGTTCGTGGCGCACAGGAGGAGCTGCTGGAGCAGAGGGGCTGCTTTCCATGCTCTGCACAGCTCCAGGGTGAGGTGCACGGTTTCAGAGGGAGGTCCTGCACTGAGCTGATGAGCAAGCACAGCAGCTGCTGGCAGGAGGATGAGGGAGATTTGGGGTCGTGTGAAGGTGAAATGGCTTTCCTGCTTTGCCCAGGGAGCTGCAGCCCACCCGGACAGTGAGGAGCAGCAGCAGCAGCTGCGGGAGGCAGCAGAGGGACTCCGCATGGCCACCAACGCTGCAGCTCAGAACGCCATCAAGAAGAAGCTGGTGCACAAGCTGGAGGTGAGCACTGGGCAGGGGAGGCAGAGCGGGACCAGGGACGGTGTGTGAGCTGCTCCTAGCCAGGAGTCTGAATCCCAATGCTTTCTGGAGAGATGATGTCCCTTTTGTACAGTTTACGTTTCCATGCTGCATCCAGTAGAAACTTCTCCACTGCTCCCTGCTGTCATCACAATATCTGAGCAGCATCCCCCTTTTCCATGTTCACACTGTGTTGCCTTGCGGTGCTGAACTTGATCTCCAGCACCAGAGGTGCTGGTGATGCTGTGGCAGGCAGAGGCACAGCAGGAGAAGCTTAGAGGGGAGAAGGACCCTGGTCTGCAGTGGGGGGCTTCCAAGCCACGCTGTCCCCACGGCTGACCCCTGCCTTCCCCTGGCAGCATGCGGCCAAGCAAGCGGCTGCCTCCGCCACCCAGACCATCGCTGCCGCACAGCACGCTGCTGCCTCCAACAAGAACCCTGTCGTGCAGCAGCAGCTGGTGCAGAGCTGCAAGGTAAGGGGCACAGGGGGGCACGGGCCCCTGTCCCGGCACTTCCCCACTCCCGGTGGGTCTGGGTGCCTGCAGGCCTCTGAGCAAAATGGTGGGAAAAGCTGCTGTGAGAATTGTAGTCTATGTTCCCATTTAGCGTGTTTGTGCTGAGCTGCCTTATTTTAAGGAGAACAGTTATTCCGGCAAATACAGTGTGAGGGCTTTTTAAAGGTTTTTAAACTTGACTTAGTGTCATGCAGCATATTGAGCAAAATATTAGTAGGGTGTGGTATCTGTAAATGAGTTAAGGATGTTTCCAGGATTTGTTACAGAGCACTGGGTTCTGGGGAGGATGCCTGCAAGAAGGCTTTCGAGTGGCTAGGTTCATGTCTGACTCTCTCTGATCATTTGATCAATGGTCCTGGAATCAGAGAATCACAGAATGGTTTGGGTTGGGAGGGACCTTGAAGACCATCTAGTTCCAACCCCCTGCCATGGGCAGGGACACCTCCCACCAGACCAGGTTGCCCAAAGTCCCATCCTGGCCTTGAGCACTTCCAACGATGGGGCATCCACAGCTTCTCTGGGCAGCCTGTTCCAGTGCCTCACCACCTTCAGAGTGAAGATTTTCTTCCTTATATCTAATCTAAATTTACCCTCCCTTAATTTAAAGCTGTCGTCTTATTGCTACACTCCCTGACAAAGAGTCCCTCTCCACAGCTACTAGCAGTCAGATCTGCGGGTGGCTGTGCTGCAGGCAGCAGGGAGGACAGGTTCGGCACCCAGAGCCTGCATGGCTGGAGGTGGGACCTTCACCGGAGGGACCTGCACAGTCTGTGCCCACAGTGACCCTCCTCTCCTCTGGTCGCAGGTGGTGGCAGATCAGATCCCCATGCTGGTACAGGGCGTGCGAGGAAGCCAGTCGCAGACAGACAGCCCCAGCGCCCAGCTGGCTCTCATTGCCGCCAGCCAGAACTTCCTGCAGGTACCCCCAAACCTGCTGCTGGCCATAGGCAGCTAGGAGACAACTGCGTGCTGCCCTGTCTCATTCCTTCTTTTGACAGCCCGGTGGGAAGATGGTAGCCGTAGCCAAGGCCACAGTGCCCACCATCACCGACCAGGCCTCCGCCATGCAGCTCAGCCAGTGCGCCAAGAACCTGGCTGCGGCCCTGGCCGAGCTCCGCACGGCCGCACAGAAGGTGAGAGGCTGGCGGCTGCCCAGTGCGGAGGGCCGGCAGGTGGGGACGGCCCTCCTTGTGGGCCAAGCTCCCTGCAAAGCCGCTCTTCCTTCTCCCCGACACAGGCACAGGAGGCCTGCGGGCCCCTGGAGATCAACTCAGCACTGGGCCTGGTACAGAGCCTGGAGAGGGACCTTCAAGAGGCCAAGGCGGCCACCAGGGATGGCAAGCTCAAGCCTCTGCCAGGAGAGACGGTGAGGGCACACAGGGCAGCAGGCACAGGGTTTTGGGGGCTGGCTGGGCAAGGTGTAACCCCTGCTCGCCGGTCGCCCTGCAGATGGAGAAGTGCGCCCAGGACCTGGGGAACAGCACCAAGGCCGTCACCTCTGCCATTGCTCACCTCCTGGGCGAGGTGGCCCAGGGCAACGAGAACTACACAGGTATTGGCTGTCAGGCCTCAGCTGGGCCCCGGCAAGGGGCCAGGCTCTTGCTGACTGACCGCTCTCCCCCACGGCAGGCATTGCTGCCCGGGAAGTGGCCCAGGCGCTGCGCTCACTCAGCCAGGCTGCCCGTGGTGTGGCGGCCAACACCTCCGACCCACAGGCGCAGGGTGCCATTCTGGAGTGTGCCAGCAACGTCATGGATAAGGCCGACAACCTCATCGAGGAGGCGCAAAAAGCGGTGGCCAAACCTGGAGACCCCGACAGCCAGCAGTGCCTGGTCCAGGTGGGACTGGGGCCCATGGGGTGGCTGCAGGCTGGGGGCAGGCTGCCGGGGATGGCTGAAAGACAGCCCCCACTCTCATCCTCTGCAGGTGGCCAAGGTGTTGTCGCAAGCGCTGAACTGCTGTGTGAACTGCCTGCCCGGGCAGCGGGACGTGGATGCTGCCATTTGCATGGTGGGAGAGGCAAGCAAGAGGCTGCTGGTGGATTCGGTGAGTTCAGCCCAGGGCTAAGGGGGAACCGGCTGTGCTGAATGCTCTCCAGCATGTCCCCGGGTGTGTGAGGGTGCTGGACCTTCACCCACCAGCTCCCACATCTCCTCTGCTGCTCCTGACCCCCTCCCTGCCTCCAGTTCCCTCACAGCACCAAGACCTTCCAGGAGGCACAGAGCCAGCTGAACCGGGCAGCAGCAGGACTCAACCAGTCTGCCAACGAGCTGGTGCAGGCATCACGGGGCACCCCCCAGGACCTGGCCAAGTCCTCAGGCAAATTTGGACAGGACTTCAATGAGTTCCTGCAGGCGGGAGTGGAGATGGCCAGCCTGTGCCCGGTGAGAGTGAACACCCATTTGGCAGTCCCAATTATTGTGGGAGGCTATTGAGTGCCGGGAAAGGCATCCAACCATGAGCAGTGGTTTGGAGACTGCTGTGAGCAGCTGTGGCTAACACCATTGGTGAGATGGAGTCTGGAGATGGGCAAAATAGCAAGAGCAGGGGAGGAAGTGGCTTGTATTCAGTGATCATTGTCACCAAACACTTGCTGCTGATGGCTGGTAGATGAGTTGAGTGAAGGGACCTGGCGCAGCCTGGAAACCACCAGAGAAACCCAGGGTGGGCATGGAGCTCGGGAACCTGCTGTAGGTGACTCTTCTTGGCTCCTTGCAGAACAAGGAAGACCAGGTGCAGGTGGTGTCAAACTTGAAGAGTATCTCCATGTCCTCCAGCAAGCTGCTACTGGCAGCAAAGGCGCTTTCTGCTGACCCCGCAGCCCCCAACCTCAAGAATCAGCTGGCAGCGGCTGCACGGTAGGAGGAACTGCTCAGGTTGCATGGAGGGAGGTGGGCAAGTGCCAAAGTTTGTGCTGGGTCTGCAACTTCACGAGTCCTGGTGTTTGCCTCCATGGAGCTCAGCTTGCTATGGGGCTGTCCTGAGACCATTTATCTAACGTCATCCTGACCTTGCTGCTCTGTCGCAGTCTTATCAGAAGAGACAGACCCTTGGGCAGGTAGGAATGTCCTCCAGCCAGAACCTCTGCCCATTTCCTACACCAGGACATGTCCCACAGCCAGGTTAAGGTGTTTGCAATAGTGGTAGCTCTGGGCGGTGAAGTTGGCACTGATCCAGGCATGTCTCTCCCCTGTCCTGGCAGGGCCGTGACTGACAGCATTAACCAGCTGATCACCATGTGCACCCAGCAGGCGCCAGGACAGAAGGAGTGCGACAATGCCCTGAGGGAGCTGGAGGTGAGAATTGGAGGCCAGGGGCTTGGACTTGGCTGGGTGCTGAGATGTCTGGGGTGGGGAGAGGAACAGCTCCTCCGTGCCACAAGAGGCAGGAGAGAGCAAAAAGGAGCTGTGAGTGCAAGGTGTGGGATGTGGAGAGTGCAAACCCTTCCCCTCGACATGACACCCGTGTCTCTCTAGACGGTGAAGGAGCTGTTGGAGAACCCCACGCAGACTGTCAATGACATGTCCTACTTCAACTGCCTGGACAGCGTCATGGAGAACTCCAAGGTGAGTGTCTTCCTCTGGATTAGACGCTCGGCTGGTGGAGCACAGTGAGCTCTGAGGCTGGAGCACCGGGCGGGAGGTGGTCTCCAGCTGGTGGTTGTGTATCCTGCAGGTGCTGGGTGAGTCCATGGCTGGCATCTCCCAGAACGCCAAGAACAGCAAGCTGCCCGAGTTCGGGGAGTCCATCAGCGCCGCCTCCAAAGCTCTCTGTGGGCTCACAGAGGCAGCAGCCCAGGTGAGATGCACTCGGTCCCATCCCCATGCATCATGCCTGGTGCTGGGAGCCCTCTCCTGCCTCTGCCCTGGCACAAGCCCTCACTGCTTCTCTTGTGCTCGCAGGCTGCCTACCTGGTGGGAGTTTCTGATCCCAACAGCCAGGCTGGACAGCAGGGCTTGGTAGACCCCACTCAGTTTGCCAGAGCTAACCAAGCCATCCAGATGGCCTGCCAGAACCTGGTGGACCCTGCCTGCACACAGTCACAGGTGAGTATGAGGTGGGGCACCGTGATGGGCATTTTCTTGCCTAAAAGGGAGTGTTGCAAGAGTGGGGAGATGCTGTGGATCCTGCCTCGATCTGCTCTTCTCCACAGGTGCTGTCAGCAGCCACCATTGTGGCTAAGCACACCTCGGCCCTGTGCAACACGTGCCGCCTGGCCTCCTCCCGCACCGCCAACCCTGTTGCCAAGCGGCAGTTTGTCCAGTCGGCCAAGGAGGTGGCCAACAGCACCGCCAACCTGGTGAAGACCATCAAGGTGCGTTGGGGCAGCACGGGTGGCCCTGCAGAGGCAGGCAGAGTAGAGATGGGAGGGTAGGTGGGATGTGGGGCATGCTCAGGGCTGGATAACTGCTCGCTCTCTCCTGCACGCCAGGCCCTGGACGGCACCTTCAACGAGGAGAACCGGGAGCGGTGCCGCGTGGCCACGGCTCCTCTGATAGAGGCCGTGGACAACCTGACAGCCTTCGCCTCCAACCCGGAGTTTGCCATCGTTCCTGCCCAGATCAGTCCTGAGGTGGGGTGCCGCTGGGGCAGGGAGGGGTGGCCTGCCTGTGGTGGGAGCTGCTGCAGGGTGGGGAGGAGCTGCATGCCTCAGTGCCAGTCCCTGCGGAACGTGGGATGGGATCCAGAGCAGAGCTGATGTCTGGAGGGTGCAATGAGGAGGCAGCAGCGAGCGTTGGGCATCAAGAGACTGCTCCTGGGTGAGGAGAAGAGGTAACTTCCCATGCATGCCTGTCCATCCATGTCACTGGGCCACCATCTCCCTGCACAGGGATGCAGAACCATGGAGCCCATCGTCTCGTCTGCCAAGACCATGCTGGAGAGCTCTGCTGGCCTCATTCAGACTGCCCGCTCCTTGGCCGTCAACCCCAAGGACCCACTGCAGTGGTCGGTGTTGGCCAGCCATTCTCGCACCGTCTCGGACTCCATCAAGAAGCTGATCACCAATATGAGGTGAGGGCAGGCTAGGACCCTCTCAGCCAATCTGGTGTGCTTGGCCGGAGCCCCCACTGACCAGTACCCCCGGTTGGGCTCATTCCAAGATGATGTTTTGGCTCATCTTGCTCCTGTTCTCCTTGGCTGCTGCAGGCAAGGGATGGGATGGAAGGTGCTGTCCTTCTTGCAGCACTGAAATGGTTTGATGGGAGACACATGCTGGTGAGCACGGGCTGGTGGGACTGTGGTGCCTGGCTCTAACACCAGATTGCTTGAGGAGAGGGGTCCTGCCCCTCACCGGCACCAGTCGAGTTGTGTGGTAAAGGGGTGGCGTAGTACCAGGCAAGCCTGGCACGATGCTAATCCATCTGTCATGCAGGGACAAAGCTCCTGGACAGCGGGAGTGTGATGAGGCCATCGACGTCCTGAACAGGTGTATGAGGGAGGTAGACCAGGCCTCCCTTGAAGCCATCAGCCAGCAGCTGGCCCCTCGAGAAGGCATCTCCCAGGAGGTAAGTGGGGGGCAGCATCCTTTTCTGGAGCCCCTGCTGGCTTCCTCTGCTTTCACACAGGGCTTTGGTAACCCTCCTTGGGTCTTTAGCAGGAGGCCTGTATCCGTCCAGCCAAGTGCTGGATAGAGCAGCCTTGTTCCAAGCTTTGTGTCCCTGCTGCAAGTCCGTCTCAGTGAAACAGAGCAGAGCTGTGCTGCACCTGGGAAGGGCTGTCTGGTCACACAGCCCTTAGAGCCAGAGCTTGTTTAGCGATGAAATCAGCACTTTGGAGCCCTGCTTAATGGGGGCAGGTTAACTCCTCTCTAGCAGAGCTCAGTGAGGCCAGCCTTGCCACAGCCTCATGCCATGCACTCTCTTTGCAACAGGCTTTACACAACCAGATGATCACAGCTGTGCAGGAGATCAACAACCTGATCGAGCCCACGGCCAGTGCAGCGCGGGCTGAGGCCTCGCAGCTGGGACACAAGGTAATGGGAGGGGAGGGATGGGGAGAGGGTGTTCAGGCACCAGGCGTATGGAGGAGTCCACATCAGGAGGAGAGATTCTGACCAGCCTGTGCTAGGAGCTGCTGGCACTGACACTGCTCTTCCCTAGGTGTCCCAGATGGCTCAGTACTTTGAGCCGCTCATTTTGGCAGCTATCGGTGCTGCCTCCAAGACACCCAACCACCAGCAGCAGATGAACCTCCTGGACCAGACCAAAACGCTGGCTGAATCTGCCCTGCAGATGTTGTACACCGCCAAGGAGGCTGGTGGGAACCCCAAGGTGAGCAGGAGGTGCATGTGGCAACAGTGTGAGCCTCAGACATGTGTCACATGTCATACATGCGTGCTGGGCACCAAAACCCATAGCAAATGTCTGGTGTCCCTGCTGGGGGGGCAGCTTCCTTCTCTCACTCCATCTCCTCCTTGCAGCAAGCTGCCCACACACAGGAGGCTCTGGAAGAAGCTGTGCAGATGATGAAGGAGGCTGTGGAGGACCTGACCACCACACTGAACGAGGCAGCCAGCGCTGTGGGTGTTGTCGGGGGCATGGTGGACTCCATCACCCAGGCCATCAACCAGGTGAGGGGAACACAGAGAGGGCTGGGGCTGAGGGAAAGGAGAAGTCAGAGTCAAACCCTATGTGGGACTTTGTCATTTCTTGTCTTCCTTGGGATGCTGGCTCTGAGTCCTGCTTGGGAAGGAGAGGCACTGCACTTGAGCAACCAAAGAGGCAGGGAGAGATGCAGGAAGATGTTCAGATCTTTCCCCATTGGAGTTCTGGGGGCCAGTCTGGGGAGGAAGTGTCCAGGGCCGTAGTGGGCAAAACCCCAGGCAGGGAAGTACAAGTCTCTTGCCATGCTGTAGTCAAGGAGTGTCTCTGGGCAGGGGCTGGAGCCAAACTCTCCTGATGTTCTCTTGCAGTTGGATGAGGGGCCAATGGGCGAGCCAGAGGGGACCTTTGTGGACTACCAGACCACGATGGTGAAGATGGCCAAGGCTATTGCAGTGACTGTGCAGGAGATGGTGGGTGCAGAGGCCAGCAAGGCTGCCACTGCTCTCCTATTCACCCCCACTCGAGACAGGAAGCAGAAAGTAGTGCTGCAGTCTCACCCAGGCAGGGCAGCTGTCCTTGCTTGCCTGTCCCACCATAGGGCCCACCTGAGCCCTGCTCTTCTTCCATTGGCAGGTCACCAAATCCACCACCAACCCAGACGAGCTGGGCATACTGGCCAACCAGCTGACCAACGACTACGGGCAGCTGGCACAAGAGGCCAAGCCAGTGGCGCTCACCGCTGAGAACGAGGAGGTGAGAGGGTCGGTGGAGAGGAGCCGGGTGGGGTGGCTGGTGTGTCCCATCAGGTATGATGGGTGCAGGGGTTAGTTCCCTTCAGGCTCTCTCACGCCTCCAGATTGGCTCCCACATCAAGCGCCAGGTGCAGGAGCTGGGTCATGGCTGCGCCGCCCTGGTGACCAAGGCTGGAGCCCTGCAGTGTAGCCCCAACGATGCCTACACCAAGAAGGAGCTTATAGAGAGCACGTGCAAGGTCTCTGAGAAGGTGAGCTGCCCCAAGGGTCCCGGAGCAGGTAACAGGAGAGAGGAGGCAGGTGCTGGGAGGAATGCCAGATTCAGCCACGTGCCCTTTGAGCCTCCACCTTGGGTTCTCTTGTTGCCCTGCTGGGCTCTGTCTGCTCTCTCGGCCATGCTTGCCCTGGCACAATTCAGCTGATGGGGCATGGGATGGGTTCCCTTCCTGGCACCATAAAAACAACTTGCGCTGTGATGGGTAACTGCAGTGGCCGGGTTCTACCTGCTGAAGTGCTGGTAATGGCCTGCCAAGGAAGACTGTTCCACACCCTGGTGGCAGCCCAGGGCTCTCTAAATCAGCCATTGCAGAGGTGTGCGTAGCATTTGCTGCGTCTCTAGTAAGCCTGCAGCTCATGCTAGGTGATCAATATCCCCAGCACCTTCTGCTAGCACAATGGAAAGCATCCTGCCCATCAGCCAGTCTAAAAAGCACACTGATTAATAACATACAAAAAATATTTTAAAAAATCCAACTGATAAGGGTAGAGCTGCAATGCTTGCAAGCAAGATTACAAAGGCAAAACAAACACTGGTTCATACTGTCTGGCACATGTCTGCATGCCCAGGGCCTCCTGTAAGTTCTTTCTTTCCAACCTTACTTTCCATCAGGAAACTTACTCTCTTATGAGTGCTTGCCAAAGTGCAGAAATTGAATTTAGCGCTTACAGAAGGAATGAGCTGTAACATTCTGATAAGGTGCTAGCCTTATTTGTTTGGAAAGTAGCAGAATCCAATGTCTCCTGCACCCCCAAGCATGATAGGTATGAGATAAAAATAAATGGAAGCTAAGAAGGGGTGTCCAGACCATACAATTCCTGAGACCCCTCCTTGGATTGATTTGTCCTGGGGAGGTGTCAGAGGTGTGTGGTGGGCATGTCCTGAGCCTGCTCTGCCTCCCTCAGTCACCCTGCTCGTACCACGCAGGTGTCCCACGTGCTGGCAGCCCTGCAGGCTGGAAACCGCGGGACGCAAGCCTGCATCACTGCTGCCAGCGCCGTCTCTGGCATCATCGCTGACCTCGACACCACCATCATGTTTGCCACAGCAGGGACCCTCAATCGGGAGAACTCGGAAACCTTTGCTGACCACAGGTACCAGGGTGGGGGGTGCAACACCTTGGCCAGCCCCTGCTCAGCTGAGGATAGGGGGGGCAGGCTCTGTCCTGCTGTCTTGCATCTTTGTAAGCTGTGGACCAGCTCCAAGGAGACCTGCAAGTTCGGGTCATGCTGGCTGTTTCCCCCTCCAGCTCATACAGATGAAAGGCAGGGAGCAAGGAGCACATGTGCACGTAGAGGCAGACGCTTGTCTGTCATTCCTTAGCACCTTGTGCATGCACACCTCTGCAGGGTTGCATCCTCTCTGACTCCCTTCTTCTCACCAGGGAGGGCATCTTGAAGACAGCCAAGGCACTGGTGGAGGACACCAAAGTGCTGGTGCAGAATGCCACGGCCAACCAAGAGAAGCTAGCCCAGGCTGCCCAGTCCTCCGTGACCACCATCACCCACCTGGCAGAGGTGGTGAAGCTAGGTGCTGCCAGCCTGGGATCTGAAGACCCAGAGACTCAGGTAGGATGGAGTGTCTGGGGTGAACAGAGGCTGCTCATAGCTTGCGTGAAGGGGTTGGAGCTGAGGGTGAAAGGTCATCTGGTGCTCTGGGCTGGACTCTGCATGTCTTGGAGAACACTGGCTGAGCTTTGCCTGCTAGCAGAACTGGCTGATTTGAACTCCATGTATATGGCATGTTCCGGGGTGCCCTAATTTTCTGCTGCTGGGCCACACCACCTACAGCCTGAGTGTGACCACAGCAAGCCATAACCCTGGTCTTGCTCTTCCCAGGTGGTTCTGATCAATGCTGTGAAGGATGTGGCCAAGGCACTTGGGGACCTGATCAGTGCCACCAAAGCAGCTGCTGGCAAAGCTGGGGATGACCCTGCTGTCTACCAGCTGAAGAACTCTGCCAAGGTCTGCACTGGGGCGCAATGGGGAGAAGGGAATGGGGCAGGAGGGCTAGAAAAAGCAGGAAGGTGCTTCTGTGCCTGTCTGGGGATGGGAGGACAACTGGGAGGTAGTCAGGGCAAGGGGACACATAAAAGGTAGGGCACAACACAAAGTGGGAGATCAAAATGAGGTGGAGTATGGAGAAGGGACAGTTTGGGACCAAACCACAAAGGGAGGGACAGGTGCTGGCAGCGTTCCAGAGCTTTCTTGGGGCTTTTTCCCAGTTCTGTTCTCCCTTCCACAGGTGATGGTCACCAACGTCACTTCCTTGCTGAAGACGGTGAAGGCTGTCGAGGACGAGGCCACGAAAGGGACACGGGCGCTGGAGGCCACAATAGAGCACATCCGCCAAGAGCTGGCGGTGAGTACAGCCACAGCATTGCGGCTGGCCTCCTGCCCTCCTGCTGCCCTGCGCCTCACCCCTGACTCTCTATTCTCAGGTCTTCTCCTCCCCAGTGTCTCCTGCCCAGGTCTCAACCCCAGAGGACTTCATCCGAATGACAAAAGGCATCACAATGGCCACGGCCAAAGCTGTGGCTGCTGGCAACTCGTGTCGGCAGGAGGATGTCATCGCCACGGCCAATCTGAGCCGCTGTGCCATCGCGGACATGCTGCGCGCCTGCAAGGTGCCGCATGGGTGGGCAGGGGAAATGGGGCTGGCACGGGTTTGGGGGGACAAGCGGGTGCCCTCCACGAGCCCCAATGTGGCAGGGGAGGCGTCTGGATGCGAATCGCTATTTCTGGGTTCCAGGAGGCTGCCTACCACCCAGAGGTGAGCGCAGACGTGCGGCAGTGGGCGCTGCGCTTCGGCAGGGAATGTGCTGGTGGCTACCTGGAGCTGCTGGAGCATGTGCTGGTGGTGAGTGTCCCCAGCCCCATTCCCATGGTTTGCTGAGGCCGCCCATAGATACCGGGGTGCTCCCCAGATCCCCAACTTCTTATGGGCTCTGCAGCTCTTCCCTCTGAGGTCTTTTAGTGTGCTCCCCCTTACTGCCTGTCCCTGAAGCACCCAAGGTGAGCCCTGCCATGGGGCTGAGCGCAGGGGAGGAGGTAACGTGCGGTGGCCACGGGCATGCAGGTCGTGCTGCCTGTCCTTCAGGTCCTGACATAAAGGAGAGACCTGCTGGCTGCCTTGAGACTGCGCAGCTCTTCATTGCTGCAGTGCTCTGGGCTAGGGCTGTTAAAGTTGCTTTGACCTGACCTAGACATTTGATGTCAAAATCATCTTGAAAAAGCAGGTGCCAGATTCCTCTCCCCTTCCTTGCCCCTGTACCTAGCGTGTGGCTCACCTCCATCCCCATGATGGTCCCATACAGGAAAGGAGCACCTCCCATGTTCCCTGATTGCTTAGGCAGGCAAGGTGAGGAGGGATGGGAGGGCTGCCTGTAATTACTTACAGAAGCAGATGTCAGAGTGATCAACAAGCTCTGAAGAAAAGTATTTGGGTAACAACAGATGGAGATTAACTGGCCATAAACAGAGGCTGGAAATTCACAACACAGGAACAGAATCCTGAAGCAACTTCCATTATGAATAGTGGGAGTGAGAAACTTAGCCAGTGTGAAAACAGAGCTCGTTAAGCTTACACAAGAGTGTGCGAGACAGGCAGTGCCTGCAGTGGCAGAGGTGTTGACTGTGAAGGCCAGCTGCACTCTTTTGATCTAGTCTTCCTCCAGCTTAGTCCTCCCGAGTACTTCAGTTGGCTGCTTTAATTAGCTGTCCTACAAGATCAGTGTAGGATCAAGATCATATGAAGCGAATTAAGGCTGGATTAACCAAGAGATGGGAAGAAAGGATTCAGTGAAGTGCTTCCAGTGGTTTGCGTTCTTGGCAAGATTGTAAGAGCTGATCCTGCTGCAAGGATGCACAAAATGTGTGCCTGTAGATCTGATGATAGCCCTGGACCTGAAGCAAGGAAAAAGAGCAAGCATGGGGTCAGTTATGCAGCACGATTTCACTAGGTTGGTTAAAAGGGGATTAAGAACAAAGAGGGAGGCAGGCAGGACCCAAGGGCTAGAAATTGAAGCCAGACGGGGGAAATCAAAGGATGGTTTTATCTGAAAGACGTAACCATTGGGATACAGTTACAAAGAGCAGTGAGTTTTTCATGCTCTGCATCTAGATCAAATGTCCTTCTGGAAGATGCTTTAGCCACACATAAGTCATCGCAGCCAAGACTGAAATGCTAGGTGAAATTCTCTGGATGACCTGTTGTTAACAGATGATTGGGCTAATGACATACTGTGGCAGTGCCCAAGGTCAGACTACTTGCAGAAGCATGCTATTCCACTGCATTTTGGGTGTAACCTTCCAGCTGTCATGCAATGTCTCCTGAATATCATACATGCAGTCCATCCCATGAAATATTCACTGGAGGTACATCTTAGTAAGCTTATGGCCTCTAGAAAGAGACCATTTAGCAATTTTAAAAATCTTGTCAGAGCAGATGATAGACTTATTAATACAGCTTTTTGTCCAGATGTGCTCACGAGGGCAAATTGGCCATTGCTGTCAGCTTGGGGGCTCCCTGCCATATGCAACTGCCATGACTTTGCTGGGATGGCCCCACACAAGTCCCAAATAAAGTCAGGAACCCTCCAGACTCTGCAGCACTCTGGTCTGTGAATGCAGGAAGCCAGCACAGAGGTCACATCTATGGGAGGGCAGCAGGTTCCCGGAAGGCAGCGAGCAGAAGGGATGAGGAGGTGCTGATGGGGCAGTCTGCAGCGCTGAGCCCTGCCCCACATTGAGGGATGTAGAAGGGAAGGTTATGGACAGGATACTGCCTTACCCCCCAGCAGCAGCGAAGACTGTTGCTGTATGTATACTGGATCTGTCCCTTTGGGAACTGCCTCAGTGTGCGAGCAGGAGTGGTTAGAGTTCAAGAGAGTTATTTGTCTCGGGATGGAAAACTTGGCTCCCAGCAAAAGAGTAAGCCAGCAGCGTATTTCACTGGGGAGGGGAAGGAATTTGAACCTCCGTGGGGACTTGGTATTTGGTAACAATAGGTCTCCATCACCAAAAGCAGAGAAATGCAGGCTGAGAACTGCAGTTAAAGAGTTCATGGTGGGGAGAAGTGAGGTGCCAAGCGGGGTGAGGAGGGGAGCTGCTCTGGGTGCGGGTGCCTCCTCCAGCCCTGGGAGCCTCAGGAGCCTGTCCATCAGGAATTATGCAGGGCTGAAGTATGAAGTGGTGATGGTAGCAGGGCCTGGGACCTCCGAGCCTTCCTCCCCACCTCTCCATCTCACCTCCTTCACCCCACCCCATGCGCGTCCCCATTGCCCGCGTGTCTCTGCCAGGGCGTTCACTGCCTTCTTCTCTTTCCTCTCCATCCTCCCCCATCAGCTGGTGAGTAAGTTGACACTTGGTGTGCCTGCCAGTGTCTAACCTCAGCATGAGCAGCGTGTCTGTGTGCCCAGCCCGGCGCTGGGGTGGCACTGTGCCTACGTGGTTTGGGGCAGGACCCCACCGTCTGTGCCTGTACTCATCCCTGCGCAAGCTGATGTGTGGCCTCCGGTGTGCTGTGGTGTGTGCATGCCTGCCCTCCATCCCAGCTGCAGGGGGGATCTTCTGGGAAGGGGACGTGTCCCTGCAGGGGCTGGGACCTGGCTCCAGGGTCCTTCCATGCCCAGCTTGTGTTTGCAGATGAATCTCGGAAAGGGGAAGGGTGAGGGGGGATGGCTTTCTGGAGCTTGAAGTGCTTTGAGGGGGGGAGAAAAGGAGATCCTGGGGGCCAGCTGCTGAGTGCTGGAAGGACCCTGACTTGAACTGAGGACCTCGGTGCTGCAAGATGTCCCAGAAGCCGTGGACTGAACAGGGCCAAGGAAAAGGAAAAGATCGTCCTGTCCCCATGCAGGAGGAGACCAGCCAGCGTCGCTCGAGACAGGATGGCAAACAGTGACCAATACATACTCACAGGGGGTGGGGGGTTCCTGCTCTCTTTCTGTGGGGGGAGCACCTCAAATGGACTTACGGGGTCCCCTTGTTTTGCAGTGGCACCAGCAGCAGCCTGAAATGGGTGGCTGCTGGTGCCATGGGCCCCAGGTGGGACTGGTGGCACTTTTTCAGGCAGACGAATTCTGGGGGCGAGGGGCAAAACAGGGTCAGAAGGAGCTGCCAGGTAGGGTCCACCCTCTGCTTCGTGATCTCCCTAAGGTGCTTAGGCCTGTTCCTTTCCCCCAGATCCTGCAGAAGCCGACCCACGAGCTGAAGCAGCAGCTGGCCGGGTACTCCAAGCGGGTGGCCAGCTCTGTCACTGAGCTCATCCAAGCAGCTGAAGCCATGAAAGGTGAGTTCCATGGCTCCGTCCACCTCCGGGACAGCATCTAGGGCTGAGATTAGAGCCTGGGGCTCAGCAGCTGATGGGAGGAGGTAGGGTGGGTCAGAAATGAAGCCGTATGTGGCTTTAACCTGTTTTGGTTTCTGTCTTCTCTAGGGATGGAGTGGGTTGACCCAGAAGATCCCACGGTCATCGCTGAGAACGAGCTGCTGGGGGCAGCGGCTGCCATTGAGGCTGCAGCTAAGAAGCTGGAGCAGCTGAAGCCAAGGGCCAAGCCTAAGGTAGCACGGGGTGCTGAGCCCCACCTGAACCCCCTCTGGGGCAGCCCCTTCCCTCCTGGGTCCCGCAGCCATCACTCCTGTCCCCAGCTCTACGTGTGCCCCCCTCAGCCCCCTGCCACCTTCCTGGCAGCCCCGTGTAGGACTCACGCTCCTGTTTTTGTGTACAGCAAGCAGATGAGAGCCTGGACTTTGAGGAGCAGATCCTGGAAGCTGCCAAATCTATTGCAGCAGCTACGAGTGCCCTGGTGAAGGCAGCCTCAGCAGCCCAGCGAGAATTAGTGACCCAAGGAAAGGTAAGGCTGGGAGGGGGAAAGAAAGGAGCAGCGTGTGAGTCAGTGCCAAAGCACTGCATGCACAGTTTGTGGGGTCCTGGGCTGGCCCCTTGGAGGTGGGCTTGCTCAGAGACATCGAGGTGAAGGTGGGTGGGATGTTCTAGCAGGGACCCCAGGGCTGAAGTTGGCAAGATGCAGAGCTTTCACGGAACAGGCAGGTGGATCTAGGGCTGTGGTGGGCTCCCTCCCTTCTCCAGTGGCTGCCCGCAGCCCTCGTGCTTCACTAGTCCTCTCCTGCCTCACAGGTGGGGGCCATCCCAACCAACGCAGTGGATGATGGGCAGTGGTCCCAGGGACTCATTTCAGCCGTGAGTATCAAGGTCACGTAGTGCCTGTGGGGCAGGGGACATCTCCCCTTGTTCCTGCTCCGAAAAGGAGGATGCGCTGCCCTTGTGCTTCTCCTCCATGGAGGAGGCATCCCCACTGCTTGCTCCCTTTCACACCAGCTGGGATATGGCATGGAAGCTGATTGATTGTCCTCATCCCAAGCCCTATGTCCTCCCTGGGACCCTCTCCTGGGAGGCTCCCACACCCCTCTGACACTCTTGCTGCAGGCACGCATGGTGGCTGCTGCTACCAACAACCTGTGTGAAGCCGCCAACGCGGCAGTGCAGGGCCACGCCAGTGAGGAGAAGCTCATCTCGTCAGCCAAGCAGGTGGCTGCCTCCACGGCACAGCTCCTGGTGGCCTGCAAGGTGAAGGCTGACCATGACTCGGAGGCCATGAAGAGGCTCCAGGTGAGTCCCAGGCTGCCCTTGAGCCCCAGCTGCCTCCTCCAGGCTCCTGAACACCCATGTGGGTGCTTGAAGGGTGGGTGGTGGTGAGGGGGGGGCATGTGGGACCGTGGGATGAGGCCATGGCACAGAGGAAGCATCTCCACAAGGTTGTGCTCCCTGCCTGCATACTGTCAGTGGTTCACTTGGATGCAGGCTCCATGTAGCTTGGACCTCAGTTAGCTGCATGCGTGCATAATTCTGGGCTCCTGTCCACCAGGCTGGGGTTGCTGAGCCAGGGGCATTCAGGGCTGATGGTCTGGCTTGGGAATGCCTGAAATGTGTTCACCGAATCCCTGGCATTAATGTCTGGGGACATGTTTTGACATAGGAGATTAACCCTCCGTGGCCATGGCATAGAGGTTAATGCCCATACGCTGGGGGTTAACACAAGGATCCCAGTGGGACCTTGGGGGTGGCACCTCAGGGCAAAGGCTGGGACAGGTCAGCCAGGCTGCCCTGAAGTCCCTGCCCCGCTGCTCAGAAGGGAGCAGAGTGAGGGAAGCGCCACAGGAGCCTGACTGGGAGCAGCAGCGTCTGAAATGGTCATGAGCAGCGCTGCTGGCAGCAAGCCATCCTCAGGGAGCTCTGCCGCAGCTCCCACCTCGCCCGGCCACCTCTCCTGCCCTGCTGGGACAGGGCTTCCCCCGTCAAGGCAGCAGTTGTGCCTCAGGCTTAGGATGCTGTTCCCCCACCTCTTTCCTGCTCCAGGCCGCCGGCAACGCCGTGAAGAGAGCATCAGATAATCTGGTGAAGGCAGCACAGAAGGCAGCTGCCTTTCAGGACCATGATGAGACTGTGGTGGTGAAGGAGAAGATGGTAGGGGGAATTGCACAGGTGAGGAGTGGGGCTGCTCCAGTGGGGCAGGGGGAGCTCTGGCTGCCACCACTACAGCCATGTCCTACCATCCACCAACACAGAGTACGTCCCCAAAGAGCCTCAAAACAATGCTGCAGACAGGGAAATGGCACCCATCCCACCCAGCTGGGCTTTGCGATCTTCCTGCTGCTTGTAGCTGCGGGCACAGCCAGTGAACATGCTCGTCCTGATGTCCTAAGAGTGTAACACCCTGCCTTCTTGGTGTGACACCTGTGCCATCCCAGCATCCAGGGTGCGTGCGAAGGGCAGAGCATTGTGTAAGGGATGGGTGCAGCCCAGTGTGGGGTGGCACAGGTTCCATCTCTGCCTCCTGGATGTGAGACCTGCCTGCAGGGCGCATTACGCTCTCTCATGTCTCCCAAGGAGCATGGTCTGGGACGCAGGGACTGCTCTGGGACCATGAGATGGGAGGGGATGGGAGGGCGCAGAGCAAGATGTGCTCCGTCTGTCACTGCCACGGGCTACCGAGACATCTCACTGCGTTCCCTTGGCAGATCATTGCAGCCCAGGAGGAGATGCTGCGCAAGGAGCGGGAGCTGGAGGAGGCGCGCAAGAAGCTGGCTATGATCCGGCAGCAGCAGTACAAGTTCCTGCCCTCCGAGCTGCGGGAGGAGGAGCAGAACTGAGCCCCACGCCACCGCTCTGTGCCCGGGCAGAGCCCTCCTGCCATTCACTGCCCAGACTGCTGCCAACAGCTCCTATTTAAGACACCCCACCTCGAGCAACGCCGGGCTTCCTCGGGTAGACCAGAGCCCTGCCTGCACCAGCGCACCAGGACTAACCCAGACACCGCGCAGCACTGCCCCGAGCAGGTACCACACCAGCATCTCTGCTTCGCCACCCAGCCCGCCTTCCCACACACCCATGCCAGGGCCCAACCAGCACCCCTGTAGGGGGCTGCTAGGAGTGGGAGCCTGTCCTGGACCGGCTCAGGGTGCCCCCGCTGTCAGCCCCAGTTGCAGGGACATAGAGCTTCCTCCTGTGGTAGGGCCCGGCCCTCCAGACCTTTCAGAATTTTTCTTGTGCCTTTGTCGTTCCTTCTCTCGTTCCTTTCTTCTCCCTCCTCCAGGCAGGAGAGGGGGAGGCTGGTGTCTTGCCCTATCTTGTACGCTGCTCTGCACCTTCCTTTGCTATGCTCTTGCACAGAGCCACTTTTTCACTTCTGTTGCCTTACTGCTGGCTGAATCGCCCACCCCTCTTCCTCTGCAGCATCCCCAGGAGGCACTGAGCCACTCCAGAGCATCCTCTCCAGCCTGGGCTTCTCGCTGGAGGCCCGGGCTCACCACCGCAGTGCCTCTGCTCAGGGCTGGTGTGAGATGGCTTCGCCCCAGAGCTGCTCTCCCCCACCTTGTCCCCTTTTCTGGGGACCCTGCCTCTCTGCCCTCCTCCTTCTCTTTCCCAAGTGCCTGCATTGTTTTCCAAGATTTTTCAGTATTTTTTATAACTTCTAAATTTCTGTAGTATTGAGCCTGCAGCTTTCAAAGTTCATTTATCTCCTTGTTCACGTCATCCCCACTAACTGCCTGCAGCCCAGCGCCTGTCCAGGGGCCCGGAACTCCTCACCCCTCCACAGCTCCAGGACCCCATCCCTCCCCTTGCACTTGCTGAGGCTTCTCTCACTATTTTGATACTTTAAGCATCCCCTATTACACATAGAAGGAAGCCAGCTCTCCCTGAGGCTGTAGGGTGCGGTAGGGGGATGCGGATGGCTCCTTGGAAAGATGCCTTCATCAATAAAAAAGGATTTTCTGCTTTCGCTGTGCACATGTCAGTGGGGGGGTTGCAACCCAAGGGCGTGGCCAGCATCTCAAAGTTTGGGTCTGCTAGGTTGACCTGGGGCACTGGGACGGTGCAGGGTGGCCCCAAGGAGTAGGGCTGGTGGGCAGGGGTGCCACGGACCCCACTGCGGGCTGTGTGAGGGGACCGCCAGCGCTCCTTGGTGGTGGTGGGGAAGCGCAGTGCGGGTGCTTATACAGCATGGAAACTATTCGAGGCATGTCCAGGAGCGGCACTCAGCTGGCCGGACCCCTTCTGCCAGCCATGTGCAGTCCTTGCAGGTGCTGCCGGGGGCCAGGGAGGATTTTGTTGCTGGGGGATTTGGGGGCTGGCCGGGCTCCAGTGCAGCACCTGCCCCTGGGGCTTTGCGCTCCTGGCCCCATTCCTGCAGCCAGCTGAAAATATCCCTGGGCAGGGCAGCAGGAGGGGGTGCAGGTGGGTCATCCCCCAGTACGCTGACCCCCCAAACCACCCCCGGTTGGGGCTGCGGCCCTCTGCGTGCCAGAGGGCCAGGAATGTGGCCTGAGCTCTGCCGGCTGCCGGTGCTGAGCTCAGGCCCTGAAATAGCCCCCTGGGGCTGACGTGTGCGGGTGGCAGCTGCCCCAGCTCGGCTACTTCCCCACCTGCTCCCATGCCATCACTCAGCTGGGTTTGGGGAGACCCGAGTGGTGGAAGGGATGCTGCGGGGCAGAGTGGGGACACTTCTTTCCCTGCGATCTGTCCCCTGCACCCTGCATCCCCCCCTCCCCAGAACATAATACCAGCACCAGCAAACACCCAGGAGGCTGAGCCGCCCCGTGAGCATTGCATGTCACAACTCTGCAAGGCTGTGGCTTGCGGGGGGGGGGGGGGGGGGGGGACGTGTTGTGGGGCTTGGGGCTGTTCTGGATCTCCCCGCAGCACAGCAGCATCCCGCAGCATCCCAGCTGAGCCTGGGGTACTGGCACGCCCAGGGTGCTGAGGTGCTGTCCCCCCTCACCTGGGACATTCTCCCATGGTGGCCTGTTTCCAGGGAGAATTTGTGCCTCCCACAGGAATCCCAGCCCTCCCAGCTGTCCCCTGACAATCTGTGCTGACCTGACCTGGCACCAGGCTCCCGCCCAGGTACAGCCAGACACTGGACCCTCTGATCGCACAGCAAGGAAGGCGAGCAGGCACATCCTACCCTGTCACCCCTCCTGGACCTGGGCAGGGGGCTGCCAGCAGTGGGGACTCCTGGCCATGTCCTCTGGGTGAGGGGAGGGGACACAGATGCCAGCACTAAATCCATGTGGGAGGGACATGGGGCAGGATTCAGCCTGGCCAGAGCTCCGGCCCCATAAATTTCCCTGGCTGGAGTGGGGGGGTTATTTTTGCACACAGGTTCCAGAAGGCACAAGTGGTGCTTGGACCTGGGACACCTCAGTCACAAGGTGCCAGCGGCCCAAATTCTTCTGGGCTTGGGAAGCTGCAGCCCGGCTCATCAGGGAGCCCTAGGATGGGAAGAGGCTGCAGCACAGGTGGCACCCAGGGACATCCCGTTAGCAGGAAAAGCCTTTCCCCAGGAGGGCACTCAGACCCCAGAGCAGGGCACGGAGAGGGGATGTGCACCCCTTGCATGCCCTTGTCCTGGCGGCCACCCTGGAGGATGGCTTCGAGGGCAGGCTCACAGATGGGGTCACCCTGATGGCCCCAGCTGCCTGGGGAACTGTGTTCCTTGGGGGGGACGATGACGACACATTTAAAAGCCCCCAGCCCTTTCCTGGCTCCTCACATCATGCACATCACCAGCTTTGCCCCGAGCTGAAGCATCTCCTCAAAAGCCATCCATCCTCATCTGGGAACAACGGGAGATGGATCCTCCCCCCTCCCCGGCAGCAGCATGCTGGGGGTTCCTGGCTCTCCTTCTCCAAATATGTGCCTAATTCATCAGCATTAATACCACTTGCCAGTGTCCAGCAGCGGCTCTGCTGTTTTGCATGGCTCCTGCAGCCCCTTGGTCCTTGGAGGATGCCTCTCATGTCCTCCCTATGTCCCCCAAAATCCAGGCTGCGCTCTCAGCATTGCCCCCAGAAAGCTGTTTCCTGCACCCCATTTTGGGGAGCCCTGTGCTGGGCTGGATGCAGCCCCAGGGCAATGGGCTGGGGAGCTCACATGCCCCCCTCGCCCTGCTCCAGCCCAGCCCAGCCCAGCCCCTCATCTCCTGTGGCCTCCCAGGCCCAGAGCCCACCCTGCAGCTGGGAATGCGCCAGAAGCATTTACGAGTGGCATTAAACCACGGGATATTTTTGGAGGAGCCAGGATCTGAAGGGTTTGCATTTTTTTTTGCCTGTGGAATGTAGTTTATTTAGAGCAGAAGGAGTGGGGCAGCCCGCATGCCCCGTGTCCTCCCAAAACACCAGCCTATGGGACACGTAGGTGCTGGCTGTCCCTGCATGCTGAAGACGATGGCACCTGGGCACGAGGTGGCAGCGATGTCAGGGCACACTGGGGCACCCGCGTGGAACCAGGGCCCCTGCCTTGTGATGCAGGAATGGGATGGGGAGGTTGTCGCTCAGCTCCCTTCTCTCCCAAAGGATTTTCCCTGTGTTTTACTGCCAGGTCTCATGTGGATGCCAGAGCAGTGTGGGGGAGTGTCCTAGGATAGCTGTGCTGGGAAAAGCCTGCCTGGTGCAGGGGCGATGCTGGGGTTCCCACTGTGGCCATCTTCACAGAGCATCCCTGTGCCCATCGCTGGCCCTGGGGGGTGGCAGGGGGATGGGGACAGGCCCGGGCAAGCAATGGGACTGGTCCTGGGAAACAGTACCGTTACTGGAGCAGGGATCTTCTTAGGATAGAGCAAACCCCTGTGAGTTTAGGGGGTGGGATGTCTGGGAGGGGAAGCTTTGGGGGACCCCCAGGGCATGGAACTGCAGCAAAGGGGCTGCAGTGCTGGTAGCATGGTGTCCTGCAGGGGAGATGGGGGGGGGGCACAGACAACCCAGGGGACCCTGGGGCACAGCAGCATCACGACAGTCCTTGGGTGTTCCCCACTGCGTTCACAGCCCAAGGAGTGTCCCTGCGGCCCCAGGAAGCAGTGCCTGTGGGGTGTCACAGCCCGTGTGTGTCCCCAGAGCACAGAGCCCCCGGGGTGTCCCCAGCGCTGTCCCCCGGGAGTGTCCTCAGCCCATCGCCACTGGGGCATCCCTCTCCCGGTTCCCCCGCGGGTGCCTGGTGCCGGGGGCCGTGGCGGTGCCTACCGGGTGCCTCCCCCCCATACCCCCCCTTCTCCCGTCCCGCTCGGTGCCGCGGCCGGTGGCGAAGCCTGTCCCTAAAAGGTGCTGGCGGGCGGTGGGGGAGGTACCGGGGAGGCCCCCACCCGCCGCGGCCCCTCCCCGGCTCTTAGGCGGCGCGGCGGGGCGCGGGGCTCAGTGCCGGTGCTGCCGCCGCCCCCGCTGCTCCGTGCCCCGCCGCCACCCCAAGCCCCGCCACTGCCACTGCCACCATGGAGGCCATCAAGAAGAAGATGCAGATGCTCAAACTGGACAAGGAGAATGCCATCGACCGAGCTGAACAGGCGGAGGCTGACAAGAAGCAGGCGGAGGACCGCTGCAAGCAGGTAGGTGGGTGTCCCACAGACCCCCCCCCAAAAAAAAAAAAAAAGTTGTTGGGGACCCCTGCCCTAAAGGGGTTTGGCCCCAGGGACCTTGCCCTGCTGTGTGTCTGACCTTGGGAACCGCCACCCTGGGGACACCCAGCCCTGGGGACCTCGCCCTGCTGGGTGGCCAGCCCTGGGGACCAGTGTCCCAGCCTGTTGTACCTGGCCTCAGCACCTCCAAAACATGCTGGGTCTTGGTGGGACACCCCAGTGCCAACTCCCTGTCCCTCTGCCAGGGAGACCCCTGGGGACAGCGTGCTCCCACCTCAACCACACAGAGATGGGGACCTTCCTGGTGCCCCTGCAGCTGTGTCCTCAAATCAGGACCCCATTGCCCCCTCCAGGCTCAGGGGTGCTCCAGCCCCAAGGGACCTGGGGCTTCTCAAGGATGTGTGGCCCCTAAATTGACAGAGCAATTGTGTCCACTTGCTCCTGCTGTGCCCCCAGCCTGGGCCACCCTGGGATGAGGGTGACTGTCCCCTGCCAGGTGGGTGCCCCAGGGTGACCAACTGTGCGTCAGGGGTGCCCCCATAATCCATCCCTTCCGCAGCTGGAGGAGGAACAGCAGGGCCTGCAGAAGAAGCTGAAGGGCACGGAGGATGAGGTGGAGAAGTACTCCGAGTCCGTCAAGGAGGCCCAGGAGAAGCTGGAGCAGGCGGAGAAGAAAGCCACAGATGTATGTAGGCAACCCCTCCTCTGTGTGGGCACTGGACCCTGGGGGGGGAGCGAAGGAAGAGGGGAGCCTTATATGGCAAGCATTGGTGGGGAAGGGTGGCAGGATCCATCTCTGCCACGCTGACACCGAGCCGGGCAGTGGGTGCTGGGCAGGTCCTACGCAGGTGCCTCCGGTACGGGGGCACTGCTCAGTCCCAGCACCCCAAAACTCACGGGGACAAGCATCCTCACCATGCATTGCCAGTACATGTGTAGGGAAAACTCCACAGTGGTCGCTCAAATGTGTTAGAAAAGTGAAAAAGAGCAGAGAAACGGGAAAAGCTCTCGCCTGTGGCCAGCTGCTGAGCATTGGTTGCATAGGATGCTTGGAGTTCGTGGGAGGACAGTCCTTTTGGGCTCCAACGTGTCGCCCTGTACCCTGGGAAGGGAAAGGCCAGGAAGAGTTTTATTTAGGGCCACGACTGATGTTTCTCCTGGGAAATGGATCCCAGCGGGGAGATATTAGGAAGGTGTTGAAATTGGCTTGTGCCTGACCGGGATGAAGGGTGGAACAGCTGTGCATGGCCTCATGGCCATTCAGAAACGGGGTATAACAACCCGCGGTGCCACACAGGGTATTTGACACCCTATAAATAAATCCTCCTTTTGATAGCCAGTCCTTCTCTGATGAAAACCAACCCTGGAAACTGGAGTAGAAACTAAAGGGGAGCCATCGGGAGTGCAGCCAGCAGGGGCACGGCCAGGCTTTTCAGGATTGAGAACCAAAAATTAAATCCCAGCTGTTTTATGGAGCCAAGTGGAGGAGATGCGTCAAATCTCCAAGGTGGCTGCCAAGGACAGGGAAGAGTAGGCAGGGACAAGCAGTGGCAGTAAAGTCCCCAGGGTAGCCTAGAGTCCCTGGGGAGTGACCAAGACCCACCCCCCCATGCCACCCCACAGGGACCCTCAGCCTCCATGGGCACAGGAGGTACCGGCAGCAGAGAAGCAGGCCCAGGGGGAAAGAGGAGACAGCCTGAGAGCCCACCCTAAGTGTCCCCAGTCCCACCAGTGCCTGCCTTGCATCATTTCTGGTGTTTCCAAAAGGGACAGACGGGGTGGCTGTCCCCAGAGCAGCTCCTGGGGTGAGGAGGGGGTGTCCCCAGCTTGTGTGCCCCCCCGAGCTCTGGGCAGCGAGGTGCCAGAGTCCTGCCAGCGCCAGGCTGCATCTTGCAGGAGTTTTGAGAAGTTTGTCCTGAGAAATACTCTGGCGCTGTTTGCTGACCCTTTGGGCCTGCCCAAAGTTAGAAACAAACCCAAGTTGTTAAAACATTGGAAATACTCCGGAAGGGCTCATTTGTCTTGGCAAGAGGCAGGCACGCTGGACTGGCCAGGGAGGGCTGTGCTGCATTCCAGGGTCCATGCCGGGGTCTGTACCCATCTGATGGGATCCATATGGGATGGGGCGAGCTTGGTGTGGGGCTTGGCAGGATGTGGGGGGGATGCAGGGGTGCTCGGTGGCACCGAGAGAGGTCCACAGCGGCGGGGAAAGGCTGCGGGCTTTGGTGAGGAGAGCAGGTTTCCCCCGTCCCGGCAGGTATGGGGGCAGGAAGCCTCTGGCCCCTCGAGGGAAGGGTCTGGAGCAGGGTCGCAGCGAAGGAGCCCTGCTGCAGCATCGGGAAGGGCAGGCTGGCTGTGCCATACATGGGGACAGGCTGTGCTGTGTGCAAGACCTGGAAGTCATCAAGTGTCCGTGGCGGGGACATGAACGTGCTGACAGCGCTAAGTGCTCCCTGCTCCGGCGAGGAGGAACAGGACAGAGCCCCAGGTCAGCAGCTCCATGGAGCTGTGGATCCTTCCCAGCAGCTTTATGAGGCCACTGTGGCCCCATCATCTCCTTGTCCCCCAAGAGGGACAGCCCACAGGGACAATGCACAAGTCCGATGCAGCAGCTGGAGCAGGGTTTATTCCCCACAGCCCCTCCAGCCCCGCATGTCTCCAATGGCCAGCCTGTCTCCAGCCACCCACTGAGTGCAGGGAAACGCAGGCTCTGCCATTCCCAGGCCATGATCCTGGAGGCTTCACCAAGTTCCCGCCCCGTTGCTCTCCCAAGCCGAGACTTTGCTCTTATTTGGTGATTCCCCGAGCCGGTGGGAGGGAACGGGGCACTGCTGGGAAATGACTGCATCCCTGGGTGGGGCCACAGCAGGAGGCACCCAGCCTGGCCGCAGGACCGGGGTGCCTGCCCCCCAGCCTGCCCTCCGCTGCCAGATCCCCTTGCCCCTTAGCCAGTGGGACCCCTGTGTCCCGTGTGCCGCTCTGTGCCCGAGTGTCAGGCTGGGAGCGGGAAAGGACCAGGGCCAAGCACGAGGCCACGTGCTCCCATGCTGCTGCCACCTGGCCAGGGTCATGGGGCTTACAGGCCCCCCCCCCCCCCCCCCACTGGCATGTCTGGGTGCTGCCCTCCTCACGGTGGCCCCAGACCCCATGGCAGCCAGCGGGAACAGCCCAGGAATCGGCGTCCCTGGAGGCAGGTGTGAAGTGAGGTCAGGGCTGCCTGGGAGCTGTCAGAGCTCCTTAAGGCAGGATTGAGTGCCACTGTGCTATGCCTTCCTAACGCATCGGGGCATCTGCTGTGGCCGAGATGCAGAGCTGGGGGACTGGCCTCTCCCATGGGGCACTGGCCCCAGGGGTCTCTGTGGGGCTGCCAGCCAGGTCCCAGCTTAGAGGAGCACATGCCAAGGGGTTGAGACACTGGGGGGCACACTGTGCCCAGGTACCCAGGGGGATGCCTGCCCCATCCCTCTCATTGACTCACCTGTGGGGCAGAAATTCTTCCCCCCCCGGCTTTGCAGCAGGTGTGTGAAGAGGCTGGGGAGCTCCCATGGGTATGCCGCTACCCTGTCTGTGGGGGCCCACAGGGCACCCCCCCAGACTCCCCGGACCCTTGTCCCCCCAGCAAAATCGACTCGCTAAGCTCCTTTCCGCTTGTCTGCTGGAGCTTGGTGGGGACATGCACTCCTGCCTGGGGGGCACTGTGTGCCCTGTTTCAGAAGGGGGCTATGTCCCCTATGCTGGGGGGCACCCTGTACCCTAGCTGGGGTGGGGAGCCATGGACCCTGCCCAGTGGGGCAATGTGCCATGCCCAGAAGGCACCGTCCATCTTCTCTCGGGAGGAGGGACTTGTCACCTCAGCCTGGGGCGGACGCATGTCCTGCCGGGGGGGGGGGGGGGGGGGGGGGGGGGGGGAGGGGGAGGGGCACGTACCTCCTCTTCGGGGTGGGGGGCCGCAGACCAAGCCTGAGGGGGGCCCATGTGCCCCAACTGGGGGCACCACATGCTCTGGCTGGGGAGCGTGGCGGGCCTGGGTCCTGGCAGGCCATGGCAGCAGCAGCAGCAGCAGGAGGAGGAGCAGGAAGGGATGGAGGCAGGGCGGGCGGCAGGAGCGACTGCCGCCTTAGCGCTTCCTGCCCAAGCCAGGCGGATCCCACAAAGGGCTCGGCAGCACAGACTCTTTGTGCTCCCCGCTGGCCGCACGGCCATGGCTGGCATCAGCTCCATCGATGCCGTCAAGAAGAAGATCCAGAGCCTACAGCAGGTGGCTGATGAGGCGCAGGAGCGCGCCGAGCACCTGCAGCGGGAGGCCGATGCCGAGCGGCAGGCCCGGGAGCAGGTAAGGCTCCTGGGGCTGGGGACCCCCGGGACCCCCCTGCTGCAAGGGAGGCTGGACAGCTGCCAGCCCCTCAGGGCCAGACACCAGGGAGCGGAGCGCTGTACGGCCCCCTGGGTGTTGGCTGCCCTGGTACGAGCATGAGCAGCCGATCCCCAGCTGCTCCATGGCATGCCTGGGTGGGATCTGGCACCGGCATCCTCACTGCCCCTGGGACAGAGAGCTGGGGGGGGCATGGCACAGCCGAGCTGCACATCCCGGTGCATGAGAGCCTCCTGGGTGCAGGTATGGGGTGGGGGGCTCTGGGCAGGGTCCCCACTGCCAGCGGGCTGCCCAGTGCCATGGGAGGTACCCATGGGCCTTGCTAGGGATGCTCCTGTGACAGGGCTCGCTGCAGCTTCCTCAGCTGGCAGGGCACAGGGCAGTGGCCAGCTCACTGCCTTGGCTTGGCTGGGGCCAGTAAACCCTGGAAAAGGGTCTCCCCCCCCCCCCCCCTGAGGCACGGCTGAGAATCCCATGCCCAAGCTCTGGGTCTGGCTTCCCAGCAGAGCCCCCTGCTCTCCAGCATGTCCCTTGGCAGGGAGAAGCCACCCCATCACACTGCCGTCAGCCAACATTTCCACTCTATGTTGGTAGCATGGCATTTCCAGGTTGCATCTTGTTCCTGGTGTGGCTTTTTTGTTGTGTGTTTTTGTGTGTGTTTTTGTTTTGTTTTGTTTCTTTTTCCTATGCTTTCCCCACTCATTTAACATCCTTGCGCTATCAGGGGCAGCAGAGCTGGGTGTGGTACCCGGGCTGTTGTCACTGGGACTGTGTGGGGAGGAAACAGCCCCTTCCTGCAGCCGCAAATCGGGTTCCAGGTCACCAGGAGCTGCTGGTGAGCACGTTTCCGAGTGCCCATTCGGGCAGCTCTGACCCACTTTGGGGGGGGGGTCAATCCCGGGGAGAAAAGTCCCCACTGGGGTGAGGCAGAGCATCTGTAGAGGTGCTGTCTGTGCCCACCAACACCCTATGGGGGACTGTGGTGGCAGGCATGGGGACATCCCCGCCTGGCTCCCCACTCCCTCTGCTTCGTGTCCCAGGGGTGCTTCCGCTGCTGGAGCACAGGGCCAGGCCAGGCCTGCTCCAGCCCATGAATAAGCAGGAGGCATGATCCCCTGGGCTGCTGTCTGCCCCTTGGTGCTCTCACTGCTGCTCATCCCTTTGCACCCCAGGGTTTTTTTCTTCCCACCCCCCCTCCTTCCAGCAGCCCCCCCCGTGGGGAGTGGGGCCAGGAGCTGCTGAGGCAGCGTTTCCCAGTGGTGATGGAGCAGGAGGCCTTAGCAAATGGAAAGAGTGCAGGGTCAGGCATCGAGGGGCTGGCAGGGGGCCAGGGCCACTGCTCCCGGCCTGCCCGGCTCCCGGCCTCGTGCACGGGGAACCTGGGAACAGGGAGGAGGGTAGTGGAGGGGGCGGGGGGGGCAGATGGCAGATGGGACCCTGTCCCGCCAGCCAGAGGCTTTGGCTTGGCCAGGATCCAGCCCGCCGAGGGCAACTTGCTCCATTGCCCCTGGTGCCAGGCTGTAAATCGGGGGGGGGGGGGCACAGGGGCTCCAAGCAGCCCCATGGTGCAGTGGGGCTCGGCGGTGTGGGGCCAGGGAGGGCATCCCAGCCATTTGGCTCTGCTGCTGCCTCTGTAAACAGGAAATCCACAAGTGGCTCCCATCTCCTTTTTGGGAGCGAATCTGCACAGGGCATTCCTCCTCCTTTACTCACTGCTCTGCAAACCCCAAACACCATCCCTGTGATGGCACGGCCACCCTGGCCATCCAACCCATTCAGCGTGTCTCTTCCATCTCCGGGGCTGGGGCAGGGGGCACGAGGATGTGGTGCAGGGGCTGCACATGCCAAACTCAGGACAGAGTTTTGTGGCATCAAACGAGGTGCTAGGGATGGGGAAAGCCCCATTGTCCTCATGGAAGGGTGATGGGGTGTGTGCCCCAGCCGGGCGAGCGCTGGTGGGAACGCAACATGGTACGAAGGGGTGCTCTAGCTAGCAAATGCAAAAGCAACTGCTGAAAATGAGTGGGGATGGGCAGTGACAGAGGGGTTTCTGCTCCACAGGCTGAAGCTGAGGTGGCTTCTCTGAACCGCCGCATCCAGCTGGTGGAGGAGGAGCTGGACCGGGCCCAGGAGCGCCTGGCCACCGCCCTGCAGAAGCTGGAGGAGGCTGAGAAGGCAGCGGATGAGAGCGAGAGGTGTGATGGGGGGGGGGGGAATGACGACAGACAGGGTTGCCTCAGGTCACCCTTGATTGCAGGCAGGACCCCTTGTCTTTGCAGAAGGGCTTGGGGAGCCTTAAAATTGAACTGATGAACTGACCTCATGGGGCTTGTGTTAGTTTCCTGCAGACTGCAAAGGACGAGAGGACAACACAGAGTCCAACCCACCCCCCCCCGCCCCATGCTATGGGTGATCTTTGCATACTTTGAAATTTCCAGGCCACCCATAAAATCCTTAAAAATGTGATTGGATGCCTATTCAAATATCAGGCGAAAGCCAGAGAGTGCTTGGAGCTGGTCTCCTGCCCCAGAGCTGACTCCTTTGCTCAAGGGCTGAGCAAAGCCCAGGAGGGGACTCCTGTGCCCAGGAACTGAGGTTGGCCCTGGGGAATGAAACGGCCTAATTCAGGAAAGCACTGCGGAGCACATACGGTGCATTGGCCCATCCTCTGATGAGGTGCCTGCTTGTGGCACACACGTTTCCTGGACAGGAGCCATGCAGGTGAGGGTGCAAGGGTATCATGGTAAGCACCCAGATGCATCACCACCTTCCTGACAATTGTGTGAGCAATTGGCAATTTGCAGCTGGCCTCGATTGGCAAAGAGCAGTTTGAGCAGCAGCACCTGAGCAAGAGGAGAAAGGCCAAGTGGGATGCGATCGCTGCGTGTCCCACCTCAGGTGTCCCTGTCTGTGGGCATCACCCCTGAGTGAGGAAAGGCTTTGCCACTGGATTTTTCCTAACATTTCCTAAAGGTTGCTGGCCTGCAGGCTGCTTTTGCAGAGGTTGTGGCCAGCTCTTCCTGGACTGCACACATCTTCCCCCCCGCCCTGGGTGATGAGTTGGGGACCTGCCTGGTTGAGAGGCACCATGGCCACATCTCATTGCTCTGGGACATGGCCCCAGGGTGGCCTTGGGGCATCTCTGCTACTTTAATTGTGCACAGCAGCATCCCTGGGGTACCACTGGCATGACCCTACTGCACGGGGTGGCCAAGTGGGTGCCAGTATCCCCAGGCAATGTCCCATGTCGCTAGAGCTGGAGGATGGCAGTGTCAGAGCATAGGGGGCAGGCAGGAGGTGCAGGTGCCACCTCAGCCCACAGCAATAACATCTTAGAATCATGGAGTCATTTAGGTGGAAAAGACCTTCATGATCACCAGTCCAACCACCAACTGACATACCAAGTCCCATCATTAAACTTAGTGCCAGGTCCACACGTCTTTTAAATACCTCCAGAGATGGGACTTCCCTGGGCAGCCCGTTCCACTGCTTGACCCCTCTCTCCCTGAAGAAATTTTTCCTAATCTTCTTGCTTTGGCTTTCCTTAGAGGCATGAAGGTCATCGAAAACAGGGCCATGAAAGATGAGGAGAAGATGGAGCTCCAGGAAATGCAGCTGAAGGAGGCCAAGCACATAGCGGAAGAGGCTGACCGCAAATACGAGGAGGTGTATGCCAGCACCCATGTGCCCCCCTCCCCAGCCCTGACCCCCAGTGTCACCTGGGGCCACCCCCCTGCAGCCCTGCACCCCGAGCTGGGTCTGACGCCTGCCTTTTGATGCCACCAACAGGTCGCCCGCAAGCTGGTTGTCCTTGAGGGAGAGCTAGAGCGCTCGGAGGAGAGGGCAGAGGTTGCGGAGAGGTGAGCAGGGCACCCGGTGGGCAACACATGAGGGTCCCACGCCAGCCCTGCCCCATGTCCGTGGAAGCCAGGGGCAGCTGCGTGTCCACGTGGGGACAGGGATGGCCCTTCCCAGCTGTCGGGGTGCTCCCTGGCTGGTGAGCTGGGGGTGAGGGGGAGGCAGAGGGATGCTGGCCCCCGGTACGTCCATGACCTGCTCTCTGCTGGCCCCCCCCGGGGCACCCCTTTTCCACCCCAGCCGAGTGAGACAGCTGGAGGAGGAGCTGCGGACCATGGACCAGACCCTCAAATCCCTCATTGCCTCAGAGGAAGAGGTACTGGGGCAGGGGCATGGGGCTATGTGCGGCAGCCCCCTCTCTCTTTGTCGCTGTCTCTCGAGCCACGCAAGCCACCTCTCTCCTCTCTGCACCGCTGCCTCGGCCGCAGCCCTCACCTTGCCTTTCCTTCTATCGCTGTGGGCAGGCGTGGAGCCAGCGTGGGCTGGGCACGCTCCTCCGTGCCCGCTCTCCTCCTCAGAGGGATGCAGGAGCGCGGTGGCAGCAGTGGCAGCAGCGACGCACGGTGACACACAGAGGCACAAGGAGGGGACCCACGCCTGGTGGCTCTGCTCCTCCTCCACCTGCGCTACCTGAGTTTTCTCCTCTCTCAACTTGTTCTCTCTTTCTTTCCTCCTTCCGTGCGCCCGCTCTTTCTGCTCCCCCTTCTCTCCTCCATCACCCCCTCCCCGGCCCCGCTCCCCTGCCTGGTGGCCTCTGCTTGGGATATAGTAAATGTGGTGACCTAGAGGAGGAGCTGAAAATTGTCACCAACAACTTGAAGTCCCTGGAGGCCCAGGCTGACAAGGTAGGGGCTGCTGGGGCTGGGCACAGTGCTTGGGGCTGGGGGGGATGGGGCTCCCTCGCTGGGGCGAAGGATGACCAGTGGTGTCCCATGGGGCTCATGGGCGCACCTCTCTGTCCCTGCAGTATTCCACCAAGGAGGACAAGTATGAGGAGGAAATCAAGCTCCTAGGGGAAAAACTGAAGGAGGTAAGGCTCTTGGTTTGGGTCTCTGTGGGTACAGGACACACTCTGGCAGCAGCAAAATAATCTCTCACCTCCCAAGCTTGGAGGCTAATTCAGGTGTTCGCCACCTTCGAGGAGCCCAGGTGCAGGAGATGCAGATGGGGCAGTTTTGGGGTGTGGGGCAGGCTTGGGATGTGGGTTTAGGGATGTCCCCATCACACTCAGCCTCTTCCTGCTGTGCTCCCACAGGCAGAGACCCGGGCAGAGTTTGCTGAGCGGTCTGTGGCGAAGCTGGAGAAAACCATTGATGACTTAGAAGGTAAAATGGCCCTGCTGCCCTGCGCCCCTCTTTCTCAGGGAGAACGGGACAGGACGTATCCCCGGGGGGGGCTTGGCTGGGTTGAGGCTGAAGCACCCCATGGGCAAGCTGAGGCAGGGGTCCCTGTGCAGGGGGTGGGCAGGGACCCCAGGAGGGACGCTGGGATGCTGTGGGGGTGGAGTGCTGGGTCCCCGGGTGGGGAATAGAGCTGCATCCATGCTGCCTGTGCCCGGTGCCGTACCTGCACGCTCCTGCCGCTCTCGTCCCCTGCTCACCGCCATTCTCTCTCTCTCTGCCACTTGCCCCATCCCCGCTCCACCGCCTGCCCCCCCCACACCTCCCCCCACCTGCAGATGAAGTGTATGCACAGAAGATGAAGTACAAAGCCATCAGCGAGGAGCTGGACAATGCACTTAACGACATCACCTCCCTCTGAGCCCCTCCGCTGGGCACTGGCACTCCTCCCCCGCCTGCCTCCCCCCTCCCCAGTTCAGCCGCTTGCCTACCCGCCCCCCCACCACTACTCCTGCCTGCCCTGTTCCCTCTCTGTCCTTCCTAGCCCGCAGCTGGCGGTCACAGAAGCCGGCCTGGGGTGCCCCCGCAGTGCCCCTCTTTTGGGGGAAAACAAGGCGTAGGCGCTATGGGGTGTTTGGGGGAAAGGGGAGCAGCCCCCATGCACCTCGGGGTTACAGGTGGCTTGCGGGGGGGACGAAGCTGTGCCCAGGAGCCCTTTGCTCCAGCCTACCCCCACCCCCCCCCCCGGCAGCACAAGAACCAGGGATCCCGCATCCCCCCAGCAAAGCCTCGGTGCTTCTCACCGAGCCCAGGGTGTGGGGGGGGGACACGTCCAGGAGAAGCAGCACCTCCGAGGAGGGGTGGGCTCTGGCCCGGGGGCTGAGGGGGTGTCCGGCCCCAGGCAGGCAGCCCCCAGCCCCACTGCTCCCCTCCCCGCTCCCCTCCTTCCTTTGCACATCGCTCTTCAGTTTGCATTTCATGACTTTTTTTTCTGTTCTGTCCCTCTGGGTTACTGAGTTGGTCTCAATAAAGTGTTTTCTCTCCTTGGTTTCTCCTTTGTTTTCTTCATGCTGCTCTGGTTCTCCACTCTCATCCTTCATTTCCTGCTGTCTCACATGGGTGCCGGCAGCTGAGGGCGGGAGGTGGCCGAAGGGACCGCACGGCCGCAGCTGAACCCCTTTGTGCCTCAGCCCGGGGATGTCCCCCACCACCCCCGGCTCGCTCGAGCACAGCTTTCCTCATCTTGTGCCACCTTCCAAGATGTTCTCCATCACTCTTTTGGCCTGATTTAATAGGGTTAGACCCGGTCCTGTCCATTCCCCATCTGCACTCCTGGACATCGCAACAACCTCTCACAGCCCTGACCTCTCTCCTCCATCACCTGCTCTTGCCAATGGGGTTGGCCCTACTGTTTGGCAGCGGTTCCTGGCCCTAAATGGGTCCCCAATCCTCCTCCTCCTCCCTCAGCATCCTACCCTGCCCTACAACCCCATCTCAGAATTGGTGTACCCGGGACTGGCTGCCTCCTCCTGCCGTCCCCACTGGTCCCCAGTGTCCACTAGGTGGCCGTGAGGTGCCCAGCGAAGGCTCTTGTGGGCAGCACTGTCTCTTCACTAACTTGCTTTTCTCTCTCTCTTCCCTTTGCTGCGCTGACATCTCCGTTTTCTCTAGAGCACTCCCGGCAGGAAGCTGAGAAAAACCACGTTCTCACTAACGAGCTGCGGGTCATCCTTACTGAGCTTAACAACTGAGCTGCAACAGCTCCAGCCCCAGCCCAGGCTTCCGCCCCCAGGATGCCCCCAGCCCCGACTGCTCCCTGCCCCGTTTTGGCCAGGCTGGTTTGGGGCTGGGAGCCCCTGCCCTCTCCCCCCTGGGGTAATCACCCTGCTTGGGGGGACAGGGAGCCCCTGCAGAGCTGATGTTTTTTTCTTGAGAGAGGAATGAGGGGTTTTGCCATGTCCCGGGATGCCCACACGATGGTGGCTGTCCCCTGGCATCAACCTGGCCCCGCTGGAGAGGGACACAGTGGCTTGTGTCGCTGCGGCTTGTGTCACTGCCTTCCTCCTCTTGTCCCAGGTGGCCAGCCGCTTCCCCCTCCCTCTGGGCATCCCAAACCATGCAGGGAGGATGCCCTCGCAGTGGGGTCCCTGCAGGGTGCCGGGTGGGCAGAGCCCTCATCCCATCCTCATCTCTAGAGGGAAGGCAGATGCCATCTGGAAGCCAGCGCCGGAGGAGGCTCCCCTGGCAGCGGGCCGCCTGGCGGAACTCGTCCTTGCAGCCTCATTAGCTCTTCTCCTTCTCTGCTGTCCTCTCTGCCCACCTTCCTGGCCTGCTGTCTCACTCCTCTTCTTCACGGAGCACCTGGATCGTGCTGCAGGCACTGGCTCTCCTCTTTTGCTGGCTGAGGGTTTGTGCACGTGCCCGTTGCGGCCAGCGGGGATGGCAGGATGGGGAGATGGGGCCACGGTGGCGGCTGGCTGGGGAGCGGTACCCATACCACGGTGGGGCTGGTGCAGTGGGAGGATGGAGAAGCTGAACAGCAGGGACTGCCTGACCCCCAGGGGTCGCAGAGGGGCTGGGCTCATCCCTGCTGGTGCTGGGGCTGCTAGACAGGGACACACCCCCCCCCCCCCCCCCCCCCCCCTCGGACTGGTACCGTACTGAGCTGCCCGTCTGTGTGCATGGGTCCGGCTGTGCCTGGGTATGCTTGTGCCATGTCTGTGTTCATGGCTGGCTGGGTGTCCCTTGTGTTCACAGAGAGTCTGGCCAGTGCCAAAGAGGAGAATGTGGGCATCCACCAGGTCCTGGACCAGACCTTGTTGGAGCTGAACAACCTCTGAGCTGCCTGGGGAGCCCCCGCCCCTCTTCCCTACCCTACACGTGCACTCCACTGGCACGCTCAGGATGTCATCAGCTGAACTGCATCTTGGCCAAATCCACACATCTGTTGAGAAGGGAAGCCCTGCAGCCTTACGCTGTGGCTCGAGGGGCGTCTTGTCTGTGCACAGCCCGAACGGCTCTGTCCTGTCTTCATGTCCAAATATTAAAGCAGTTTGACAAGAAGGATGGGTGTGCTTGGTCATTGTGGGTGGGTACAGGCACTGGGAGACACAGGGCCACTCTGCAGGGGCCTTGCTATGGGGCAGGTACAGCAGTCACAAGGATGTCCTCCTTGGCCTTGGGATGGGACTGACAGCAATTCCGTAGGATGCACAGGAAACCTCAAAGTCTCAAGCTCAGTCCAAACTGAGCATCCTCCTCAAGTGCACAGCGGCAGAGAGATGTTACTAGCGTGTCCCCTTCCACCACTGTTATGTTATCTGCTGGGCACTTGGGGAAGTTGCATGGTCTTTGACTTCTCCATTGACTCTGCTCCATGGCCTGTGCTAATGATGCCACCTGAGCACGCGTACAAGTGTATGACCACACACATGCACATGCTGTTACTTACCAGGGTCTTCTCCAGGTCTAGAGCTGCTCACCCTGCATACTAGTTGCATTTTCTATTACCAGCTGCCTGAGGGACAGCTGTATAAACTAGCAAATACTAATATGGCAGGCAACCAATTCCCAGAGCATTCAGGAAGTTTCCTCCTGTTCTGTTGTATTTTCTCCAACACAAAGAGAAGAGTGGCAGGATGTGTCTCATCACTGTCACCAAAAAGGGGTGGACTCCCTGGGGATGCCCAAAGCTGTGATCTAGCCCTGCCCTCTGCTTCGGGCCCCTCTGAAGCTTGCGCAGAGCCCTGCTGTCCCACACCACTCAGCAGATATTGCTCTGGCAGCACAGCCTCATGTGGCCAGGAAACATTAATTCACGCTGACCCCTCACTGGGCCAGGCCATCACCCCAGCAAGTGACAGGGAGAGCTTTCCCTATCTGCTTTCCTTTATTTGCTGCGTCCCTCAGCTCAGGAAAAGATGGAGAGAGTGCAGCTCTTTCCTGCCTAGGTGTTTCTGGCCTCCTGCCCTCCCCCTGGCCCCCCAAATCACATTTGGAGCTCTGAAGACCTTTGACTATGCAGCAAAGGGCTCCCCTTGCATGGGCACTCCCTGCTCTGTTCCTCAGTGCTCATTCTCCATTGGGTTGTCACATCCCGGGACGTGCTGGAGGAGAAGGATGGTGCTCTCCTGGCTGGCTGAGCTTGCCCAGTGCAAAGGTTGGGGTTTCTCCTCAGCACATCACTGTGTTGAGCTGATGTTTGGTGAGCACCTCCCTGAAATGGATTTGTCTGGCTGTAAAAGGAACAAGAGGGCAAAACCACCTCTTGTCTGGAGCCTGTCCCCATGCAAAGCACCCTGCCCTGCAAACAATCCTGCCTGGCCTCCCTATCAGGGCACGTCCCCAGTGCCCAGCTTCTGGGCATCACTCACCTTCCTGCCAGGACAAAGAGCCCTTTCACACCCAGTACTTTTCCCCATTCCAGCCTCCTGGATAGGATTGGCCTGTTTAACCATTTACATCCCTCTACCATATCCTCCTTCACCTCTGAACTTGCTGTTTCTGTGGAGGCCCTGGTGGTTGTTCCCAGTGATGTTCTGCCCATGGTCACCAGCACTGCTCTGCCTTCCCTTCACCCTCTGCTCCCCCTTGTTCTACGAGAAAGTGGGGAGCCCCAGGAGGCTGGTGCTGGCCAAGTCTCAACTGGGAGCCATGTTCCTGCCATGCCTCCCCATGCAACCCTCCTGCTGCGTCTCAGCCTTTGGATGTGCTGACCTGGGCCTGATAGCCCAATGATCAGAGAATCACAGAATGGTTTGGGTTGGGAGGGACCTTAAAGACCACCTAATTCCAGCCCCCCTGTCATGGGCAGGGACACCTCCCACCAGACCAGGTTGCCCAAAGCCCCATCCAGCCTGGCCCTGGGCACTGCAAGGGATGGGGCATCCACAGCTTCTCTGGGTAGCCTGTGCTAGTGCCTCACCATCCTCTGAGTGAAGAATTTCTTCCTGATGTCTAACCTAAATCTCCCCTCTTTTAGTTTAAAGCCATTCCCCCTCTTCCTATCACTACAATCCCTGACAAAGAGTCCCTCCCCAGCTTTCCTGTAGGCCCTCTTTAGGCACTGGAAGACTGCTATAAGGTCTCCCTGGAGCCTTCTCTTCTCCAGGCTGAACAACCCCAACTCCCCCAGCCTCTCTTTGTAAGAGAGGTACTCCAGCCCTCTGAGCATCTCTGTGGCCTCCTCTGAACTTGTTCTAGTACTTCCATGTCCTTCTTGTGCTGGGGGCCCCAGAGCTGGGTGCAGTGCTCCAGGTGGGGTCTCACGAGAGCAGAGCAGAGCAATCACCTCCCTTGACCTGCTGTCCATACTTCTTTTGATGCAGCCTGGGATACAGTTGGCTTTCTGGGCTGCAAGTACACATTGCAGGCTCATGTCGAGCTTTTCATCAACCAACACCCCCAGGTCCTTCTCCTCAGGGCTGCTCTCAATGCATTCTCCGCCCAGCCTGTATTTGTGCTTGGGATTGCCCCCGCCCAGATGCAGGACCTTGCACTTGGCCTTGCTGAACCCCATGAGGCTCGCCCAGCCCCACCTCTCAGCCTGCCCAGCTCCCTCTGTCCACCATGCCCCCCCCTCAGTGAGCCGACCACACCACTCAGCATGGTGTCATACAATCACAGAATCATTAAGGTTGGAAAAGACCTTCAGGATCATCTGGTCCAACCATCCCCCTACTACCAATGTCATCCACTAAACCATGTTCCTAAGCACCAGGTCAAACCAATTAAAACAGCTCCCAACAAGAAAAACAGAAAGGTCGTTGTAGTGGAAGACTCCCTTCTGAAGGGAACAGAAGGCCCCATATGCATATAGGACCCACTTCATAGGGAGGTCTGCTGCCTCCCTGGGGCCCAGATTAGGGATGTGAAGAGAAAGATTCCTACCCTGATTTGGTCCTCAGATTAGTAGCCATATTGATTTTTCAGGTAGACAGTGATGAAGCTCCAATAAGATGTCCGAGGGCAATCAAAAGAGACCTCAGGGCCTTGGGAAAACTGGTTCAACTGGTTAAGGGATCAGGAGCACAAGAATCAGAGAATCATAGAATCATAAAGGTTGGAAAAGACTTCCAAGATCATCTGGTCCAACCATACCCCTACCACCAATATCACCCACTAAACCATGTCCCTAAGCACCACGTCCAGCCTTTCCTTAAACACCCCCAGGGACGGTGACTCCACCACCTCCCTGGGCAACCCGTTCCAATGCCTGACCACTCTTTCTGAGAAGAAATTTCTCCCAATTTCTAACCTAAACCTCCCCTGGTGCAACTTGAGGCCATTCCTTCTAGTCCTGTCACTGGTTATCTGCGAGAAGAGGCCGACCCCCAGCTCCCCACAACTTCCTTTCAGGTAGTTGTAGAGAGCAATAAGGTCTCCCCTGAGCCTCCTCTTCTCCAGGCTGAAAAACCCCAGTTCCCTCAGCCGCTCCTCATAGGACTTGTGGTCCAGGCCCTTCACCAGCTTCGTAGCCCTTCTCTGGACATGCTCCAGGGCCTTGATGTCCTTCTTGTAGTGAGGGGCCCAAAGCTGAACATAGAACTCGAGGTGTGGCCTCACCAGAGCAGAGTACAGCGATACGTTCACCTCCCTGGTCCTGCTGGCTACACTATTCCTGATATAAGCCAGGATGCCGTTGGCCTTCTTGGCCACCTGGGCACACTGCCAGCTCCTGTTCAGGTGAGCATCGACCAACACCCCAGATCCTTTTCCTCTGCATAGCTTTCGAGCCACTCTGCCCCAAGCCTGTAGCACTGCATGGGGTTGTTGTGGCCAAAGTGCAGGACCCAGCACTTAGCCGTGTTGAACCTCATCCCATTGGCCTCTGCCCATCAATCCAACCTGTCCAGGTCCCTCTGCAGGGCCTTCCTACCCTGCGGCAGATTGACATTTCCCCCCAACTTGGTGTCGTCTGCAAACTTACTGAGGGTGCACTCAATTCCCTCATCCAAGTCATCAATAAAGATATTAAAGAGGATGGGCCCCAACACCAGTCCCTGGGGAACACCACTGGTGATGGGCTGCCAGATGGATTTCACTCCATTTACCACCACTCTCTGGGCCCAGCTGTCCAGACAGTTTTCAACTCAGCAAAGAGTGTACCTGTCCAAGCCATGGGCTTCCAGCTTCTCCAGGAGAATACTGGGTGAAACCGTGTCAAAGGCCTTGCTGAAGTCTAGGTAGACTATGTCAGCAGCCTTTCCCTCATCCACCAGGTGGGTTACCCGGTCATAGAAGGAGATGAGGTTGGTCAGGCAGGACTTGCGTTTCATGAACCCATGCTGGCTGGGCCTGATCCCCTGGTTGTCCAGCAGATGCCATGTGATTGCATTCAAGATGACCTGTTCCGAGTACTCCGAGGATAAGTGGTCTGACTACTAAAGACAGATGCAAAGAAGGCATTAAGAACCTCAGCCTTTTCCTTATCCTCAGTTGTCATGTTTCCCCCGGCCTCCAGTAAAGTATAGAGATTCTCCTTGGCCCTCCTCTTGCCATTAATATATTTATAAAAACGTTTTTTGTTATCCTTAACCATAGTGGCCAGGTTGAGCTCATGCTGGGCTTTGGCCTTCCTGATGTTTTCTCTGCATATGCTGGCAACTTCCTTGTACTCTCCCTGAGTTGCCTGCCCCTTCTTCCACCGGACATGATCTCTCTTTTTCTCCCAGACACTCAGCAAAAGTTCCCTGTTCGGCCACGCCGGTCTTCTTCCCCGAAGGCCCATCTTACAGCACACGGGGACAGCCTGCTCCTTCGACTCCAAGAGTTCCTTCTTGAGGAGCATCCAGCCTTCCTGGACCCCTCAGCCCTTCAGGACTAACTCCCAAGGGACCCTCCCTACCGGTGCCCTGAACAATTCAAAGTCTGCCCTCTGGAAGTCCAAGGTAGCAGTTTTACTACCCCCCCCTCCGACTTCACCAAGAATAGAGAACTCTACCATGTCGTCGTCACTCTGCCCAAGACAGCTCCCAACCACTACATCTCCCACCAGTCCTTCTCTGTTCGTGAATAGCAGGTCTAGCAGGGCACCCCCCCGGTAGGCTCACTAACCAGCTGAGTCAGGAAGCTACCTTCCACGCACTCCAGGAACCTTCTAGACTGCTTCCTCAGGGCTGTATTATATTTCTAGCATATGTTTGTGAAGTTAAAGTCCCCCAGGAGGACAAGCACTGGTGATTGAGCAACTTCCGCCATCTGCTTATAGAACGCCTCATCCGTCTCTTCATCCTGGTTTGGCGGCCTATAACAGACCCCCACCAGGATGTCTGTCTTGTTGGCCAACCCCCTGACTGTTATCCACAAGGACTCGACCTTATCATTCCCAGCCCTGAGCTCAACAACGTCAAAACACTCTCTAATAGAGAGAGCCATGCCACCGCCCCGCCTTAGTTGCCCGTCCCTTCTGAAGAGGTTGTAGCCATCCATTGCAGCACTCCAGTCATAGGAGTGGTCCCACCATGTTTCAGTGATGGCAACTAGGTCATAGTTTGCCTGCTGCAGAATGGCTTCCACCTCCTCCTGTTTGTTGCCCATGCTGCGTGCATTGGTGTAGATGCACTTCAGTTCCATTGCCCTCATCCCCAACCCTGGGACTGCTCCCCCGGGCTCATCTCTATCGAGCCTCATTTCCCCCCCGTCCCCGTTCATGTGAGAAACTAAGTTGTGTTTATGCAGTAGAAAACTAACCTTCTGTATTCAAAGGTAGTTGTGTAGTCATAACAAGGAGAAATGCTAAGTAGATAAGTGGACAGTAGAAGGCCTCACTATTCCAAAATAAGGTAGAAGCTTGAGAAAAACAGGATGAGCAGTGTGAGGACAGTAAAACAGAGATCACAAGTTCTCAAAACATAAGAAAGAAAAAAAAAAAGGAAAAAGGAGAAATTAAAGGGTTGATCAAAAAAATTGTACATATATGGTATAGAGGAGAGTCGGGTAGCTTGTGAACCTGTAGTACTCAGCCAATGAGGAAACAGGGGAGGTGATCAGGTGTTGGGTAATAGGGAATAAAAGGTTATGCTTTGTTTACCATAATGCGCTCCTAATTGGCAGGATACCCGCCATTGCAATCGCGAATAAAAGAGCTTCACAGAAGATCCTGTCTGAAGAAAATCATTGAGATTTTTCTCACAGTTTGGGGGCTCGTCCAGGATCTTGTCGCCTACCGTAGAGTTCTTGCTACCACAGACAGGAAGGTGCACCCCGCTGATTTCAGCAGTCCCGTCGCTAGTGGTGGGTTGTCTTGGTATGGCCAGCAAAGGACCGAGACTGTTAATCTGAAGACAGGCTTTGTGAAGCTCTGGGGAGAAGGGAGGCCAGCACTGACATACCACAGACACAGCCCAGAGATAGTTCAGCCCGGATCGGGAACAGGCACAGGGATTACTGCTGATAACCCGGACTGGGAAGCCATGCACGGACCGAGGTAAGGGAAACTTTACTGTGTATTGCCTCGGGTTGGGTTTGGTGAGACTCTTGTGTGGGGTGTGAATGAGATGCACTTTTAGTGCGAAGAGAATGTGGAGTCCCGATCTGTGGTTCTGTAGTCCCGTGAGGGGATGAACGAAGTGACCTCGGCTGGAGAGGGACAAAGCAAAAGAGAGATGAGCGAAAGAGAGTCTCGGGGGGTTTGGGCCCTTAGGTGTATGGTACCCCGAGCACGGTGAAGTGAGGTGCTCGGCAGTACACCCCACCTCTGTCCTAATCCTAGGTGAAGGCGTGTGGTACCCTGTGGGTGGTAAAGTCCACAGCAGCATGTCAGGAAGAGATGGGGATTAAGGGTTCCAATAGTCAGCAGGGTGGGGGTGGAGACCCCGGGATTGTGCCTAAAGATAGTCCTCTGGGGAGAATGATAAGGATTTGGAAAAACAACCCAAAAACTAGGGAAAAAGATTTAAAAAAATAATTTAAAAAATGGTTAGTTATAGTGTAATTGTCTGGCCTAAAAAGCCAATAAAAGGAACTGCAGTATTTTGGCTGAAATACGGGTCTGATGAAAACTCAGGCTTGAAATTTATATGTAAAAAATAAGACTCCTTTTTCGGAGGAGGAATCAAGTTATGCTCCCTATAATCTTAATATTGCATTGGAGGCAGCGGCAGCTGCTCCAGGAGGGGAGACAGGGACTGCAATTGACGCTGTCCCTGGTGAAGTCGAGCCGGGGAGCGCGGAGCAGCGGGAGCGGAGGCGGGGGGGGTCCCGGTGAGGCCTTGGAGCCGTGCGGGGGTGCTGCGGGGCCGGTGCCACTCCCCCCTTACCAGCAGAGAGGTTAGGAGTTTTAAGAAAGAAATGAAGTCTTTAATTGAGGGCCTAGCAGAACGGTCAAATCCATTTCTAAGGCCTAATTTGTATTCTTGGGGGGGAAATGTCAATCTTGAGTATGTTTGTGAGAAACACTCCGTAGCCAATAACAGGCTCAGGCGAGGATCTCAGTGAAGTAGTAATTTATTTGCGATTGCAATGGCGGGCGTCCCACAAGCAGGAGCACACCTACTGGTTCCAAAACACAGTTTATATACTTTTTGATGACAGGACCCTCCCCTGTTTCCCCACTGAGCGGGTAATCCAGGTTCACAATCTATCTGATGCTTCACAGACAATGCATGGCCTTCAGTTGCCGGCCTCTTAAATTTCAAATTTCTTTTAAATTTTTTACTGTTTGAAGTGGTAATGTTTCTTCACTTATCTGACTGGACTTAACACCGTGATTTTCACCTAATTGTTCTAAGGAGTCTGGTTGTCTGCATTTTACAAGGTCCCTGCTAAGTTTTCTTACCACTGCAAGCATATCGCAATACCCCATTCCTTACCTTTAAACAATGTAACTCTGCAAAAACAACATTTTTATTCCCACATGTGCTACTACTTACTACTTAGAAAACTACAGGCTGGAGAAAGATAAAGGAAGTGTTAAAAGGGTTGTTGAAGGTGTTAAAGGTTGTGTGGCATGTAGTATTTGACAGAGTTGTTTGAAGTTGAATGAGCAGGGAAAGAGGATGTAGGAATGTTAGTAGTTCCGCCTCAACCCGAGGCTGAGATCTCTAAATCACGGGTGTGAGCCCTCTGGGGCAGAGGGATCATGATGGGTCCGAGAGAGTTGTCATGGAAACAGGAAAAGGCGTTTTTATTTGCAATGCTTGAAATTTAAATTGGGAAAAATGATTGGAATTCATCAATTTTTATACTTACCCAATTTGCCAAGGTTCTTCTTAGGAAGGGACTTGCTGGAAAAATTGGATGCAAAAATTTCTTTTGAACAAGGAAAACTGGAGATAACCTTTTGAAAAAATTAGGAAACAGACAAGTTTGGTTCACGGTACTAGATTGAAAGGATGCCTTTTTCTGCCTGCCCGTGGCAACTGAAAGCCAGAAACTCTTTGCCTTTCAATGGGAAAATCCTAATAGAGGACAAAAAACTCAGCTTACTTGGACTGTGTTACCACAGGGGTTCAAGAGTAGCCCCACCATATTCGGGAAACAACTAGCCTGTGATCTTGAAGCTTGAAAGACCCCTTCGGGGAAAGGGGACACTGTTGCAATATGCAAATGATAGCTACTGAAGAAGAAAAGGAATGGGTATAATGGACTTCCTAAAGTTTTTCAGCACTAATTCTGTGAACCCAGCCTCTTTCCTTAGTCATGTTTGCATCAAGACCACGGACACATTGTACTCCAGCTGACCAGACTTAAAGGATACACCCCTAGAAGATGCGGAGGATTGGTATATAGATGGCAGCAGCTTCGTCCGCCAGGGACTTCGCCTCACAGGATATGCGGTAACAAACATCAGCCCAAAAGGTGGATATCATCGCCTTGATAAGAGCTTTTGAGCTGGCAAACATTTGGACAGATTTGAAATATGCCTTTGGTGTGGTGCATGCACATGGGGCAATTTGGAAGGAGAGAGGACTTTTATCTTCCTCAATTAAACATGCAGAAGAGGCTGATAGCAGTTATTAGGGAAGAAGGAAAAAGGAGGCCTAGACAGGAACAGCCCAGGCTAGGCAAGGATCAGTGTGCACTATGTAAGAAATTTGGGCATTGGAAAAACGAATGCCCAGAACAGAAAAGAAATGGAAAAGGGAACCGGGGAAGGGAGGTGGTGTTTGCGCGTGCAAAAGACGACTGGGGAAGACTGGGGAAATCTACCCCAGCAGATCCACTGGTTATAAAAATGAAGGAGGGAAAGGAGGGAAAGGAGGTGAAACTTATGGTAGATACAGGGGCAACTTATTCAGTTTTAATTAAAGCACTAGTGCCTGTAGGAAATGATTATGTTATAGTAAAAGGAGCAACTGGCCAATCAGAAATGGCATACTTTTGTAAACCTTTAAAGTACAAACTTGGGAAACAGTGGGTGTCCTGGTTTCAGGTAGGACAGAGTTAATTTTCCTCCTAGTAGCTGGCAGGGTGCTATGTTTTGGATTAGGATGAGAAGAGCGCTGATAACATGCTGATGTTTTAATTGTTGCAGAGCAGTGCTTACACCAAGCCAAGGACTTTTCAGCTTCTCGCTCTGTCCTGCTAGCGAGCAGGCTAGGGATGCAGCAGGAGCTGGGAGGGGACAGACCCAGGACAGCTGACCCAAACTGGCCAAAGGGGTATTCCATACCATCTGACGTCATGCTAAACAATACATAGGGGTGGCTAGCCGGGGTGGGGGTCCGGCTGCTCGGGGATAGGCTGGGCATCGGTCAACAGGTGGTGAGCAATTGCATTGTGCATCACTTATTTCGTACACATTATTATTATTAATATTATTATTATTATTATTGTTATTATTATTTTTCCTGTCTTAATAAACTGTCTTTATCTCAACTCACAGGCTTCACTTTCCCGTTTCTCTCCCCCATCCCAGAGAGGGAGGTGGGAGGGTGAGCGAACAGCTGTGTGGTGTTTAGCTGCCAGCCAGGCTAAACCACAACAGTGGGGCATTCATAAATTTTATATATGCCCAGATCTCCGGAATCACTCCTGGGAAGGGACCTGTTGGAAAAATTACAAGCGACCATATCATTTTAAAATGGGGAGATTGTTCTGGAGGTAGATGACCAGAGGTATGTGGAGGTACTAAGCCTCAACAAACCCTAAAGCGAAGGAAGAAGTTAATGAAGATAATCTTGAGTCAGGTATTTCTGGGAATATGGGCCACTGAAGTACCAGGGAAGGCAAAAATGCTCCTCCAATACAAATCAAACTTAAGAAGGGGAGACAGCCACTACCTTTACCCTGTGGTGGCGAACCCATATACTTTACTAACATGCTTAACACCAGAGCTAACTTGGTTTATTGTTTTAGATCTGAAGGCTGCCTTCTTTTGCCTCCCTCTCCATGAAGCCAGACAGAAAATCTTTGTATTTGAGTGGGAAAGCCCTAAGAGTGGGCGCAAAACACAGCTCACATGGACAAGGTTGCCTCAGGGCTTTAAGAACTCGCCCACCTTGTTCGGAGAACAACTTGCAAAGGACTTGGAGACCTGGGAAGCCCCACCAGGAGAAGGAAGGCTGTTGCAGTATGTAGATGACCTCCTAATAGCCACCCAGACAGAAGAAGCATGTGTGGCCTGGACGGTAAGCCTCCTAAACTTTCTGGGACTCCAGGGGTACAGGGTATGGAAGAAGAAGGCTCAGGTGGTAAAGCAGAAGGTGATCTACCTGGGTTATGAGGTTAGTGCCAGACAACGGACCCTGGGGCAAGACCGTAAAGAAGCAATATGTCAAACCCCGAAACCTGAGACAATAAAAGAACTGCGAACCTTTTTGGGAATGACGGGATGGTGCAGATTGTGGATCTATAATTACAGATTGCTTGTAAAACCGCTGTATGCGCTCATTGCAAATGGGAACAGGGACCTCCAATGGACAAAGGAGGCCACGCGAGCCTTGGACCAACTAAAGAAGGCTCTCATGTCAGCTCCAGCTCTGGGACTTCCAGATGTGAATAAACCATTCTTCCTCTTCTCCCATGAGAAACAGGGGATTGCCCTGGGAGTACTAGCACAGGACCTGGGCCCACATCTAAGGGCGGTTGCTTATTTTTCTAAGCAGCTGGATGCCGCCACCAAGGGATGGCCGGGATGCCTCAGAGCTGTTGCAGCAGTGGTGCTAAATATCCAGGAAGCATGCAAGTTCACCTTGGGCCAGAAAATAACTGTGCTAGTGTCTCACACAGTGTCCGCAGTGCTGGAAGTGAAAGGTGGTCACTGGCTTTCCCCACAAAGGTTCCTGAAATACCAAACTATCTCGGTAGATGATGTAGAAATAGTGGTAACTAACATCGTCAACCCAGCTTCTTCCCTCAGCGGAAACCAAAGGGGAGCCAGTACACCACGACTGCCTGGAGACCATCGACCTACTCCAGCCGCATGTGGAAATCTGGTTCACTGATGGGAGCAGCTATGTCATCAGCGAAAAACGACATGGTGGGTATGCAGTTACCACTTGCAAAGAGGTAATAGAATCTGGACCTTTGCCAACAGATACCTCTGCACAAAAGGCTGAGATAATTGCTCTGACCCGCGCCTTAGAAATAGCAAAAGGAAAGAAAATAAACATTTATACAGACTCAAGATATGCATTTGGGGTTGTACATGCACATGGAGCCATTTGGAAAGAAAGGGGACTGCTGAACTCCCAAGGGAAGAACATCAAACATGCTCAAGAGATATTGCGACTATTGGAGTCAATCCAGCTGCCCGAGAAGGTGGCAGTCATGCACATTAAGGCACACCAGAAGGTGAGCTCAGAATTGGAAGAAGGAAACGAGCTGGCGGACAGAGAGGCAAAGGAAGCAGCAAAAGGTGAGATAGCAACTGAGGTAGCCCTGATTCCAGATGGGCAGATTTTCCTTGAGGGTAAGCCAGAATATAACAAAAAGGACAGAAAGTTAATCAAAAGTCAAAAGGGAGAGTATAACCAAGAGGGATGGGCTATTACCGAAGAAGGGAAAGGGAAATTAGTCATCCCCTCTAATTTGCTATGGTCACTACTAAGGGAAGAACACCGGGAAAACTCATTGGGGAATAAATCCCCTATATAACTATCTGATTGGGAAAATTACGGCTAGGAATTTGTATGCTACTGTCACACAAGTAACCCAACAATGTGACCTCTGCCTCCAGACCAACCCCAAAAATACCTTCAAACTGAAATTGGGCCAAATTGGGAAAGGCCATGGGCCTGGACAACAATGGCAGATTGACTTTTCTGAACTTCCAAGAAAAGGGGGGTATCGATATTTGTTGGTATTAACGGATACCTTTTCAGGTTGGCCAGAGGCGGTACCCACTAGAACTGCCAAAGCCCGAGAAGTAACCAAGGTATTGCTACAAGAAATAATACCATGCTTCGGAGTTCCAGCCACCATGTCCTCAGACCGGGGACCACACTTTATTTCAAAAACAGTGCAGCAAATTGGTCAGCATTTGGGCATAGATTGGGAACTCCACACTCCATACCATCCTCAATCGAGTGGTCAAGTGGAGAAAATGAACCATTTGATCAAACAACAAATTGTAAGGTTAGGGCAAGAAGCTAACTTGCCCTGGCCCCAAGCTCTCTCGCTAGCATTGCTGCGGATTAAAAATTAACTCCTTTTGAAATGCTTTATGGGAGACCATATGGAATTCAGAAAGGAATGTCTACCCAGGTTGGGGAGGAGATGTTGTGTACCTATTTGGTAGCTTTGAGTAAATAACTCAGAAAATAGAGAAATAAGTGGCTGGAACTCAGAGTAGAGAGCTGGATGGACCGGTGCATGACATACAGCCTGGAGATTATGTATATGTCAAGTCTCTTGCAGAGAAAACTTTGAAACCACAGTGGGAAGGACCATACCAGGTGCTCCTTACTACCTTCACCGCAATTAAGATCATTAGGGAAGGAAGTGAAGGCGTTTTCCCAGTTGAAGTCCAAAAGGCTGTTTGGGAGAATGCCAATGATTTTGAGAGGAAGTTCCAATCTTGGTGGACTCTGGTAAATTTTACCTATGATCCCATTGTTAACATGGCTACTGTCTTTGTGCTTACTATACGTAATGCCACAGTTGTTATCCACCCCATCATTGCACTAGGATTAAACCATGAGGAGATAGTGCTCTATCCTTCGGAGCATAGAACATGGGCACGGATGGGGAGTGGGAAATGGCAGACTGTAAATCTGGAATCGTGTGTTACCCGGGAACAACAAGGATTTATCTGTGAAACAACACGACTGATGCTCAGGACGTATGTCTTGACACTGAGCAGGGTGTTTGCCACTTTGAAATTCATCCAGTAAAACTGCTGTCTTGGACTTCCGGAGGGCAGACTTTGAGCTGTTCAGGATACTGGTTGGCAGAGTCCCTTGGGAGGCAGTTCTGAAGGGCAGAGGAGTCCAGGAAGATTGGGCACTCTTCAAGAAGGAAATCTTAAAGGCTCAGGAGCAGTCTGCCTCCACGTGCCCAAAGACAAGCTGGAGCAGAAGAAGACTGGCCTGGCTGAACAGAGAGTTGTGGCTTGAGCTTAGGAGAAAAAAGAGGGTTTATGATCTTTGGAAAGAGGGCGGGCCACTCAGGAGGACTATAAGGATGTTGTAAGGCTATGCAGGGACAAAATTAGCAAGGCCAAAGCTCATCTGGAGCTCAATCTGGCTACTGCTGTTAAAGATAAAGAAAATGGTTTTATAAATACATAAACACAAAAAGGAGGACTAAGGAGAATTTCTGTCCTTTACTGGATGCGGGGGGAAACTTAGTGACAAGAGATGAGGAAAAGGCTGAGGTGCTTAATGCCTTCTTTGCCTCAGTCTTCAGCGGCAAGACCAGTTGTTCTCTGGATACCCAGTACCCTGAGCTGGTGGAAGGGGAGGGGGAGCAGAATGTGGCCCTCATAATCCACGAGGAAGTGGTTGGCGACCTGCTATAGCACTAGATGTACGCAAGTCGATGGGGCCGGATGGGATCCACCCGAGGGTACTGAGAGAACTGGCAGAGGAGCTGACCAAGCCGCTTTCCATCATTTATCGGCAGTCCTGGCTATCGGGGGAGGTCCCAGTCGACTGGCAGCTAGCAAATGGGACGCCCATCTACAAGAAGGGCCGGAGGGTACACCCAAGAAACTGTAGGCCTCTTAGCTTGACTTGAGTACCAGGGAAGCTCATGGAGCAGATTATCTTGAGTGTCATCACGCGGCACTTGCAAGGCAAGCAGGCGATCAGGCCCAGTCAGCATGGGTTTATGAAAGGCAGGTCCTGCTTGACGAACCTGATCTCCTTCTATGACAAAGTGACACGCTGGGTGGATGAGGGAAAGGCTGTGGATGTGGTCCACCTTGACTTCAGTAAGGCTTTTGACACTGTTTCCCACAGCATTCTCCTGAAGAAAGTGGCTGCTCACGGCTTGGGCTGGCGTACGCTTCGTTGGGTTAAAAACTGGCTGGATAGCCGGGCCCAAAGAGTCATGGTGAATGGAGTTAAATCCAGTCGGAGGCAGGTCACTAGTGGAGTCCCCCAGGGCTCAGTACTAGGGCCAGTTCTCTTTAATATCTTTATCGATGATCTGGATGAGGGGATCCAGTGTACCCTCAGTAAGTTTGCAGAGGACACCAAGTTAGGTGCGTGTGTCGATCTGCTCGAGGGTAGGAAGGCTCTGCAGGAGGATCTGGATAGGCTGTACCGATGGGCTGAGGCCAACTGTATGAAGTTCAACAAGGCCAAGTGCCGGGTCATGCACCTGGGGCGCAACAACCCCAGGCAGCGCTACAGGCTGGGAGATGAGTGGTTGGAAAGCTGCCTGGCAGAGAAGGACCTGGGAGTATTGGTTGATAGTTGGCTGAATATGAGCCAGCAGTGTGCTCGGGTGGCCAAGAAGGCCAACAGCATCCTGGCTTGTATAAGAAGCAGCGTGGCCAGCAGGTCTAGGGAAGTGATTGTCCCCCTGTACTCGGCTCTGGTGAGGCCGCACCTCGAGTACTGTGTTCAGTTTTGGGCCCCTCACTACAAGAAGGACATGGAGGTGCTCGAGCGAGTCCAGAGAAGGGCGACCAAGCTGGTGAGGGGCCCAAAACTGAACACAGTACTCGAGGTGCGGCCGAGGGAGCTGGGGTTGTTTAGCCTGGAGAAGAGGAGGCTCAGGGGAGACCTCATCGCTCTCTATAGGTACCTTAAAGGAGGCTGTAGCGAGGTGGGGGTTGGTCTATTCTCCCACGTGCCTGGTGATAGGACGAGGGGGAATGGGCTAAAGTTGCTCCAGGGGAGGTTTAGGTTGGATATTAGGAAGAACTTCTTTACTGAAAGGGTTGTTAGGCATTGGAATGGGCTGCCCAGGGAAGTGGTTGAGTCACCATCCCTGGAGGTCTTTAAAAGATGTTTAGATGTAGAGCTTAGCGATATGGTTTAGTGGAGGACTTGTTAGTGTTAGGTCATAGGTTGGACTAGGTGATCATGGAGGTCTCTTCCAACCTAGATGATTCTGTGATTCTGTGAAAATTGGAGAAAAAAAAAAAGACTACTGTATGTCTATGTTCACCCAGTTATGCAAGGTCCAGCAGCACTGGAAGAGGATAGGGCTGAGCCACTCTGACCTGCAAAAAGTCATGAAACACAGCTCAGCAGAGGACATGAGAGGAGGGCTCCATTCAGTAGTCCCAATCATCTGTGCAGATCTCACAGGTTTCACTTGTCTTCTGACTAACCTCAAGCTTAAGAAGCATCCTCTGGGTACATTAATACCCACCTACAGGAATGAAGCAATTAAGTCAAGCACTTCAGGGAGAGGCCTTTCTCAGCCATCAAGAGGAAGACAAGATAGGCCCCAGTTAAAAAGCTTTACTCCAACATGAATTCATGGAGCTGAGCCATGCAGGAAACCCTGCTGTTCCTATGCAGGGCTGCAAGCCCTGCAGTGAGTCTGTAGCCAACAGCATACTTGTCCAATCCCTCTCCCTCCCAGCTGTTACAAATCCAGATTTCTTCAGAGGTGTACAACAGCCCCACAACTGCTTCATCCTGGCTTCAGCAACTGAACAGGGCAGGGACTGAGCTCACTGGCTGCACAAGGGAGCTGTACATCCACTAGATTCTCCAGACAACTAACACATTGAACACAGCCAGCTGTGTCAGAAAGCCCTTCCTGGCCCCCTCCATATACTCCTATAATCCACCCAGTACATTACACCCTCAGTAACCAGCTGTTTCTCTAGCTGCTGAGACCTTGTTTAAAGCCCTTACTTCAGGTCCTCACAGACGTCCTCATAGGTTGCTGCCTTTCCTTATGTTCTCAGCCTTGCCCTTGGCTCATTGCCTCTGCTACCCCCCAGGGCTCTCTGCCCAGCACCTGCTTCTGATGTGTGCCTCTCTCCACAACGTTAAGCCATTGCAGCTGACTACTGTAATGTACAGATATGCTTTCCGATAGTACTCCTTTCAGCCCCAGGCCCCTGAACTGTAGTCTCTAACAAACTGTGAGCTCCCTCCAGCAGCCTTGTTATTGTACTGCAAGCACACCATGTACCACAGGTGCTGGAACCCAACCTGATGCTGATTGTTCCCGTTTTTCCCAACCTCCCTCTGACTTGTGGAAACAGACTCCACAACCTGTAAGGCTGTAAAGTAGGTATGTTTATTCAGCGCTGGGCAGCATGGGGGGTAGTCCCACCACAATCATGCGCACCCATCACAGTAGTTCATCTTGTATTTATACAGAAGGGGTTACACAGGTAAGAGATCGCCTATACATATTCATAACCTCTCCCCGAAAGGGTGGTCTTTATTACAATGAGTTCCAGAAAATCATTTCCATTGTCTCAGTCCTGTCCTGATTAGTTCACAATACCTATAGAAATCCCTTTAGCATCCATTTCTTACTTCACCTCTGCCACTGGTCTCTTTGCAGCCTTGGAACGGAAGCTGGTAGCTGCCCTCCATTTTTCCTGCTCTATTTCTAAGCAGTTGATGGCCAAGATTTGCTCTAGGTGGCGCATATAGGACAGGAAAGGGCCCCCTTGTGCCTCCATTTCCTGGGGAAGCTGCAATGGCTGTCTGCCCTCCTGTGTGCAGTCTCCTCTTACCATATCACTTGGCTGTACATCCTCAATGCTGAGGGCTGGACTGGAGCTCCATACAGGAGCCATTCGAGGGAACGGAAGAGAACTGCAGTGAGAAGCAGAGAGACAGCATTAGGGGAGCACCAATTGGGTCGCTGGCCGCTTCTCAGCCTGTGTTGTGGATTTCTCTTTAGGCATCTCAGTGAGCCTCTCCCAGGGCTTCCCCCAGCCCAGCACTTTCAGTGAACACAGTCTTGATCCTGAGACCAATGAATAAAACTTGTGACTCAGGAGCATTACTTGTGTAAGTGTCTTCTCTCCTGCTGCTGGGCAGGGCAGCTCCACATGCCCCACAGTGACTGTGTGTGGTAGGGCATGTGGTGGCTGTGGCACTGGAAGACTAGAGCTGCCCCTGCTCACCTGCTAGATTTCCTGCATTGCTAGGCATATGGAAGACTGAAGGCGAGGGAAGGCCAGCTGGCTGCCTCCCTCCTTGCCCAGGCTTGACTTTATCCTGCTCTTGTCCAGGCTTTGTTGCTCTTAGCAATTCTTGGTCCTCCTGAACCACATGGACTTGAGAACCGTGGCTGCTCCCGCCTGTAGGTTGGTCCTGGCAGCTGGAGGCGTACTGGGACAGGGCTGCTCCTTGCAGACACTCTCCTCTGCCGCCACAGTGGAGGTCAGTGTGAGGCACTCCATGTCTTCGTAATCCAAACTCTCACTGCTTTTCTGAGGGAGAGAAGAGTGGATTCAGCAGTGGCTTGCAGATGCTCCACACACCCCAAACGGTACAGCCGGGAGGAAAACCCAGCTGTGATCACTGCTGGCAAACATGGGGCAGGGGGGCATCACCAATCAGCCAGGGCCTCTCCCCACCCCAGGACTCCCCAGTTCCCAGCTATTCACATTCCCTGGTGCATGCAGAAGAGGCCAAGCTGCTTGGCTAGAACAGGACACCCCCAGCAGGAACCCACAGAATCACAGAATTGAAGGGGTTGGAAGGGACCCTCGAAAGATCATTGGGTCCAACCCCCCTGCCAAAGCAGGTTCCTTAGAGCAGGCTGCCCAGGTAGGCGTCCAGACGGGCCTTGAATATCTCCAGAGAAGGAGACTCCACAACCTCCCTGGGCAGCCTGTTCCAGTGCTCTGTCACCCTCACTGTGAAGAAGTTCTTTCTCATGTTGGTGCGGAACTTCCTGTGCTCCATCTTGTGGCCATTACCCCTTGTCCTGTCCCCACAAACCACTGAAAAGAGGTTGGCCAAATCCCTCTGTCTCCCATACCTCAGGTACTTATACACATTGATGAGATCCCCTCTCAGTCTTCTTTTCTCCAGGCTGAACAGACCCAGGTCTCTCAGCCTTTCTTCATAGGGAAGATGCTCCAGGCCCCGTATCATCTTTGTGGCCCTCCGCTGGACTCTTTCCAGGAGATCCCTGTCTTTTTTGTACCGGGGAGCCCAGAACTGGACACAGTACTCCAGGTGAGGCCTGACCAGGGCAGAGTAGAGGGGGAGGATCACCTCCCTTGACCTGCTGGCCACGCTCCTTTTAATGCATGCGCAACCCAAAGAAGAGAGAGTACCGCAGTGACTCTCTCAGTGCAGGGCACAGTCCATGCCCTATCTCCTTTTCCTGCTGCAAATCCTCAACACTCACCTGCCCACAGGGAACAGTCAGTATCTCCATGAAGGGCTGGATGCCCACAGTCTGGTGATACCGAACCAGTTCAGTGAGTGATGTGTGAGCCCGGTCTTCTCCCAGGATCACATAGTGCGCATTGGGCTGCATCTCGATCATGTAGTGTCTGCAGTGGCCTTCACCCCTGGGGATATGGACAGACAGAAACAGACATGGCATGGGGCCACAACATCTCTCTAGGATCCGGTCATTGCTTTCTACACTTGTCTTAAGAGCCCAGGTGCGATCAGGAGCCACAGTAGCAAATATTGCAAAGATGCAGGAGATCCTCCATGCCGGAGTGCCACACACTGTTCTAACAGTTACTGGAGGAGCAGCAATTTCCCCAAAGTCAGTGACAGGAGAACACAGGCAGCTGAATCCAAACCCCAGCAGACTATACTGCTTCCACACCTGTTGTCTGCATTACAACTCTGCCCTGCCCCTTGCCTGATGCTGTACAAAGACCATGGCAAGAGACAGACTGCAAGGGTTCTGTCTGCTACTCCAAACTGAGGCACCCACAACAGGAGAGGCTGAGCATCATACTTAATGGACTCTTTTGTGGAGAAGGCTAACTCCTCCATCCATGCATAGCTCAGTTTAGGACCTTCATTTTTCTTCTTTGCAAGGTTCATTACCTGTACATCAGGGTGTAGCCTGGTTGGCTCTGACTGATACGAACAAGGAAGCAACCCAAAGGCTTGTCAATCAGCAAGTTTTCAGCTTCCCTGGAAGCAGGAAAGAATTTTTCAGCAGACAGTGAGCAGCTGCTTCTGTGCAAAGATTCCCAGTTTATCTCATTTGCTACCATTGCAGTACTCCCAGTCCACAGGGAGGCCAACATCTGCCCCATGTGTTCCCAGCTAGAGGTTTCCAGACTCAGGCTTGCTGGTGCAGGGATACATTAGCATACTCAGGAAGCACAATGCTCTCAGACAAAGCCCTTCCAAGCAGTACTGTTCCAAACCTGCTCCAACAGTCTGCTGAGTGCAACAGCAACAGCTGCCTTCCAGCACAGATCACATAACATAGCATCACTGAGATGAGGAGGTTGGGCACATGCATTTTCTGAGGCACCAAGGCTGCCAGAAGAAGTCAGTATGCTACGGGTTAGCGGTGCTCAGCACAAGGTGGAAAAACACCAACTGTACTTACCCCACTGGCTCTCTACTTCCTGCTGGAAAGAGGTCTTCCCCCTCTCTGCCCAAAGGACAAAGCATTGCTTTGTGCTTGCCATGTGCCTTGCTCTAGGCTAAAGGTGACTGTAAATCACCAATGCAATTTGGGATTGCTCTGACTGCTCTGTTACATGAGGTTGAGCTTATACTACTGCATGGAGACACTTAAATTCAGCACCAGGAAGCCCAGGAAGCACCACTTAAAAAGCATTTAAAACCTCAGTGTCTCTGGAAGGATTTGCAGGCAGAGAAACTGCCTTGTCCTTCATTGTGAAGTACTCATAGCTAGCCTACATTTGAACTCCCAGGCAGTAGTGGTTTTGTCTTCCAGGCACTAGTTGTTTTCATGCGTTCTTGAATTTGTGGACAAAGCAGGTGAGGGCCTTGTTAATTATCTTTTTTAAAAAATGCAGCTACCAAAGAGCCGTCAGCTACTGTAGTGTTCTTTACTAAGCTAACATGCTGTGTAATGTTTCTGTATAATGTTCACACTGATAACCCAACAAAATCCAGCAATTTGTAATCTAATAAGACCAAAGGAGACTTGCAGCTTTAACAGAAAAAAAGCTACAAACTGGAAAAAGATGACAGGGTGCTCAAATGACAGCACATTTGGCACAGAGTCCCCACACAAGTCCCCCTAGGTAAGGGACACTGGCAGTTAGCAAGAATGCAACTCCATAGATTAATTGAAACCCAGGGAAAACTGTAGCCAGAAACTCTGACATCTACCTGGCTAACCCCACTGCCTTGCTCCTGTCTGATCACTGGTATAATCAGCATTTCCCCGATTGTCACACTGCTTGGAAAGAAGTAGTGTTTGGCTCAGCCAAGAGAGTAAAGTGTGAGGCCTACTCAGTAGCAGAATTTCAGGCATTAATTTAAAGGCTTTTTTTTCCTCAAAAAAAACATGAGAGTTCACAGTCATCTCCACAAGAAGGTAGGGTTTTGTGGATATGTCTCCCAGCCTAAAGGGATGTAAATTCCACTACACTGCACTTAGATGAGCAAAGGTATCAACAAAAAAATCTGGCCTTCTATTCCCACACCCGGGGCCTTTGGTGAAATCTCGTCATTGGGTACTCACTAAACCCTCTCTTAATACTTTAAAGAATAAATGAATACTGAATTCTGTATTCTCCTGCTGTAATTTTACCTAAACTGAGATGTGAGAATAGTCATGAGTCAGACCAAAAGTCCATCTTCATTCAATATCACATCTATGCAAATGGTCCAGAACATGGCAAACACCCGTATTTCCTCAAGCACTTTCCCAGCCTCCCTTTCCTGCACTGGATCTGTATTTAGGAACCCGCAGTGGATTTATTTGCTATGAAGTAGAAAAGTCCAGAGTCTTGAGTTTTTCCAACATTAGGGCGCAATATTTTTCTTCAGATGTCACGGGGGATGATAGGTATACAATGCCATTATTACAATACCAACAATAGTTGTTTGAGCTAATTCTATTCAGGTAACCATGAAGTTAGTTTCTCCCAAATGGTTCTAAATCCCTAGGAAGTGTCATCTTGAGCCACTCTATGTAGGACCTTGTTGTGTTTTTTTTTTCCCCAAATATTTTGAGATCAGTGAAATTCATCCCATTTGATCTACATACATACAGCAACTAGCATTAATTACAGTGCACGCTCCTCCTTGTAAGGTTAGCAATAAATCTAATACCATTTGATTCTGGAGTACTATTTTTGACAAACTTGTTACCGCCTTTTTCTTGCAACCAGTGTTATTTTCTAGTTCTTCAATTATAGCTGAGATATTTACAATAGCTTTTTCTAATTCACTCACCCCTAACCAGGTAAAAACCACCTTGCAAAACTGTGAAATGTCTTAGGAACAGGATGTCTGTCTGTGCCACTTCCTTGTTCCACTTGCACAGAGGCAAGTATATTGATGCTTATCTGCTTAGTTTCTTACTGATGCCTAGGATCATGAATGCTGACTTTGTATCACCTCCAGAAGACTGCAAAGATTAAATGAGAGATGAAGGAATTAGCCTTGCTTTCTCCCTCAAATTCAGCCTAGAAGAAAACTGTAGGTGTCTGTGCAAGAGAGAGGAAGGCTACTGCTGCAGAGTGCTGGCAGTGTGCAGAGCTTTAGGTAGTAGTTGGAGAAATAACTGAGAGAATCAGTGAGATAACACAGTATCAGGGAAGGAGTTAGATGAAAGGGAAGCATGTTAAAGTAACAAGTGCAAGGAGTTATTTTCCCTTTCAATAGGAAAAAAAATAATAATCCAAGATAATCTTCACAAAAAGGTTCAGTTAAAATAATAGATGTTTTTTAAAAATAATCATGAAATCCCAGCATTTCTAGATTATTGCTTAAAACAAATGGAAGAAAAAAGTGAAAACAGAGAATTATCTAGTTCCGTTTCCCAAATGTCTTCTCTTGCATCTATCTAGACAATAAATAAACATCTTTCAGTAGGTGCCTGTTGATTTGGTCTCCCTCTTCTTACAACATCAGCAACATTTTCATCACTTGCATCCTCCTCTTGCCCACTGTATTTTAACACTTTTGGTTAGCAGCTATGGGCTAAGAGGAAGTTCAAGTGTCTGCAACAGAACCATTCAATTTTCTGAGAACAACTTGTAGCCTCTAGCTTAACTGTGACAGGATCCATACTCAGTTGACAGGCAGAGGGGGAAAGCAAGTCTCTGGATATTTTAAAAAGTGGAGATGAACATTTTCCATTTTGGATGGTCTCACAAGTGCCCTGGTATGCAATATCTGATCTTGTAGAAAAGTTGTGAAGTTTTCAGAATGGAAGAGCTCTGTGTGAGCTTGCAGAGGGCAGGGATGTTCAGGTAGATACCTAATGTTTAGCTGTTCTTTAAAATAACTTCATAAAGCACAAGACGTTGTTAGAGGTGAATGTATTGAGCCAGCTTGTGTGCTGTATTCCCTACTCTCCTCAGAACCCTTCAGTGTGTTTTTCTGTCTGTGCAGATGCTCGGGACTCTGTGCAAAGGTGGCATATGGCCAAGTATTTGTCTGGATCGTTTGCAAGATCAAGAGTGTGGGAGTTTGGCCATGGGGGTCGGCAAGCCCCATGGTTGGTGATAACATCAGACTCTTAACGATAAGGCCATCAGGAATGTAAAGAGTTTAGAGGGAACAAAGAAGGGTGATTCAGGAGACGCCAGGCCGTCTCGGGTTGCTTGTTCTCCCGCCGTTAAGGCGTGGAAGTTCCTGGGTGTTTGCTGTTGCCGGGCAAAGTTGTTGACCAATGAATAGTTAGTGGAAAAGGACTGCTGTGGGGCGAATGGTATAAGAAGGGAGCCTGTCTTCGATAAGGGATAAATAATGAAGTTATGTCATCAATAAAGTAGCAGCAGTTACTGATGTGGGAATAAAAATGTTGTTTTTTGCAGAGTTACATTGTTTAAAGGTAAGGAATGGGGTATTGCAATATGCTTGCAGTGGTAAGAAAACTTAGCAGGCGACCTTGTAAAATGCAGACAACCAGACTCCTTAGAACCAATTAGGTGAAAATCACGGTGTTAAGTCAGATAAGTGAAGAAACATTACCACTTCAAACAGTAAAAAAGTCAAAAGAAATTTGAAATTTAACAGGCTGGCAACTGAAGGCCAGGCATTGTCTGTGAAGCATCAGATAGATTGTGAACCTGGATTACCCACTCAGTGGGGAAACAGGGGAGGGTCCTGTCATCAAAAAGTATATAAACTGTGTTTTGGAACCAGTAGGTGCGCTCCTGGTAGTGGGACGCCCGCCACTGCAATCGCAAATAAATTACTACTTCACTGAGATCCTCGCCTGAGCCTAAGTTATTGGCTACGGAGTGTTTCTCACACTAATCCTAAAAGAACCCTGGTGTCTGTGGTCATTATGCCACAAACGAGTTGCTGGCTGAGAACGTGGATCCTGAAGTAGAGCTGAGGGAGATAGGTGAGTTCTGCCTGCCGTGCTCCTTCTGTCCTCAAACGTGCATCCCTCAGCCATGACGAAGGGAAAATGCAGTATGAGTTGTCGTAGAGATTGCATGCTGGGCTCCAGTTTCAAAGACATGATCACGCTGGAGATGCTAGTGAACAGCATGAAGTCTGCAGGGCAGCAGCCAGCTCTAGCAGTTGGTTGGTCTGAAGCAACTGTGAGGCTGTAGTTCTGGGCACTCTGGCTTTGCAGAGGAGCTGGGGGTTGGAGTGGGTCTTCTCCAAACTGGTTGTCCAAGAGGAGTTACAGGAGGGCTGCCACTAGCTACTTGGCCAGGGGTTCATGTGCCACAAGAACTGTGCGATGGGAGATCTAGTTGTGTGTTGGGGTCTGCAGGCTCCGTGGTGTGCTCATTTACCTTCTTTTAGGTATCTTGGATATTTTGGGGTTTGAAAACTTTGCAGTGAATTGTTTCGAACAGCTCTGCATAAACTTGGCCAATGAGCAGCTGCAGCACTTCTTCAACCATGTAAGTCTGCTGTGGGTGATCTCACCTTGAGTGTCAGGGAAAACAGAACACTGATCTACCTAGTGTATGAAGGAGAACTTGGTAGAAAAACAGGTCTGTTGCCTGGAAGGCAACAGCAGGGTAGAAAGCAGTAATCTTCTCTGCCGTGACAGAAGATCTACCGGTACAGGGAAAGTAGGAGTAGAAGGGTCAACCAGAGTGGCAGAGCAGGGACACTTAGACTCTGAGAAGTGCTTGTGCTCTATGCAGCAGCATCAGTGAGTGACAAGCTTATGGATGAGCATACAGAACAGCAGCTTCATCTTGGGCCTCTGATGCCATGGGTAAAAGAGCTGTGCCTCTGTCCTCTGCTCAAGGTCAGAAAGAAGATGTTCAGGGTTGACTAAGTTTGCTGGGGGCTCCAACCTCTGTTTTCTCTGTCTCATCACATTTTTCCAGCTGGAGCAGGCTGCCCACAGGGAGGAAGAGCTGCCTTGGGAGACTATCACGTTCAACAATAATGAACCTATTCTGGTGAGTGAGAGAGGACTGACAGAAGAGAGTTGCTCCATCCAGTCAAGAGAGGAATGTTGCACTTTCCATCACAGGGAGAGATGCATCTGGGAAGGACCTCTTCAAAGGGTGGTGTAGGTGACAGTGGATACCCTGTACTGCTTTAGATATATGTAATATCTCTCTTTTCCCTGCAGAATCTGCTCCTGACCAAGCCACTTGGGCTGCTGTCCCTTCTGGATGAGCAGAGTGCATTCCCTCAGGTATGCATGAGATATGGGGGAGAGAAAATGGTGTGGGGAATGTAACAATAAATTTCTAGGCTGTAGAGAAAACTCTTATGTTGGTGTGTAACTATAAAGGGCAAGATGAGCAGAGGGGTCCCTGTTTGTGGCTGATAAGACAGGATAGCCAGATCAGGAACTGTCCAATGATGTTGGCATCCCCGTGGAGAGTCAGAGAGAGCACAAAACTGCTGCACAGCCAAGGCCACTTCTAACACTTTGTTTTGCTTCCATGTGCCCCGATCACATCTCTGTTGCAGTCTTATAATTTGATTATGAAATCTGCTTTCTTGCAGGCAACTGATAAGACATTTGTGGATAAACTAAACAGCAGTTTTAAAGGGAATTTACACTTCCAGTCAGGCTGAGGATGTGTTTTGGACTTCAGCATCATCACTCTGCTGGGAAGGTAGGTACTGTTTGTGGGAAGAATGCTGTTGTAATATATGTAGGAGGGAGGAAATGTGTTGCTTGACAAATAAGGCAAATTTAAGGAGTGTGTGTTCTGACAATGATATAACAGAAGTGTTGTGTTCCCTGGGAGCTGCCTCTTCAGAAGTTGTAGGAAGAAAGTGGGACTTTCTCTGGGACGCATATTAGAAGAATATGTCACATTCATATCAGTCTATTAGAGCTCTGATCGTAAAATAGTCCTTTATAAAATAAAAGCCCTGCATCCACAGCCCCAGAGGAGAGTCTGATGGCTTTGCCTTTACCTATTGGGGTCCAGACTACAGCAGTCACTATTTTATTGCAAACACTGAGGAACACAGTGAGAGCAGACAGGTAAACAATATTTTGAAAATGGAAGCACTTATTAATATATATACTAATTTGGTAATTAAGCAGCTAGGTTTTTAGGACTATTGCACGTAGCCTTACTGCCACAGTTTTGAAGCATTGGGCCAAATATATCAAATTGATTGGACCTAGCTTTTGGAGCAGGGTCAAGATGAAAATCGGGTCATTCTAATGTGTAATTTAGTAATCTAAGCTGTTGGCTATGTTATTACTTGTGACATTCATTATTACAAACGTTAACACTAGCATAGAAAAGGGAGTGGCAGAGTGGAGATGAGAAAGAAAGGGAGCAAGAGAAACATTACATACAGGATGAGAGCCTATTCAAAAGGAAGAGGGGGTGAACAAGGAAAAGAATGAAGCATTAACCAAAAACAAATTAAACCTCAAAATCAAGGAAAACTGAACAAGAAAAGGTAAATGTCTCAGTGTTGTTTTACTGTCTTGTGGTTCTAATGCCTCAGTGTCATCCTCTGGGTTTTGTTCCTTAGGATTTGCATCTGAAAGGGATGTATGTGCATTTACAGAATTCACCTTTGAGCCACTGTACATTTCAGATTAACCGTTGTTCCTGGCAAGCTGTGGAGGTGGCTTTCACATCGATCTTGTGAGCACCGCTGGCCTTAGTGACTTGCTGCCCTTTTCCCTAGGTACAATACACTGCTTGTGGCTTTCTAGAGGAGAACAGAGATACCTGCCAGCCAACATCCGTGGGCTCTTCATCAACAGTGTCAACCCCTTGCCAATGTACTGTTCACAGGCAAATCCCTCTGTTATTATAGGGTGTCCCACATGAACTGGGGCCCTCCTTGGCAAGAGCTAAGTGGGGGATGAGGCTTGTGTGCTATGTGTGAGAAACATCTCAATTTTCTTCAGACAGGATCTTCTGTGAAGCTTATTTTATTCGCGATTGCAATGGTGGGTGCCCCTGTCAATCAGGAGCGCATTTTAGTAAACAAAGCATAACCTTTTATTCCCTATTACCCGATGCCTGATCACCTCCCGTTTCCTCATTGGCTGAGTATACAGGTTCACAAGCTACTCGACGATCCTCCATACCATATATGTACAATTTTTCTTTTTTTTCAACCCTTTAATTTCTCCTTCCTTATGTTTTGAGAACTTGTGATCTTTGTTTTACTGTTCTACACTGCTCATCCTGTTTTTCTCAAGCTTCCACCTTAATTTGGAACAGTGAGGCCTTCTACTGTCCACTTATCTACTTAGCATTTCTCCTTGTTATGACTACACAACTACCTCGGAATACAGAAAATTAGTTCTCTACTGCAAAAACACAACTTAGTTTCTCACAATTCCCCCCTCTTCTTTTCTTACTCCTGTTGTTGTTTTTGCACCTCTTCACATACCGCACCCTTGAGTTTTTCCAACATTAAAGTGCAATATTCTTCTTCGGATGTCACGGGGGATGATAGGTATACAATGCCATTATTATTACAATACCAACAAAAAGTTGTTTGAGCCAATTCTATTCAGGTAATCACAAAATTAGTTCCTCCCAAATGTTTCTAAATCCCCAGGAAGTGTCATCTTGAGCTACTCTATGTAGGATCTTCTTGTGCTTTTTTTTTCCCAAATATTTTTGAGATCAGTCAAATTCGTCCCATTTTATCTACATATATACAGCAACTAGCATTAATTACAGTGCATGCTCCTCCTTATGAGGTTATTAATAAATCTAATACTATTTAATTCTAGAGTACTATTTTTGCAAACTTATCTAACTTACTTTCTAGATCTTCAATATATTTACAATATTTTTGTATTTTGAGATAATTACAATAGCTTTTTCTAATTCACTCACCCCTAACCAAGGTAAAAACCACCTTGCAAAACTGTGAAATGCCCTGTTTCTTTTTACTAGAGGATTATCTGGAGTCCGCTTAATTCTGCGTGTGGTCTCAAGGGGGCTTTGGCTTTGTGGGTCTTCAATAAGAGTTACATTTGAAATTATTGCCTCCAGGATGCAAGCTCCCTTCCATCCTAGGGGCAACACCTTCCTGGCTTTATGGCCACATAGCCAGTACCACCCCTTGCCATTTGGGACAGGCCAGCCGGTTACAGGATTCTCATGTTGTATCTGGTATGCATTAGGTATATTAGCATTCCCGTGGCTACCATATTCGGTACAGTATGGATTATTCCCTACTTCATGGATATTTCCACACCCAGGGTCAGTACTATTGCCCCCTGAGTTTTCTATCAATGTTGTTTAAACGTCACCTTTGATAACACAGTATATTGTAGCCAGGATTATGTGTAGGGAGCTCAACTTCAAAATCTATTCCTTCCCGGGACTGAGAATGATCTGTCATTTTTAGAAATCTAGAGAATCCAGACACAGTTGCTGCTGGAACAGCAATCAGGGACAAGGCCTTTTCAGTCTTTCTAGGCATCTGGGTGCAAATCCAACAATTATTTCGAGATAGAACTCAAGAGATGTTCTGGATTAATTGGAAATGCTGATTTTTCCCTCCATCCTATCACTAATCCATTGAGAATAGGTATGTATATACACCCCTACAATAATTAAGAAATAATAATTAAGACTAACAATATAAATCATAAACTAATAAGGATTCTTCTGGTGGGGATTAAATACATCCCCCTTCTTTCTTTTTCTCCCACTTCCAGAAAGTGTTCCCTGGAAGCACTCCAATTCTGTGTAATTCAATCCCTTTTACTCATTAATTCATTAAGAACTCTTCTAAGGAGAAGTTACAGGTTTACAATAGTTTTAACAGTTTTAACCTTAAAAGTCTTTGTTAATGCAGTCTCTCAGGTATCAGGGTTAACTGATGCTTTTATCCAGGTATAATGAGTCCACTCTTTCTCAGCCGTTCTTACTGCTGTCTCAGTAGTCAGGAGCACTTGGAACAGTCCGTCCCACTCAGGTTGCAGCTTCGATTCTCTCCATGTTTGCATCGGAAGCCAATTTCCTGCTCGGAATGGATGGATCAGGACTTCCAAGGGTGGGGTTTGAGCTAACAGTCCACAGGTCCTGAGAGATGACAAAGAGGACGACAGCCCGAGTATATAGTTCTTAAGAAAAGCATCTTTTGTCTCAAATTGAGGTGATTCATTCCCTTTGTTCATGTACAGCAATCCAAATAATATTTCATGTGGTAAAACTCCCACATCTTTTCTTGGTGCAGTTTGAATTCGGAGAAGTGCCAAAGGTAAGCACTTCGTTTGGGGAAGCCGAGTTTCCAGAACTTAGTCAATTGCTTCTTTACTGTCTGATCCGCTCCACCCTTCCAGAAGAGGAAGGATGCCAAGGAGTGTGAAATTTCCACTTAATTCCTAGAGTCCACATTAGCCCTTGCAATATTTCTGACATGAAGTGATTTCCTTGATCAGAGTCAATATTTCCAACAATTCCATACCTGGGAATTATTTGTTCTAGAATTACTTTAGTTACTGTGTTCACAGTAGCAGATACTGAAGGGAAAGCTTCCACCCACCCTGACAAATGATCTACCAAGACTAATAAGTATTTAAATCTACCTACTCTAAGGAGTTCTGTAAAATCTACCTGTACATTTTGGAAGCGTTGAATTCCTGGTTCTCGCCCCCTTTGGGCTGACTGCAGATAACTTTCCTATTTACCATTTGACATACTACACAACTCCTGCGTACTTGTTCAGCCAGAGTATATATATTTCTACACATACATATTTCCATAGCACAGTGTCACACGTTGCTTGAATTCCCCAATGACCCTATTGATGCAAAACAGTTAATATTTGCCTCATTAGCACTTCATTCAGCATTTCTCTCCCATCAGGGAACCAAGCCATGAGCAATGCAGTTTAAATCTCTCTGACAGCACATCCAAGAAAAGGAAAAAAAAAACAAAAAACTGCACAACAGCAGCTGGGAGAGTGAGGAGTGAGAAACCTTCCTGCAGGCACCAAGGTCAGTGCAGAGGAGGGGGAGTGCAGTGAAGAGGCGCTCCAGGTGCCAGAGCCGAAGCCCCCCTGCCACCCACAGAGAGGCCCCTGGTGGGGAAGGCAGACCCCCGCAGTCCATGGTGTACCGCAGCAAAGCAGATCTCCACGCTGCAGCCCATTCAGAAACAGCCCAGGAAGGTCGGCACCCCACAACAGAGCAGGGGGGAGAGCGACTGTGAAGGAGCAGTGGAAACGAAGCACCGCGGACTGACTGCAGCCCCCACTCCTGGCCCACCCGTGGCACTCAGGGCAGGGAAGAGGTGGAAGAGAGTGGATGGGGGAAGGTGCCCCCAGCTTGTTTCTTTGTTTCTCACCGCTCCAGCCCATCAGCAATAGGTAATAAATTTTATTAATCTTCCTATGCTAAGTTTGTTTTGCCTGTAACGATAATTGTAGAGTGATCCCCATTGAGGTACACTTGAGGAACCCTTGAGGTACACTTTTTCATTTATCAGGGACCTAGCTTTCTGAGAAGCCCTGACTCCCCTATTCTGAATTTATAACAGCAATCTCTCCTCCTTCTTCCACTCCGGATACTCCCATTTGAAGTGGCCAGCCTGGCCACACTTAAAACATCTTCTCAAAGCCTGTCCCTGCTAGGATTTAGGCTGTAACAGGTAGCTTTCCTTGCCTGCCATTCCTTCATCTCTCTTCCTCTCCTTTCCATCCTGGGCCCTCTATCTCCCCCTCTGCCTCACTACCCAGTACGCTGTGAATACTATTTGTTTTGCTCTCTACTTTTCCTTCTCATCTCCCCTCCTGGTATACACCTTCATACTACCTGCACTGTTCACTCCATCCTCCCACTTTCTGGAGCTTTTTCTATATATCTGGCCAGGCTTTAATCACAAAATGAACTTTCAAGAGCCCTTGGGCTACTGGGTCCTCAGGATTCATCCCCAAGTCTCTCATATAATTTCTATGTTGTGCGTTCTTATTATTTCAGTTAGATAAGCAGATATTTCTGCTCTATTGGAATTACTCTCGGTCTCGGGGGGGGGGGGGGGGGGGTAAGTTCTTTCCCATTCTTGCATATCATTCTTCTCCAGTGAATAACATACTCAAGATTGACATTTCCCCCCCAGGAATACAAATTAGGCCTTAGAAATGGATTTGACTGTTCTGCTAGGCCCTCAATTAAAGACTTCATTTCCTTCCTAAAACTCCTAACCTCTCTGCTGGTAAGGGGGGAGTGGCACTGGCCCCGCAGCACCCCCGCACGGCTCCAAGGCCTCACCGGGACCCCCCCCCGCCTCCGCTCCCGCTGCTCCGCGCTCCCCGGCTCGACTTCTCCAGGGACAACGTCAATTGCAGTCCCTGTCTCCCCTCCTGGAGCAGCTGCCGCTGCCTCCAATGCAATATTAAGATTATAGGGAGCATAACTTGATTCCTCCTCTGAAAAAGGAGTCTTATTTTTTACATATAAATTTCAAGCCTGAGTTTTCATCAGACCCGTATTTCAGCCAAAATACTGAAGTTCCTTTTATTAGCTTTTTAGGCCAGACAATTACACAATATCTAACCATTTTTTAATTATATATTTTTTTAATCATTTTCCCTAGTTTTTGGGTTGTTTTTCCAAATCCTTATCATTCTCTCCAAAGGGCTATCTTTAGGCACAATCCCGGGGTCTCCACCCCCACCCTGCTGACTCTTGGAACCCTTAATCCCCATCTCTTCCTGATGTGCTGCTGTGGACTTTATCACCCACAGAGTACCACACGCCTTCACCTAGGATTAGGACAGAGGTGGGGTGTACTGCCGAGCACCTCACTTCACCGTGCTCGGGGTACCATACACCTAAGGGCCCAAACCCCCCGAGACTCTCTTTCGCTCATCTCTCTTTTGCTTCGTCCCTCTCCAGCCGAGGTCACTTCGTTCATCCCCTCGTGGGACTACAGAAAGTCGCGGATCGGGACTCCACACTCGCTTCGCACTAAAAGTGCGTCTCATTCACACTCCACACGAAAGTCTCACCAAACCCAACCTGAGGCAAGACACGGTAAAGTTTCCCTTACCTCGGTCCGTGCATAGCTTCCCAGTCCGGGTTATCAGCAGTAATCCCTGTGCCTGTTCCCGATCCGGGCTGAACTATCTCTGGGCTGTGTCTGTGGTATGTCAGTGCTGGCCTCCCTTCTCCCCAGTGCTTCACAGAGCCTGTCTTCAGATTAACAGTCTCGGTCCTTTGCCGGCCTTACCGAGACAACCCACCACCCCCGATGGGACCGCTGAAATCAGCGGGGTGTGCCTTCCTGTCTGCGGTGGCAAGAAATCTTCAGCAGGCGACAAGATCCCGGACGAGCCCCCAAATTGTGAGAAAAATCTCAATTTTCTTCAGACAGGATCTTCTGTGAAGCTTATTTTATTCACGATTGCAATGGCAGGCGTCCTGTCAATCAGGAGCACATTTTAGTAAACAAAGCATAACCTTTTATTCCCTATTACCCAACACCTGATCACCTCCCCTGTTTCCTCATTGGCTGAGTACTACAGGTTCACAAGCTACTCGACGATCCTCCATACCATATAGGTACAATTTTTCTTTTTTTCAACCCTTTAATTTCTCCTTTCTTATGTTTTGAGAACTTGTGATCTTTGTTTTACTGTTCTCACACTGCTCATCCTGTTTTTCTCAAGCTTCCACCTTAATTTGGAACAGTGAGGCCTTCTACTGTCCACTTATCTACTTAGCATTTCTCCTTGTTATGACTACACAACTACCTTGGAATACAGAAAATTAGTTCTCTACTGCAAAAACACAACTTTGTTTCTCACACTACGAATGTTTTTCAGAGCTGACAGCCTCAGTGAGATTCCGGGAAGGTTGTAGCCTTCCTATATACTGGCATATACTGAGCTGTCTGAGCTGTTCTGTTCCCTTTGGTACATAGGCATGATAGCAGGAATATCCAGAGGTGTTCCTCCTGTGGAACTGAAAGAACATTGCATATGCATAGTTCTGACCATCTTTACAGACACAACAGAGCCTGCTCTTTCCAAGGATCCAAGTTTTGGTTGACTGATGTCTTCGCTGAAGCAGGATGTTAGTTTTTCCATCAGCAATACCTCCCGAGATCTCCCCGGTAGATTTTCTAGACATCACCATTTGTTTTGACCATGGCTGGAAAGCAAGGGAAGTTGAATCCTCTCACAGAGATTTAGCCACTGCTTAGATGCTCTGTTCTTGTCTAGAAACGAAGATGGACAAAGCCATAGCTCCTATTCACATGGTAAATAAAGTGCTGTTGAGACAGCACAAACAATGGGGGTAGAGAAGATCCTTTTGAAAAATGTTTCATTTTTAAGGTACAACTTGTTAAAAAAAATGAAGTTGTGTGCATTATTTCTCTCTTACCACTATACTTCCACTTTTCCAGCTACTGGTAAGTCCTCAGAGTCTCCAAAACTTCTGTGGAAGTAAAGGTTTAAAGAAAAGTCAGGTAGATGCTTCCTTGTAATTCCTGAATACAGTGTTTCTGCTGCAGATTTTTTTTTTTTATCCTGTTCATAGAACCATGGAATATCCCGAGTTGGAAGGGATCCACAAGGATCGTTGAGTCCAACTCCTGCTCCACACAGGACCACCCAAAAATCAGACCATGTGTCTGAGAGTGTTGTCCAAATGCTTCTTGAACTCCAGCAGGCTTGGTGCCGTGACCACTGCCCTGGGGAGCCTGTTCCAGTGCCCGACCACCCTCTTGGTGAAGAACCTTTTCCATCCAACCTGAACCTCCTCTGATGCAAAGTCCCAACTCTTTGAAAGTTAAACAGAGGAACCTGTTCTCAGTGCAGATTGGTTGTCTGGTTCTGGGAAACCGGTTTTAGGTGGCAATGTGGAGCAGTGGGGTTGGACCAGATGACCTCTAGCAGTCCCTTCCACCTTCAACCATTGTATTGATTCATATGACACTATTGCATCAAAGGTCTCCGAGACCGTTATTAGATCCTTGAGTAAATTCAACTTCCCTGAATTTTTCAATTTGTCACTGAATTAATTTCAAGTTATCTGACTACATAATGTCCCATATTGACTATGAATGGCTGAGCTTTCTACTTGCTATCTACTTTTTTCTGCATTGTTAGATGTCTACTGTTGATGATCTTTCTTTTGAAGGTCATTTAGGGTTGCTTAATTACCCCATTGCCTTGTCTTCTCAGTGACAGAAAATAATCACACAGAATCACAGAATTGAAGGGGTTGGAAGGGACCTCGAAAGATCATTGGGTCCAACCCCCCTGCCAAAGCAGGTTCCTTAGAGCAGGCTGCCCAGGTAGGCGTCCAGACGGGCCTTGAATATCTCCAGAGAAGGAGACTCCACAACCTCCCTGGGCAGCCTGTTCCAGTGCTCTGTCACCCTCACTGTGAAGAAGTTTTCTCATGTTGGTGCGGAACTTCCTGTGCTCCATCTTGTGGCCATTACCCCTTGTCCTGTCCCCACAAACCACTGAAAAGAGGTTGGCCAAATCCCTCTGTCTCCCATACCTCAGGTACTTATACACATTGATGAGATCCCCTCTCAGTCTTCTTTTCTCCAGGCTGAACAGACCCAGGTCTCTCAGCCTTTCTTCATAGGGAAGATGCTCCAGGCCCCGTATCATCTTTGTGGCCCTCCGCTGGACTCTTTCCAGGAGATCCCTGTCTTTTTTGTACCAGGGAGCCCAGAACTGGACACAGTACTCCAGGTGAGGCCTGACCAGGGCAGAGTAGAGGGGGAGGATCACCTCCCTTGACCTGCTGGCCACACTCCTTTTAATGCACGCCAGGATCCCATTGGCCCTCTTGGCCACCAGGGCACACTGCTGGCTCATGGTCATGGACCTGTCGTCCACCAGGTCCTTCTCCTCAGAGCTCCTCTCCTGCAGGTCATCCCCCAGCCTGTACTGGTATGTCTGGTTGTTCCTTCCCAGGTGCAGGACTCTACACTTGCTCCTGTTAAACCTCATTTGGTTTCTTCCTGCCCATCTCTCCAGCCCGCCCGGGTCTCGCTGAAGGGCAGCACAGCCTTCTGGCGTGTCGGCCACTCCTCCCAGCTTTGTGTCATCGGCGTACTTGCTGAGGGCAGACACTATTCCCTCATCAAGGTCGTCGATGAAGATGTTGAACAAGACCAGACCCAGCAGCGACCCCTGGGGAGCACCGCTAGTCACAGGTCTCCAGCCGGACTCTGCGCCGCCGATCACCACCCTCTGAGCTCGGCCAGTCAGCCAGTTCTCAACCCACCTTACTGTCCACTCCTCTATCCCACACTTTCTCAGCTTTGCTAGCAGGATGTCATGGGAGACAGTATCGAAAGCCTTGCTAAAGTCAAGGTAGATGACATCCACTGCTCTCCCCCTGTCTACCCAGCTAGTGATGCCATCATAGAAGGCAACGAGGTTGGTCGAGCATGATTTCCCCTTGGTGAATCCATGCTGACTACTCCTCATAACCTTCTTCTCTTCCAATTGCTTGGAGATGGCATCCAGAACAAGCTGTTCCAACACCTTTCCAGGGACAGAGGTGAGACCGACTAGCCTGTAGTTTCCTGGATCCTCCTTCTTGCTCTTCTTGAAGACCGGAGTGACATTGGCTATCCTCCAGTCTTCAGGCACCTCTCCTGTTCTCCAGGACCTTTCAAAGATGATAGAGAGCGGTTCGGCGATCACCTCTGCCAACTCCCTTAGCACACGTGGATGCATCCCACCAGGACCCATGGATTTGTGTGCGTTGAGCCCACTCAGACACTCCCAAACCACTCTCTTGTCAACCAGGGGGGAGCCCTCCATTTCCCAGCCCCTATCTCCCCCTGCCAGGGTTGAGGAGTCCCGGGGAGGAGTTCTTGAAGCAAAGACTGAAGCAAAGAAGGCATTCAGTATCTCCACCTTCTCATCGTCTCCCGTTACCAGGACACCCCCCTCGTTCAGCAAGGGACCTACATTATCCCTAGTCTTCCTTTTACTGTTTACATACTTAAAAAAAAAAAGCCTTCTTACTATCTTTTATCTCTTTTGCAAGCCTCATCTCCAGGTGGGCTTTAGCCTTCCTCGTCGCGTCCCTGCAGGCCCTGACAACACTTCTATACTCCTCCCAAGGGGACAGGCCCTTTTTCCACATTTCATAGACCTTCCTCTTCCTTTTGATCTTGTCCATGAGCTCCTTGCTCATCCACGCAGGTTTCCTGCCCCCCTTCCCCGATTTCCTACTCTTAGGGATGCACCGATCCTGAGCTTGGAAGAAGTGCTGTTTAAATGTAGCTCAGCTCTCACAAGCACTCTTGCCTTCTAGCAACCTAGCCCATGAGATACTCCCAAGCAGGTCCCGGAAGAGGTCGAAGTTGGCTCTTCGAAATTCCAGGGTAGCAATTCTGCTACTAGCCTTACTTCTTCCACCAAGTTCCATCTTGAACTCCACCATCTCATGGTCGCTGCATCCCAAGCTGCCCCCAACCTTCACATCCCTAACAAGCCCATCCCTGTTGGTAAGGACAAGGTCCAGAAGCACACCCCACCTCGTCGGCTCCTCCACCACCTGCGTCAGAAAATTGTCTTCAACGCATTGTAGGAACCGTTTGGTCTGTGCGTGCCTGGCCGAGTTGCTTACCCAACAGATGTCTGGATAATTGAAGTCCCCCATGAGAACCAGCGCCCGTGATCGTGAGGCTACTACCAGCTGCTTGTAGAAGGCCTCATCGGCCTCCTCCTCCTGATCTGGTGACCTGTAGTACACCCCCACTACAGTGTCCCCCATACCAGCCCACCCCTTAATTCTCACCCACAAGCTCTCCACTTGTCCTTCACCCTCCCCCAGGTGGAGCTGGGTACACTCTAATTGCTCCCTCACATAAAGGGCAACCCCACCCCCTCGCTTCCCCAGCCTGTCTTTCCTAAAAAGGACATAGCCCTCCATGACAACAGCATTCCAGTCATGAGAGCTGTCCCACCATGTCTCTGTGATTGCAAGGAGATCGTGGCCCTGCAACCGAACACAGATCTCGAGCTCATCCTGTTCATTTCCCATGCTCCGCGCATTGATATACAGGCACTTTAGGGAAGCAGCAGGCGCAGTTACCCCTGGAGGGATGCAAGAAGAAGATTCCGGACGGGGTATCGGGATCATTACCTTCTCTGAGGAGCCCTCAGACAATCCTATGGGACAACTCAGAGGTTTTTCCCTACTATCTTCAACAGTGACAGCAATGACAACTTCCCCCAGCCCTTCTCTGTCACTTTTAGCTCCCCTCCCTTCCCCCGTCAAACCTAGTTTAAAGCCCTGGTAATCAGCCCCGAGAGCTTGCTCCCCAACACACTTGTGCCCCACTTGCTGAGTTGGAGTCGGTCAGCAGCCCACATACCCGGCTTCTCAAAGGACTGCCCAAGATGGAAATACCCAAATCCTTGGTCCAGACACCACCCCGTCAGCCAGTCATTTACCTGTCCCGTTCTCCTCCTTTCTGGGTCCTGGTCACCCAGCGGGAGGGCAGAGGAGAACACTACCTGCACCCCTGATCCCTTCAACAGCCTTTCCAGGGATGCAAAGTCCTTTTAAATATTCCTCATTTTTCTAGTTGCAGCTTCCCGGGATCCAACCTGAATGACAACAAGAGGATAGTAGTCCTCCGGTTTAATGAGCTGTGGCAGAGCCTTCCTAGCGTCTCTGACACGTGCCCCAGGAAGACAGCACACCTCTCTGGATAGATTATCTGGGCGACAAATGGGAGCCTCAGTGCCCCTCAGCAAGGAGTCTCCTATCACTAAGACTCTCCATTCTTTTTTTGTGGCACTGGTTGCGATGCAGTGCCCCGTCCGGCCCCGATCCCTATGCTCAGTACTTCCCCCAATCTTGACACGCTCCTCAGGGTTGCTTCCCGGGTTCGGACTACTGTCCAGACCCTCAACCTCTTCCTTTTCCTGCCTGAGAGCCTCAAATCTATTACCCAGGGACACCGTGGGGGTTGGTGGCACCGTGGGTGTCGGGGGCAAACGTCTCTTTCTGCTTCGAGCTGAGATGAGGGTCCAGCCCCTTTTCTCTTGTGGGCAGTCAAGCCCTCTGTACCGCATGTGATCAGCTGGGTCAGCTTCTACCCCTTGCAGGGACTTAGGAGGGGGCTGCTGGGCATCAGCAGGGGCAGGTTGACACCTCCTATCTGTCACCCTCAGAGACTCCCAGGAGCCCCTCATGCTGCTGATTTCTCACTGCAGCCCAGCCACCTGCTTGAAGAGTTCCTTAAGCAGGGCACACCTGCACCCATGACAGCCCTCTCTTCCCTCAGGACCCAGGTTGGTCTCCAGATTCCGGAGCTCCCTGCAGTCACCTGTCTGGACTGATACTTCCCCCCTCAGGGGATCCACCTGAGTGCCCACATGAGTCCAGAGAGGCAGCATCTCCTCCATTTGGGTTGCTGCCTCGGACCGGCCACTGTGACAGGTGCCCACCATGGTGAATTCTAGGTGCAACAAGGGGGAGGTGGGAAAGGGGGGAGAGGATCCTCCTCGCACTCCTCCCTGCCCTGCCTGAACTGCCTGCGCTAACTGCCTAAGCCGGTCCCGTTAGCACGTCCTGCTTGCGGCACTCCTGAGTCACAGTGCTTCCTAGGGACTGCTTTTATAGCGTCAGGGGGTGGGCTGCCGTCACCCCTGGCTCCGCCCTCAGCACGTCAACGCCCGCGGCGGCACAAGCACAGCTCCTGCCTGCTCGGGGGGAGGGGGCCGGCGCTGCGGCTCTGATCAAGCGGCTCTGACCAAGCGGCTCTGTGCCGCGTTATTGAGGGGGGGGCGGGGTTTAGGGGTTGGCTCCGTTCGTCTCCCTGCCAGGAGCTCTCACTGCAGCCAATCCGCGCGAGGTCCTCGTTGAATGTTGGAGGCTTGGGAGTTTGGTTGTTTTTGTGACACATTGCTATGTCCAGGTTTTACAGTCTTCTTTCCCATTTCATTTTCATGATTGCAATGAGATCTGCTTGTCAGGTACTAGGGTTTATCTTTGCATCTTCTGGATGGGGACTGGTACAGACAGTACTTCTCCAGGGCAGCTCTGAACAGGAGCCAAGATGGGATTGCTTTGATAGGAGCTGATGTGTGCTGATATAACTTCCTTTGGTATTGTGTCAGGTCTGAGATCTAGACGCTTTAAAGAATACTGAAAATGATTAGAAGAGTTCAGAAAGCTCTGTGGCCTGTTTGGTGTGTGTGTGTGTGTATATATGTATGTATATGTATAAGAAAGGGTGGGATTAAGTGCCTCAGGGTACTTCTTTGTACAGATTTGGAAGCAGAAGATTATCTTCTGAAGGATGGGCAAAGTAGTACCCATGACTGGAAGGTGAAGTTATTTTAGTTGTTGGTTTTTATGGTTTCTGAGAGTGGTTAATAGCCAGAGTTGCAGGATGTGGTAAATTTGGTCTTTAACCGAGGAAACATTATCAGAAAGAAACATTTTTATTTTTTGAACTAGAGAGACTTGGGCTGCAGAGGGACAAACTGATGGCCTACTGACCTGTTCTGGCCTGTGTCTGTTTCTCTGATCCTGTCTTTGTGGTGGTGCTTCAGTTCCAGTACAATGGACTGCTGGGGACTATCAGGATCTGAAGAGACGGTTTCTCCTGGAGACCCTCATTTGAGGAATTTGCTGAAAGGTGTGTTAAAACCCCTGAATGTTCCTTGTCAGATATTGTTAGGGAAGTGACACTAGTAACCAGATATGGACAGGGAGTGAAACTACTTTAAAGTTCACGTGCCTGAGACCATGGTGGTGTTTGCTGTGGGAGATCTAGGGGGAAAGACTGACTTATTATTGTTTGCTGTGAGGGTGACATGGATCTGCTCAGCACATCAAGGATGTGGCTTTTATCTTGCTGAATTGGTTGGCTTTTCACAGATACGGAATTCTTCTAGTTAAACCAGATATTTCCCTCACCAAAGAAAGGTAGGAACTTTTCCTTTGTTAAGTGTAATCCAGTTTGTTCATCAGAGACTTCTGTTGTCAGGATAGAATAGCAAACTGAGTAGAAGGAACAAAGTGAGGATGCATTTTTGTGGTGATGGGGAACAGAAATTCCTAGACAGGCAGTGTTCAAAAAGCATTTGGTAAAATGACGAATGAAATATTTCTTGAATTACTATTTAAGCAATTCAATTCATTTTTAAAGCCTTACTACCCTGTGGAATGAGAACCAGCTAATGGATTCAATTTAGGGAGTCATGGTAATGGTCAAGGGTGTCCACAGAACGCCATATGGCAAGACTCAGCACAGCTGCCAGCTGCCTCCGCAGGTTTTTTCCTGATGGTCTCATGAGGTGAAGAAGATAAAGGCAATACTAACTAAGCAGCCAGCACTGAAAGTCTTCCAGGCTAGAAACGATGTTTCTGGTCCAAGAATTTTTTATGTGTACAGGCACAACATACACACAGCACTTCCAGAACCTCTCACTCCTCGCTCTCCCAGCTGCTGTTGTGCAGCAGTTTTATTTTTCCTTTTCTTCGATGTGCTCTCACAGAGGCACAAATTGCATTGCTCATGGCTTGGCTCTGGGCAACAGTGGGCCCCTTTGGAGACGGCTGAAACTAGCCCTTATCTGCCACAGGGCAGCTGCTGGATTCTTCTCACAGGGGCTACCACTGCAGCCCCCCCACTACCAGAACCTTGCCATGTGAACCCAATACACTGGGGCAGCTAGGTCATTGCTGGCCTGTAAAGTATCAGGGCTTAAATTAACTGATGAAACCCTAAATGTGATGGGGGTAGAAGGGACTGGGATAACAGTGCCACTTTTTGGGGACACCAAGCTGAGACTAGGGATAGAATGACCACTGGGCAATTACTGTATGTACCCAAGGCAGGGACTAACTTGTTGGGAAAGGATTTGGTAATGAAATCGGGCATTCAAATAGTAAATTGTTAGGCTGGAATAATAGTGTTATTATGGGGTGCTCTCAGACCATGAGAACAAAGATATATTCCCCTTTGAGTGGAAAGACCCTGAAATGGGGGCGGAAGCAACAGTACAGATGGACAGTTTTACCTCAGGGGTTTACAGGGCCACTGAATTCATTTGGGCAAAATCTAGAACAGATTTTGGAGCAATTCCAACCTCCCGAGGAGGTGTTACTGTTACAATATGTGGATGATCTTTTATTGTCAGGACAGGAGAAAACAGTTGTGAAGGAAGCCACTAATAAGCTATTCAACTTTCTGGGAAAACAGGGCTTGGAAGTATTGAAAAATAAATTACAATATGTAGGAAGAGAAGTCAGGTATTTAGGGCATCTAGTGTCTGAGGGGGAACAAAGAATAAATCCAGAGAGGATTCAGGGAACTGTTGAGCTACCCCTACCCAAAACTAAAAAGAACTAAAAAGTTTTAAGAGAAAGAGGTTTTTAAGGAATTAGGAGTCACGAAGTCCAAAGGAAAACAGATACTCCCTGATGGGAGAGAAATGCTGAATGAAGTGCTAATGAGGCAAATATTAACTGTTTTGCATCAATAGGGTCATTGGGGAATTCAAGCAACGTGTGACACTGTGCTATGGAAATATGTATGTGTAGAAATATATATACTCTGGCTGAACAAGTACGCAGGAGTTCTTCACCAAGAGGGTGGTCGGGCACTGGAACAGGCTCCCCAGGGCAGTGGTCACGGCACCAAGCCTGCTGGAGTTCAAGAAGCATTTGGACAACACTCTCAGACACATGGTCTGATTTTTTGGGTGGTCCTGTGTGGAGCAGGAGTTGGACTCAACGATCCTTGTGGATCCCTTCCAACTCGGGATATTCCATGGTTCTATGAACAGGATAAAAAAAAAAAATCTGCAGCAGAAACACTGTATTCAGGAATTACAAGGAAGCATCTACCTGACTTTTCTTTAAACCTTTACTTCCACAGAAGTTTTGGAGACTCTGAGGACTTACCAGTAGCTGGAAAAGTGGAAGTATAGTGGTAAGAGAGAAATAATGCACACAACTTCATTTTTTTTAACAAGTTGTACCTTAAAAATGAAACATTTTTCAAAAGGATCTTCTCTACCCCCATTGTTTGTGCTGTCTCAACAGCACTTTATTTACCATGTGAATAGGAGCTATGGCTTTGTCCATCTTCGTTTCTAGACAAGAACAGAGCATCTAAGCAGTGGCTAAATCTCTGTGAGAGGATTCAACTTCCCTTGCTTTCCAGCCATGGTCAAAACAAATGGTGATGTCTAGAAAATCTACCGGGGAGATCTCGGGAGGTATTGCTGATGGAAAAACTAACATCCTGCTTCAGCGAAGACATCAGTCAACCAAAACTTGGATCCTTGGAAAGAGCAGGCTCTGTTGTGTCTGTAAAGATGGTCAGAACTATGCATATGCAATGTTCTTTCAGTTCCACAGGAGGAACACCTCTGGATATTCCTGCTATCATGCCTATGTACCAAAGGGAACAGAACAGCTCAGACAGCTCAGTATATGCCAGTATATAGGAAGGCTACAACCTTCCCGGAATCTCACTGAGGCTGTCAGCTCTGAAAAACATTCGTAGTGTGAGAAACAAAGTTGTGTTTTTGCAGTAGAGAACTAATTTTCTGTATTCCAAGGTAGTTGTGTAGTCATAACAAGGAGAAATGCTAAGTAGATAAGTGGACAGTAGAAGGCCTCACTGTTCCAAATTAAGGTGGAAGCTTGAGAAAAACAGGATGAGCAGTGTGAGAACAGTAAAACAAAGATCACAAGTTCTCAAAACATAAGAAAGGAGAATTAAAGGGTTGAAAAAAAGAAAAATTGTACCTATATGGTATGGAGGATCGTCGAGTAGCTTGTGAACCTGTAGTACTCAGCCAATGAGGAAACAGGGGAGGTGATCTGGTGTTGGGTAATAGGGAATAAAAGGTTATGCTTTGTTTACTAAAATGTGCTCCTGATTGACAGGACGCCTGCCATTGCAATCGTGAATAAAATAAGCTTCACAGAAGATCCTGTCTGAAGAAAATTGAGATTTTTCTCACAATTTGGGGGCTCGTCCGGGATCTTGTCGCCTGCTGAAGATTTCTTGCCACCGCAGACAGGAAGGCACACCCCGCTGATTTCAGCGGTCCCATCGGGGGTGGTGGGTTGTCTCGGTAAGGCCGGCAAAGGACCGAGACTGTTAATCTGAAGACAGGCTCTGTGAAGCACTGGGGAGAAGGGAGGCCAGCACTGACATACCACAGACACAGCCCAGAGATAGTTCAGCCCGGATCGGGAACAGGCACAGGGATTACTGCTGATAACCCGGACTGGGAAGCTATGCACGGACCGAGGTAAGGGAAACTTTACCGTGTCTTGCCTCAGGTTGGGTTTGGTGAGACTTTCGTGTGGAGTGTGAATGAGACGCACTTTTAGTGCGAAGCGAGTGTGGAGTCCCGATCCGCGACTTTCTGTAGTCCCACGAGGGGACGAACGAAGTCCCCTCGGCTGGAGAGGGACGAAGCAAAAGAGAGATGAGCGAAAGAGAGTCTCGGGGTGTTTGGGCCCTTAGGTGTATGGTACCCCGAGCACGGTGAAGTGAGGTGCTCGGCAGTACACCCCACCTCTGTCCTAATCCTAGGTGAAGGCGTGTGGTACTCTGTGGGTGATAAAGTCCACAGCAGCACATCAGGAAGAGATGGGGATTAAGGGTTCCAAGAGTCAGCAGGGTGGGGGTGGAGACCCCGGGATTGTGCCTAAAGATAGCCCTTTGGAGAGAATGATAAGGATTTGGAAAAACAACCCAAAAACTAGGGAAAATGATTAAAAAAATATATAATTAAAAAATGGTTAGATATTGTGTAATTGTCTGGCCTAAAAAGCTAATAAAAGGAACTTCAGTATTTTGGCTGAAATACGGGTCTGATGAAAACTCAGGCTTGAAATTTATATGTAAAAAATAAGACTCCTTTTTCAGAGGAGGAATCAAGTTATGCTCCCTATAATCTTAATATTGCATTGGAGGCAGCGGCAGCTGCTCCAGGAGGGGAGACAGGGACTGCAATTGACGCTGTCCCTGGAGAAGTCGAGCCGGGGAGCGCGGAGCAGCGGGAGCGGAGGCGGGGGGGGGGTCCCGGTGAGGCCTTGGAGCCGTGCGGGGGTGCTGCGGGGCCAGTGCCACTCCCCCCTTACCAGCAGAGAGGTTAGGAGTTTTAGGAAGGAAATGAAGTCTTTAATTGAGGGCCTAGCAGAACAGTCAAATCCATTTCTAAGGCCTAATTTGTATTCCTGGGGGGGAAATGTCAATCTTGAGTATGTTATTCACTGGAGAAGAATGATATGCAAGAATGGGAAAGAACTTACCCCCCCCCCCCCCCCCCCCGAGACCGAGAGTAATTCCAATAGAGCAGAAATATCTGCTTATCTAACTGAAATAATAAGAACGCACAACATAGAAATTATATGAGAGACTTGGGGATGAATCCTGAGGACCCAGTAGCCCAAGGGCTCTTGAAAGTTCATTTTGTGATTAAAGCCTGGCCAGATATATAGAAAAAGCTCCAGAAAGTGGGAGGATGGAGTGAACAGTGCAGGTAGTATGAAGGTGTATACCAGGAGGGGAGATGAGAAGGAAAAGTAGAGAGCAAAACAAATAGTATTCACAGCGTACTGGGTAGTGAGGCAGAGGGGGAGATAGAGGGCCCAGGATGGAAAGGAGAGGAAGAGAGATGAAGGAATGGCAGGCAAGGAAAGCTACCTGTTACAGCCTAAATCCTAGCAGGGACAGGCTTTGAGAAGATGTTTTAAGTGTGGCCAGGCTGGCCACTTCAAATGGGAGTATCCGGAGTGGAAGAAGGAGGAGAGATTGCTGTTATAAATTCAGAATAGGGGAGTCAGGGCTTCTCAGAAAGCTAGGTCCCTGATAAATGAAAAAGTGTACCTCAAGGGTTCCTCAAGTGTACCTCAATGGGGATCACTCTACAATTATCGTTACAGGCAAAACAAACTTAGCATAGGAAGATTAATAAAATTTATTACCTATTGCTGATGGGCTGGAGCGGTGAGAAACAAAGAAACAAGCTGGGGGCACCTTCCCCCATCCACTCTCTTCCACCTCTTCCCTGCCCTGAGTGCCACGGGTGGGCCAGGAGTGGGGGCTGCAGTCAGTCCGCGGTGCTTCGTTTCCACTGCTCCTTCACAGTCGCTCTCCCCCCTGCTCTGTTGTGGGGTGCCGACCTTCCTGGGCTGTTTCTGAATGGGCTGCAGCGTGGAGATCTGCTTTGCTGCGGTACACCATGGACTGCGGGGGTCTGCCTTCCCCACCAGGGGCCTCTCTGTGGGTGGCAGGGGGGCTTCGGCTCTGGCACCTGGAGCGCCTCTTCACTGCACTCCCCCTCCTCTGCACTGACCTTGGTGCCTGCAGGAAGGTTTCTCACTCCTCACTCTCCCAGCTGCTGTTGTGCAGTTTTTTGTTTTTTTTTCCTTTTCTTGGATGTGCTGTCAGAGAGATTTAAACTGCATTGCTCATGGCTTGGTTCCCTGATGGGAGAGAAATGCTGAATGAAGTGCTAATGAGGCAAATATTAACTGTTTTGCATCAATAGGGTCATTGGGGAATTCAAGCAACGTGTGACACTGTGCTATGGAAATATGTATGTGTAGAAATATATATACTCTGGCTGAACAAGTACGCAGGAGTTGTGTAGTATGTCAAATGGTAAATAGGAAAGTTATCTGCAGTCAGCCCAAAGGGGGCGAGAACCAGGAATTCAACGCTTCCAAAATGTACAGGTAGATTTTACAGAACTCCTTAGAGTAGGTAGATTTAAATACTTATTAGTCTTGGTAGATCATTTGTCAGGGTGGGTGGAAGCTTTCCCTTCAGTATCTGCTACTGTGAACACAGTAACTAAAGTAATTCTAGAACAAATAATTCCCAGGTATGGAATTGTTGGAAATATTGACTCTGATCAAGGAAATCACTTCATGTCAGAAATATTGCAAGGGCTAATGTGGACTCTAGGAATTAAGTGGAAATTTCACACTCCTTGGCATCCTTCCTCTTCTGGAAGGGTGGAGCGGATCAGACAGTAAAGAAGCAATTGACTAAGTTCTGGAAACTCGGCTTCCCCAAACGAAGTGCTTACCTTTGGCACTTCTCCGAATTCAAACTGCACCAAGAAAAGATGTGGGAGTTTTACCACATGAAATATTATTTGGATTGCTGTACATGAACAAAGGGAATGAATCACCTCAATTTGAGACAAAAGATGCTTTTCTTAAGAACTATATACTCGGGCTGTCGTCCTCTTTGTCATCTCTCAGGACCTGTGGACTGTTAGCTCAAACCCCACCCTTGGAAGTCCTGATCCATCCATTCCGAGCAGGAAATTGGCTTCCGATGCAAACATGGAGAGAATCGAAGCTGCAACCTGAGTGGGACGGACTGTTCCAAGTGCTCCTGACTACTGAGACAGCAGTAAGAACGGCTGAGAAAGAGTGGACTCATTATACCTGGATAAAAGCATCAGTTAACCCTGATACCTGAGAGACTGCATTAACAAAGACTTTTAAGGTTAAAACTGTTAAAACTATTGTAAACCTGTAACTTCTCCTTAGAAGAGTTCTTAATGAATTAATGAGTAAAAGGGATTGAATTACACAGAATTGGAGTGCTTCCAGGGAACACTTTCTGGAAGTGGGAGAAAAAGAAAGAAGGGGGATGTATTTAATCCCCACCAGAAGAATCCTTATTAGTTTATGATTTATATTGTTAGTCTTAATTATTATTTCTTAATTATTGTAGGGGTGTATATACATACCTATTCTCAATGGATTAGTGATAGGATGGAGGGAAAAATCAGCATTTCCAATTAATCCAGAACATCTCTTGAGTTCTATCTCGAAATAATTGTTGGATTTGCACCCAGATGCCTAGAAAGACTGAAAAGGCCTTGTCCCTGATTGCTGTTTCCAGCAGCAACTGTGTCTGGATTCTCTAGATTTCTAAAAATGACAGATCATTCTCAGTCCCGGGAAGGAATAGATTTTGAAGTTGAGCTCCCTACACATAATCCTGGCTACAATATACTGTGTTATCAAAGGTGACGTTTAAACAACATTGATAGAAAACTCAGGGGGCAATAGTACTGACCCTGGGTGTGGAAATATCCATGAAGTAGGGAATAATCCATACTGTACCGAATATGGTAGCCACGGGAATGCTAATATACCTAATGCATACCAGATACAACATGAGAATCCTGTAACCGGCTGGCCTGTCCCAAATGGCAAGGGGTGGTACTGGCTATGTGGCCATAAAGCCAGGAAGGTGTTGCCCCTAGGATGGAAGGGAGCTTGCATCCTGGAGGCAATAATTTCAAATGTAACTCTTATTGAAGACCCACAAAGCCAAAGCCCCCTTGAGACCACACGCAGAATTAAGCGGACTCCAGATAATCCTCTAGTAAAAAGAAACAGGGCATTTCACAGTTTTGCAAGGTGGTTTTTACCTTGGTTAGGGGTGAGTGAATTAGAAAAAGCTATTGTAATTATCTCAAAATACAAAAATATTGTAAATATATTGAAGATCTAGAAAGTAAGTTAGATAAGTTTGCAAAAATAGTACTCTAGAATTAAATAGTATTAGATTTATTAATAACCTCATAAGGAGGAGCATGCACTGTAATTAATGCTAGTTGCTGTATATATGTAGATAAAATGGGACGAATTTGACTGATCTCAAAAATATTTGGGAAAAAAAAAGCACAAGAAGATCCTACATAGAGTAGCTCAAGATGACACTTCCTGGGGATTTAGAAACATTTGGGAGGAACTAATTTTGTGATTACCTGAATAGAATTGGCTCAAACAACTTTTTGTTGGTATTGTAATAATAATGGCATTGTATACCTATCATCCCCCGTGACATCCGAAGAAGAATATTGCACTTTAATGTTGGAAAAACTCAAGGGTGCGGTATGTGAAGAGGTGCAAAAACAACAACAGGAGTAAGAAAAGAAGAGGGGGGAATTGTGAGAAACTAAGTTGTGTTTTTGCAGTAGAGAACTAATTTTCTGTATTCCGAGGTAGTTGTGTAGTCATAACAAGGAGAAATGCTAAGTAGATAAGTGGACAGTAGAAGGCCTCACTGTTCCAAATTAAGGTGGAAGCTTGAGAAAAACAGGATGAGCAGTGTGAGAACAGTAAAACAAAGATCACAAGTTCTCAAAACATAAGGAAGGAGAAATTAAAGGGTTGAAAAAAAGAAAAATTGTACATATATGGTATGGAGGATCGTCGAGTAGCTTGTGAACCTGTAGTACTCAGCCAATGAGGAAACGGGAGGTGATCAGGCATCGGGTAATAGGGAATAAAAGGTTATGCTTTGTTTACTAAAATGCGCTCCTGATTGACAGGGCACCCGCCATTGCAATCGCGAATAAAATAAGCTTCACAGAAGATCCTGTCTGAAGAAAATTGAGATGTTTCTCACACATAGCACACAAGCCTCATCCCCACACTTAGCTCTTGCCAAGGAGGGCCCCAGTTCATGTGGGACACCCTATAATAACAGAGGGATTTGCCTGTGAACAGTACATTGGCAAGGGGTTGACACTGTTGATGAAGAGCCCACGGATGTTGGCTGGCAAGGTATCTCTGTTCTCCTCTAGAAAGCCACAAGCAGTGTATTGTACCTAGGGAAAAGGGCAGCAAGTCACTAAGGCCAGCGGTGCTCACAAGATCGATGTGAAAGCCACCTCCACAGCTTGCCAGGAACAACGGTTAATCTGAATGTACAGTGGCTCAAAGGTGAATTCTGTAAATGCACATACATCCCTTTCAGATGCAAATCCTAAGGAACAAAACCCAGAGGATGACACTGAGGCATTAGAACCACAAGACAGTAAAACAACACTGAGACATTTACCTTTTCTTGTTCAGTTTTCCTTGATTTTGAGGTTTAATTTGTTTTTGGTTAATGCTTCATTCTTTTCCTTGTTCACCCCCTCTTCCTTTTGAATAGGCTCTCATCCTGTATGTAATGTTTCTCTTGCTCCCTTTCTTTCTCATCTCCACTCTGCCACTCCCTTTTCTATGCTAGTGTTAACGTTTGTAATAATGAATGTCACAAGTAATAACATAGCCAACAGCTTAGATTACTAAATTACACATTAGAATGACCCGATTTTCATCTTTGACCCTGCTCCAAAAGCTAGGTCCAATCAATTTGATATATTTGGCCCAATGCTTTCAAAACTGTGGCAGTAAGGCTACGTGCAATAGTCCTAAAAACCTAGCTGCTTAATTACCAAATTATATATATATATTAATAAGTGCTTCCATTTTCAAAATATTGTTTACCTGTCTGCTCTCACTGTGTTCCTCAGTGTTTGCAATAAAATAGTGACTGCTGTAGTCTGGACCCCAATAGGTAAAGGCAAAGCCATCAGACTCTCCTCTGGGGCTGTGGATGCAGGGCTTTTATTTTATAAAGGACTATTTTACGATCAGAGCTCTAATAGACTGATGATGAATGTGACATATTCTTCTAATATGCGTCCCAGAGAAAGTCCCACTTTCTTCCTACAACTTCTGAAGAGGCAGCTCCCAGGGAACACAACACTTCTGTTATATCATTGTCAGAACACACACTCCTTAAATTTGCCTTATTTGTCAAGCAACACATTTCCTCCCTCCTACATATATTACAACAGCATTCTTCCCACAAACAGTACCTACCTTCCCAGCAGAGTGAATGATGCTGAAGTCCAAAACACATCCTCAGCCTGACTGGAAGTGTAAATTCCCTTTAAAACTGCTGTTTAGTTTATCCACAAATGTCTTATCAGTTGCCTGCAAGAAAGCAGATTTCATAATCAAATTATAAGACTGCAACAGAGATGTGATCGGGGCACATGGAAGCAAAACAAAGTGTTAGAAGTGGCCTTGGCTGTGCAGCAGTTTTGTGCTCTCTCTGACTCTCCACGGGGATGCCAACATCATTGGACAGTTCCTGATCTGGCTATCCTGTCTTATCAGCCACAAACAGGGACCCCTCTGCTCATCTTGCCCTTTATAGTTACACACCAACATAAGAGTTTTCTCTACAGCCTAGAAATTTATTGTTACATTCCCCACACCATTTTCTCTCCCCCATATCTCATGCATACCTGAGGGAATGCACTCTGCTCATCCAGAAGGGACAGCAGCCCAAGTGGCTTGGTCAGGAGCAGATTCTGCAGGGAAAAGAGAGATATTACATATATCTAAAGCAGTACAGGGTATCCACTGTCACCTACACCACCCTTTGAAGAGGTCCTTCCCAGATGCATCTCCTCCCTGTGATGGAAAGTGCAACATTCCTCTCTTGACTGGATGGAGCAACTCTCTTCTGTCAGTCCTCTCTCACTCACCAGAATAGGTTCATTATTGTTGAACGTGATAGTCTCCCAAGGCAGCTCTTCCTCCCTGTGGGCAGCCTGCTCCAGCTGGAAAAATGTGATGAGACAGAGAAAACAGAGGTTGGAGCCCCCAGCAAACTTAGTTAGTCAACCCTGAACATCTTCTTTCTGACCTTGAGCAGAGGACAGAGGCACAGCTCTTTTACCCATGGCATCAGAGGCCCAAGATGAAGCTGCTGTTCTGTATGCTCATCCATAAGCTTGTCACTCACTGATGCTGCTGCATAGAGCACAAGCACTTCTCAGAGTCTAAGTGTCCCTGCTCTGCCAACTCTGGTTGACCCTTCTACTCCTACTTTCCCTGTACCGGTAGATCTTCTGTCACGGCAGAGAAGATTACTGCTTTCTACCCTGCTGTTGCCTTCCAGGCAACAGACCTGTTTTCTACCAAGTTCTCCTTCATACACTAGGTAGATCAGTGTTCTGTTTTCCCTGACACTCAAGGTGAGATCACCCACAGCAGACTTACATGGTTGAAGAAGTGCTGCAGCTGCTCATTGGCCAAGTTTATGCAGAACTGTTCGAAACAATTCACTGCAAAGTTTTCAAACCCCAAAATATCCAAGATACCTAAAAGAAGGTAAATGAGCACACCACGGAGCCTGCAGACCCCAACACACAACTAGATCTCCCATCGCACAGTTCTTGTGGCACATGAACCCCTGGCCAAGTAGCTAGTGGCAGCCCTCCTGTAACTCCTCTTGGACAACCAGTTTGGAGAAGACCCACTCCAACCCCCAGCTCCTCTGCAAAGCCAGAGTGCCCAGAACTACAGCCTCACAGTTGCTTCAGACCAACCAACTGCTAGAGCTGGCTGCTGCCCTGCAGACTTCATGCTGTTCACTAGCATCTCCAGCGTGATCATGTCTTTGAAACTGGAGCCCAGCATGCAATCTCTACGACAACTCATACTGCATTTTCCCTTCGTCATGGCTGAGGGATGCACGTTTGAGGACAGAAGGAGCACGGCAGGCAGAACTCACCTATCTCCCTCAGCTCTACTTCAGGATCCACGTTCTCAGCCAGCAACTCGTTTGTGGCATAATGACCACAGACACCAGGGTTCTTTTAGGATTAGTGTGAGAAACACTCCGTAGCCAATAACTTAGGCTCAGGCGAGGATCTCAGTGAAGTAGTAATTTATTTGCGATTGCAATGGCGGGCGTCCCACAAGCAGGAGCGCACCTACTGGTTCCAAAACACAGTTTATATACTTTTTGATGACAGGACCCTCCCCTGTTTCCCCACTGAGTGGGTAATCCAGGTTCACAATCTATCTGATGCTTCACAGACAATGCCTGGCCTTCAGTTGCCAGCCTGTTAAATTTCAAATTTCTTTTGACTTTTTTACTGTTTGAAGTGGTAATGTTTCTTCACTTATCTGACTTAACACCGTGATTTTCACCTAATTGTTCTAAGGAGTCTGGTTGTCTGCATTTTACAAGGTCGCCTGCTAAGTTTTCTTACCACTGCAAGCATATTGCAATACCCCATTCCTTACCTTTAAACAATGTAACTCTGCAAAAACAACATTTTTATTCCCACATCAGTAACTGCTGCTACTTTATTGATGACATAACTTCATTATTTATCCCTTATCGAAGACAGGCTCCCTTCTTATACCATTCGCCCCACAGCAGTCCTTTTCCACTAACTATTCATTGGTCAACAACTTTGCCCGGCAACAGCAAACACCCAGGAACTTCCACGCCTTAACGGCGGGAGAACAAGCAACCCGAGACGGCCTGGCGTCTCCTGAATCACCCTTCTTTGTTCCCTCTAAACTCTTTACATTCCTGATGGCCTTATCGTTAAGAGTCTGATGTTATCACCAACCATGGGGCTTGCCGACCCCCATGGCCAAACTCCCACACTCTTGATCTTGCAAACGATCCAGACAAATACTTGGCCATATGCCACCTTTGCAACAGAGTCCCGAGCATCTGCACAGACAGAAAAACACACTGAAGGGTTCTGAGGAGAGTAGGGAATACAGCACACAAGCTGGCTCAATACATTCACCTCTAACAACGTCTTGTGCTTTATGAAGTTATTTTAAAGAACAGCTAAACATTAGGTATCTACCTGAACATCCCTGCCCTCTGCAAGCTCACACAGAGCTCTTCCATTCTGAAAACTTCACAACTTTTCTACAAGATCAGATATTGCATACCAGGGCACTTGTGAGACCATCCAAAATGGAAAATGTTCATCTCCACTTTTTAAAATATCCAGAGACTTGCTTTCCCCTCTGCCTGTCAACTGAGTATGGATCCTGTCACAGTTAAGCTAGAGGCTACAAGTTGTTCTCAGAAAATTGAATGGTTCTGTTGCAGACACTTGAACTTCCTCTTAGCCCATAGCTGCTACCAAAAGTGTTAAAATACAGTGGGCAAGAGGAGGATGCAAGTGATGAAAATGTTGCTGATGTTGTAAGAAGAGGGAGACCAAATCAACAGGCACCTACTGAAAGATGTTTATTTTATTGTCTAGATAGATGCAAGAGAAGACATTTGGGAAACGGAACTAGATAATTCTCTGTTTTCACTTTTTTCTTCCATTTGTTTTAAGCAATAATCTAGAAATGCTGGGATTTCATGATTATTTTTAAAAAACATCTATTATTTTAACTGAACCTTTTTGTGAAGATTATCTTGGATTATTATTTTTTTTCCTATTGAAAGGGAAAATAACTCCTTGCACTTGTTACTTTAACATGCTTCCCTTTCATCTAACTCCTTCCCTGATACTGTGTTATCTCACTGATTCTCTCAGTTATTTCTCCAACTACTACCTAAAGCTCTGCACACTGCCAGCACTCTGCAGCAGTAGCCTTCCTCTCTCTTGCACAGACACCTACAGTTTTCTTCTAGGCTGAATTTGAGGGAGAAAGCAAGGCTAATTCCTTCATCTCTCATTTAATCTTTGCAGTCTTCTGGAGGTGATACAAAGTCAGCATTCATGATCCTAGGCATCAGTAAGAAACTAAGCAGATAAGCATCAATATACTTGCCTCTGTGCAAGTGGAACAAGGAAGTGGCACAGACAGACATCCTTGTTCCTAAGACATTTCACAGTTTTGCAAGGTGGTTTTTACCTTGGTTAGGGGTGAGTGAATTAGAAAAAGCTATTGTAAATATCTCAGCTATAATTGAAGAACTAGAAAATAACACTGGTTGCAAGAAAAAGGCGGTAACAAGTTTGTCAAAAATAGTACTCCAGAATCAAATGGTATTAGATTTATTGCTAACCTTACAAGGAGGAGCGTGCACTGTAATTAATGCTAGTTGCTGTATGTATGTAGATCAAATGGGATGAATTTCACTGATCTCAAAAATATTTGGGGAAAAAAAAACACAACAAGGTCCTACATAGAGTGGCTCAAGATGACACTTCCTAGGGATTTAGAACCATTTGGGAGAAACTAACTTCATGGTTACCTGAATAGAATTAGCTCAAACAACTATTTGTTGGTATTGTAATAATGGCATTGTATACCTATCATCCCCCGTGACATCTGAAGAAAAATATTGCGCCCTAATGTTGGAAAAACTCAAGACTCTGGACTTTTCTACTTCATAGCAAATAAATCCACTGCGGGTTCCTAAATACAGATCCAGTGCAGGAAAGGGAGGCTGGGAAAGTGCTTGAGGAAATACGGGTGTTTGCCATGTTCTGGACCATTTGCATAGATGTGATATTGAATGAAGATGGACTTTTGGTCTGACTCATGACTATTCTCACATCTCAGTTTAGGTAAAATTACAGCAGGAGAATACAGAATTCAGTATTCATTTATTCTTTAAAGTATTAAGAGAGGGTTTAGTGAGTACCCAATGACGAGATTTCACCAAAGGCCCCGGGTGTGGGAATAGAAGGCAGATTTTTTTGTTGATACCTTTGCTCATCTAAGTGCAGTGTAGGTGGAATTTACATCCCTTTAGGCTGGGAGACATATCCACAAAACCCTACCTTCTTGTGGAGATGACTGTGAACTCTCATGTTTTTTTTGAGGAAAAAAAAGCCTTTAAATTAATGCCTGAAATTCTGCTACTGAGTAGGCCTCACACTTTACTCTCTTGGCTGAGCCAAACACTACTTCTTTCCAAGCAGTGTGACAATCGGGGAAATGCTGATTATACCAGTGATCAGACAGGAGCAAGGCAGTGGGGTTAGCCAGGTAGATGTCAGAGTTTCTGGCTACAGTTTTCCCTGGGTTCAAATTAATCTATGGAGTTGCATTCTTGCTAACTGCCAGTGTCCCTTACCTAGGGGGACTTGTGTGGGGACTCTGGTGCCAAATGTGCCTGTCATTTGAGCACCCTTGTCATCTTTTTCCAGTTTGTAGCTTTTTTTCTGTTAAAGCTGCAAGTCTCCTTTGGTCTTATTAGATTACAAATTGCTGGATTTTGTTGGGTTATCAGTGTGAACATTATACAGAAACATTACACAGCATGTTAGCTTAGTAAAGAACACTACAGTAGCTGACGGCTCTTTGGTAGCTGCATTTTTTAAAAAAGATAATTAACAAGGCCCTCACCTGCTTTGTCCACAAATTCAAGAACGCATGAAAACAACTAGTGCCTGGAAGACAAAACCACTACTGCCTGGGAGTTCAAATGTAGGCTAGCTATGAGTACTTCACAATGAAGGACAAGGCAGTTTCTCTGCCTGCAAATCCTTCCCAGAGACACTGAGGTTTTAAATGCTTTTTAAGTGGTGCTTCCTGGGCTTCCTGGTGCTGAATTTAAGTGTCTCCATGCAGTAGTATAAGCTCAACCTCATGTAACAGAGCAGTCAGAGCAATCCCAAATTGCATTGGTGATTTACAGTCACCTTTAGCCTAGAGCAAGGCACATGGCAAGCACAAAGCAATGCTTTGTCCTTTGGGCAGAGAGGGGGAAGACCTCTTTCCAGCAGGAAGTAGAGAGCCAGTGGGGTAAGTACAGTTGGTGTTTTTCCACCTTGTGCTGAGCACCGCTAACCCGTAGCATACTGACTTCTTCTGGCAGCCTTGGTGCCTCAGAAAATGCATGTGCCCAACCTCCTCATCTCAGTGATGCTATGTTATGTGATCTGTGCTGGAAGGCAGCTGTTGCTGTTGCACTCAGCAGACTGTTGGAGCAGGTTTGGAACAGTACTGCTTGGAAGGGCTTTGTCTGAGAGCATTGTGCTTCCTGAGTATGCTAATGTATCCCTGCACCAGCAAGCCTGAGTCTGGAAACCTCTAGCTGGGAACACATGGGGCAGATGTTGGCCTCCCTGTGGACTGGGAGTACTGCAATGGTAGCAAATGAGATAAACTGGGAATCTTTGCACAGAAGCAGCTGCTCACTGTCTGCTGAAAAATTCTTTCCTGCTTCCAGGGAAGCTGAAAACTTGCTGATTGACAAGCCTTTGGGTTGCTTCCTTGTTCGTATCAGTCAGAGCCAACCAGGCTACACCCTGATGTACAGGTAATGAACCTTGCAAAGAAGAAAAATGAAGGTCCTAAACTGAGCTATGCATGGATGGAGGAGTTAGCCTTCTCCACAAAAGAGTCCATTAAGTATGATGCTCAGCCTCTCCTGTTGTGGGTGCCTCAGTTTGGAGTAGCAGACAGAACCCTTGCAGTCTGTCTCTTGCCATGGTCTTTGTACAGCATCAGGCAAGGGGCAGGGCAGAGTTGTAATGCAGACAACAGGTGTGGAAGCAGTATAGTCTGCTGGGGTTTGGATTCAGCTGCCTGTGTTCTCCTGTCACTGACTTTGGGGAAATTGCTGCTCCTCCAGTAACTGTTAGAACAGTGTGTGGCACTCCGGCATGGAGGATCTCCTGCATCTTTGCAATATTTGCTACTGTGGCTCCTGATCGCACCTGGGCTCTTAAGACAAGTGTAGAAAGCAATGACCGGATCCTAGAGAGATGTTGTGGCCCCATGCCATGTCTGTTTCTGTCTGTCCATATCCCCAGGGGTGAAGGCCACTGCAGACACTACATGATCGAGATGCAGCCCAATGCGCACTATGTGATCCTGGGAGAAGACCGGGCTCACACATCACTCACTGAACTGGTTCGGTATCACCAGACTGTGGGCATCCAGCCCTTCATGGAGATACTGACTGTTCCCTGTGGGCAGGTGAGTGTTGAGGATTTGCAGCAGGAAAAGGAGATAGGGCATGGACTGTGCCCTGCACTGAGAGAGTCACTGCGGTACTCTCTCTTCTTTGGGTTGCGCATGCATTAAAAGGAGCGTGGCCAGCAGGTCAAGGGAGGTGATCCTCCCCCTCTACTCTGCCCTGGTCAGGCCTCACCTGGAGTACTGTGTCCAGTTCTGGGCTCCCCGGTACAAAAAAGACAGGGATCTCCTGGAAAGAGTCCAGCGGAGGGCCACAAAGATGATACGGGGCCTGGAGCATCTTCCCTATGAAGAAAGGCTGAGAGACCTGGGTCTGTTCAGCCTGGAGAAAAGAAGACTGAGAGGGGATCTCATCAATGTGTATAAGTACCTGAGGTATGGGAGACAGAGGGATTTGGCCAACCTCTTTTCAGTGGTTTGTGGGGACAGGACAAGGGGTAATGGCCACAAGATGGAGCACAGGAAGTTCCGCACCAACATGAGAAAGAACTTCTTCACAGTGAGGGTGACAGAGCACTGGAACAGGCTGCCCAGGGAGGTTGTGGAGTCTCCTTCTCTGGAGATATTCAAGGCCCGTCTGGACGCCTACCTGGGCAGCCTGCTCTAAGGAACCTGCTTTGGCAGGGGGGTTGGACCCAATGATCTTTCGAGGTCCCTTCCAACCCCTTCAATTCTGTGATTCTGTGGGTTCCTGCTGGGGGTGTCCTGTTCTAGCCAAGCAGCTTGGCCTCTTCTGCATGCACCAGGGAATGTGAATAGCTGGGAACTGGGGAGTCCTGGGGTGGGGAGAGGCCCTGGCTGATTGGTGATGCCCCCCTGCCCCATGTTTGCCAGCAGTGATCACAGCTGGGTTTTCCTCCCGGCTGTACCGTTTGGGGTGTGTGGAGCATCTGCAAGCCACTGCTGAATCCACTCTTCTCTCCCTCAGAAAAGCAGTGAGAGTTTGGATTACGAAGACATGGAGTGCCTCACACTGACCTCCACTGTGGCGGCAGAGGAGAGTGTCTGCAAGGAGCAGCCCTGTCCCAGTACGCCTCCAGCTGCCAGGACCAACCTACAGGCGGGAGCAGCCACGGTTCTCAAGTCCATGTGGTTCAGGAGGACCAAGAATTGCTAAGAGCAACAAAGCCTGGACAAGAGCAGGATAAAGTCAAGCCTGGGCAAGGAGGGAGGCAGCCAGCTGGCCTTCCCTCGCCTTCAGTCTTCCATATGCCTAGCAATGCAGGAAATCTAGCAGGTGAGCAGGGGCAGCTCTAGTCTTCCAGTGCCACAGCCACCACATGCCCTACCACACACAGTCACTGTGGGGCATGTGGAGCTGCCCTGCCCAGCAGCAGGAGAGAAGACACTTACACAAGTAATGCTCCTGAGTCACAAGTTTTATTCATTGGTCTCAGGATCAAGACTGTGTTCACTGAAAGTGCTGGGCTGGGGGAAGCCCTGGGAGAGGCTCACTGAGATGCCTAAAGAGAAATCCACAACACAGGCTGAGAAGCGGCCAGCGACCCAATTGGTGCTCCCCTAATGCTGTCTCTCTGCTTCTCACTGCAGTTCTCTTCCGTTCCCTCGAATGGCTCCTGTATGGAGCTCCAGTCCAGCCCTCAGCATTGAGGATGTACAGCCAAGTGATATGGTAAGAGGAGACTGCACACAGGAGGGCAGACAGCCATTGCAGCTTCCCCAGGAAATGGAGGCACAAGGGGGCCCTTTCCTGTCCTATATGCGCCACCTAGAGCAAATCTTGGCCATCAACTGCTTAGAAATAGAGCAGGAAAAATGGAGGGCAGCTACCAGCTTCCGTTCCAAGGCTGCAAAGAGACCAGTGGCAGAGGTGAAGTAAGAAATGGATGCTAAAGGGATTTCTATAGGTATTGTGAACTAATCAGGACAGGACTGAGACAATGGAAATGATTTTCTGGAACTCATTGTAATAAAGACCACCCTTTCGGGGAGAGGTTATGAATATGTATAGGCGATCTCTTACCTGTGTAACCCCTTCTGTATAAATACAAGATGAACTACTGTGATGGGTGCGCATGATTGTGGTGGGACTACCCCCCATGCTGCCCAGCGCTGAATAAACATACCTACTTTACAGCCTTACAGGTTGTGGAGTCTGTTTTCCACAAGTCAGAGGGAGGTTGGGAAAAACGGGAACAATCAGCATCAGGTTGGGTTCCCAGCACCTGTGGTACATGGTGTGCTTGCAGTACAATAACAAGGCTGCTGGAGGGAGCTCACAGTTTGTTAGAGACTACAGTTCAGGGGCCTGGGGCTGAAAGGAGTACTATCGGAAAGCATATCTGTACATTACAGTAGTCAGCTGCAATGGCTTAACGTTGTGGAGAGAGGCACACATCAGAAGCAGGTGCTGGGCAGAGAGCCCTGGGGGGTAGCAGAGGCAATGAGCCAAGGGCAAGGCTGAGAACATAAGGAAAGGCAGCAACCTATGAGGACGTCTGTGAGGACCTGAAGTAAGGGCTTTAAACAAGGTCTCAGCAGCTAGAGAAACAGCTGGTTACTGAGGGTGTAATGTACTGGGTGGATTATAGGAGTATATGGAGGGGGCCAGGAAGGGCTTTCTGACACAGCTGGCTGTGTTCAATGTGTTAGTTGTCTGGAGAATCTAGTGGATGTACAGCTCCCTTGTGCAGCCAGTGAGCTCAGTCCCTGCCCTGTTCAGTTGCTGAAGCCAGGATGAAGCAGTTGTGGGGCTGTTGTACACCTCTGAAGAAATCTGGATTTGTAACAGCTGGGAGGGAGAGGGATTGGACAAGTATGCTGTTGGCTACAGACTCACTGCAGGGCTTGCAGCCCTGCATAGGAACAGCAGGGTTTCCTGCATGGCTCAGCTCCATGAATTCATGTTGGAGTAAAGCTTTTTAACTGGGGCCTATCTTGTCTTCCTCTTGATGGCTGAGAAAGGCCTCTCCCTGAAGTGCTTGACTTAATTGCTTCATTCCTGTAGGTGGGTATTAATGTACCCAGAGGATGCTTCTTAAGCTTGAGGTTAGTCAGAAGACAAGTGAAACCTGTGAGATCTGCACAGATGATTGGGACTACTGAATGGAGCCCTCCTCTCATGTCCTCTGCTGAGCTGTGTTTCATGACTTTTTGCAGGTCAGAGTGGCTCAGCCCTATCCTCTTCCAGTGCTGCTGGACCTTGCATAACTGGGTGAACATAGACATACAGTAGTCTTTTTTTTTTTTCTCCAATTTTCACAGAATCACAGAATCATCTAGGTTGGAAGAGACCTCCATGATCACCTAGTCCAACCTATGACCTAACACTAACAAGTCCTCCACTAAACCATATCGCTAAGCTCTACATCTAAACATCTTTTAAAGACCTCCAGGGATGGTGACTCAACCACTTCCCTGGGCAGCCCATTCCAATGCCTAACAACCCTTTCAGTAAAGAAGTTCTTCCTAATATCCAACCTAAACCTCCCCTGGAGCAACTTTAGCCCATTCCCCCTCGTCCTATCACCAGGCACGTGGGAGAATAGACCAATCCCCACCTCGCTACAGCCTCCTTTAAGGTACCTATAGAGAGCGATGAGGTCTCCCCTGAGCCTCCTCTTCTCCAGGCTAAACAACCCCAGCTCCCTCAGCCGCTCCTCATAAGACTTGTTCTCCAGACCCCCTCACCAGCTTTGTTGCCCTTCTCTGGACTCGCTCGAGCACCTCCATGTCCTTCTTGTAGTGAGGGGCCCAAAACTGAACACAGTACTCGAGGTGCGGCCTCACCAGAGCCGAGTACAGGGGGACAATCACTTCCCTAGACCTGCTGGCCACGCTGCTTCTTATACAAGCCAGGATGCTGTTGGCCTTCTTGGCCACCCGAGCACACTGCTGGCTCATATTCAGCCAACTATCAACCAATACTCCCAGGTCCTTCTCTGCCAGGCAGCTTTCCAACCACTCATCTCCCAGCCTGTAGCGCTGCCTGGGGTTGTTGCGCCCCAGGTGCATGACCCGGCACTTGGCCTTGTTGAACTTCATACAGTTGGCCTCAGCCCATCGGTACAGCCTATCCAGATCCTCCTGCAGAGCCTTCCTACCCTCGAGCAGATCGACACACGCACCTAACTTGGTGTCCTCTGCAAACTTACTGAGGGTACACTGGATCCCCTCATCCAGATCATCGATAAAGATATTAAAGAGAACTGGCCCTAGTACTGAGCCCTGGGGGACTCCACTAGTGACCTGCCTCCGACTGGATTTAACTCCATTCACCATGACTCTTTGGGCCCGGCTATCCAGCCAGTTTTTAACCCAACGAAGCGTACGCCAGCCCAAGCCGTGAGCAGCCACTTTCTTCAGGAGAATGCTGTGGGAAACAGTGTCAAAAGCCTTACTGAAGTCAAGGTGGACCACATCCACAGCCTTTCCCTCATCCACCCAGCGTGTCACTTTGTCATAGAAGGAGATCAGGTTCGTCAAGCAGGACCTGCCTTTCATAAACCCATGCTGACTGGGCCTGATCGCCTGCTTGCCTTGCAAGTGCCGCGTGATGACACTCAAGATAATCTGCTCCATGAGCTTCCCTGGTACTCAAGTCAAGCTAAGAGGCCTACAGTTTCTTGGGTGTACCCTCCGGCCCTTCTTGTAGATGGGCGTCCCATTTGCTAGCTGCCAGTCGACTGGGACCTCCCCCGATAGCCAGGACTGCCGATAAATGATGGAAAGCGGCTTGGTCAGCTCCTCTGCCAGTTCTCTCAGTACCCTCGGGTGGATCCCATCCGGCCCCATCGACTTGCGTACATCTAAGTGCTATAGCAGGTCGCCAACCACTTCCTCGTGGATTATGAGGGCCACATTCTGCTCCCCCTCCCCTTCCACCAGCTCAGGGTACTGGGTATCCAGAGAACAACTGGTCTTGCCGCTGAAGACTGAGGCAAAGAAGGCATTAAGCACCTCAGCCTTTTCCTCATCTCTTGTCACTAAGTTTCCCCCCACATCCAGTAAAGGACAGAAATTCTCCTTAGTCCTCCTTTTCGTGTTTATGTATTTATAAAACCATTTTCTTTTATCTTTAACAGCAGTAGCCAGATTGAGCTCCAGATGAGCTTTGGCCTTGCTAATTTTGTCCCTGCATAGCCTTACAACATCCTTATAGTCCTCCTGAGTGGCCCGCCCTCTTTTCCAAAGATCATAAACCCTCTTTTTTCTCCTAAGCTCAAGCCACAACTCTCTGTTCAGCCAGGCCAGTCTTCTTCTGCTCCAGCTTGTCTTTGGGCACGTGGAGGCAGACTGCTCCTGAGCCTTTAAGATTTCCTTCTTGAAGAGTGCCCAATCTTCCTGGACTCCTCTGCCCTTCAGAACTGCCTCCCAAGGGACTCTGCCAACCAGTATCCTGAACAGCTCAAAGTCTGCCCTCCGGAAGTCCAAGACAGCAGTTTTACTGGATGAATTTCAAAGTGGCAAACACCCTGCTCAGTGTCAAGACATACGTCCTGAGCATCAGTCGTGTTGTTTTCACAGATAAATCCTTGTTGTTCCCGGGTAACACACGATTCCAGATTTACAGTCTGCCATTTCCCACTCCCCCATCCGTGCCCATGTTCTATGCTCCGAAGGATAGAGCACTATCTCCTCATGGTTTAATCCTAGTGCAATGATGGGGTGGATAACAAACTGTGGCATTACGTATAGTAAGCACAAAGACAGTAGCCATGTTAACAATGGGATCATAGGTAAAATTTACCAGAGTCCACCAAGATTGGAACTTCCTCTCAAAATCATTGGCATTCTCCCAAACAGCCTTTTGGACTTCAACTGGGAAAACGCCTTCACTTCCTTCCCTAATGATCTTAATTGCGGTGAAGGTAGTAAGGAGCACCTGGTATGGTCCTTCCCACTGTGGTTTCAAAGTTTTCTCTGCAAGAGACTTGACATATACATAATCTCCAGGCTGTATGTCATGCACCGGTCCATCCAGCTCTCTACTCTGAGTTCCAGCCACTTATTTCTCTATTTTTCTGAGTTATTTACTCAAAGCTACCAAATAGGTACACAACATCTCCTCCCCAACCTGGGTAGACATTCCTTTCTGAATTCCATATGGTCTCCCATAAAGCATTTCAAAAGGAGTTAATTTTTAATCCGCAGCAATGCTAGCGAGAGAGCTTGGGGCCAGGGCAAGTTAGCTTCTTGCCCTAACCTTACAATTTGTTGTTTGATCAAATGGTTCATTTTCTCCACTTGACCACTCGATTGAGGATGGTATGGAGTGTGGAGTTCCCAATCTATGCCCAAATGCTGACCAATTTGCTGCACTGTTTTTGAAATAAAGTGTGGTCCCCGGTCTGAGGACATGGTGGCTGGAACTCCGAAGCATGGTATTATTTCTTGTAGCAATACCTTGGTTACTTCTCGGGCTTTGGCAGTTCTAGTGGGTACCGCCTCTGGCCAACCTGAAAAGGTATCCGTTAATACCAACAAATATCGATACCCCCCTTTTCTTGGAAGTTCAGAAAAGTCAATCTGCCATTGTTGTCCAGGCCCATGGCCTTTCCCAATTTGGCCCAATTTCAGTTTGAAGGTATTTTTGGGGTTGGTCTGGAGGCAGAGGTCACATTGTTGGGTTACTTGTGTGACAGTAGCATACAAATTCCTAGCCGTAATTTTCCCAATCAGATAGTTATATAGGGGATTTATTCCCCAATGAGTTTTCCGGTGTTCTTCCCTTAGTAGTGACCATAGCAAATTAGAGGGGATGACTAATTTCCCTTTCCCTTCTTCGGTAATAGCCCATCCCTCTTGGTTATACTCTCCCTTTTGACTTTTGATTAATTTTCTGTCCTTTTTGTTATATAGTGGCTTACCTTCAAGGGGAATCTGCCCATCTGGAATCAGGGCTACCTCAGTTGCTATCTCACCTTTTGCTGCTTCTTTTGCCTCTCTGTCCGCCAGACCGTTTCCTTCCTCCAATTCTGAGCTCACCTTCTGGTGTGCCTTAATGTGCATGACTGCTACCTTTTCAGGCAGCTGAACTGCTTCCAATAATTGCATTATTTGTTTTGCATGTTTGATGTTTTTCCCTTGCGAGTTCAACAGTCCTCTTTCTTTCCAGATGGCTCCATGTGCATGTACAACCCCAAATGCATATCTTGAGTCCGTATAGATGTTTATTTTCTTTCCTCTTGCTATTTCTAAGGCACGGGTCAGAGCATTTATCTCGGCCTTTTGTGCAGAGGTATCTGTTGGCAAAGGTCCAGATTCTATTACCTCTTTGCAAGTGGTAACTGCATACCCACCATGTCGTTTTTCGCTGATGACATAGCTGCTCCCATCAGTGAACCAGATTTCCACATGCGGCTGGAGTAGGTCGATGGTCTCCAGGCAGTCGTGGTGTACTGGCTCCCCTTTGGTTTCCGCTGAGGGAAGAAGCTGGGTTGACGATGTTAGTTACCACTATTTCTACATCATCTACCGAGATAGTTTGGTATTTCAGGAACCTTTGTGGGGAAAGCCAGTGACCACCTTTCACTTCCAGCACTGCGGACACTGTGTGAGACACTAGCACAGTTATTTTCTGGCCCAAGGTGAACTTGCATGCTTCCTGGATATTTAGCACCACTGCTGCAACAGCTCTGAGGCATCCCGGCCATCCCTTGGTGGCGGCATCCAGCTGCTTAGAAAAATAAGCAACCGCCCTTAGATGTGGGCCCAGGTCCTGTGCTAGTACTCCCAGGGCAATCCCCTGTTTCTCATGGGAGAAGAGGAAGAATGGTTTATTCACATCTGGAAGTCCCAGAGCTGGAGCTGACATGAGAGCCTTCTTTAGTTGGTCCAAGGCTCGCGTGGCCTCCTTTGTCCATTGGAGGTCCCTGTTCCCATTTGCAATGAGCGCATACAGCGGTTTTACAAGCAATCTGTAATTATAGATCCACAATCTGCACCATCCCGTCATTCCCAAAAAGGTTCGCAGTTCTTTTATTGTCTCAGGTTTCGGGGTTTGACATATTGCTTCTTTACGGTCTTGCCCCAGGGTCCGTTGTCTGGCACTAACCTCATAACCCAGGTAGATCACCTTCTGCTTTACCACCTGAGCCTTCTTCTTCCATACCCTGTACCCCTGGAGTCCCAGAAAGTTTAGGAGGCTTACCGTCCAGGCCACACATGCTTCTTCTGTCTGGGTGGCTATTAGGAGGTCATCTACATACTGCAACAGCCTTCCTTCTCCTGGTGGGGCTTCCCAGGTCTCCAAGTCCTTTGCAAGTTGTTCTCCGAACAAGGTGGGCGAGTTCTTAAAGCCCTGAGGCAACCTTGTCCATGTGAGCTGTGTTTTGCGCCCACTCTTAGGGCTTTCCCACTCAAATACAAAGATTTTCTGTCTGGCTTCATGGAGAGGGAGGCAAAAGAAGGCAGCCTTCAGATCTAAAACAATAAACCAAGTTAGCTCTGGTGTTAAGCATGTTAGTAAAGTATATGGGTTCGCCACCACAGGGTAAAGGTAGTGGCTGTCTCCCCTTCTTAAGTTTGATTTGTATTGGAGGAGCATTTTTGCCTTCCCTGGTACTTCAGTGGCCCATATTCCCAGAAATACCTGACTCAAGATTATCTTCATTAACTTCTTCCTTCGCTTTAGGGTTTGTTGAGGCTTAGTACCTCCACATACCTCTGGTCATCTACCTCCAGAACAATCTCCCCATTTTAAAATGATATGGTCGCTTGTAATTTTTCCAACAGGTCCCTTCCCAGGAGTGATTCCGGAGATCTGGGCATATATAAAAATTTATGAATGCCCCACTGTTGTGGTTTAGCCTGGCTGGCAGCTAAACACCACACAGCTGTTCGCTCACCCTCCCACCTCCCTCTCTGGGATGGGGGAGAGAAACGGGAAAGTGAAGCCTGTGAGTTGAGATAAAGACAGTTTATTAAGACAGGAAAAATAATAATAACAATAATAATAATAATATTATTAATAATAATAATGTGTACGAAATAAGTGATGCACAATGCAATTGCTCACCACCTGTTGACCGATGCCCAGCCTATCCCCGAGCAGCCGGACCCCCACCCCGGCTAGCCACCCCTATATATTGTTTAGCATGACGTCAGATGGTATGGAATACCCCTTTGGCCAGTTTGGGTCAGCTGTCCTGGGTCTGTCCCCTCCCAGCTCCTGCTGCATCCCTAGCCTGCTCGCTAGCAGGACAGAGCGAGAAGCTGAAAAGTCCTTGGCTTGGTGTAAGCACTGCTCTGCAACAATTAAAACATCAGCATGTTATCAGCGCTCTTCTCATCCTAATCCAAAACATAGCACCCTGCCAGCTACTAGGAGGAAAATTAACTCTGTCCTACATGAAACCAGGACACCCACTGTTTCCCAAGTTTGCACTTTAAAGGTTTACAAAAGTATGCCATTTCTGATTGGCCAGTTGCTCCTTTTACTATAACATAATCATTTCCTACAGGCACTAGTGCTTTAATTAAAACTGAATAAGTTGCCCCTGTATCTACCATAAGTTTCACCTCCTTTCCCTCCTTTCCCTCCTTCATTTTTATAACTAGTGGATCTGCTGGGGTAGATTTCCCCAGTCTTCCCCAGTCGTCTTTTGCACGCGCAAACACCACCTCCCTTCCCCGGTTCCCTTTTCCATTTCTTTTCTGTTCTGGGCATTTGTTTTTCCAATGCCCAAATTTCTTACATAGTGCACACTGATCCTTGCCTAGCCGGGGCTGTTCCTGTCTAGGCCTCCTTTTTCCTTCTTCCCTAATAACTGCTATCAGCCTCTTCTGCATGTTTAATTGAGGAAGATAAAAGTCCTCTCTCCTTCCAAATTGCCCCATGTGCATGCACCACACCAAAGGCATATTTCAAATCTGTCCAAATGTTTGCCAGCTCAAAAGCTCTTATCAAGGCGATGATATCCACCTTTTGGGCTGATGTTTGTTACCGCATATCCTGTGAGGCGAAGTCCCTGGCGGACGAAGCTGCTGCCATCTATATACCAATCCTCCGCATCTTCTAGGGGTGTATCCTTTAAGTCTGGTCAGCTGGAGTACAATGTGTCCGTGGTCTTGATGCAAACATGACTAAGGAAAGAGGCTGGGTTCACAGAATTAGTGCTGAAAAACTTTAGGAAGTCCATTATACCCATTCCTTTTCTTCTTCAGTAGCTATCATTTGCATATTGCGACAGTGTCCCCTTTCCCCGAAGGGGTCTTTCAAGCTTCAAGATCACAGGCTAGTTGTTTCCCGAATATGGTGGGGCTACTCTTGAACCCCTGTGGTAACACAGTCCAAGTAAGCTGAGTTTTTTGTCCTCTATTAGGATTTTCCCATTGAAAGGCAAAGAGTTTCTGGCTTTCAGTTGCCACGGGCAGGCAGAAAAAGGCATCCTTTCAATCTAGTACCGTGAACCAAACTTGTCTGTTTCCTAATTTTTTCAAAAGGTTATCTCCAGTTTTCCTTGTTGAAAAGAAATTTTTGCATCCAATTTTTCCAGCAAGTCCCTTCCTAAGAAGAACCTTGGCAAATTGGGTAAGTATAAAAATTGATGAATTCCAATCATTTTTCCCAATTTAAATTTCAAGCATTGCAAATAAAAACGCCTTTTCCTGTTTCCATGACAACTCTCTCGGACCCATCATGATCCCTCTGCCCCAGAGGGCTCACACCCGTGATTTTGAGATCTCAGCCTCGGGTTGAGGCGGAACTACTAACATTCCTACATCCTCTTTCCCTGCTCATTCAACTTCAAACAACTCTGTCAAATACTACATGCCACACAACCTTTAACACCTTCAACAACCCTTTTAACACTTCCTTTATCTTTCTCCAGCCTGTACTTTTCTAATGCCAACACCAAAGACTCAGTCAGGGGCCAATTTAATTCCATACCTTTTCCCTCCAAGATGCTGAAACAACATATCAGTATACAACATTTCATCCTATTTCCCTTCTCTCCTCAAAAACAACATTAATTGCAAGACACTGTTATAGTCGATTGACCCATAAAGTGGCCATTTAGTTTATATAGTGGCCACCATTGATTGCAATACTTAGTGAAAGTCCTCTTGCTTTCTGTGCCCCCATTTCTAACAATATCCTTCCAACGTGCCAATATTCACCCAAGGAGGCTTTCTTTTGGAAACGTCTTTGTTTTGGATATTACCCATTTCCTTGATTTCCCATTCCCTTTTATTTATTTATATTAGTTACTGTCCCTTGTTTCAATTTCCATGCAAACCTTTTTATTGCAGGTTTTTACTATCTTTCCCTAATCTTCTTCCCAAATGTCCCAATTCTCTGGGATTAAACTCTTCTTTCCACATACAAACTTTATTATTTCAAATTATTAATGAGCCCCGTTCCAATCATAAATCCGCAGGACTTCGGGAAAACACCTGAAGCACTCAGCCTTCCGTCTTCCAGACAAACAATACCACCTTTTCCACAAAATTTACATTTCAACAGGACCGAATTTCAAGCCGAATGTTAATTTTCCTCATGCACTTTGTTAGTAAGCCCACACAAAACAAGGAATCACTCCTGTGTATTCGTCAAGATGGGGGTTTAAAAAGGTATTGAGGCCTAAATAAATTCGCTCTCCCCCTTCTTACCAAATTCCCAGGACTCGAGCCCGAACCACCAAAGAAGTGGCTCTCCATTCTACTGCTTTGATAACCAGTCAGGACCCCCCCGAATACTTGGGAAACTGACCAAACACCACAGCAAATATACCAAAACTTCTAAACTGTTACTTAGATAATGCTCCCGCCTTCCTCCTTGTCAGACTCAAAACATTTACGAACAAAATAGGATTAGAAAATGCACTGCTGGGCCCGTATATTGGGCACCACCAGTCAACACTTGGATAAAACAGCACTTCCTTTCAATCTGTCATGAGCTTCGTTCGTCTCTGGCCGCTCCCCTCGCGGAGAATACGGAACCGCGGATCGGAACTCCGCACTCGCTTCGCAGCGATGCTGAGTCTCACTCACACAGCACAATCACGCAATCACACAGAGAGGCCCCTTGCACTTCTAGCTCATACCACAAGAATATATCACTTAAAACAATAACCAAACTTGTTTGTATCATCTCTGGCCATGTTCCTCGTGGAGTAACTCACTTCACAACAATACTTTGTCTCAAACACATACACTTACACAAATGCTTTCAACATGAGATACCCAGACATCTACAAATAAGACATACAATAATCAACACTCCAATTATTATCCCTCCAGCAGCTGCAAATATTACCCAGGTAACCTTGTCACAATTTTGAGAGGCGCGCCTACCCTTCTCCTGCTTCTTATACAGTCATTAGCAGGTCCGTCCTGGCTCCCAATACTGGGATGCAGTGGTAACCTTGGATTTGCTCGATCTGCTCCCAAGATCGCTAGCAGCTGTTCTATCGGTCAGCAAATCCCCCTTGACCGCTCTATCAGTCAGCCCGTAGGGTAGCCTCCTCCCTTACAGGGACTATGTTGCACGCCAGACGTCTCTGCGCGATTTCTTGCGGGTCAGCAAATCCCCCTTGATTCTATCAGTCAGCAAATACCCCTTGACCACTCCATCGGTCACCAAATCTCCCGTGACCGCTCTATTGGTCAGCCTGTAGGGTAACCTCCTCCCACATGGGGACTATGTTGCACGCCAGACGTCTCTGCGCGATTTACCAGCTGCCCCAGCCACGCGTATGACTTACAGGCCCTTCCTGTACTGTTACACATACCATTTGTCCACAGTCCAGCTGGTCGTTGTCTGCCCCCGCAGTGAGCGGCCGAGGAGCGGAGTTCCTCCAGGGAACTATGCCCGGTGCGCGCTAGGACGTCTGCGGTGCGGCCACTCCTGTGGGCAGGCAGAGAGCCTCCTGGCTGGCTTGCCAAAATGATTCGTGGAAGAACTCTATAACTCAAAGCAAATAAGTTATAAAGTAGGTATGTGTTTTATTTCAGTGCTGGGTGCATGCGGGATAGCTCCCAAAGGCATGCGCACCTTAACGCGGTAACTTGCTTTGGTTATATGCAGTAAAAAGTTACATATGCATGAAGTTTCCCAATACGCCTATACATACTCATAACCTATCCCCGCTTTGTATTAAAATTAGCTCCAAGAAGTCATTTTCATAAACTCCTCCTGTCTGCGCCTGCGCAGTGCCTTCTGGTGGTAGTCGTCGGGGGTCGTGGGGATGAAGGCCGATAACTCCTCTTCATCACCACTAGTTGACCCCCTGCCTTTGTACAGACTCAGCTGCTCCTTGGCTCTTGTCCAAACCACAAGGTCGGTCTCAGCTGGTTTTTGAGACAGGTTCCCCATTTTTGTCAGGAACCATCCTCTGTGAGGGGCCCCAAGACTCCTTGTTTCGGTTAATTTGCACAGTAGTAAGCAAAGACACTCAGCAATATCTATTTTAAAGCGATTAAGCAAGCCCCCATTCTTCTATCCCTGGCTTCAACACCATGCCGGCCCGCTTCCCGTGCCGCCGGCTGCCCTCGCCGCCGCCGCTCCGCCCTGGGACCACCCTGCGAGGTGGAGCTGGGGTTTGAACGCGGGCCTGCTGGCACGGGGCCAAGGCAGGTAACGGGCAGTGGCATCGCGTGAGGCGGGGGGGGGCGAGAGCAGTGAGGGGCCAGGGTCCAGCCTGAGGCGACCGCTGGGTCTCGCTGGGGGCGCTGTGAGGCTGGCAGGAAGGGAGGGAAGTGGGGAGGTGGCGGGCTGGGGGACAAAAGCAGCCCCAAATCAGTCCAAGGGGTTGGGGTGGGCTCTGTCAGCCAGCTACTGAAAAGTCACCCTGTCCTGGTGGCAAAATGGGGGCTTTGATTCTGAACAGCGAGAAGGAGAGTGTAGATAAGAGTAATCTGTGCTGCCGCAATGGGGACCTGCTCAAGGCCTTTAGTCTGCAGAAAGTGATGAAGGTGTTGGTTGATGGGGCTGGAGAAGCACAAGGCTGTGAGGGTGCCTTCCTGCAGCCTCTTCCAGTATTCCTGAGTTGTCTTCTTGGGGAGCAGAAGGAAGGAGGTGACTGTGAGCAGGTCAAGACCTGTGAAAATAGAGCTGGAAGAGGGCCTGGAGCAACGTGCCCTTGGGTGCCCCAAAGGTGTCTGAGATGAACGCTGCCCAGTGGTGGTGAGGTGAAGGCTTGAGCCTCTCACTCTGGTGCTGGCTTGGCTGGGCCAGGAAGAGTTTGGCAGCACAGTCCTGCAGATTCCCAGGCCCTCAGGGGGAGAGAGTCCAGATACAAAGGAGCTCTGTAAGAGGTTCTGGAGGGGCCTGAAGAGGGACTGCAGGCAGGTACGTGCAGTGCACGAGCGCACTGTGATCTGCTTGCTTGCAGAAGGAGCCCAAATCAAGGGATCCTGTGACCTTTGTGAGAACTGTGCCCTCTGCTCTGCAGGGTGTTCAACTCGTGGGCCTCACAATTAGTCCTAATTGCAAGCTGGTCTGCCAGGACTCTTCAACCTCTTTTGGAGGTTTTTTAAAAAAAAAACCAACAAAAAATCCCCATGGGTGTCTAGCTGGTGGAGATGCAGCAATAAGGAAATGGTACATGTGGAGTAGAAGCACCTGGGAACATCATTGTCCTTGGAGACAGAATGCAAGGACCTTGTGGCCCTTGGATCTGACCCACTAGGCTGCTAACACTTCAGAGAAATATAGAGTGGCTAGGGTGAGATAACAAAGGGAAATTTTTTTTCTTTTTTTAGAGGATGTTAGAAATAGTGAAGTTAGAAACCTCACTGGGAAGATCGTTAGCAGAGCATCGTGAAGTAGTTAATTCTACAAAAACTATTCAATAGTTTCTATTCTGAGTTTGAGAAAAAAGAAACAAGCTGATGTACTTAGATCACTTGTAGGTGAAGTATTTTCGAGTCTACCCCAAGGTTCCAGACAACTCACACCCAGTAGACTTGAAAGAGTTAGAATTTTATATATTAAAATTGAGAGATGGTCAATCGTGGTGCGCATTTGTTGTCCTGGTGTTTTTTTTTATATTTTTTTTATTTTTTATTTTTTTAAGAAAATGGGCTGCAAAAGGTAAATAGTTCAGTCATGACTGTAATTTACACTGGCTAAAGATACTCTTTGAATGGTAGCATCTTAGCCTGTTTTTTGTGAGTACTTCACAACAGCATGCTAACGCTAAGCTGTTGCTTAGTGTTACCTGTAATGCTACCTCTCCAGCTACCAGCAGTGTCTGGTCTTGACAAAGACCTGGCCACAGCTAGACTTGTGGTTGTTTTCTGAACAAATGTGAGAATAAACCTCTGGAGAAATTCCTGCTACTATAAAATATTGCATGTCCCTCAACTATCTGGACTTTTGCGAACACATTAAATGAGACTCTGTACTGTTTTTGTGCTAAACTTTTGTTTTATTGATTCAGGTATCTGAAATGTCACTGGAAGACTATTTGACAGATTCACTTCTCATAGACAACTTATCTTTCTGTGTTAGTGTAGCTTGAATGTGTGTGAGCCAGAACTTCTGTGAAGGTAGCTCAATACAGGGAGGCAAACTTCCCCAGAAATCACAGACTTCATGCTGTGGCAAGTGTGCGACAATCTGCTCTGCCTTTTCATCAAAAGAAAGTGCAAGATTTAACCAATGCTCTGGTAGTGCATGCTTCTTTCTCTGAGAGAGGGTGTGTACTGGGTTTATGTGGCAAGGTTTCGGTAGCAGGGGGGCCATAGGGGTGGCTTCTGTGAGAAGAATCCAGAAGCTGTCCCATGTTAGATAAGGGCCCCGCTGCTGGCCAGAGCTGAGCCAATAAGCAATGTTTGCGCCTCTGTGAGAGCATATTTAAGACAGGGGAAAAAAGAAAAAAAAACTGCTGGGGAACAGCAGCTGGGAGAGAGAGTAGAGTGAGAAAGAGCCTTGCAGATGCCAAGGTCAGTGAAGAAGGGGGGGGGGAGGAGGTGCTCCAGGCGCTGGAGCAGAAGTTCCCCTGTGGAGAGGACCATGGTGAAGCAGGCTGTCCCCCTGCAGCCCATGGTGTACCACGGCGGAGCAGATCTCCATGCAGCAGCCTGTGGAGGAGACCACGGTGGAGCAGGTGGACCTGCACTGAAGGAGGCTGCGTCCTGTGGAGGACCTCCACCAGAGCAGACTCTGGGCCGGACCTGTAGCCTGTGGAAAGGAGACCACACAGGAGCAGGTAATCTGGCAGGAGCTGCTACCCGTGGGGGACCTAGGTTGGAGCAGTGTACTCCTGATGGATGGACTCCGTGGTACAGACCCATATCTGGAGCAGTTCTTGAAGAGCTGCTGTCTGTGGCAAGCCCACACAGGATCAGTTTGGGAAGGACTGCATCCCGTGGGAGGGACCCCACGTTGAAACAGGGGACAAGAGTGACCGAGAAGGAGCAGCAGAGAAGAAGCGCTATAGACTAACCGCAACCCCCGTTCCCCTGCGCCGCTCGGGGGGAGGAGATGGAAGAGGGTGGATGGGGGGGAAGGCATTTTTGGTTTCTTTGTTTCTCCCTTCTCTAGCTTGTTAGTAATAGGCAATAAATCTTACTATCTCCCTATGCTGAGTCTGTTTTGCCTGTGACAATAATTGTTGAGCGATCTCCCCATCCTTATCTCAACCCTTGAGCCCTTTGCATCGTATTTTCTCCCCCTTTCCCTTTGAGGAGGGGGAGTGAGAGAGTGGCTGAGGTGGAGCTTGGCTGCCCACCCAAGTAAAACCACCACAGGGTGATAAAAGAAGCAGTGTTTTTCTGTTTAATGTAACCGTGATGCTCTTGCAGAAGAAAAGAGCAGCAGCGAAGCCAGTTGTGGATTGTGTGATTCACAGCAGATGCTCATCTCTGAAACCACAAACTGCTGTTGGAAAATAACAGTGCAAGCCATTTACTTTTTAGGGGATCCTCCAGGGGAAAACAAGCAAGAGTGCGCTTTCTCTCTGTCCCCTCCCTTTCTTTGCTCCCCTCCCCCAAGACAAATCTTAGGGCTGTTTTCTGCTCCTATGCACAGTACCTCTTCCACCCACCGACTTCCGTAGGTTTATTGAGAATTTTGCATGAAGAGTTGGGTGAAGCACAGGAAGCAGTGGCTTGTGGGTTAGGAAAGCAGGTGGGATTGTATGCTTGAGATTTGCTTATAGATACATCATAATGTACTACTTATCTTGCTTTCACAGTCTGGTCTGACTGTCATTGTTCCTCTGGTTAATGTGGGGCTCCTGTACCACAAATAGGAATGAAGAAAGAAGCTGTTATTGGCCATTACTGGTAACTGACTTCCCTCCTTCCACAGTATAGAGTTTGTATCTCAGAATCCTACCCTATGGCCCAGGTTGCGTGTTTGTTGTGTTTCCATCTCTCTTGGCTCTCAGGAGTGGTTACTTTTCTGTTTATCAGCTCTGAGACTACCATGAGTGGCTCATCTCTGCCACTTATGGCTGGAGGAAACGCTGTGGAAGAGCAGAGGGCTCGCTGGGAGAGAAAACGCAGCCAGACAGCCAATGAGCTGCTGGAAACTGAGCACAAATACCTTGAGTGGCTGGATTTGGTGGTCACAGTGAGTATCTGGACCCTTCTGATATGTGGGTACCTTCAGGCAGCACATACTTATTTCTGGTGTCATGGGGAAGGGTCATAGAGCAGGACTTTGATGTATCTACAGCAAGGGACAAGTCCCAACTCTTCACACTGCTGAGGCTGAAAGGTTCCCCCCCCCGTCTTTTACCTCCTCTGCAACACTGGATAGCTTGTGTTTTCTGGCCCCTTGGCTTTGGTCCATACCCAATCATAAGTTTTTAAGTTTTGATTGTACAGGGGACTTGGCTTAAGATGCTTATGATGTATGAAACATAGGGGCACAGAGGAGACAGATTATTAACGAGGTGGTTAAAAACAGATGTATCTAGGAATACTGAAATAAGCTCAGTCAATGCAGTGCTGCTCCATGTGTTTACAGTTATGGTCAAAGTTACCAAGATGGCTTATATGTGATGATAGATATTTTAGGTGGGTGCCCATGATACCTTATATCCTTTGGAGCTTGAGTGTGTAGGCTGCAACTTCTTGCTTCTGCTGTGTGCTAATGATGACCTTTGAGTGACCTGTGAATTTTAGCTGTTTGAAACTCTCTCTTTTCCTTCTTAGTTCTCTGTGACAATTCTAAAGGCCAAAGGGATGTTTAACCTTGCTGTAATAGAAACCATATTTGGACCCCTAGAATCCGTATATTCGGCCAGCCAATAAGTGAATAGACTGATGCAATTACTCCCATAATCATAGAATCATAGAATCATAGAAAATCCAGAGTTGGAAGGGACCCATAAGGATCATCAAGTTCAACTCCTGGCACCGCACAGGTCTGCCCAAAAGTTTAGACCATGTGACTAAGTGCACAGTCCAATCTCTTCTTAAATTCAGACAGGCTTGGTGCAGTGACTACTTCCCTGGGGAGCCTGTTCCAGTGTGCGACCACCCTTTTGGTGAAGAAATTATGAATACATCAGAAAATCACAAACATTTTATACATATTTTAGTATTTCATATATAAATAAAATGACCTGTATAGTTATTGGAATGTGTAACAGGAACAAACATATGAATTGTAATGTAAAATTAACAAATTCTTGCACCCCACCTCATCTTTTGTTGCTTCTCTGGGGCTTAACATATTAACTGAAATACTTCTCGGAAGAACGTTATTCAAGCTGTGATGCCAAGAATAACTCTAGGGATTATTGTAATTCCATTTACAATCACTTTTCCTACCCTTTTCCTGGTTTAGCCTGACCATATAGGAATTTGTATGTGTCAGTAATTCAGCTTTGCAAGAAAGACTAATCCTGTATGTACCTGGCACAGCACTGAAAGAACATTTTCCAAGCTTTATGATTTTGTTAAACCTATTAACAACCAGTATTTTCCCATCACTACACACTCTTGCAAATGTTTCCATTAAATATATTTCCAATATTAATAAAATAACAAACTAACTCTTTATTCTCCTTCTGCTTATAACGTCTTAACATCAAAATATATCTTTCTAATAAAATTATACATAGTATTTATACGAAACAAAGTTGTCATGTGCATGAGCCTAGTAATGACTAGACATGAGTGTAGATGTTTCTACATTCTTATTTTGTATTCTTGGGTAGTTATTTCTGGAGCCACAGAGTAATAAATAATTTACAAGGTAATGACTTCCCTCTCTCCCTGGTAACCAGGCTTAAAATTGGAAATGACTCCTCTGGTCTGGCTTTATAAAACTTTGGGTATGCTGAAGAAAACGTAATTTTTCTATCTGAGTGTCTGTATTTATTTCTCTAGAAATTGTACTGAAATGTTTCTGATACAATGTGTTATGAAAGTTATCATACAATTAATGAGAAATAAAATATAAAAGTCTACACAAAGATCTTAGCTGGATGCAGACAGAAGGCTGAACCTTCCCAGACAGCTGTGCTCAGAGGGGCTCTCCCTGCTGGAGGAATTTCTGTGTCTTGTGGGGTGGACTTGTCCTTACTATGTTGTCCTCTCACCACTGCTGGGACTCAGCCAACAGCAGCACTCTGGGGCAAGGAGTCTGTGGAAAGAGGAGTGTGAAGCACAATGAGAAACCGAAGGAGCTCTTTCCTTCACCTTTTTATGGAGGAAGCATGTCTGCTGGAAAAAAGAAAAAAACAAACAAACACAAAGCAAACAGCTCTGGGCTGTGAATAAACATGCAGACTACAGAAAGGGAAGTTATTGAGATCATCATTCAGAAAGGCATGTAAACATGGGCCCTATTTTATGTTCACAAGTCTGTAGGACAGCTTCTTGCACTCAGAGTGAGACATTTATTTTATCTACTTTTCTGATCCACTCTCAGAAGTTCCCTTCCCTAAATACTTATGCAAAACAGGTCAATTGTTGCCTCCCCCTGAATTTGATGAACAAATTGTAGAAACTTCTCATTTGGTACTTGTGGAAAAGCAGAGCTTAGAACTCAAATAAGTGCCTTTTTTAGAACACATTTTTCTTGTGGGCAGGGGGCAATAAAATGTAGTCAGTATGTAGGAAGCGAGTCATTTAACTTATTATTCAGTATCTGATGGTCCAAATAACTGCAGCTACTAATTCTATAGTGGAAATCAACCTGATCCAGCAGATCATGGATTGTGGTGATAAACTTAGCCAAGAGTTATGTAATTTTCAAGGTTTACGAATACATAATTCGACGAATGTGCTTATTGCATATTCATGAACTATATCATTTATACATAGTTGCCTGTTTGAAATTAAGAAAATAATACATGCATGCCTCAGATTGCTGCCTTAGAGATTTCTTTCAGTCTACTCTGGATAAAACCATCCTTCCTTTGGCCACAAGTTCCTTCCCCAAGTCTCACTATTTCCCCTTTACCTTGTTCATAAGATTACTTGGATCTGTAGCTGTTAGGTGAGCTCCTTCCAGAGGAGCCCAAAGATCATAGGGTGAGAGCACTATCATTTTTTCTAAGCTTTACCAGTGACTTAGTCATTGCTTTGTAAATACTGATATACATATAACGTGAAGAGGAATGAAGAACATTAATGTTCTTAAATCTAATGCCCTTGCTTGTGGCATACTGATAGTGAGGAGTTGGGAAACAATTACAGGAATTAACACATCCTCTTAAGATAATATACAAAAGATATGAAAGGTCTAGACAGCCAGCTGTTTATACAACATGACTTGTTCTGGTGTGGTAGGGATTACACCAACTATCTTTTGGCCCAGAGAATATGGAAGGGGATCCAAACCTTTACATATTGTCCGAAAAGGGCCTGCTTATATTTTTACTAGTATTTATTCTACTAGAACATGTAAGCCATGGAAAACATGGCAAAATAAGATTTTCTTTGCATTTCTAACATGGACAAGACCCAGTACTAAACATACTGTAGAAGTAGCAGCTACACAGATACAACACTGCAGTTTTGTGCTTAATATATTCCTTTATCTTCTAAGCATGGCAAAGTCCTCAGCAGCTGTGGAAATCCAAGAAGAAAAAAAAAGTTAACATACATCATCCATGAGGTATGGTCTAACTTTGCGCATCCAATTTTCCAGTGTAAAAAAGGGCACTCCCTTTCATCCCTCTTCAGAAATACAGGATCCCATGTGCAGTACCTAACCTTAGCTATGCTCGTACTACTTGAAATGTTTTGTTATGTGCACTCCTGCACTTATACTCCTCATATACCCAGCCAAATACACTGTAACTCTTGTGTTCCAGTTCTGTGAATGCCTTTTAGAAGGTCGCTAGATCCTCTCAAATCTAGATCAACAAGCAGTATCTTTATATCAATGCTTCATCATGTTTTTTGGCCTTTTTCTGCCACGGTGGGGCATAACAGAAGGAGACATTTCACATAAAGCTGGCCTCTGCTGTGAAAGAGATCCACTTTTCACACTCTCCTAAACACAGGGACACTAGCTGGAGACTTGAGTTCAGTGATATAATTCATTTACATGTATAAAGTAACTGTGGATCTGGGTTTCCATTTTTGACATCTTTCAGGGATGATGTTCAGCTACTCCTCTACCTCTGCAAAATCTAGGTACTGGGTCATTTGGACACAGAACCAAAAGTAGGTAGATGAGATGCTGTGGTCTGCCCCATTAGCTAGCGCGTACCTTAATCATGCTAGCTCAATACACTAAGAAGGTTTTCCTGATAGTCTAGATACAACGCACAGTGCAGTCTTGACGGTATGGAATTACTGCAAGGAGAACACCATGAACTGTGAAAGTTACAGTACAGGTAGTATGGTTGTGGAAAAGCAAAGAGAAAACTGAGAAATAATATATATATGTATATATTACATTGTCAGTGCATTTTTATAGTGAAGAACTCTAGAGGCTCTATTTGTCAGTAGGCATAGCTAAGGATGGGCTGCCTTCTGTATCCTTGAGTCTCTGGGTGCTGCCTGTGGTTTGTAGTCTTCTCCAGATCCAAAATCCACTGTGTCATGATAGTTTGTAAATTCCTGAGGTAATGGAAACTCCTCTGTTGATGAATAAGTCCTGTGTCCAAACACTCTCTCTTGCAGCTCAGCGATGTCATTCCTGATGTCTGTCATCATCAGCAATAAGAGGTCAAATGAACCCGGTGGGCCCTGTAGACACAAGGCACAGTCATTAATCATATTCCACTTTACTCTTACAGTTTTCAAACAAGACAATATAATTGCCCTTGCAGGGGTAATTCAGTAAAATACTGCTTCATATCTATTGCCAGAAATTAAAGGTCTCTTTTCGAATCAACCTGATTAGGAAACACTTTTCAAAAGGCAAATGTTTTTGCAGACAGAGCCTATATTTACAAGGTTCTCAGCTCTTTGTTATTTAACAATTCCTTTGCTATATTTGCCTGCTAAGAGCATCTCAACACCTCATGGGAACAAAGGAGAGAAATGTTGGTTCCTTATGTTCCTTCATATTAAACTGATAGAAATTGCATTCTTAAAATAACTACTTAATCAATAATTATTAATATTTATTAAAATTATCTGGGGAATGCTGATGTCTGGAAGTTAATTTTCAATACATTAACCCTACTGCAGTCCATCACTTATTAAAGTCATCGGTAATTACAATGTAGAGAATATCCCCCCTGTTTTTATCTAATTTCAGAAAATCATCATTTCTTTTTAGCTGTACACTATTTAATACTGAGAATGTGAATGTATGAGAATTCTCTCACCAATGAGAAAAGACCATGAGAAACAACATTTTAATCAATTTCACCTAAAACCAGATTGTAAATACTCATCCTTCTCTTGCTGATTTGCTCAAAGTCCCAGAAAGAGACGAGGCAGGATTTTAAAAAGTTTCAGAGATCAAACTCCCATTAGGAGTGATGGCTGAACCATGCTAACTAGCACTTGGCATGGGTTCTTGTGCTTCTCCCTGCTGAGTGTGTCCCACCACTGCCATAGGACGGAGGGGCACAGACTGCCTTCAGTGTAGCATCCAGCGAGGGAGGAGGTGCGTAGGCAACAAGTTTGGATGAAAAACAATGATTACTTTCTTTCCAGTAACCTTTTCTGGGCATGTAAAATGTCATTCATTGTGATTTTGACAAAGGAAAGTTTTGTTTGTTTGCTTGTTTGTTTGTTTTCTTTTGGCTGGCCTGTTAGTAGCCAACATCACTTTGCTATGGAAATTCTTGCTGGGAGTAATACTTACAGGTATCCCTTTCAGTCCTGGTGCACCTCGCTCCCCGTGTAACCAATACCACCTCAGTTAGTTTGCTGTGACTAAAGGAAACTGAAATAGCACAGTTTACCTTTGCAGACTCCCTTACTTACCGGCTACAGATCAAGAATCATCAGCTCATGCTAACTTTGCTTGCTCAGAAAAAGAAAAGAAAGTGAAGTGGGAACAAATATTTCAGGAAGAACACAGGAAAGTGCCACTGGCTCTAGTGGGAACAGAGCTGGGTATCTGATATTTCTCTTGGACAGTAACAAACAAACCAGTTAACAGGAGAAATTCACAAAACAGCAGTCTAATGAAATGGGCTAAAATATCAATGTTTCTTCATGGAAAAGCTCAAAGAGCTGCAGAGAAAGGAAAGAAGGCTGCTTGAGATCCTGGCAGGGCTATTATTTGCAAGACTTAAGGAATGACAAGCACAAAATAGGAGAAGAAAGGCATGAATGGATGGAACAACGGGACATTTTCAGAATAGCAAAGGAAATGAGGTGGTAAAAGGGTGTGACTGCAAGTGCATAGACTACATGTGCATGTGCCTGCATTGTGGAAAACAGTACCTCTCCTCACCTTGCTGCCATCTCTCCCTGGTGCTCTTGGTGGGCCCTGCAACAGAAAAGAAAGTGTTCACAAGGACATGACAGGTTGTGGAGCTGAGGCCAATCATGCAGTGCATGACAGGAAGTGAGAATACTGACCACAGGGCCCCGTCTGCCCTGTTTAATATGGGATATATCTGGAGATGGGCCCATGGGTCCCATTGATCCACAGGTGCCTGGCTGTCCAGGAGGTCCAGGTGATCCAGGAACTCCTTGACTCCCTTTCGGTCCTGGAGCCCCTGCAATCAACAGCAAAGGTTACCTGCCAGGGAAAGCCTTCAGGAAACTTCATCAGCACAAGCAGTGGGGACTGACTATTTTTTGAACCACCCAATGGACTTGTTGCCTTAACACACCCAAATCCACAAATCCACAGCAACATAACCAACACAGCAGTCATTTGAGACATCCTTGCCGCAGTGGCTGCAAGAGATCTTCACAAAACAATTAAACCTTGTGTGTTCAAAGAAACCAAGGTTGCCACTGCCAAGCAGTTAGGAACACAGACCAGGGATGAAAAGAAAAACAGAAAAGCCTCATTTTCACACACAAAAAAAAAAAGGAGAAAGAACAAGTCACATCTGAGAAACATCTCATAAAAAGAAAGCCTCAGAAAACTCATGGAAATGTTAGGTCAAAGCCATCTACATGACTGGCACAGAAGCAAACCCTTTATAGCAGTGGTTTACACCTCTCTGTTTCCCAGGACAGCAGCCAATGTATTAGGGCAAGAAAGGTTCTGTTCTTGCATTTCACTTTATACCCTTTTCAGCTTCTGCTGGTTCAGCAGAGAATGTTAGTTTTTACAAGGCACCAGGCAACAAAATAGAGGTTTATATCAAGAGAAACATTATGAAAAGCAAAACACAAAATAAGGCACCTGAAACAGAATTTACACAAAATAAAGATCATTAAAGTGTCACTGGCTGAAGTGCTTTGCAATTAGAGGGGAAAGCACTTTTCTTCATACTGAAGGCACGTGAAAGACACAGGAAATGAAAGGCAGAGAGCAAAAATGGTTTAGCAGGACAGAATATTTACAGCTAGGTTATTCATAAGGAGTAAAATCAAGTTCAGCGATGAACTTTTCAGACTCCTCCTGAAGACCCAGCTGTCCTGTTGCTAACACCAGGGCAGGGGAAGAGGTCAGCTGGGATGGTTTTCAAGCAGAACAGAGAATTCTACAGTACCTTGGACAGCTCAGTCATGGGGAAAACAAAATGAAGACATGCAAAGTCAGGCCTACATTAGAGAGATTGCAAGACAGCGCGCTGTACATTTCAGAGTCTGATGCAGAATCTCTAACCACATTGTCCAGAATCTCTAACCACAATCTCTAACCACATTTATGTTATACTGAGGACTGAAGATGCTCATCCTCCAAGAAAATGAGATAAAGACTCAAAAAACAAAGCAAGACTGCAAAAATGTGGATAAATGGAGGGCAGTTCAATAGGTAGTAAATCAAACCTGGTACGAAATATCAGCTAGTCCTCTGTAAGAGTCTTCCAGAAACTCATAACAATAGTAAAATTCCTTTCATTTATCACTAACCCAAAATCAGATCTGAATTCAATGGAGTTAGCAAAACTTTTACTATCACTGGCTGCAGGTTGCAGGGTGTCTGGCTTAAGCTAGAGCTTTAGGAACTCTCTGCTTTTCTCATTGTTTCAGCCTATACCTTAGCAAAGTGCAGAAGGTGTGAGTGGAGTTTTACTTTTCTTTTCAGATTCCTTTGGATCTAGAACACAACATAAAACCAAGAAATGAATCCTTGCAAAACAAGACAAGGAAAAATAAAACAGTTGGCACAAACCCCTGCAAACTGAAAGCACATTTTCTGCTCTACTAATGACAGTGAGGTAAAGTAATAGGTATTTCTGAAATGAAATGGAGAGTGTTTAAGACACAGTTAAGAAATGGGAAATGACAACTGAAGCAGGTGAGATATCCCCGGGAGAGGGAGAAATTTAACACATACAGGACAAACACAGCTTGCACGCCAAGAAATACATGGAGACTAAGAAACACAATGGAGTGATGTTAGACAGTTCACAGAGGGTGGCTGAATAATGACTGCAAAGTTTTTATTTTTTGATTTATCACAAATGCAATCATAGCAATCAAAATATGTAACACATGAAATCCTATCATACTGAAAGACTGAAGCTTATTATTTTTACACATTGCACTATTTCATACTCACATCCCTCTGGTCTGTATCTTACCTGGAGGACCTTGTTGGCCAGGCTGGCCTGGTGGGGCAGGGATATATGCGTTAGATGCAAGCACTTTTTCACCAGTGATATGTTTGCTAAGATCAGCAGCATTATTTGGTAGCAAAGCAACCTGCAAAAAACAAAAATCACTGTAAGCCATCCATCATTCAGCTGGATAAATTGCATTCTTGATTAAACTTTCACGTGGACAAATAGAACATTTAAGCACTTCAGGAAAATGTAAAATCTTTATTGATATCTGCATTTATACTAACGCTGTTCTGGAGATGCTGTCAGGACTGCACTTCACATTATGTCAAACAACTTAACGTGTGGAGAAAAAAAACAAACAACACACAACCATTTTTCCCCAATAACAGTAAAAAGAACCCAGTATGAGCCCAGCTCATATGTATGGGAACACTTCTGGAGAGAGTGTGCAGATGAATTGCCCCATAAGGTGGAACACAACATGAGACCTGGATGGGGGATCCTAGAGATGATCCACACTTCATGCATCTTATACCCAGGAGGTAGCCCAGGCTTGGAAGATACCATGTGAAAAATATGGCACTCTTTGATTTTAAGGCATTTATACATTCTGGTACTTTCTTTCCCCTGGGACCTGGAGCCAGTATACTCATTATACATTTCTCCAAACACTGCTGTGAAGTTTTATCTGAAAGACAAACAAATGCAGGAGGAATGGGTTGAAAGGTGTATCAGGGAGGCTGTTCATACACTGCGAGCCATGCCGATGGCTCTCCAAGTGCCCATTCATAGAATCACAGAATCATAGAATATCCCGAGTTAGAAGGGACCAATAAGGATCACTGTGTCCAACTCCTGGCTCCACACAGGTCTACCCAAAAATTCAGACCATGTGACTAAGAGCATAATCCAAACGCTTCTTAAATTCTGACAGGCTTGGTGCCGTGACTACATAACTGGGGAGCCTGTTCCAGTGCATGACAACCCTCTCGGTGAAGAACCTCTTCCTGATATCCGGCCTAAACCTCCCCTGCCTCAGCTTGACACCATTCCCTCAGGTCCTACTGCTGGTAACTAAAGAGAATAGATCGGCGCCTACCCCTCCACTCCCACTCACGAGGAAGCTGTAGACTGCGATGAGGTCTCCCCTCAGCCTCCTCTTCTCCAGGCTGAACAGGCCTAGTGACCTCAGCCGCTCCTCATACGTCTTCCCCTCTAGGCCCTTCACCATCTTCGTCGCCCTCCTCTGGACACTCTCCAACAGTTTCACATCCTTTTTTGTACTGTGGTGCCCAGAACTGCACACAGTACTCGAGGTGAGGCCGCACCAGTGCAGAGTAGAGCGGGACAATCACTTCCCTCGACTGACTAGCGATGCCGTGCTTGATGCACCCCAGGATACGATTGGCCTTCCTGGCTTCCAGGGAACACTGCTGGCTCATATTCAGCTTGCTATCAACCAAAACCCCTAGACCCCTCTCTGCAGGGCTGCTCTCCAGTATCTCGTCGCCCAGTCAGTATGTATAACCAGGGTTGCCCCGTCCCAGGTGCAGGACCCGGCACTTGCTTTTGTTAAACTTCACATGGCTGGTGATTGCCCAGCTCTCCAATCTGTCCAGATCTCTCTGCAAGGCCTTTCCACCCTCATCCGAGTCCACAACTCCTCCAAGTTTGGTGTCGTCGGCAAATTTGTTCAAAACACCTTCTAGTCCTACATCCAAATCATTTATAAAAACATTGAAGAGAACTGGCCCTAAAATGGAGCCCTGGGGGACCCCACTGGTGACTGGCTGCCAGCCTGATGTGGCCCCATTTACCACAACCCTTTGAGCCCTGCCCATCAGCCAATTGCTCACCCATCGTATGATGGTTTTGTCTAGCTGTATGCTGGACATTTTGTCCAGTAGGATCCTATGGGAAACCGTGTCAAAAGCTTTGCTGAAGTCCAAAAAGATCACATCAGCTGGTTTCCCTTGGTCGACTAGATGGGTGATCTTATCAGAAAAGGAAATCAAGTTAGTCAAACAGGACCTACCCCTCATGAACCCATGTTGGCTGGGACCAATGACTGCATTGTTCCCCAGGTGCGCTTCAGTAACTTCAAGGATCATCTTCTCCATAATTTTACCAGGCACTGACGTGAGACTGACAGGCCTGTAATTGCCAGGGTCTTCTTTCTTGCCCTTCTTGAAAATTGGCACAACATTTGCCAGCTTCCAGTCAACTGGGACCTCTCCAGATTCCCAAAACCGTTGAAAAATAATAGAGAGAGGTCCCGCGATGACGTCAGCCAGCTCTCTAAGCACCCTGGGATGAATCCCATCCGGACCCATGGACTTGTATGGATCCAGGTGGAGCAGCAAATCCCGCACACGTTCAGGGTCGGTTGGGAGTTTATCATTCCCACCGTCACGGTCCTCCAGCTCAGGGCACCCAGGGTCCCGAAGCCCATCATCTGTGTTGAAGACGGAGGCAAAGAAGGCATTAAACGTCTTCGCTTTGCCCATGTCCTTGTCTGTGAGGTGACCCTCCCCATCAAGTATCGGACCTATGTTTTCTTTTGTGCCCCTTTTTTCTGTTCACGTATTTAAAAAAGCTTTTTATTGTCTCCCTCAGACCTGGCCAGCTTCAACTCTAATTGGGCCGCACAAATTTTCTCCCTACAAAGGTGAACTGCGTCCCTGTAGTCCTTCCACGTTGCATGACCCTGCTTCCAGCAGCCATACACTTTCTTTTTCTGCCTAAGCTCCAGAAGAAGATCCCTGGTCAGCCAGGCCAGCCTTCTTCCCTGCCTCCTTGACTTCCGATATTTTGGAATGGCCTGATCCTATGCTTTTAGGAGGCAGTGCTTAAAGACTGACCAGCACTGATGGATGGCAGCACCTTCAAAAGCAGTTTCCCAGGGGACCTTGCTGACTAGTTCCCTGAGCAGCCTGAAGTCTGCTCTCCCCATATCCAGGGCTGAAGTTTTGGTGGCAGTTTTCCTCCTGTCACCAAAAATTTTAAACTCAACCGCTTCACGGTCGCTACAACCAAGACGGCTGCCAATTGTCACATCCCCCACAAGACCCTCTCTGTTCTCCAGCAACAGATCTAGGAGGGCACCTTTCCTAGTGGTCTCCCATAGCACCTGCACCAAGAAGTTATCATCGAGGTGGCTTTAGGAACCTCCTGGACTTGCTCGTGTCGGCCATGTGATATTCCCAGTTGACGTCTGGCAAGTTGAAGTCCCCCATAAGGACAAGGGCAGTTGATCTTGAGGTATCTCTCAGTTCCTCAAAGAATAATTCATCGGCGTTGTCGTCCTGGCCGGGTGGTCTGTAATAGACTCCCACAATGACATCACCTGTGGTTGCTCATCCCTTAATCCTTACCAAGAGGCTCTCAACTTTGCCAACACCAACTTGAAGTTCCACACAGTCCAGCCCCTCCTTCATGTACATCACTACCTTCCCCCACATTGCCTGCCCTGCCTGTCCCTCTTGAAGAGCCTGTAACCATCTATTGCGACACACCAGCCACAGGACTCATCCCACCAGGTTTCGCTTATGCCGATGATATTGTAGCTCTGGGACTGGGCCAAGACTTCTAGCTCCTCTAGCTTATTGTTCAATGCTGCATGCATTAGTGTAGAAGCACTTCAAATGCGCCTCATTGTACGTAGCACCTTGTGGAGCAGACCGAAGAACCTTACTAGCACATAGTCCCTCTTATTCTGGCATGCCATCCCATAGTTTATCACTGGCAGGCCTGGTTTTATCCCTTTCCCCCTTAGACTCTAGTTTAAAGCCCTATCGATCAACCCTGCTAACTCCTGGGCAAAAATCCTTTTCCCCCTCTGAAAGAGGTGCATCCCATCTGGTGCCAGCAGGCCCGGTGTCGCGTAGACCCTCCCATGATCAACAAACCCGAAGTTCTGCTGGTGGCACCAGTCTCAGAGCCACATATTGATGAGCTGAGTCTGCCTGTCAACATGATCCCTGCTACCGGAAGGACAGAGGCAAACATGACCTGTGCCCTTGATCCTTTAACCAGTCGCCCCAAAGCCTTGAAGTCCCCTTTGATTGCCCTTGGACTTCTCCTTGCTACCTCATCATTACCAGCTTGAAAAACCAGTAACGGGTAGTAGTCAGAGGGCTGTACCAGTCGAGTGACTTTCCTAGCAATGTCTCTTACCTGAGCCCCAGGGAGGCAGCAGACTTCCCTGGGGGTTGGGTCTGGATGGCAAATCAGGCCCTCTGTCCCTTTCAGAAGCGAGTCCCCTATGACGATAACCTTTCTGTCTTTCTTGACAGAAGATGTAGTGATGGGGGGGGGGGGGGGGGGTAAGTTGCCTTGCCTTAGGCACCCCTTCCAATCGGGATGGGCTTTTGTCTACATCGCTGTTTTGATGTCCTGGTTTCAGTTAGGACAGAGTTAATTTTCCTCCTAGTAGCTGGTAGGGTGCTATGTTTTGGATTAGGATGAGAAGAGCGCTGATAACATGCTGATGTTTTAATTGTTGCAGAGCAGTGCTTACACCAAGCCAAGGACTTTTCAGCTTCTCGCTCTGTCCTGCTAGCGAGCAGGCTAGGGATGCAGCAGGAGCTGGGAGGGGACAGACCCAGGACAGCTGACCCAAACTGGCCAAAGGGGTATTCCATACCATCTGACGTCATGCTGAACAATACATAGGGGTGGCTACCCGGGGTGGGGGGCCGGCTGCTCGGGGATAGGCTGGGCATCAGTCAACGGGTGGTGAGCAATTGCATTGTGCATCACTTGTTTTGTACACATTATTATTAGTAATACTATTATTATTATTATTATTATTGTTATTATTATTTTCCTGTCTTAATAAACTGTCTTTATCTCAACTCACAGGCTTCACTTTCCTGTTTGTCCTGGTTTCAGTTAGGACAGAGTTAATTTTCCTCCTAGTAGCTGGCAGGGTGCTATGTTTTGGATTAGAATGAGAAGAGCGCTGATAACATGCTGATGTTTTAATTGTTGTAGAGCAGTGCTTACACCAAGCCAAGGACTTTTCAGCCTCTCTCTGTCCTGCTAGCGAGCAGGCTAGGGATGCAGCAGAAGCTGGGAGGGGACAGACCCAGGACAGCTGACCCAAACTGGCCAAAGGGGTATTCCATACCATCTGACGTCATGCTGAACAATATATAGGGGTGGCTAGCCGGGGTGGAGGTGTGGCCGGCTGCTCGGGGATAGGCTGGGCATCGGTCAACGGGTGGTGAGCAATTGCATTGTGCATCACTTATTTCGTACACATTATTACTATTAATACTATTATTATTATTATTATTGTTGTTATTCTTTTCCCTGTCTTAATAAACTGTCTTTATCTCAACTCACAGGCTTCACTTTCCCGTTTCTCTCCCCCATCCCGGAGAGGGAGGGGGGAGGGTGAGCGAACGGCTGTGTGGTGTTTGACTGCCAGCCGGGCTAAACCACAACAACATTCACCCCTGAACAACTGCAAAATCCTAAAAAACTGGTAGAATGCTTGAAAAAAAGGTGTCATGACTCTGGCAGTTCCAAAGTGACACAAATCACTGTGGCGTGCTGGGGTCTGGCTTGTGCCTATCGAGCTGCAATTGATGCTACTATCAACCTAGTGACAGACCCTGCGGCCGTTCCAGTCCCGGCTCCTGCAGCCACTCCAGCTCCAGCTCCCGCAGCCGTCCCAGCTCCAGCTCCCGCAGCCGTTCCAGCTCCCGCAGCCGTTCCAGCTCCCGCAGCCATTCCCACTCCTGTGGCTGGGTCAGAGAAATGAACTGTAGCAGTGCAAGTTGCCCCTGCAGAGGGTACTCCAACCCCTGTGGCAGACCCTGTGGCTGGGTCAGAGAAACGAACTGTAGCAGTGCAAGTTGCCCCTGCAGAGGGTACTCCAACCCCTGTGGCAGACCCTGTGGCTGGGTCAGAGAAACGAACTGTAGCAGTGCAAGTTGCCCCTGCAGAGGGTACTCCAACCCCTGTGGCAGACCCTGTGGCTGGGTCGGAGAAACGAACTGTAGCAGTGCAAGTTGACCCTGCAGAGGGTATTCCAATCCCTGTGGCAGACCCTGTGGCTGGGTCAGAGAAACGAGCTGTAGCAGTGCAAGTTGCCCCTGTAGACAAGGTGAAAAAATGGTATAGAGATTCAGGTCGTTTAGAACGCAGAGAGTCTTCTGCTATGTCTAGGTATAGAGAAGACGAGGCTGGGCCATCAGAGGAACAGGAGGATGAAGATGAGGCTGAGGATGTCGAAAAATCAACAGTAACTACCCGAACCCTATACCAGCGTGAGCTACGAGATGCGCAAAAAGATTTTGGTCGCTGTATAGGTGAACAGCTTGTCACCTGGCTGCTCCGGTGCTGGGACACTGGAGCCAATGGTGTGAAATTAGAGGGCAGGGAAGCCAAGCGGTTGGGATCCCTTGCTAGAGATGCAAGCATTGACAAAGCAATTGGAGATGGAGCACGATCTCACAGCCTCTGGAGGCGTCTCCTGTTAGCTGTGAAGGGAAGGTATCCCTACAAGGAAGAACTTGTATGTGTACCAGTCAAGTGGACCACCATGGAGAAGGGAATTCAGTACCTGAGGGAATTAGCCGTACGGGAAGTAATTTATAAGGACTTAAACGATGCACAAACATCCACAGATCCAGATGAAGTCCAGTGTACTCGACCCATATGGCGGAAGTTTGTACGGAATGCACCATCAACATGGGCCAGCACATTGGCAATAATAACCTGGAAAAACGGTGAAGATCCCACAGTGGGTGACATGGCTAAACAACTCCGGGAGTACGAAGGAAATCTCTCCTCTTCCCTACAGGCCTGCGTCTCGGCTGTGGAGAAACTCTCTGAAGAGTTCCACCAACTTAAAGAGAATTTATCTTCCCCCCCACCTGAACAAACCAGTGGCCACCAACTAAAAGAGAATACTTTGGAGAAACTTTTTGAAGAGGTCCAGCAACTTAAAGAGAGTGTATTTTCTTCCCCACCTGTACAAACCAGCGTCTCAGCTATTAGGGGTAAACGTGCATCCATGCAAAGAAGACAATATGGTGGGTACACACCCCGCACCACCCTGTGGTTTTACCTACGTGACCATGGAGAGGACATGAGAAAATGGGATGGAAAATCTACTGAGACCCTAGAGGCACGGGTACGTGAGTTGCAAAAGAAAACAATCGGGAGAAAGGGGTTCTCTGAAAAGTTTGCTGCTCCAACTTCTAGCAGGCAGTCTTTTAAACACAGAAATGAAGATTCTGACCAGGACTAGAGGGGCCCTGCCTCCAGCCAGGGGGAGGAAAGGGACAACCGAGTTTATTGGACTGTGTGGATTCGATGGCCTGGCACGTCTGACGCACAGAAGTATAAGGCTCTAGTAGACACCGGTGCACAATGTACTCTAATGCCATCCAGCTGTAAAGGGCCAGAGCCCATCTGTATTTATGGCGTGACAGGGGGATCCCAGCAGTTAACTGTATTGGAAGCTGAAGTGAGTCTAACCGGAAATGAGTGGCAAAAGCACCGTATTGTGACTGGCCTGGATGCTCCGTGCATCCTTGGCATAGACTATCTTAGAAGAGGATATTTCAAGGACCCAAAAGGGTTCCGCTGGGCTTTTGGCATAGCTGCCTTAGAGACAGAGGACATTAAACAGTTGTCTACCTTGCCCGGTCTCTCAGAGGACCCTTCTGTTGTGGGGTTGCTGAGGGTTGAAGAACAGCAAGTGCCAATCGCTACCACAACTGTGCCCCGGCGGCAATATCGCACCAACCGAGACTCCCTGATTCCCATCCACGAGCTAATTCGTCAACTGGAGAGCCAAGGAGTGATCAGCAAGACCCATTCACCTTTTAATAGTCCCATATGGCCAGTGCGAAAGTCTAATGGTGAGTGGAGACTAACAGTGGACTATCGTGGCCTGAACGAAGTCACGCCACCACTGAGTGCTGCAGTGCCGGACATGCTAGAACTCCAGTACGAACTGGAATCAAAGGCAACCAAGTGGTATGCCACAATTGATATTGCTAATGCATTTTTCTCCATCCCTCTAGCAGCAGAGTGCAGGCCACAGTTTGCTTTCACTTGGAGGGGAGTCCAATATACTTGGAATCGGCTGCCCCAGGGGTGGAAACATAGCCCTACCATTTGCCATGGTCTGATCCAGTCTGCGCTGGAGCAGGGGGAGGCTCCTGAACACCTGCAGTACATCGATGACATCATTGTGTGGGGTGACACTGCAGAGGAAGTTTTCGAGAAAGGGAAGAAAATAGTCCAAATCCTTCTGAAGGCCGGTTTTGCCATAAAACAAAATAAAGTTAAAGGACCTGCACGAGAGATCCAGTTTTTAGGAATAAAATGGCAAGATGGACGTCGTCAAATTCCAATGGATGTGATCAACAAAATAACAGCTATGTCTCCACCAACTAGCAAGAAGGAAACACAAACTTTCCTAGGTGTCGTGGGGTTTTGGAGAATGCGTATTCCAAATTACAGTCTGATTGTAAACCCGCTCTACCAAGTAACTCGTAAGAAGAATGCTTTTGAATGGGGCCCTGAGCAACGACAAGCCTTTGAACAAATTAAACAAGAAATAGTTCATGCAGTAGCCCTTGGGCCAGTCCGAACAGGACCAGATGTAAAGAATGTGCTCTACACCGCAGCCGGGGAGAATGGCCCCACCTGGAGCCTCTGGCAGAAAGAACCTGGGGAAACTCGAGGTCGACCCCTGGGGTTTTGGAGTCGGGGATACAGAGGATCTGAGGCCCGCTATACTCCAACCGAAAAGGAGATATTGGCAGCATATGAGGGAGTTCGATCTGCTTCGGAAGTGGTCGGTACTGAAGCGCAGCTCCTCCTGGCACCCCGACTGCCGGTACTGGGTTGGATGTTCAGAGGAAGGGTCCCCTCTACACATCATGCAACTGATGCTACATGGAGCAAGTGGGTTGCACTGATTACTCAGCGGGCTCGAATAGGAAACCCCAGTCGCCCAGGAATCCTGGAAGTGATTATGGACTGGCCAGAAGGCAAGTACTTTGGGATATCGTCAGAGGAGGAGGTAGTCCGTGCTGAAGAAGCCCCACTGTACAACAAGCTACCAGAAAATGAGAAGAAATATGCCCTGTTCACTGATGGGTCCTGTCGTATTGTGGGAAAGCATCGGAGATGGAAAGCTGCTGTATGGAGTCCTACACGACGAGTTGCAGAAGCTGCTGAGGGAGAAGGTGAATCGAGTCAGTTTGCAGAAGTGAAAGCCGTTCAGCTGGCCTTAGATATTGCTGAACGAGAAAAGTGGCCAGTTCTCTATCTCTATACTGATTCATGGATGGTAGCAAATGCCCTGTGGGGGTGGCTACAACAATGGAAGCAGAACAACTGGGAACGCCGGGGCAAACCCATCTGGGCTGCTGCATTGTGGCAAGATATTGCTGCCCGGGTAGAGAACCTGGTTGTAAAGGTACGCCATGTAGATGCTCATGTGCCCAAGAATCGGGCTACTGAAGAACATCAAAACAACCAGCAGGTGGATCAGGCTGCTAAGATTGAAGTGGCTCAGGTGGACCTGGACTGGCAACATAAAGGTGAATTATTTATAGCCCGATGGGCCCATGACACCTCAGGCCATCAAGGTAGAGATGCAACATACAGATGGGCTCGTGACCGAGGGGTGGACCTGACCATGGACACTATAGCACAGGTTATTCATGATTGTGAAACATGTGCTGCAATTAAACAAGCCAAACGGTCAAAGCCTCTCTGGTATGGAGGACGATGGCTGAAATACAAATATGGAGAGGCCTGGCAGATTGATTACATCACACTCCCCCAAACCCGCAACGGCAAGCGCCACGTACTTACAATGGTGGAAGCAACCACCGGATGGCTGGAAACATATCCTGTGCCCCATGCCACCGCCCGGAACACTATCCTGGGCCTTGAAAAGCAAGTCCTATGGCGACATGGCACCCCAGAAAGAATTGAGTCAGACAATGGGACTCATTTCCGAAACAACCTTATAGACACTTGGGCCAAAGAACATGGTATTGAGTGGGTGTATCACATCCCTTATCATGCACCAGCCTCCGGGAAAGTTGAACGATACAATGGACTGTTAAAGACTACACTGAAAGCAATGGGTGCTGGGACATTCAAAAATTGGGAAACACATCTGGCAAAGGCCACCTGGTTAGTCAATACTAGAGGATCTGCCAACCGAGCTGGACCTGCCCAATCAAACCTGTTACGCACTGTAGAAGGGGATAAAGTTCCTGTAGTGCACGTAAGAAACATGCTGGGTAAGACAGTCTGGGCTACTCCCGCCTCAGGAAAAGGCAAGCCCATTCGTGGGATTGCTTTTGCTCGGGGACCTGGATGCACTTGGTGGGTAATGCAAGAGAATGGGGAGGTCCGGTGTGTACCTCAAGGGGACCTAATACTGGGTGAGAATAGCCCATGAGTTGAATTATAATATGTTAATTATCATATAACACTGTATGTCATCGCTACTATGGTTGCTATATATCATAGATGAAAATGGTGATTAATTAGAAAGTATTGGAAAGAGTGTAACCTGAGCATGACATAAATGGTATGGAATAAGGGGTGGATATCTGTCCTGGTTTCAGTTAGGACAGAGTTAATTTTCCTCCTAGTAGCTGGCAGGGTGCTATGTTTTGGATTAGGATGCGAAAAGCGCTGATAACATGCTGATGTTTTAATTGTTGTAGAGCAGTGCTTACACCAAGCCAAGGACTTTTCAGCCTCTCTCTGTCCTGCTAGCGAGCAGGCTAGGGATGCAGCAGAAGCTGGGAGGGGACAGACCCAGGACAGCTGACCCAAACTGGCCAAAGGGGTATTCCATACCATCTGACGTCATGCTGAACAATATATAGGGGTGGCTAGCCGGGGTGGAGGTGTGGCCGGCTGCTCGGGGATAGGCTGGGCATCGGTCAACGGGTGGTGAGCAATTGCATTGTGCATCACTTATTTCGTACACATTATTACTATTAATACTATTATTATTATTATTATTGTTGTTATTCTTTTCCCTGTCTTAATAAACTGTCTTTATCTCAACTCACAGGCTTCACTTTCCCGTTTCTCTCCCCCATCCCGGAGAGGGAGGGGGGAGGGTGAGCGAACGGCTGTGTGGTGTTTGACTGCCAGCCGGGCTAAACCACAACAACATTCACCCCTGAACAACTGCAAAATCCTAAAAAACTGGTAGAATGCTTGAAAAAAAGGTGTCATGACTCTGGCAGTTCCAAAGTGACACAAATCACTGTGGCGTGCTGGGGTCTGGCTTGTGCCTATCGAGCTGCAATTGATGCTACTATCAACCTAGTGACAGACCCTGCAGTCGCTCAAAGTCCTGTGACAGGCCCAACGGCCACTCCAACCCCTATGATGGACCCTGCAGCCACTCCAGCTCCTGCAGCCACTCCAGCCCCTGCAGCTGCTCCAGCTCCTGCAGCCGCTCCCGCTCCTGTGGCTGGGTCAGAGAAATGAGCTGTAGCAGTGCAAGTTGCCCCTGCAGAGGGTATTCCAACCCCTGTGGCAGACCCTGTGGCTGGGTCGGAGAAACGAGCTCTAGCAGTGCAAGTTGTCCCTGCAGAGGGTATTCCAACCCCTGTGGCAGACCCTGTGGCTGGGTCAGAGAAACGAGCTGTAGCAGTGCAAGTTGCCCCTGTAGACAAGGTGAAAAAATGGTATAGAGATTCAGGTCGTTTAGAACGCAGAGAGTCTTCTGCTATGTCTAGGTATAGAGAAGACGAGGCTGGGCCATCAGAGGAACAGGAGGATGAAGATGAGGCTGAGGATGTCGAAAAATCAACAGTAACTACCCGAACCCTATACCAGCGTGAGCTACGAGATGCGCAAAAAGATTTTGGTCGCTGCATAGGTGAACGGCTTGTCACCTGGCTGCTCCGGTGCTGGGACACCGGAGCCAATTGTCTGGAATTAGAGGGCAGGGAAGACAGGCGGCTGGGATCCCTTGCTAGAGACGCAGGCATTGACAAAGCAATTGGAGATGGAGCACGATCTCACAGCCTCTGGAGGCGTCTCCTGTCAGCTGTGAAGGAAACATATCCCTTCAAGAAAGAACTTGTATGTCTACCAGGCAAGTGGACCACCATGGAGAAGGGAATTCAGTACCTGAGGGAATTAGCCGTACGGGAGGTGATTTATAAGGACATAGACAACGGACAAATATCCACAGATCCAGATGAAGTCAAGTGTACACGACCTATGTGGCGGAAGTTTGTACGGACTGCACCATCATCATGGGCCAGCTCATTGGCAATAATGGCCTGGAAAGAGGATGAGGAACCCACAGTGGATGAAGTGGCTAAGCAACTCCAGCAGTACGAAGAAAGTCTCTCCTCTTCCCTACAGGCCTGCGTCTCAGCTGTGGAGAAACTTTCTGAAGAGTTCCACCAACTTAAAGAGAGTTTATTTTCTTCCCCACCTGTACAAACCAGTGTCTCAGCTATTAGGGGTAAGCGTTCATCCGTGCAAGGAAGACAATATCGTGGGTAGACACCCCACGCCACCCTGTGGTTTTACCTACGTGACCATGGAGAGGACATGAGAAAATGGGATACCTCGACCCTAGAGGCACGGGTACGTGAGTTGCAAGGAAAAACAATTGGAAAAAGGGATGTTCTCTGAGAAACTTGCTGCTCCAACTTCCAGCAGGCAGTCCCTTAGACACAGTGATGAATATTATGACCAGGATTAAAGGGGCCCTGCCTCCAGCCAGGGGGAGGAAAGGAACAATTGGGTTTATTGGACTGTGTGGATTCGATGGCACGTCAGACGCACAGAAGTATAAGGCTTTAGTAGACACCGGTGCACAATGTACCCTAATGCCATCAAGCTATAAAGGGCCAGAACCCATCAGTATTTATGGGGTGACGGGGGGATCCCAGCAGTTAACTGTATTGGAGGCTGAAGTGAGTCTAACCGGGAATGAGTGGCAAAAGCACTTGTGACTGGCCTGGATGCTCCGTGCATCCTTGGCATAGACTGTCTCAGGAGAGTATATTTCAAGGACCCAAAAGGGTTCCGGTGGGCTTTTGGCATAGCTGCCTTAGAGACAGAGGACATTAAACAGTTGTCTACCTTGCCCGGTCTCTCAGAGGACCCTTCTGTTGTGGGGTTGCTGAGGGTTGAAGAACAGCAAGTGCCAATCGCTACCACAACTGCGCACTGGCGGCAACATCGCACCAACCGAGACTCCCTGATTCCCATCCATAAGCTAATTCGTCAACTGGAGAGCCAAGGAGTGATCAGCAAGACTCACTCACCCTTTAACAGCCCCATATGGCCAGTGCGAAAGTCTAATGGTGAGTGGAGACTAACACTGGACTATCATGGCCTGAACGAAGTCACGCCACCTCTGAGTGCTGCAGTGCCGGACATGCTAGAACTTGGATACGCACTGGAATCAAAGGCAGCCAAGTGGTACGCCACAATTGATATCGCTAATGCATTTTTCTCCATCCCTTTGTCCGCAGAGTGCAGGCCACAGTTTGCTTTCATTTGGAGGGGTGTCCAACACACCAGGAATCAACTGCCCCAGGGGTGGAAACATAGCCCTACCATTTCCATGGACTGATCCAGTCTGCGCTGGAGCAGGGGGAAGCTCCTGAACACCTGCAGTACATCGATGACATCATTATGTGGGGTGACACAGCAGAGGAAGTTTTCGAGAAAGGGAAGAAAATAGTCCAAATCCTTCTGAAGGCCGGTTTTGCCATAAAACAAAATAAAGTCAAAGGACCTGCACGAGAGATCCAGTTTTTAGGAATAAAATGGCACGATGGACGTCGGCACATCCCAATGGATGTGATCAACAAAATAACAGCTATGTCTCCACCAACTAGCAAAAAAGAGACACAAACTTTCCTAGGTGTCGTGCGGTTTCGGAGAATGCACATTCCAAATTACAGTCTGATTGTAAACCTGCTCTATCAAGTAACCCATAAGAAGAATGATTTCAAATGGGGCCCTGAGCAATGACAAGCCTTTGAACAAATTAAGCAGGAAATAGTTCATGCAGTAGCCCTTGGGCCAGTCCGAACAGGACCAGATGTAAAGAATGTGCTCTACACCGCAGCTGGGGAGAATGGCCCCACCTGGAGCCTCTGGCAGAAAGAACCTGGGGAAACTCGAGATCGACCCCTTGGGTTTTGGAGTTGGAGTCCTACATGATGAGTTGCAGAAGCTGCTGAGGGAGAAGGTAAATCGAGTCAGTTTGCAGAAGTGAAAGCCATCCAGCTGGCTTTTGATATTGCTGAACGAGAAAAATGGCCAGTTCTCTATCTCCGTACTGATTCATGGATGGTAGCAAATGCCCTGTGGGGGTGGTTACAGGAATGGAAGCAGAGCAACTGGCAGCGCAGGGGCAAACCCATCTGGGCTGCTGCATGGTGGCAAGATATTGCTGCCCGGGTAGAGAACCTGGTTGTGAAGGTACGCCATGTAGATGCTCATGTGCCCAAGAATCGGGCTACTGAAGAACATCAAAACAACCAGCAGGTGGATCAGGCTGCTAAGATTGAAGTGGCTCAGGTGGACCTGGACTGGCAACATAAGGGTGAATTATTTATAGCCCGATGGGCCCATGACACCTCAGGCCATCAAGGTAGAGATGCAACATACAGATGGGCTCGTGATCCAGGGGTGGACCTGACCATGGACACTATAGCACAGGTTATTCATGATTGTGAAACATGTGCTGCAATCAAGCAAGCCAAACGGTCAAAGCCTCTTTCGTATGGAGGACGATGGCTGAAATATAAATATGGAGAGGCCTGGCAGATTGATTACATCACACTCCCTCAAACCCGCAATGACAAGCACCACGTACTTACAATGGTGGAAGCAATCACCTGTAAAGATATCCTGTGCCCCATGCCACCGCCCGGAACACTATCCTGGGCCTTGAAAAGCAATCCTATGGCGACATGGCACCCCAGAAAGAACTGAGTCAGATAATGGGACTCATTTCCAAAACAACCTTATAGACACTTGGGCCAAAGAACATGGCATTGAGTGGGTGTATCACATCCCCTATCATGCACCAGCCTCCAGGAAAATCGAGTGATACAATGGACTGTTAAAGACTACACTGAAAGCAATGGGTGCTGGGACATTCAAAAATTGGGATACGCATTTGGCAAAGGCCACCTGGTTAGTCAACACTAGGGGATCTGCCAACCGAGCTGGACCTGCCCAATCAAACCTGTTACGCACTGTAGAAGGAGACAAAGTCCCTGTAGTGCATGTAAGAAACATGCTGGTTAAGACAGTCTGGGCTACTCCTGCCTCAGGCAAAGGCAAACCCATTCGGGGGATTGCTTTTGCCCAGGGACCTGGGTGCGCTTGGTGGGTAATGCAAAGGAATGGGGTTTGCTTTGGGGTTTTCTGGAGAAGCAAGCAGCAGGTGTACAAATGAATTAAGGGAATTTTAGTGCACCATCCTCTGTGTGACAGCCCAAGCTGTTGGGGTGTTCAGCTGTTGCTTGGTGTACAAAACCTGGAGGGGGGCAGGAGGATTTGAAAATTAGATACTAATTATGCGGAACCTTTGCCATGTTCTGTCTGTGATGAAGGGGAAGGTACTTATTTTCCAGGCTTGTCAGCATTGGCTTCTGGATTTCTCTTGTTGGAACAACAAAAAGTAATGACCTCACGGCACTGGGATGCCAGTGGGAGATGGTCATTTTGACCTTTGGGGCTTTGTGTCTGAGCTCGATGGGATCTTAAAGCTTCTGTTAAAACTGGAATTGAAATTCCCATTTTTGAAAGGAAGGGTAGTCAGCACCAGACTATGGTGCAATTATTAGTGTTATAAAACTTGTTTGAACAGTGCTTGGGGACCGCATGGAAGTTATTGTGAATTTTGCTCTGAGTTGATCAGATGAATGATTTGTTAATGTTTGGGATGACAGTGGGCTTGGAGCTTTTATTGCTTCTCTCCTCATCCTAATGGAGATCTTGGGGTTTTCCTGGCTAGAATTGCAGGTTTTCTGGATGGAGAAAAATAACCCAAGCCTTGTCTAATTAGACATATGTTATAAATGAAGATGTTATAAATGTAACGTAGATGTTGTAAATGAAAATGTTATAAATGAAGATGATTAGAGTTTGTTTTGAGGAAGTCAAAAGCATATATATATGAAACTCTTCATCTAGAGCCATTTCATACTAGTATTACCTTGATATTTTGAGTCACCTTGGTCTGAGAAGTAAATTACTAAATTCAGAACATACATGTGTCAATGTGAGCAATAAATGCATTTTTAATGCAAAGCACATACAAGGTGGCTTTGTAAAATGTAAAAAGCTTAGTTGAGTCACTGGAAATGTAAAAGCTATAATCTGTTCAGTTGTGCTCTGTCTGTCATGGAGCCTGTTGAGAAGCACAGTCATTTAGTAAAATTGATTCTCTCTCTCTCTTCCCCCTCTTAATTCCAACCCCCTTAATGTTTTGCTTAGAGGTATGACCATATAGAGATATAACCATAATATGCATTAGCAGGGCACCCTCTCTGCGGGGAAAACTGCTCCATCCCCACTGCCTGCACGGCACTTGCCATCTCCTCTGTGCATTGACTAATTGAATATCCAGGGCTGTCAGCCCAGCACCTTTGGGGAGCAGTATATTGTCTTCAAGACGATGAGAGCCAGCTTGCAGCAGGCTAGGGGTCAGCTGTGGGTGGGAGGAAAAGCTTTGAGAAGAAGCTCCACCACCTGCGCGGCTGTGGGAGGACCTCACTGGTCCCCCCTCCTGCTCCATCCCACTTCCTGCTCCAGGACACGGTTTGAAGAATTACTGAAACTGGGATATTAACTCCAGGAACATCTCTTTTTCTCCCTTTGGGAAGTTGTAGCAACTAAAATACAGGGGAGAAGAGGTTGGGTTGAGTCTACATGTCTTTGGCTGTTGCTCTGCTGAACCCAGAGGCCAGCTCATGGCTGCTGCCTTGGAGAAGTTGTGCCAGGAGTGCTTTTGAGGCAGCTGCGTGTCTTGGGTGCTGTTTGCTTTCAGTGTGCCTCCTCTCCCACAAGCTCGGTCTTTTTCTCTTGTTTTGTCACTGCGCACTGCTAATAACAGCAAGGCTGAAATGTAAAATGAGAGCCAAGATGAATATTGTTTGTCAGATGAACCTGCCAGGAGATTCCTGCGCTACTGGTTCGTGTGCATGTGTCAGTCCCCTTCAGGATTGCTTTTATTTCCCAGATCTTGGTCTGTCTCTCCTGTACACTTGGCATTGCTGTTGCGATGTATAAACAAATCTGCTAGACTGTTTGCTGGTATTTAACCTCGATAAATATTGTACCTGTCAATTAACAGTCAGTATTTAATGTTTACAGGTGGTTAAGTTAAGCTGCAATATTTTTAGGATGAACCTAAATGCCCCTGAAAATGTGCAGATTCAAAGCAGCAAGGCTGTATCTGCCTGGCAGGAAGATCTTGCAGGCCTGGAAACGAGACCTGACCTTGGAAAGGACCCCGGCTGGCTGCAGTGGGAGTTGTGCGCAGTGATTTAAAAACAGGCTATCTCCACGCAGGAGTAATGACCCATCACATCCTGGGAAGATCTGGGGGCTTAAATGCAGAAATCAGATTGCTTCTTTTATTCAGTGGCTTGAAAGACGGTGATGTTTTCTAGGCTGGTAATTATAAAAGCAAGGATGTAAGATGAGTATGGGAGGGGCTGCTGGAGTCAGCTGGGAAACAATAAAGAAAAGGAAACCCGGAGGTTTCCTTGCAAGATACCAATTTTGTGTTTTCACCGTGTTTACTGGGCAGACGGAATACATCAATTTTGTTCTTGGTTTCTCTATCACAGTGGTTTTGGAAGACGTGTGGGCTGCTTTCTCAGATGTTCAGTCCCCAAGAAGTGCTGAGAGGTTGTCAGATGGGGACCAGAGGTGGGACATGAGGGTTGTTACAGGTACTATGGGGGTGACCGTGTGTTGTGGTTTAACCTGGCTGGTAGCTAAGCACCACACAGCCATTCGCTCACCCTCCCCCCTCCCTCTCTGGGATGGGGGGAGAGAATTAGAAAGAAATGAAAACATGTGGGTTGAGATAAAGACAGTTTATTAGGACAGGAAAGAAAGGAAAATAATAATAATAATTGCCCAGCCTATCCCTGAGCAGCCGGTCCCCCCACCCTGGCCAGCCCCCCTATATTAATTGTTCAGCATGACATCAGATGGTATGGAATACCCCTTTGGCCAGTTGGGGTCAGCTGTCCTGGGTCTGTCCCCTCCCAGCTCCTGCTGCACGCCCAGCCTGCCCGCTGGCAGGACAGAGCGAGAAGCTGAAAAGTCCTTGGCTTGGTGTAAGCACTGCTCTGCAACAATTAAAACATCAGTGTGTTATCAACATTCTTCTCATCCTAATCCAAAACATAGCACCCTACCAGCTACTAGGAGGAAAATTAACTCTATCCTAGCAGAAACCAGGACATCCCCTTAAATCCATATCCAAATACAAGCGCTTTCACCAACAGAGAAGCTTTCTCCTTGCTCTACTTTCACCAAATATATTTATTTTCCAGAATGTCTTGATTTGGGTTTTCCTGTCCTCCTCAGGCAATGCTTTACCAGACTCTGATGTGGCATGGGGCAGCCTTGCATTATATTATATTGTATTATATTGATTGCATTATATTGTATTATTCTACAGCCTTATCACTGCAGAATGGACAGAGGGAAAAAATGGCCAAAAACTGCAAAGGAAGGGAGGTATTCAATCTGTAGAGAGCCTGCTAACCCCTGTCCCTTCCAACACCCCCATAATCAAGAGCTGCCATCAAGAGGGTTTCTCTACTGCAGCACTTCAGCACATGCCAAGAATACACTTTGGAAGCAAATCCCATGTTCCCTGTTCCTGTGCAGAGCCAGGCAGTCTCCAAGCTCCAACCAGGTTCTTCTCGGGTGAAATTCAAGCGGCAGACATGTTCCAGGAGTACGCTTCATGTACTCTTGCTGCTGTGCTCCAGCTGATGCCCATCAGCATCCAGCCCATGGGACCACAGCAGAGCTAACCCCAAAGTAACCCCAAAATCAGTCACAGTGTGGAGGTCAGCTCTAGCACAACACTTTCATCCTACAGACCCACTCTCTTTTGGGCTACATACTGCTTAGCGCAGACACCAAGTAATTGCTCCATGCTTCTAACCACTACAAGAGTATTCTCCAATGTATTCATACAAGGGAAGTTTGCAAAGACCAGGGCTATTGTCTAATTAGGTCCATGCATGATTTTCTGCTTCACGAGAAGCACAAGTACCCAGAGAGACAAGACTTGTTTGCAGAGCACGCAGAGCACACACACTCGAATACAAATAAATCCTTGCTTATTTTTTGCAGTAGTTGCAGTAAGTTACAGAGCAGCGCCCCAGTGTTGGCACTGCTGCTGTTAATTGTGGAGAGACAGTTTTTTATCATTAGCTCAGATATTCCGCTTTTTTATTTATTTATTTATTTAAAACAATACGTCTGAATTAGAAAACAAATCTCAGAAATGTTAATGAAGAGGCACTGGAACTTTGACTTTCAAAATAAGAGAGTATGTCAAAATAACAATCTGACTTTATTGCAGATCTATTTTCATGCTGTTTATTTTTAAAATCTTCATTCTTGCATAGCAGCGACCTTCCTTTTCTGCTGTGTTCCTCCCGAGGTGGAAGACTCGCTCCAGATCTGAAGCCCCAAACAAGTTCACATTCGCAAAACACAAAGTAAATCACCAAAATGAAAAGCGCAAATGCCTCGCACTAAGAAACGAGGAAGGGGTCAAAAGCCACCCACATGTGACCCACGCACAGCCTACGTACAACGTTCACACAGATCACAGCGCTTCTTCCACTTCACCCTGAGTGCCCAGATCTTGCTGCTGCATTTCACCCCTTGCCAGCCTATTTCCAGGGCTCTCCACCTTTCCTCTTTGATACTTTAGGAACACCACCCCCACCCCCCGGCAAAACAACTGCTTTCTACATCTTGCTAAGCATACAGCCCACACCTTCCTGAGAAGATCCCTATGAACAGGGAGAGGCCAGGCTTCAAATAACCCCACGCTGGCTGGGGGCAGACATGGATGGAACAAATTCATGACTCATGTACTTGCAGGGGCCAATTTTGGCAATAAGGGCTATTCGTTTCCAAAAGACCACTCCATTTTTAGTGTTTTCCAGGATTTGTCATGATACTGGAAGTGGTAACTACTTCATCAGCTGCTTCCTCCTTACCAAGGGGGGCTGGTGCCTGGCATTCAGCATCCTCATATCTTCTGATTTGACCACAAAGCTCAAGAAGCCAGAAGCATGTATTTGAGGTAGGAAATTCAGCTCTCTACTAAAAGCAGAAAAAGGAAACCCTAATCCTCTGTCAGTGCAGGGGAAAAGTCTGAAAGTATGATCTGATCAGATGCTAAAAAACTTTAGAAAAAGGGAAAAAGAGCCTGAACTCTCACACACAAATGCACACGTGGACTGCATGTGACCGAGCATGCTCCCCCCAACCCACAAGGCCATCGACGCTTCCCTTAATTCACAGCCTCTCTTGCAAAGGACATTTTTGTCTTTTGAGGACCATCGCCTGCAAGGACGGCTGGTTTATTTAGCCATTTAACATCACTACTTTGTCCTTGGCCGTGACAACAGGCTGCACACACAGTAAATCCCAGGGATGAATGGCTTTCATCCCTGTCGATGGGGCTGCTGAGCCATACGTCCTCTGCTTGCTGCAACAGGTCCCCGGCCACAAGGCAGCTCCCCGACTTGGCAGCTTCCCTCTGTGGCACTGAGCCCTTCCTCTCCCGCTGCCCAAACACAGCTTTGGTATTCCTGACATCCAGCCAGAATAAAGGGCTCTCCCTCTCTACAGCAAGCAAACCGTGCTCACATTCATTCCATTTTGCAGTTCCCCATGAGCACAAACATTTCCTATTGGAGCTTCCCAGCTGGGGTTATTTTTGCCCAAATAATTGCACGGCTCCGAATTCAAGTGTTTCAGCCACTGGCGCATGGCTCCGCAGCTCCCCATGCCCCCAGACAGAGCCTGGTTGTGGAAGATGCCGAGGCTGGCACCAACCTTGGCTGAGTTGATCACCCCAGCCCAGGGGACACCTGAAGCCCAGGGTGTCACCCCCCAACATACCTCTCTCCCAAGCCCAATACAGGAGCCAGAGGCAGAAGTCGGCAGCAACAGAGCTTGTAGAGGCAGGAGCTGGGCAATGCCAGATATACATGTGTCTGTCTGAAGCATGCCTACCTCTTTCCTTGGATGCTTGCATTAAAAATCAGCTTCTAATTACATCCTCACTTTCCGTTTTCACCACAGTGAGTTTGGACAAGGCTACAAGGGAGAAGAATTGATGAACACTCATGGCAGCAGCCATAAACATTTCCTAACTTTCACTCCATTGTGCAACACAAGATGGAGACATGCCCTCCTCAGAGTGCCAATGGATTAGTGCTTGCAGACAATTTTAACTTGTCAACCACCGCAGCAAAGTTGCTGGATTTAACACAGACTTCCCAGTCTTCTGTAAGCACTCTGCCAGCTACAAAGCACCCCTCTGAAACCAAGGGCTTTTGGCCAAGCCAGAGAAAACACCACCCAGAGCAAAGCAGAGCACAGCATGGAAAAGACACGGGCAACCAGCTTCCCCACCCCAGGGCTAGGAAGCACATTTGTGCTGATGGGGCACACAGGGCTGAATTTTTTTTTTTTTTAGGTTATTTCTCCAGCTCTGGCACAAGGCAGAGCAGCACCACGCCACAAGAAATCCCCCACAAACCTTCTGATGATTTTCATCTATTATTCACTTACCGCAAATCCTTGCCATTAACAAACTGCACTAAGGGAATCAGAACTTTCAAAGCCACAAATCTCCTAATAACTACAGCCTCTTTATGCATGCTTCAGGATTAGCCATGTCATCTGATTAGCAATTCAAAGCTGCTCTTCATTACTGGATTGAACCTGCCTGCAAACAATGAAGAGATTGATAATACTGCCACCGACTTCAATGGTGCAGGAGCATTTATTACACGACATCCTCCTCCCAGACACATCAAGCTCAGTGGCACAAATTTATGCTCTACTACTGTGCCAAAGACCCAGAAACCTCCCTCAAGCACATTAGCAGCAGCCCTAGCAGACACTGTTGGAGTAAACTTGACTGCAAGCACTGAGCATATATCAGCGTGCTCCAGCTTCACGTTGGCTCTTAGCATGCAAACCGAAGGCAGCTTTCACAGAATCACAGAATGTTAGGGACTGGAAGGGACCTTGAAAGATCATCTAGTCCAATCCCTGTGCTGGAGCAGGAACACCTAGATCGGATCACACAGGAATGCGTCCAGGCGGATTTTGAATGTCTCCAGAGAAGGAGACTCCACAACCCCCCTGGGCAGCTTGTTCCAGTGTTCTGTCACCCTCACCGTGAAGAAGTTTTGTCTCATATTTAAGTGAAACCTCCTATGTTCCAGCTTGCACCCATTGCCCCTTGTCCTATCATTAGATGTCACCGAGAAGAGCCTGGCTCCATCCTCCTGACACTCGCCCTTTACATATTTATAAACATTAATAAGGTCACCCCTCAGTCTCCTCTTCTCCAAGCTAAAGAGACCCATCTCCCTCAGCCTTTCCTTGTAAGGGAGGTGCTCCACTCCCTTAATCATCCTCGTGGCTCTGCAATGGACTCTCTCAAGTGGTTCTCTGTTCTTCTTGAACTGAGGGGCCCAGAACTGGACACAATATTCCAGATGCAGTCTCACCAGGGCAGAATAGAGTGGGAGGAGAACCTCTCTCAACCTACTAACCACACCCCTTCTGATACACCCCGGGATGCCATTGGCCTTCTTGGCCACAAGGGCACGGTGCTGGCTCATGGACATCCCACTGTCCACCAGGACCTCCAGGTCCTTTTCCCCTTTGCTGCTCTCCAGCAGGGCAGTCCCCAACTTATACTGGTGTCTGGAGTTGTTTTTGCCCAGATGCAGGACTCTACACTTGCCCTCGTTATATTTCATTAAATTTCTCCCCACCCAGCTCTCCAGCCGGTCTAGGTCCTGCTGGATGGCAGAACAGCCTTCCGGCGTGTCAGCCACTCCTCCCAGTTTAGTGTCATCAGGAAACTTGCTGACGGCACGCTCCATTCCCTCATCCAAGTCACTGATGAATATATTGAACAATACTAGTCCCAGTACCGACCCTTGAGGGACTCCACTAGATACAGGCCTCCAACTCAACTCCATCCCATTGACCACAACCTTCTGGCTTTTTCCCTTCAGTCAGTTCACAGTCCACCTCACTACCCGATTGTCCAGACCACACTTCCTCAGTTTAGCTGCGAAGATGCTGTGGGAGGCGGTGTCAAAGGCTTTACTGAAATCAAGATACACCACGTCCACTGCTTTACCGTCATCTATCCGCCTGGTTATGTCCTCATAAAAGGCTATCAGGTTGGTCAAGCACAACTTCCCCTTGGTGAAGCCATGTTGACTGTCCCTAATGACCCTTTTATCCTTGATACGACTCGAGACAATGCCAAGGATTAGTTGTTCCATCACCTTTCCAGGGATGGAGGTGAGGCTGACCAGTCTATAGTTACCCGGGTCCACTTTCTTGCCCTTTTTGAGGACTGGAGTGACATTTGCTTTCCTCCAGTCCTCAGGCACCTCTCCCAATGCCCATGACTTAGCAAAGATGATGGAGAGTGGCCTAGCAATGACTTCCGCCAGCTCCCTCAGGACCCGTGGGTGCATCCCATCAGGACCTATGGACTTGTGGATGTCCAGATTGCTTAATCGGTCCTTAACCCAGCCCTCATCAACCAAGGCAAACTCCTCTTTTATTCCGACTTCCTCTGTGGCCTCAGGGGTATGGGGCTCCTCAGGAGAGCCTCTAGCATTATAGACAGAGACAAAGAAGTCATTCAGTAACTCCGCCTTCTCTTTATCTTCTGTCACCAGGGTACCTACCTCATTCATTAGTGGGCCTACATTGCCTCTAGTGTTAGTTTTATCCACAACGTATTTGAAGAAGCCCTTTCTATTGTACTTGACCCCTTTTGCAAGGTTTAATTCTAAGGAGGCCTTAGCTTTCCTGGTTGCCTCCCTACATCTTCTGACAACAGCCTTATATTCCTCCCAAGTGGCCAGCCCCTTGTTCCATGATCCGTAGACTCTCCTCTTCCACTTGAGTTTTCCCAGCACTTCCCTGTTTAACCTTGCAGGTCTCCTGGCCCTCTTTCTTGACCTCCTACCTGTTGGGATGCTCCGAGCTTCAGCTCGGAAGAAGCAGTCCTTGAACGCTAACCAGCTATCTTGGGCCCCTTTTCCTTCAAGCACTTTGTCCCATGGGATTTCCCTTAGCAATTGCTTGAAAAGGCCAAAGTTGGCCCTACTGAAGTCCAGGGTTCCAATTTTGCTCAGTACTCTGTTCCTGCCACATGAGATCCTGAACTCTACCATCTCATGGTTGCTGCAACCAAGGCTGCCCTCAACCTCACCGCTTCAACCAGCCCCTCCTTGTTAGTGAGGACAAGATCCAGCAGCAATCCTCTCCTAGTTGGCACATCCACCATTCGCATCAGGAAGTTATCATCAATACACTGAAGGAACCTCCTGGACTGCGGCTGGCTGGCTGAGTAGGCCTTCCAGCAAATGTCAGGGTAGCTTTACAACTATCTGCTCTGTAAATTAAGAGTGCTTTTAGCTGCTTTGAAAAATAAGAGCTTATTAAGTCAGTGCATTGGCTTCTTCAAAGAGTCTGCAAACTAATTAGCCACACTGAGTTACTGTTAAAATACAGAGCTTACATGCAAAACTCTTGACAATAAGAGAGATGGTGCCTTGGTACTAAAGCTATAGAATTAGCACAAACTGTTTATCAGATGCATTTTCCTATAGGCTGCAAATTAGATTTCAAACAGTATTTTCCTTTCCCACAGCGGATGTGGAAATTCCCTTACTTTATTTGTTAGTTCAAGACAATAATATCTTTTAGCCCACATGCAGATTGAGAGTCTGAATATTTAACAGCAAGAGTGAGCGTGAGGGGATGGAAGATACACACACAAATGAAGATGCTGAAAACAGAGGCTGAAATAAAAAAAAATGAAGAAGGTAAAAAACAGTTGCTGTACTACAGAAGAGCTGTGCAGCTGTTGCAGATCAACTTTTACAGGACAGAGGAGGTTGTTTAAATTAATGCAAAGGGCACACTAGCCAGAGGTAAACCCTCCCCTGCAGATGCAGATAGGTTCTCAAGCAAACCAAACTTTACAAACACTACAAGATATGCAAAGCACAGAGACGCAGACTGCAAGCCTCAAAGATTTTAATTCAAGAGTTTCTGCCCATCCCTGTGTTGTGGTTTAACCCGGCCGGCAGCTAAACACCACACAGCCGTTCACTCACCTTCCCCCCTCCCTCTCTGGGATGGGGGAGAGAAACGGGAAAGTGAAGCCTTTGAGTTGAGATAAAGACAGTTTATTAAGACAGGAAAATAATAATAACAATAATAATAATAATGATAATAGTATTACTAATAATAACGTGTACGAAACAAGTGATGCACAATGCAATTGCTCACCACCCGTTGACTGATGCCCAGCCTATCCCGGAGCAGCCGGCCCCCCACCCCGGCTAGCCACCCCTATATATTGTTTAGCATGACGTCAGATGGTATGGAATACCCCTTTGGCCAGTTTGGGTCAGCTGTCCTGGGTCTGTCCCCTCCCAGCTCCTGCTGCACCCCTAGCCTGCCCGCTAGCAGGACAGAGCGAGAAGCTGAAAAGTCCTTGGCTTGGTGTAAGCACTGCTCTGCAACAATTAAAACATCAGCATGTTATCAGCGCTCTTCTCATCCTAATCCAAAACATAGCACCCTACCAGCTACTAGGAGGAAAATTAACTCTGTCCTAACTGAAACCAGGACAGATATCCACCCCTTATTCCATACCATTTATGTCATGCTCAGGTTACACTCTTTCCAATACATCCTAATTAATCACCATTTTCATCTATGGTATATAGCAATCATGGCAGCGATGACATACAGTATTAGATAATAATTAACATAATACAATTCAACTCATGGGCTATTCTCACCCAGTATTAAATCCCCTTGAGGTACACACCAGACCTCCCCATTCTTTTGCATCACCCGCCAAGTGCATCCAGGTCCCTGAGCAAAAGCAATCCCCCGAATGGGTTTGCCTTTTCCTGAGGCAGGAGTAGCCCAGACTGTTTTACCCAGCAGGTTTCTTACGTGCACTACAGGAACTTTATCCCCTTCTACAGTGCGTAACAGGTTTGATTGGGCAGGTCCAGCTCGGTTGGCAGATCCCCTAGTATTGACTAACCAGGTGGCCTTTGCCAAATGCGTATCCCAATTTTTGAATGTCCCAGCACCCATTGCTTTCAGTGTAGTCTTTAGCAGTCCATTGTATCATTCAACTTTCCCGGAGGCTGGTGCATGATAGGGGATGTGATACACCCACTCAATGCCATGTTCTTTGGCCCAAGTGTCTATAAGGTTGTTTTGGAAATGAGTCCCATTGTCTGACTCAGTTCTTTCTGGGGTGCCATGTCGCCATAGGACTTGCTTTTCAAGGCCCAGGATAGTGTTCCAGGCGGTGCCATGGGGCACAGGATATGTTTCCAGCCATCCGGTGGTTGCTTCCACCATTGTAAGTACGTGGCGCTTGCCGTTGCGGGTTTGAGGGAGTGTGATGTAATCAATCTGCCAGGCCTCTCCATATTTATATTTCAGCCATCGTCCTCCATACGAAAGAGGCTTTGACCGTTTGGCTTGCTTGATTGCAGCACATGTTTCACAATCATGAATAACCTGTGCTATAGTGTCCATGGTCAGGTCCACTCCTCGATCACCAGCCCATCTGTATGTTGCATCTCTACCTTGATGGCCTGAGGTGTCATGGGCCCATCGGGCTATAAATAATTCACCTTTATGTTGCCAGTCCAGGTCCACCTGAGCCACTTCAATCTTAGCAGCCTGATCCACCTGCTGGTTGTTTTGATGTTCTTCAGTAGCCCGATTCTTGGGCACATGAGCATCTACATGGCGTACCTTCACAACCAGGTTCTCTACCCGGGCAGCAATATCTTGCCACCATGCAGCAGCCCAGATGGGTTTGCCCCTGCGCTGCCAGTTGCTCTGCTTCCATTCCTGTAACCACCCCCACAGGGCATTTGCTACCATCCATGAATCAGTACGGAGATAGAGAACTGGCCACTTTTCTCGTTCAGCAATATCAAAAGCCAGCTGGATGGCTTTCACTTCTGCAAACTGACTCGATTTACCTTCTCCCTCAGCAGCTTCTGCAACCCGTCGTGTAGGACTCCATACAGCAGCCTTCCATCTCCGATGCTTTCCCACAATATGACATGACCCATCAGTGAACAGGGCATATTTCTTCTCATTTTCTGGTAGCTTGTTGTACAGTGGGGCTTCTTCAGCACGGGCCACCTCTCCTCTGATGATATCCCAAAATATTTGCCTTCTGGCCAGTCCATAATCACTTCCAAGATTCCTGGGCGACTGGGGTTTCCTATTCGAGCCCGCTGAGTAATCAGTGCAACCCACTTGCTCCATGTAGCATCAGTTGCATGATGTGTAGAGGGGACCCTTCCTTTGAACATCCAGCCTAGTACTGGCAGTCAGGGTGCCAGGAGGAGCTGCGCTTCAGTACCGATCACTTCCGAAGCAGATCGAACTCCCTCATATGCTGCCAATATCTCCTTTTTGGTTGGAGTATAGCGGGCCTCAGATCCTCTGTATCCCCGACTCCAAAACCCCAGGGGTTGACCTCGAGTTTCCCCAGGTTCTTTCTGCCAGAGGCTCCAGGTGGGACCATTCTCCCCAGCTGCGGTGTAGAGCACATTCTTTACATCTGGTCCTGTTCGGACTGGCCCAAGGGCTACTGCATGAACTATTTCCTGCTTAATTTGTTCAAAGGCTTGTCATTGCTCAGGGCCCCATTTGAAATCATTCTTCTTATGGGTTACTTGATAGAGCAGGTTTATAATCAGACTGTAATTTGGAATGTGCATTCTCCGAAACCGCACGACACCTAGGAAAGTTTGTGTCTCTTTTTTGCTAGTTGGTGGAGACATAGCTGTTATTTTGTTGATCACATCCATTGGGATGTGCCGACGTCCATCGTGCCATTTTATTCCTAAAAACTGGATCTCCCGTGCAGGTCCTTTAACTTTATTTTGTTTTATGGCAAAACCGGCCTTCAGAAGGATTTGGACTATTTTCTTCCCTTTCTCGAAAACTTCCTCTGCTGCGTCACCCCACACAATGATGTCATCGATGTACTGCAGGTGTTCAGGAGCTTCCCCCTGCTCCAGCACAGACTGGATCAGTCCATGGCAAATGGTAAGGCTATGTTTCCACCCCTGGGGCAGCCGATTCCAAGTATATTGGACTCCCCTCCAAGTGAAAGCAAACTGTGGCTTGCACTCTGCTGCTAGAGGGATGGAGAAAAATGCATTAGCGATATCAATTGTGGCATACCACTTGGCTGCCTTTGATTCCAGTTCGTACTGGAGTTCTAGCATGTCCGGCACTGCAGCACTCAGTGGTGGCATGACTTCGTTCAGGCCACGATAGTCCACTTTCCAGGACTGCTTCTTACAGAGTGGGTTTATCTGACAGATAAGCCTGCAGTTTACAGGCTGATTTATGGCATAGAAGAGCAGGTGCACATCTGAGCGCTCCACGCAGTGTTTGCTCCCCTCCAGGCTGGATTCTTCTCCTCCTGCAGCACCCACGGGGCCACCAGTGCTGGCAGGAGCCCCCCACCCCACGAAGGGCATTGCCACCTTCTACTCCAAAGGCGTTAGAAACCGTGTCTCTGAATGCTGGGACAGGATCTGACAGCAGCTGCAGGGAAAATAACACGCACGTCCTAATGGGGGATGCTAAAAATTCCCATTGCACATTACAACTAGTCCAGTACCAGTTTATAACATGCCGTATACTTTATTTCCTCCCCTCCCCCCCTTGCTAAACTTTCACTGAAAGTACTGATTGGACTTGTCAGCATGTTCTCACATTAAGACTGAATTCAATTTGAGACAGGGAACAAGATAAAGGATGTTGATTCCATAGGTCTTAGCTAGCACAATTGTATGTTAACGACCCCAAAGATAAGGGAGTAAAAGACTGTATGCATAGATAAGGGAACCAGAAAGAACTGGCCTGACTGCTGAAGTCTGTCAAAGACAGGAAGGGTCAGGAATTTAGAAGACTCCTGGCCTTCATCAAAAGACCACCAGAGTACACAGGACCACCACCCAAGGACTCCAGTACACATGCCAATAGGGGCGGGAATCTATGTTAATGATTCTTCGGAGACTTGATGAATATGCAAGAGACTTACGGGAAATGAAATTAATATGTATTTGTCCCACTAATATAAGCACACAGCCTTTGGTGTGTGTGTGTTATGCAGAGCGATCCCCCACACACCCGGCGCCGTAATAAAGAATACCTGCTTAATAACTTTAGTTATTGAGTTTTCACTGCGTCAAATTAAACCAAGAAGTTTAAGAGCCTCAGTCACTTGCCGAGGTGATCGGCTCCGGGGCAGACGCGTTCTGCAGCGGAGCAGGGGACCGCGGCGGGCAGTGCTTTTTTCCTGCATTCGAGGCAGCCGAGAGAGCCGCCAGGACCCTCGTGAGGGCGGCTGACGAGGCGTGGGCAGAGCCAGCAACGCCCCCTCCTCTGCTGTACAAAGGCAGCCCCTAGGGAGCGGGAGCGACTAGGAGTGCAGCGAACAGAGCAGGCAAACAGGACGTGGTCTGGCAGTTCGCTTTCACCGCTGTTTTCTGTGGGAATAAAACTGTTGTTTTTGCACAGAGTTACATTGTTTAGAGGGAAGGAATGTGGTATTGAGATGTGCTTGCAGTGATAAGAAAGCTTAACAGACGACCTTGTAAAATGCAGACAACCAGAATCCTTAGAGCAATTAGGCGGAAATCACTGTGTAAGAAACATTACCACCCAAAGAGTATAAAAGTCAAAAGAAATTTGACTTATAACAGGCCGGCAACTGAAAACCATGTATTGTCTATGAAGCACCAGATAGATTGTGAACCTGGATTACCCAGTCAATGGGGAAACAGGGGAGGGTCCCGGTCGTCGAGAAAAAAAAGTATATAAACTATGTTATGAAACTAGTAGGCGTGCTCCTGCTTGTGGGACGCCCGCCATTGCAATCGCGAATAAAATTGCTACTTCACTGAGATCCTCGCCTGAGCCTATGTTATTGGCTACAGAGTGTTTCTCACAATTTGGGGGCTCGTCCGGGATCCAGTCACCTACCGGGGAGCCCCACCGCCGCAGCAGCAGGAAGGCATGCCCCGCTGATTTCAGCGGTCCTGTGCATCGACGGTGGCGGTTTTGCGGAGAGCTGACAGAGGGCCCGAGACTGATTAAAGAGGCAGGATCCATGAAGTAGTGGGGAAGGGAAGAAGGTAGGCACTCCGGGTTTAAGAATTGATCCGGTAACTCTGTGCACAGATCAAGGTAAGAAATATTAAGTATTGCCTTGGGGGTCGGGTGAGACTCTGTGTGACGTGTGATTGAGACGTACTTTTGTACGAAGCGAGTATGGAGTCCTGATCCGCGGTTCCGTAGCTCCGCGAGGGGCGTGGCCGGAGACGGACGAAGCGTGAGATAAGAGAGAGAAAGGACGAGTCTCGGGAAATTTGGTGTGCGGTCCCCCTTGCACGGGGAAGTGCTTGGCAGTACGCCCCCATTTTCCAGAATCGGAACGTTAGTGTGTGGTACCCTGCAGGAGGGAAATTTCTGTAGCAGCACACTGACAAGGGCTAGGAAAAATGGGAAAATATGAGTTCCAGGGGACAGGGAAATATCCCTGGGGGAGTGCCTACCGACAGTTCTTCCTGAAGAATGATAAGAAATTGGAGATATAATTCCCAAATTAAGGAGATGATAAAAGAAGAAAATGGTTAAATATTGTGTATCAGTCTGGACAAAAGAACCAATTAAGGAAACAGCAGTATTTTGGCCAAAGTACGGGTCTGATGAAAATTCAGGCTTTAAATTTATATGTAAACAATAAGATTCCTTTTTCGGAGAAGGAGCCAAGTTATGCTCCCTATAATCCTAATATTGCACCGGAGGCAGCAGCAGTAGCTCCAGGAAGGGAGACAGGGACTGCAATTAACACTGTCCCTAGATGTGAGAAACACTCTGTAGCCAATAACATAGGCTCAGGTGAGGATCTCAGTGAAGTAGTAATTTATTCGCCCTTGCAATGGCAGGCGTCTCACAAGCAGGAGCGCACCTACTGGTTCCAAAACACAGTTTATATACTTTTTGATGACAGGACCCTCCCCTGTTTCCCCACTGAGTGGGTAATCCAGGTTCACAATCTATCTGAGGCTTCACAGACAATGCCTGGCCTTCAGTTGCTGGCCTGTTAAATTTTAAGTTTCTTTTGACCCTTTTATACTCTTTGAGGTGGTAATGTTTTCTTCACTTATCTGACTTGACTTAACATTGTGATTTTCACCTGATTGCTCTAAGGAGTCTGGTTGTCTGCATTTTACGAGGTCACCTGCTAAGCTTTCTTATCACTGTAAGCATATCTCAATACCACATTCCTTCCTTCTAAACAATGTAACACTGCAAAATCAACATTTCTATTCCCACATAGAGAAGGAGCGTACTCTAGGCTCTGGTAAGAATTAGAACAAGGTAGAAGAGATATTGAGAATGTTGCCTTCCCTGATACTAACAATACTAACATTAACTGTGTATCCTCTTAGCTGAACTCCCCCCACTCCTTACCAGCAGAGGTGTTAGGGGTTTTAAGAAGGAGATGAAGTCTTTAATTGAGGACCCCATCAGGCTAGCTGAACTATTAGACCAGTTCCTAGGACCTAACTTATACTCTTGGGGGGGAAATGATGTCTGTACTAAGTATGTTTTTTACAGGGGAAGAAAGGGGAGTAATCTGGAGGAGAGCTGCTATACAAGAATGGGAAAGAGCTCATCCTCCAGGACCAGGGGTAATACCGGCAGGGCAGAAATAACCACTTGCCGACCCTGGCTGTAATAATAATAATGCGCAACACAGAAATCATATGAGAGACTTGGGGTCAGAATGAGAAAGTACTCGGGAAGAATCCTGAGGACCCGGTATCCCAAGGGCTCTTGAAAGTTCATTTTGTGATTAAAGCCTGGCCTACACAGAAAAAGCTCCAGAAGGTGGGAGGATGTAGTGAACAGTCACTGGGGGCCCTTCTGAGGGAGGCCCTGAAGGTGTATGTCAGGAGGGGAGATGAGAAGGAAAAGCAGAGAGCAAAACTAATGGTATTGACAGTGTAGCAGGTAGTGAGGCAGAGGGTTGGAGAAAGAGGAAGAAAATCTTCAGGGGGAGTCAGGGCCAGGATGGAAAGGAGAGGAAGAGAGATGAAGGATTGGCAGACAAGTGTAAGGAATGGTCCAGCAATTCATGTCACTAAGGGATTTGAAGGGTTAACATTGAGGCCCAGGTTCAGGCGATAAGAGAACAAAGGGATTTTTTAGAGAAAAACTGCTGACTCTGCATGGGACGTGCAGTAGCTTCTGACATCCGGCCAAGAGACTACCAAATAAGGAGGAAGCCCATGAGCCTTCAGCCCGAGTGACCCCCGAGAGACCACCAGAGACTGATATGCAGGCGCCCCTGGGAGGACTTTGGATTCGGGAAACCAATTATAATAACCCTGCCTCTTCTAGAAGTAGTAATGAATATGTGTTAGCCTAGGAGCATAAAAATCAGCCATCTTATGTAACGGGTGTGCATCTTGGTGGAGCAGAGACTCCCGGCGCACCCAGCGCTGTTTGCTTGCCTCTATTCGTTTAATAAATTGTAAACTTTGATTGCAGTCCTGTTTGGGACTCAGTCATTTATAACACAAGGAAAGCTACCTGTGTTGCAGCCTGAATCCTAGCAGGGACAGGTTTTGATGGGATGTTTTAAGTGTGGCCAGGCTGGCCACTTCGCATAGGAATATCAGGAGTGGAAGAAAGAGGAGAGAAGGAAAATGGGGTGAAATGTTGTATACTGATATGTTGTTTCAGCATCCTGGAGGGAAAAAGGTATGGAATTAAGTTGGCCCCTGACTGAGCCTTTGGTGAAAGTACAGGCTGGAGAAAGATAAAAAGAAGTGTTAAAAAGGGTTATTGAAGGTGTTAAAGGTGTGGTATGTAGTGTTTGACAGAGCTGTTTGAAGTTGAATGAGCAGGGAAAGAGGATGGAGGCATTATCTAAGTAACAGTCTAGAAGTTTTGGTATATTTGCTGTGGTGTTTGGTCAGTTTCCCAAGTATTGGGGGGGAGAGGGGAGGACAGCCTGCTCCACCAGGGGCCTCTCCACAGGCCGCAGGGGGCCTTCGGCTCCGACTCCTGGAGTGCCTCCTCCCCCTCCTTCTGTGCTGACTTTGGTGTCTGTGGGGAGGTTTCTCGCTCCTTGCTCTCCCAGCTGCTGTTGAGCAGCAGGTTTTTTGCTTGGTTTGCTTCTGCCACGGGGAGAAGCATCTGCCACGGGGAGGCTTCTGGATTCTTCTCGTGGGGGCTGCCACTGCAACCCCTTGAACCTTGCCATGTGAACCCAATACACTGGGGCAGCTAGGTCATTACTGGCCTGTAAAGTATCAGGGATTAAATTAACTAATGAAACCCTAAAAGTGATGGGGGTAGAAGGGGCTGGGATAACAGTGCCACTTTTGGGGGATTCCAGGCTGAGACTAGGGGATAAAATGATCACTGGGCAATTATTGTATGTACCCAAGGCAGGGACTAACTTGTTGGGAAGGGATTTGATGATGAAATTGGGCATTCAAATAGTAAATTGTTAGACTGGAATAACAGTGTTATTAATGGAGTGCTCTCAGGCCCTGAGAGCAAAGATATATTCACCTCTGACTGGAAAGACCCTGAAATGGGGGCGGAAGCAACAATACAGATGGATGGTTTTACCTCAGGGGTTTACAGGGCCACTGATTTATTTGGGCAAGTTCTAGAACAGATTTGGAGCAATTCCAACCTCCCGAGGAGGTATTACTGTTACAAATATGTGGATGATCTTTTATTGTCAGGACATGAGAAAACAGTTATGAAGGTGAGAGAGGGAGTTAGGAGAATCTTATCAAGTAGAGAGAGAGCGCTGACGGCATTAAACTAGGATGCTACTTAGTGTCTTTGCTAACTATGGTGCATTGTGCAAATTAACTAAAGCAAGAAGCCTTGGGCCCCTTACCAAGGTCAGTCTCCTAATAAGAGAGTGAGCCTATCTTAAGAAACTGGTAGAAACTGGTCCTGCAGATGGACAAGAGCCAAGGAGCAACTGAGTCTGCGCAAAGACAAGAGGTCATCTAGCGGTGACGAGGAAGAGTCATCAATCTTCATCCCCACGACCCCCGACGACCACCACCAGAATACACTGCGCAAGCGCAGATGGGAGGAGTTTATGGAAATGACTCCTTGGAACTACTTTTAATACGAAGCGGGGACAGGTTATGAATATGTATAGGCGTATTGTGAAACTTCATGCATATGTAACTCTTTATTGCATATAACCAAGGCAAGTTGCCGCGTCAGGCGCGCACGACTTTGGCGGGACTACCCCCAGTGCTGCCCAGCACTGAATAAACATGCCTACTTTACAATCTTACTGATTGTGGAGTCCGTTTTCCGCAAGTCAGTTTGGCGAGCCAGCCAGGAGAAGCTCTGCTCGGCTGCGGGATCGACTGCGGAGCGGATGCCCCTAGGTGCACCCCGAGTATTTTCCTCGGAGGAGCCTCCACTCTCAGCCGCTCACCGCGGGAGCAGACAAGGACCTCCTGAAGCTGCGGACAAACGGTATGTTTTAGAGTACAGGAAGGGCCTGTAAGTTGTACGCGTGGCCGGGGCAGCTGGTAAATCGCGCAGAGACATCTGGCGTGCAACATAGTCCCCATGTGGGAGGAGGTTACCCTACAGGCTGACCAATAGAGCGGTCACGGGAGATTTGGTGACCGATGGAGTGGTCAAGGGGTATTTGCTGACTGATAGAATCAAGGGGGATTTGCTGACCCGCAAGAAATCGCGCAGAGACGTCTGGCGTGCAACATAGTCCCTGTAAGGGAGGAGGCTACCCTACGGGCTGACTGATAGAGCGGTCAAGGGGGATTTGCTGACCGATAGAACAGCTGCTAGCGATCTTGGGAGCAGATCGAGCAAATCCAAGGTTACCACTGCATCCCAGTATTGGGAGCCAGGACGGACCTGCTAATGACTGTATAAGAAGCAGGAGAAGGGTAGGCGCGCCTCTCAAAATTGTGACAAGGTTACCTGGGTAATATTTGCAGCTGCTGGAGGGATAATAATTGGAGTGTTGATTATTGTATGTCTTATTTGTAGATGTCTGGGTATCTCATGTTGAAAGCATTTGTGTAAGTGTATGTGTTTGAGACAAAGTATTGTTGTGAAGTGAGTTACTCCACGAGGAACACGGCCGGAGACGATACAAACAAGTTTGGTTATTGTTTTAAGTGATATATTCTTGTGGTATGAGCGAGAAGTGCAAGGGGCCTCTCTGTGTGATTGCGTGATTGTGCTGTGTGAGTGAGACAGCATTGCTGCGAAGCGAGTGCGGAGTTCCGATTCGCCGTTCCATATTCTCCGCGAGGGGAGCGGCCAGAGACGAACGAAGCTCATGACAGATCGAAAAGAAGTGCTGTTTTATCCAAGTGTTGATTGGTGGTGCCCAATATATGGGCCCAGCAGTGCATTTTCTAATCCTATTTTGTTCGTAAATGTTTTGAGTCTGACAAGGAGGAAGGCGGGAGCATTATCTAAGTAACAGTTTAAAAGTTTTGGTGTATTTGCTGTGGTGTTTGGTCAGTTTCCCAAGTATCGGGGGGAGGGGGTCTGACTGATTATCAAAGCGGTAGAACAGAGAGAGCCACTTCTTTGGTGGTTCGGGCTTGAGTCCTGGGAATTTGGTAAGAAGGGGGAGAGCGAATTTATTTAGGCCTCAATACCTTTTTAAACCCCCATCTTGACGGATACACAGGAGTGATTCCTTGTTTTGTGTAGGGTTACTAACCAAATGCATGAGAAAAATTAGCATTCGGCTTGAAATTCGGTCTTGTTGAAATGTAAATTTTGTGGAAAAGGTGGTATTGTTTGTCTGGAAGACGGAAGGCTGAGTGCTTCAGGTGTTTTCCCGAAGTCCTGCGGATTTATGATTGGAACGGGGCTCATTAATAATTTGAAATAATAAAGTTTGTATGTGGAAAGAAGAGTTTAATCCCAGAGAATTGGGACATTTGGGAAGAAGATTAGGGAAAGATAGTAAAAACCTGCAATAAAAAGGTTTGCATGGAAATTGAAACAAGGGACAGTAACTAATATAAATAAATAAAAGGGAATGGGAAATCAAGGAAATGGGTAATATCCAAAACAAAGACGTTTCCAAAAGAAAGCCTCCTTGGGTGCATATTGGCACGTTGGAAGGATATTGTTAGAAATGGGGGCACAGAAAGCAAGAGGACTTTCACTAAGTATTGCAATCAATGGTGGCCACTATATAAACTAAATGGCCACTTTATGGGTCAATCGACTATAACAGTGTCTTGCAATTAATGTTGTTTTTGAGGAGAGAAGGGAAATAGGATGAAATGTTGTATACTGATATGTTGTTTCAGCATCTTGGAGGGAAAAGGTATGGAATTAAATTGGCCCCTGACTGAGTCTTTGGTGTTGGCATTAGAAAAGTACAGGCTGGAGAAAGATAAAGGAAGTGTTAAAAGGGTTGTTGAAGGTGTTAAAGGTTGTGTGGCATGTAGTATTTGACAGAGCTGTTTGAAGTTGAATGAGCAGGGAAAGAGGATGTAGGAATGTTAGTAGTTCCGCCTCAACCCGAGGCTGAGATCTCAAAATCACGGGTGTGAGCCCTCTGGGACCGTGATGGGTCCGAGAGAGTTGTCGTGGAAACAGAAAAGCAGCTAACTCTTAAAACAACCTGAGTTCATGTGTGAGCTCAGATTGCCAATGGGACCGCTCAGGGAACTGTCAACGATTGCATTCCCCTGACCGACGCCCCCACTGAGATCCTAATCACCCCGGAAATTATGTAAATACCAAAATCTGGTTAAATTAGGAATTGAGAATCTGTTCCAACAAGGTCCAAAAGAAACCCCTATGGAATTTTTGAATTTTTGGACCAACTTTGAAATGCAATGAAGAAAAAAAAACTAAAACAAACAGACAAAAATTTGGACCTGGCTTCAGAAAACAAACAGAGGCAATTGGCTAGCCGCTTTCTAGGGCAATCGGCCCCTGATATCACAAAGAAATTGTCTTAGGCTGCAGGACAAACAACAGTCAGGAATGACGGGGACCTGGGGCATCTACCCTAGCAGGTCCACCAGTTGAAATAAAGCTAGGAAACAAAGACAGAGGCTTGAATTTTTTGTTGGTTATGGGAGCTTCTTTCTCTGTGTTAATTAGTCTGTAAATGTAATAGGAGCAACTGGCCAACAGGAAAAGGCGTTTTTTTTTTTTTTTTGCAATGCTTGAAATTTAAATTGGGAAAAATGATTGGAATTACAAACTGAGAAAAACAGTCAAGTTTGGTTCATGGTACTAGATTTAAAGGACGCCTTTTTCTGCCTGCCCATGGCAACTGAAAGCCAGAAACTCTTTGCCTTTGAATGGGAAAAATCCTAATAGAGGACGGAAAACTCAGCTTACTTGGACAGTGTTACCACAGGGGTTCAAGAATAGCCCCACCATATTCGGGAAACAACTAGCCTGTGATCTTGAAGCTTGAAAGTCCCCTTCGGGAAAAGGGGACACTGTTGCAATACGAAGAAGAAAAGGGATGTGTATAATGGACTATTAGGTTACTAATTTTTTTTTGGCACTAATACTGTGAACCCAGCCTCTTTCCTTAGTAACAGAGTTTCCAGATTACCCATTCATGATTGCATCAAGACCATGGACACGGTATACTCCAGCTGACCAGACCTAAAGGATACACCCCTAGAAGATGCGGAGGATTGGTATATAGATGGCAGCAGCTTCGTCCGCCAGGGACTTCGCCTCACAGGATATGCGGTAACAAACATCAGCCCAAAAGGTGGATATCATCGCCTTGATAAGAGCTTTTGAGCTGGCAAACATTTGGACAGATTTGAAATATGCCTTTGGTGTGGTGCATGCACATGGGGCAATTTGGAAGGAGAGAGGACTTTTATCTTCCTCAATTAAACATGCAGAAGAGATACTGAAATTACTCCAAGCAGTTTACCTGCCTACTAAAGTTGACATTAAAGTTACATCAAGGAGGGAATACTGATATTGAAAGGGGAAATAGATTGGCTGATGCAGGAGCCAAAGGGGTGGCTGAACAGGCATCTGAGAGTCAAATTTTGGCACTAGTACCAAGAACAGAAAATCAGGCATTAACAAAAGCTTTAGAAAATGAAGTAGAATTTTTTTTGATCTCCCAAGAAAAGGGGGGTATCAGTATTTATCGGTATTAACTGACACCTTTTCAGGATGGCCAGAAGCATTCCCGACTAGAACAGCCAAGGCTCGGGAGGTAATTAAGATACAAGAAATAATACCACGTTTTGGAGTTCCAGCAACTATATCCTCTGACAGGGGACCACACTTTATCTCAAGAGTGGTACAAGAAATTAGCCGCCTTTTGGGTATAGACTGGCAACTTCATATCGCCCTCAGTCGAGTGGCCAAGTAGAAAAAATGAACCACTTAATCAAACAGCAAATTGTGAAACTGGGACAAGATGCAAATTTGGTCTGGCCTCAGTCTCTTCCTTTAGCCCTTTTGCGTATACCAAGGGCAAAGGAAGGGTTAAGCTCCTTTGAAATCTTATATGGACGACCCTATGGAATACAAAGAGGGATATCCATGCAAGCTGGGGATGAAATTATGACCTCCTATATGGTGGCCTTAGGTAAACAGCTTGATGAAATTGGACAGCATGTGAGTGGGACTCGGGGTAGAGGGTTAGATGGACCAGTGCACAATATACAACCTGGAGATTATGTGTATGTAAAGTCTCTTGCAGAGAAGACCTTGGAATCTCAGTGGGAAGGACTGTTCCAGGTCACAGCGATCAGAATCAAGGAGCAGAATGCCTGGATCCATCACAACAGTGTGAAAAAGGCACCCAAGACCCCATGGAAGGTTACTCAGGTGCGACCTGGAAGGTTACATTTCTCACGGTCTTAATGGTATCATTGGTCAAGGAAACTGAACAGTGGGTGCACAATACCTATGTGAAACTCACCCAGGCAGTGAGTGATAGTTTCAGCCTTTCTGACTGTTGGGTGTGCACGCTGCTGCCCAGAGGCAACCTAGAATTCCCTGTATGGGGCATACCCAGTATGAATTGGACATTGACCTTTGCGCACCCAAGAAATGGAACATGTCCATTTGGCAAGGATGATCGTGAACATCTAGGGGAGAGATTTGAACTACTCCCACGAGAAAATGTTAACATATACACCAGATGCTTAAACGATAAGACCCCATGCGTAGGTACAGGTCCACTTAGTTATTTAGCCCAGGAACCTGACAACTGTAGTATGGCAGAATATGTAGGCTTACTAAAATTAGAGATTATGGTGTAGGTGTCAACGAACTCAGGATCTCACGGCCTCAATTTTCTCACGCAAATCTGCAAGCTACAAAAAGGATTCTATTGGCTATGTGGAGATGATCATGCTAGAAAAAGCTTACCCTTAAATCGGAAGGGTCATTGTATTGGGGGCTATCTTAGCCCTCGAGGGGATATATTCAAATAACCCCTTCGTGATGAGACCCACAGGATTCCATAGTTTTGTAAGGTGGTTGATTCCATCTCTGGGAATAAGTGAATTAGAAAAAGCTGTCGTAAATATCTCAGCCACAGCTGATGCTCTTTCGGCATTACAGGAAGAAATTTCCTCCCTACACAAAGTAGTGCTTCAGAATAGGATGGGATTAGATATACTTTTAGCCAAGGAGGGAGGATTGTGTACAGTCATAAACCAAACTTGCTGTGTATATGTCAACAAAAACAGATTGAGACTGACCTGGAGAAGATTTGGGAAAAGAATAAAATTTTGCATGCAGTAGCTCAGGATGATACATCCTGGGGATTTATAGACTTGGTAGAAAAATTAACTTCCTGGTTGCCAAACCTAACCTGGCTGAAACAGTTGTTTATCACAATAATCGTGGTCGTGGTTTTGTTCATGGTTCTTTGTGTAGTGATCCCATGTACCTTATGGTGTTTTAAGAGTACAGGAAACTCCTACAGCGAGTGGAAAAAACCAACTCAGACGGAAACTGGAGTCTAACAGATATTTTGAAAGAGTGATAGATAGAGAAACACTATATTGAACCTAGAAATAGTAAAAGAATTTACTAACTTTTTAGAAAAGGGAGCACTGAGAGAGGGAGTTAGGAGAATCTTATCAAGTAGAGAGAGAGCGCTGACGGCATTAAACTAGGATGCTACTTAGTGTCTTTGCTAACTATGGTGCATTGTGCAAATTAACTAAAGCAAGAAGCCTTGGGCCCCTTACCAAGGTCAGTCTCCTAATAAGAGAGTGAGCCTATCTTAAGAAACTGGTAGAAACTGGTCCTGCAGATGGACAAGAGCCAAGGAGCAACTGAGTCTGCGCAAAGACAAGAGGTCATCTAGCGGTGACGAGGAAGAGTCATCAATCTTCATCCCCACGACCCCCGACGACCACCACCAGAATACACTGCGCAAGCGCAGATGGGAGGAGTTTATGGAAATGACTCCTTGGAACTACTTTTAATACGAAGCGGGGACAGGTTATGAATATGTATAGGCGTATTGTGAAACTTCATGCATATGTAACTCTTTATTGCATATAACCAAGGCAAGTTGCCGCGTCAGGCGCGCACGACTTTGGCGGGACTACCCCCAGTGCTGCCCAGCACTGAATAAACATACCTACTTTACAATCTTACTGATTGTGGAGTCCGTTTTCCGCAAGTCAAAGGAAGCTACTAACAAGCTACTCAACTTTCTAGGAAAGCAGGGCTTGGGAGTATTGAAAAATAAATTACAATATGTAGAAAGAGAAGTCAGGTACTTAAGGCATCTAATGTCTGAGGGAAAACAAAGAATAAATCCAGAGAGGATTCAGGGAATTGTTGAAAACTAAGAAAGAACTAAAAAGTTTTAAGAGAAAGATTTTTTTTAAGGAATCAGGAGCCACAAAGTCTGAGGGAAAATGGATACTCCGTGATGGGAGAGAAATGCTGAATAAAGCACCAATGAGGCAAATATTAACTGTTTTACATTAAGAGAATCATTGGGAGGTGCAAGCAATGTGTGATGTTGTGCTGAGAAAGTATGTCTGTGTAGGAATATACACTTTAGTGAAGCAAATATGCAGAGGATGTACCATATGTCAAAAGGCAAATAAAAAGGTCATCCGTAACCCACCTAGAGGGGGACGGGAGCCAGGGATTCGACCTTTCCAAAGTATACAGGTAGACTTTACTGAGTTACCTAAAGCAGGGAGACTTAAGTACTTGTTTGTCCTAATTGACCACGTGACTGGATGGGTGGAAGCTTTCCCCTCAGTATCTGCCACTGCAAACACGGTGGCTAAGGTATCACTGGAGCAAATAGTCCCTAGATATGGGATAGCTGAAAACATTGATTCAGATCAAGGAAGTCATTTCACTTCACAAGTACTGCAAGGGTTAATGCAGGCCTTAGAGATTGAGTGGGATTTTTACACCCCCTGGCACCCCTCCTCTTCTGGGAAGGTGGAGCGAATGAACCAGACATTAAAGAAGCAATTAACTAAAGTAGTGTTAGAAACCCAACTTCCTTGGGTAAAATGCTCACTCCTCCAGGTTCAAACAGCACCAAGAAAGGATATGGGAATTTCACCATATGAGATGCTGTTCGGATTACCTTATCTGGTGTTTGGTGGAAAACACAGGACATCTATACAGAAACGAAAAGTATTTCTTCCATTTCACATACCTGTGAGCTTCAGAAAGCTATTGCTCTGCTCCCCCCAACTGAATCTCAAGCATCAGGGTCAGAACAAAGTCTGCCACCTTCTCCTTTCCCTTTGGGGAATGGCGGATGGATGCAGAAGTCTGGCTGTCACAGGGAGGACAAGTACCCTGGTACCACTGTCTGGTTAAGGCTCTTTTCCTCATGCCTTCTGCATGTGAAGTGGCTTTCCACTAAAGACAGGGCATACATGAGATCCTCCTCAAAGGAAGAATTCCCTCTGCTCATGCACAAAGTCCATGCATAGTCATACATCTGCTAAATCACAGCGAGATCCTTCCATACTGCCACAGGTTTTCTATTTCAAGAGGATTATTTTTTTGCAGACAACATACTTTCCTGACCATGCAAAAAAATCATGACATAAAGGATATATCATTAACACATTTCCACCAAAAGCTCATGCACAGAGATATGTCAGGCAGGATGACTACCCTTCCAGCAGAGCCGTGTGAGGAGCAAAATATTAAATTATGATTTTCTAAATACCATGATAATATTTAGTCACCATAAGAAACATAAGGTCTCTTCCCATGAAAAAGTGAGCACCTATTTCCCACTCCAGTTGGAAGCTGGATGTATCCTGCTTCAATACATTTGCAGGTCAAGCCCAAGAAAAATGCCTTCAGCACTCATCTCACCCAAGTTTTACCAAAACCACCTGGATATCTTCCATCTCTCCATACCCCCTCCATGAAGGGGGATTCCCATTTTGAGCCAGGAGATGGTGCCAGAGAGACACTCCGTGAAGAAAGGGGGAGATGGGGGGGTAAGTGGAAAGTAGAGAGCCCCGATTTCTGCTGTCAAGGTGCAACTATCGGCCTATTAGTCAGTATGAAATGGAAACCTACAATAACGCTTTCGGATGCAAGAAACAGCTGCATAGCTCATGAAACAGCTCTAGAAAAGTTCAGATGCCACTCACCTGAGCCAGCAAATACCAGTGTCTCTTCTTATTCAACAATTTGAGAACATTTTGTAATTAAAAATGCAGGATACATACATATTTCTAACAAACACGCTGACTGGAGTTGTCAGGCATCAGAAGTGCTGTTAGGAGAAAGAGGAAAACTTTTCCCATGAGAGCTGCTGTTGTTCAGGGTATTAACACGTGATATTTCTGAGCAGCATTGGGTCCAGTTCAGATTGTGGATGCATTCATAAAACCTAGAGTTTTGTGACCTGAATGGCATACACAGAGAGCACACTGTTGTGCAACACAATCCTTAGATGCTTCCCTTCTGCACTCCATTTCAAAGCATATTTTACTTGTTAGCTTCATTTAGAAGGTCCCTCCAGTTCCGCTGCTAGAGAGGACTCTGCCAAAACACAGGGCTGAGCAGAAGCATTGAATGTGTATTTCCATAAAGTAAATGTGAAGTAAGAATTAAGTACGTCTATGCCCTACATATATGAAGCCCACTAAACACCAACAGACTTTTGTTTGCTTGAGGATTAGGAGATATTTAGAGAACATGATGGCTGTGGCACTTGAACGCCACCAAAAGCTCTCCTAACTGAAAGCAAGAAATCACGAATGATTTAGGAAGTGAGAATGCAGCACTATTTTTTTGCATCCAATTGGAAGACAATATATTTACTTTATTAAAAACCTTCTCTATGCAAGCCTGCCAAGTGAAGTTCCTCTGCAAGGCTTCCAGCAATGCTTTCATTTTAAAAATCTGGTCTTTGTGTGTCCTGTGGGAAAGCATTTTGTGACTTGAGTTGCGAAGGTTTCCTCCGAGCGAACTGCTCATTGCGCTTCGACAGAGCCCCGTCCCTACGGGAAAGCGCAGCCCCATCCTAAAGTTTCTGCCCTGCATGGAGCCCCTCACCCCGCACAGCCCCGCACAGCCCCGGCAGTGCAGCAGCAGAGCAGGACACCTCCTTGCCTCCCCTCCGCGCTCCCCTCCGCGCTCCCCGAGCCTCCGTCGGGCTGAGTAGCCGCCCCCCACTGCCTGCTCCTCCTCTTCATCACCTACCGCCGAGCTGCTGCTGCCAGCGGGGAGGTACTGCCACTGCCTCTCCTCCTTGGCATGCCGGCCACCATTCCCCACGGCCTCTCCACGCAGCTCCCAGGGGCTGTTTTCTTCCCTGGAGCATGGCCTGATGGTACCAAAGCCAAGCACCTTCATCACAGGCTGTCACTTAACATCTCAGGGGCATTTTTCAGGTGGGTGGCTGTCCATCCCCAGCAGGCCTAACAGCAAGTCAGGTTGTACCCAATACTGCATTTTTATTTTTATTTTTTACTCATAAACTTTAAACTATGCAGCTGTGGTCATGCCTGACTGTTGATGCCAGAAGTTCTGTACATACATTGGACACAAATCCACTGTTAGAACTAAAAATTGAATTATTATAGTTGCCCACATAGTGAGCTGGCTGTAATCAAGACAGACAAGGACAAAACTCTTCCACTGAGTCCCATGCTGCTCACAGGAGTCCCAGCTCCCACATACAGCACTACCTGGCACAGAAAGAACTGTCCCTCCTGTTTTTCAGGATTTTCAGCATGATTTTCAGCCTTCCAGGAGTTTAGAGGGAGGCAGAAGAGACTCCTAGTTCTGTTCCTTGGAGCAAAACACAGAGCCCGGTGTCAGCACCCCAGCATCCCAGGAGCAAAGGTTATCAATCAGGTGCCAAAATGGAACCCACCGATAGTTACCATACCTAGAGCCAACTCCAAGGGAAGCTTTCAGTCCTCAGGATGTGCCTCTTTCTGGTGCTCAGCACTCCTAACCAGGAAATGCCTCCCTTCCACTCCCTTCCAGCCATGATTCATGACCTGACATCTCCTGAGAGAAAAAAAAAAAAAGCAGAGGCTGGGGAGTTCAACCAAGTTGTGGGCAGCAAGTTCAGCAGTTCTCTGCTCGAGAGGAGAGGAATGCACATCGTCTCCTTCCTAGGAAAATCCGTCGCCTCCAGACTTCTCCTGCTGCAGCCCTCCCCATCTCCTTTTCTTGTAATTGTTTTCCTCTGCACAAAAATCAATCCAAAATTCAGGGAGAAGAGGTTGTCCTGAGTCCCTGCCCATTAATAGAATAATACCAGAGAGCTGTGGAGCAGGAATAGCACCCCGGGGTGCTTCCTTTTGTCTCTGTAACTATTTAGGCTATGGTCATAAACAGATAAGAAACAACAGGTGCCAGGGGTTGTTTTCCTATGAGACTGAAAGGCCAGAAAAGGTCCATAAAATTTTTATCCTATGGACCACAAAATACGACCTAACCTCCTATTCAAACCTATGGCCACTTCCCATCTTGGTGACAGCAACGCGGGGATTTCCTATGTCTCTTTAGGAGCTCACATCCCATTGAAATTTGGGGGGATTCAGCCCTACCACTTCTCAGCTCTTATTCTGGAGAACATGAAGAGAATTTTAGGCACACACATGCAGCTGTGCATTTCAAAGCAATCTGTTGTGATATAAGCCAAAACAGTATTTGAGTCATATATTTCCTTACAGATAAAGCATCAATTTACAAAAGTATCAATTATAATGCTTTATCAATTTATAATGCTTTAATCAATTATAATCAATTATAATTTGATATTATATCAAATATAATATGCTTATAAAGCATCAATTTACAAACACATAGAGCAAGTCTGTCCAACAGAAAACTGGCTTCATACATACGCAAGCAACCAGGCAATCAGGCAATCAGAAGCTAGCAAGCTAGCTTCTGATCCATTTGGCATTTGTACACTTTTTAAACCATTTTTTTTCTTTTTCCACAGCATAACATATGAATTATTGTAATCTGATTTATTTTAACCCCATAGTTCATCCTGTTGAAATTGGCTAGTTTACTAAACAATTTTCTGCTCTGCTGTATATACCCCTTACTTTCTGAATGAAGGCAATGATCTAAGAGCAGATCATAGAGGAGACAATATTTTGTATTCCTGGGTCAGATATAGAGTTGCAGGAGGAAGTTTGGAAAGCAGACTTTCTCAGTTTCCATGGAGGCCAACTAGAAGCAATACCACTGAAACCCACAGCAGTACCTTACTGTCAGTGATTGTTTTTCTGTGCAATAAAGCCACTCTGTAGACCATTCTGCAGTGAGTAAGACAGGAAAAGATGAAGTTATGAACCCTGGTCAATTTGTTCAGTACCTGCATCCATGCAAGGCTGATATTTCCAGGGCTACACATATACGGATATCCCAGCTCAGAGCAAGCCAACCTCCCAGTACACCTACAGCCCCAAACATAGCTCCTTCCAGCTGAAGGTAAAGAATAATCCCCCAAGATTAAGCATTAAACTGTCAGATCCAAACAGTCAGCAAGATGCAAACACAAGCCCTGCACCAAGGTGCCGATGAATATACGGTCCAAACCCAAAGCTATTCATCCAATACATGCGGCATGAGAAATGAAACTACGAATATTTAGTTGCCACTGACTTCTCTAAAAAAATTAGGCTTCTATCCTTCCCTTTTCCCAACAACCTAAATTTTACAAAAACCTTATGATATTTCTGTTAAAACAGGGTTTAAAACCATGTGAAAGGCCTGCCTGGCCAGCTGCAGTAATTAAAAAAGCAGTTCTCAACTATTTAACTTGTAAAGGCAATGGAAGAGCAGTGTCTTCAGATTTCCTTAGAACTCCCATTACTCAAAAGTAGAGGGCAAATCCTGCTTTGCTACCTAATGACTACTGGCTTTGAAGCCAATGCAAGTATTGCTCTTTTTTATTCATAGGCCCTTGTTTTCAAAGACAGCACTTTGGGGAATAAATGTTTTATTCTAATTAATTGCTTTTTCTGTTTGGGGAAAAAACAAACAATCAGATTTATTCTTTCAGAGAACTTGGCAACTGCAGATTGCCAGTTACTTCTTTGGAACAGGTCTTTGAAAAAAAAGTCAACCCACAAATTCAGTAAACATATGGGATTTGCAAATTAATCCAATAAGGACATTATGTTGATGCTCCAGAGGACTAGTCACCATCAGGAGGGGAAAGAACTCTAATTCTAAAAGGATTTCATAGAATCCTAGAATCATTAAGGCTGGAAAAGACCTCCAAGATCATCTGGTCCAACCATCCCCCTACTACCAACGTCACCCACCAAACCATGTCCCTAAGCACTACGTCCAACCTTTCCTTAAACACCCCCAGGGATGGTGACTCCATCACCTCCCTGTGCAACCCACTCCAATGCCTGACTACTCTTTCTGAGAAGAAATGTCTCCCAATTTCCAACCTAAGCCTCCCCTGGTGCAACTTGAGACCATTCCCTCTAGTCCTATCGCTACTTATCTGCAAGAAGAGGCTGACTCCCAGCTCCCCACACCTTCCTTTCAGGTAGTTGTAGAGAGCAATATGGTCTCCCCTGAGCCTCCTCATCTCCAGACTAAAAAGTCATTTTCATGCTGTTGTGGGTTAACCCGGCTGGCAGCTAAGCACCACACAGCCGTTTGCTCACACTCCCCCCTCCCTCTCTGGGATGGGGGAGAGAAACGGAAAAATGAAGCCTGTGACTTGAGATAGAGACAGTTTATTAAGACAGGAAAATAATAATAATAATAATAATAACAACAATAATAATAATAATAATGTGTACGAAACAAGTGATGCACAATGCAATTCCTCACCAACCGCTGACTGATGCCCAGCCTATCCCCGAGCAGCCGGCCCCCCACCCCGGCTAGCCACCCCTATATATTGTTTAGCATGACGTCAGATGGTATGGAATACCCCTTTGGCCAGTTTGGGTCAGCTGTCCTGGGTCTGTCCCCTCCCAGCTCCTGCTGCATCCCTAGCCTGCCCGCTAGCAGGACAGAGCGAGAAGCTGAAAAGTCCTTGGCTTGGTGTAAGCACTGCTCTGCAACAATTAAAACATCAGCATGTTATCAGCGCTCTTCTCATCCTAATCCAAAACATAGCACCCTACCAGCTACTAGGAGGAAAATTAACTCTGTCCTACCTGAAACCAGGACAGATATCCACCCCTTATTCCATACCATTTATGTCATGCTCAGGTTACACTCTTTCCAATACCTTCTAATTAATCTCCATTTTCATCTATGATATACAGCAATCATGGTAGTGATGACATACAGTATTATATGATAATTAACATAATACAATTCAACTCATGGGCTATTCTCACCCAGTATTAAATCCCCTTGAGGTACACACCGGACCTCCCCATTCTTTTGCATTACCCGCCAAGTGCATCCAGGTCCCTGAGCAAAAGCAATCCCCCGAATGGGTTTGCCTTTTCCTGAGGCAGGAGTAGCCCAGACTGTCTTACCCAGCATGTTTCTTACGTGCACTACAGGAACTTTATCCCCTTCTACAGTGCGTAACAGGTTTGATTGGGCAGGTCCAGCTCGGTTGGCAGATCCCCTAGTATTGACAAACCAGGTGGCCTTTGCCAAATGTGTATCCCAATTTTTGAATGTCCCAGCACCCATTGCTTTCAGTGTAGTCTTTAACGGTCCATTGTATCATTCAACTTTCCCGGAGGCTGGTGCATGATAGGGGATGTGATACACCCACTCAATGCCATGTTCTTTGGCCCAAGTGTCTATAAGGTTGTTTTGGAAATGAGTCCCATTGTCTGACTCAGTTCTTTCTGGGGTGCCATGTCGCCATAGGACTTGCTTTTCAAGGCCCAGGATAGTGTTCCAGGCGGTGCCATGGGGCACAGGATATGTTTCCAGCCATCCGGTGGTTGCTTCCACCATTGTAAGTACGTGGCGCTTGCCGTTGCGGGTTTGAGGGAGTGTGATGTAATCAATCTGCCAGGCCTCTCCATATTTATATTTCAGCCATCGTCCTCCATACGAAAGAGGCTTTGACCGTTTGGCTTACTTGATTGCAGCACATGTTTCACAATCATGAATAACCTGTGCTATAGTGTCCATGGTCAGGTCCACTCCTCGATCACCAGCCCATCTGTATGTTGCATCTCTACCTTGATGGGCCGAGGCGTCATGGGCCCATCGGGCTATAAATAATTCACCCTTATGTTGCCAGTCCAGGTCCACCTGAGCCACCTCAATCTTAGCAGCCTGATCCACCTGCTGGTTGTTTTGATGTTCTCCAGTAGCCCGATTCTTGGGCACATGAGCATCTACATGGCGTACCTTTACAACCAGGTTCTCTACCCGAGCAGCAATATCTTGCCACAATGCAGCAGCCCAGATGGGTTTGCCCCTGTGTTCCCAGTTGTTCTGCTTCCATTGTTGTAGCCACCCCCACAGGGCATTTGCTACCCTCCATGAATCAGTATAGAGATAGAGAACTGGCCACTTTTCTCGTTCAGCAATATCTAAAGCCAGCTGGATGGCTTTCACTTCTGCAAACTGACTCGATTCACCTTCTCCCTCAGCAGCTTCTGCAACTCGTCGTGTAGGACTCCATACAGCAGCTTTCCATCTCCGATGCTTTCCCACAATACGACAGGACCCATCAGTGAAGAGGGCATATTTCTTCTCATTTTCTGGTAGCTTGTTGTACATTGGGGCTTCTTCAGCACGGACCACCGCCTCCTCGGGTGATATCCCAAAATATTTGCCTTCTGGCCAGTCCATACCTGCGCCTCTAGGGTCAAGGTAGATTTTCCATCCCGTTTTCTCATGTCCTCTCCATGGTCACGTAGGTAAAACCACAGGGTGGCACGGGGTGTGTACCCACTATATCGTCTTCCTTGAACAGAAGGACACTTGCCCCTGATAGGTGAGACACTGGTTTGTGTAGGTGGGGAGGAAAATAAACTCTCTGTAAGTTGGTAGAACACTTCAGAAAGCTTCTCCACAGCCGAGACGCAGGCCTGTAGGGAAGAGGAGAGACTTACTTCGTGCTGCCGGAGCTGTTTAGCCACTTCATCCACTGTGGGTTCCTCCTGTTTTTTCCTGGCCATATGATGATGGCATATGATGATGAGCTGGCATATGATGATGGTGCACTCCGTACAAACTTCCGCCACATGGGTCGTGTACACTTGACTTCATCTGGATCTGTGGATATTTGTCCGTTGTCTAGGTCCCTATAAATCACCTCCCGTACAGCTAATTCCCTCAGGTACTGAATTCCCTTCTCCATGGTGGTCTACTTGCCTGGTAGACATACAAGTTCTTCCTTGAAGGGATACCTTTCCTTCACAGCTGACAGGAGACGCCTCCAGAGGCTGTGAGATCGTGCTCCATCTCCAATTGCTTTGTCAATGCCTGCGTCTCTAGCAAGGGATCCCAGCCGCCTGTCTTCCCTGCCCTCTAATTCCAGACAATTGGCTCCGGTGTCCCAGCACCGGAGCAGCCAGGTGACAAGCCGTTCACCTATGCAGCGACCAAAATCTTTTTGCACATCTCGTAGCTCACGCTGGTATAGGGTTCGGGTAGTTACTGCTGTTTTTGTGACATCTTCATCTTCATCCTCCTGTTCCTCTGATGGCCCAGCCTCGTCTTCTCTATACTTAGTCTTAGCAGAAGTTTCTCTGCGTTCTAAATGACCTGAATCTCTATACCATTTTTTCACCTTGTCTACAGGGGCAACTTGCACTGCTACAGCTCGTTTCTCTGACCCAGCCACAGGGCCAGCCACAGGGGGTTGAAACAACCACCAGGCCTGTTACAGGGATTGGAACGGCGGCTAGGCCCATCACAGGGGTTGGAGTGGCTGCAGGAGCTGGAGAGGCCACAGGAGCTGGAGAGGCTGCAGGAGCTGGAGAGGCCATGGGAGCTGGAGAGGCCACGGGAGCTGGAGAAGCCGCAGGGACTGGAGCGGCTGCAGGGGCCGGAGCGGCCACAGGAGCTGGAGAAGCCGCAGGAGCTGGAGAGGCCGCAGGAGCTGGAGAGGCCGCAGAGGTTGGAGTGTCTGCAGGGGCTGCAGTGGCCACAGGGTCTATCGTAGGGGTTGGAGTGGCCGTTGGGCCTGTCACAGGATTTGGAGTGGCCGCAGGGTCTGTCACTAGGTTGATAGCAGCATCGATTGCAGCTTGATAGGCATAGGCCAGACCCCAGCACACTACAGTGATTTGTGTCTCTTTGGGTTTTCCATAGTGATGACACCCCTTTTTCAAGCATTCTGCCAATTTTTTAGGATTTTGCAGTTGTTCATGGGTGAATTTCCAAATTAATACTTGGCTCCAAACCTGGTGTCACCAGCATGGTTTTTTTTTGTTTTTTTTGACCTTGGGTCGATTTACATGAGACCAAGTTTGCTGACAACAGACAGGAATAGCTTTTTCCACTGGCAGAAAAGGGTTTTAGGATGGGAGTTGGCAGGGTTCATTGACAGAGCTTTGAAGTAGGTATGAAGGGGGGTGAGGGTGGAACAGGGGACAATAGAAAGGAGCCTGAATGTAACATGCCAGGTCTTGTGGGTGAGGAATGTGCTAGTAAGACCTTGCAGTCTTGTGCCTTGGTGAAGGAGGAGGATGACATAACATTTTGCAGGAAGGACACAAGGGTTGGTGAGAGGTTGGTTACTATGGAAACACCTGAGTATGGTCAAGAGGGTATTAGGGCTTCTCCCTCCCAAAAAGTGGCCCAGCTGAGGTGCATTGTCCTGGTTTCAGTTAGGACAGAGTTAATTTTCCTCCTAGTAGCTGTCAGGGTGCTATGTTTTGGATTAGAATGAGAAGAGCGCTGATAACATGCTGATGTTTTAATTGTTGTAGAGCAGTGCTTACACCAAGCCAAGGACTTTTCAGCCTCTCTCTGTTCTGCTAGCGAGCAGGCTAGGGATGCAGCAGGAGCTGGGAGGGGACAGACCCAGGACAGCTGACCCAAACTGGCCAAAGGGGTATTCCATACCATCTGACGTCATGCTGAACAATATATAGGGGTGGCTAGCCGGGGTGGAGGGGGGGGCCGGCTGCTCGGGGATAGGCTGGGCATCGGTCAACGGGTGGTGAGCAATTGCATTGTGCATCACTTATTTCGTACACATTATTACTATTAATACTATTATTATTATTATTATTGTTGTTATTCTTTTCCCTGTCTTAATAAACTGTCTTTATCTCAACTCACAGACTTCACTTTCCCGTTTCTCTCCCCCATCCCGGAGAGGGAGGGGGGAGGGTGAGCGAACGGCTGTGTGGTGTTTGACTGCCAGCCGGGCTAAACCACAACATGCATTTACACTAATGCACACAGTATGGATAACAAACAGGAGGAGTTGGAAGCCAGTGCTAGTAGGGAACTATGATGTAGTTGCCATCACAGAAACCTGGTGGGATGATTCCTATGACTGGAGTGTGGCTGTTGATGGCTACATACTGTTCAGAAGGGATAGGCGAGAAAGGAGGGGAGGAGGAGTTGCCCTCTATGTTAGGAAGTAGGTAGATTGTGAAGAGCTGTGCCTGAGAAACAGTCATGACCAGGTTGAGAGCTTGTGGGTGAAAATCAAGGATCGGTCCAGTAAAGGATGTCTAGTGGTTGGGGTCTGTTACAGGCCACCTGATCAGGGGGAGTCTGTTGACAAGGCCTTCTTGCTTCAGCTGCAAGAACTGTCGTGCTCACAAGCTCTTGTCCTGATGGGGGATTTCAACCACCCAGATATCCGCTGGGGTAGCTGCACAGCGGGGTCCAGACAATCCAGGAGATTCCTGGAGTCTGTTGAGGATAACTTCCTGGTCCAGGTAATAGACGGACCAACCCGAGGTGAAGCCTTTCTAGACCTGGTGCTCACCACAGTGGAAGAGAGCATTAGAGAGGTTAAGATTGGAGGCTGCCTGGGCTGTAGCGACCATGACCTGGTGGAGTTTGTGATCCTGAGGAACATGGGTCTGGCAAAAAGCAGAGTCAGGACCCTGAACTTCAGGAGGGCCAGATGGTATACATCCCAGGGTGCTGAGGGAGATGGCTGATGTGGTTGCCGAGTCGCTGTCCATCATATTTGAAAAATCATGGCTGTCGGGTGAAGTCCCTGGTGACTGGAAAAAGGGAAACATTACTCCCATTTTTAAGAAAGGGAGAAAGGAAGACCCGGGGAACTACAGGCCAGTAAGCCTCACCTCTGTGCCTGGGAAGATCCAGGAGCAGATCCTCCTGGAAGACGTGTTAAGGCATGTATGAGATAAAGAGGTAATCCGTGACAGCCAGTACGGCTTCACCAAAGGCAGATCTTGCCTAACCAATCTGGTGGCCCTCCATGATGGAGTGACGGCATCGGTGGACAAAGGAAGGGTGACGGATATCATCTACCTGGACTTGAGCAAAGCCTTTGATATGATCCCTCACCACATTCTTCTCTCTAAATTGGAGAGGTATGGATTTGAAGGATGGACTGTTAGGTGGATAAAGAATTGGTTGGCTGGTCGCAGCCAAAGGGTTGTGGTCAACGGCTTTATGTCTGGGTGGAGGCCGGTCACAAGTGGTGTCCCTCAGGGGTCGGTCTTGGGACCGGTGCTCTTCAACATCTTTATCAGTGACACAGATGACGGAATTGAGTGCACCCTCAGCAAGTTTGCAGATGACACCAAGCTGAGCGGTGCAGTTGATACAATAGAGGGAAGGGATGCCATCCAGAGGGACCTGGACAGGCTGGAGAAGTGGGCCCATGAGAACCTAATGAGGTTCAACAAGGCCAAGTGCAAGGCATTGCACTTGGGCTGGGGCAATCCCAGGTATTTATATAGACTGGGAGAAGAAGAACTTGAGAGCAGCCCTGTGGAGAAGGACTTGGGGGTCCTGATGGACGAGAAGCTGGACATGAGCCGGCAGTGTGCGCTTGCAGCCTGGAAGGCCAACTGTGTCCTGGACTGCCTTAAAAAAGGGGTGTCCAGCAGGGAGAGGGAGGTGATTGTCCCCCTCTACTCTGCTCTTGTGAGACCCCACCTGGAATACTGTGTGCAGGCCTGGGGCCCCCAGCACAAGAAGGATGTGGAGCTCTTGGAACGGGTCCAGAGGAGGGCCACTAAGATGATCAGAGGGCTGGAGCACCTCTCCTGTGAAGAAAGGTTGAGGGAACTGGGCTTGTTTAGCTTGGAGAAGAGAAGGCTCAGGGGAGACCTCATTGCGGCCTTCCAGTACTTGAAGGGAGCATATAAACAGGAGGGGGAATGCCTGTTTATGTGTGTTGATAGTGATAGGACAAGGGGGAATGGTTTTAAACTAAGACGGGAGAATTATGTTGGAAATTAGGAGGAAGTTTTTCACTCAGAGGGTGGTGAGGCTGGAACGGGTTGCCCAGGGAGGTTGTGGATGCCCCATCCCTGGAGGCATTCAAGGCCAGGCTGGATGTGGCTCTGGGCAGCCTGCTCTAGTGGTTGGCAACCCTGCCCAGAGCAGGGGGATTGAGACTAGATGATCTTTAAGGTCCTTTTCAACCCAGGCCATTCTATGATTCTGTACTCAGCCCAGGTGAGGCCACACCTCGAGTGCTACGTTCAGCTCTGGGGCCACCAGCACAAGAAGGACATCGAGGACCTATTAGTACAAGTACAGAGGAGGCCGTGAGGATGCTCAGAGGGCTGGAGCACCTCTCCCATGAAGACAGGCTGAGGGAGCTTGGGTTGTTCAGTCTGGAGAAGAGAAGGCTCCAGGGAGACCTTATAGCAGCCTTCCAGTACCTAAAGAGGGGCTACTGGAAAGTTGGGGAGGGACTCTTTGTCAGGGATTGTAGTGATAGGACAAGGGAGAATGGCTTTAAATTAAAAGAGGGGAGATTGAGATTAGATAAAAGAAGGAAATTGTTCGCTCAGAGGATGGTGAGGCACTGCAGGTTGCCCAGAGAAGCTGTGGTTGCCCAATCCCAGTAGGTGCCCAAGGCCAGACTGGATGGGGCTTTGGGCAACCTGGTCTGGCGGAAGGTGTCCCTGCCCATGGCAGGGGGTTGGAATTATATGATCTTTGAGGTCCTTTCCAACCTAAACTGTTCTGTGATAGTCAGTCAAAGTCAGTTAAACTTTCTCCTTTTACTTTGCCAGCCTTAGACCTGCTTTCTCTGCATTAGAAGGACTTACCAGGTTTGCTCTTTTTTTACTGTATTTAATAAAATTGTACTGGGTCTGGCTGGGTTGGAGTTTTTTTTATGCTCAGTGACAGTAGCTGGTAGAGTAGGAATTAATTTGCAGGTTATGGAACAAATAAACTGCAACTTTCATTTGCAAAAAGTATGGAGAGTATAGGTTGGGCCCTGATGGAAGGTGACTTTGCAAGAACTACATAAATATTTTGAAGTAATTCTCTGCATGTGCATACACCTAATGGTGCTGAAAGTTAGGATTGTAAGTTTCTTTTTATTCCTAAAGGAACAATCAGACTTCCAAGTTGCGCATGGGTGAGTTGCCTCCTCTTCAGCAAAGTTGCTTTTATTTCTTTTAGCGAAGAGATGTCTGTGTACATGCTTAAAAAGCTGGACAGTAGCATTTGGCTTCAGTGTTCTCAGTAGTCGACAGCAGTTGCTGTTTGTTATTTGATCAGCTTGCCACAGCATTTAAGAATAAATACCTGTCAAGTTTCTTGTCAACAATATTGTACTCTTGAATATGCATGCTTGCTTTCCAAAAGTATTTATAGTGTTTGGCTGTCAGAACACTTTAGAGACTTTCCTCGCTACCTTACCTTCTATTTATAACTAGACTACAATTTATGTTCCAGTAAAATGGCTAATGATTTAAACTGCATCAAAAGTTGAAAAAGAGGGACTGCGGTCTGACACAAAATCTTCAGGTTGTAGTATTCCAATAATAAACACTTCTGCACTCAGGCTTGCTTTTCTTTCTTAAACTAGAGATTAGTTTTTAAAGGTTCTGTAGGTCAAGGTGAGTCATTAGATGTTCGTGCAACCGTCTGTGTTGAGAAGGTGACAACTTGCTTGAAAGCTAAGATATGCAGCAAAGAGCTAGCTAGGTATAGGTTGGCATAGACTCTTAGTCTGGTTTGCAGAGAATGAGGAGGAATCCAATTTATTTAATTGCAAATGAAATATGCAGACGAAGTTAGAATATTTTTCATTTGACACTTGAGAAAATCTACAGTTTTCCTTTCTACAGCTTTCCTTTAGAGATGTGTATTTCTTGAATACTTTGAATATTTACAAATTCTGGACGTGTTTTTATTATTGTATTTGAGGGATGACTGGTAAGACTGATGAATGTCTCTTTTTTAAATTAAATGCTTCTCTGAAGACAAAATACATTTATTTTTTTTTCCCCCAATTATGTAGGTAGAACTGTTTCTTTTGCTGAATCTGAAATCTCTTTGTACCCATTTAAGGGCTACCTGAAAAAAGGTAATTCCAGTTTCAGTTACAAGACACGTACAGAACAGCCCTCTCTGAATATAGTCCCATCAGGTAAAGCCGCGTTGTATCTTTCACCAAAGAAGTTGGTCCAGAGTAACAGTTAAAATTGCAGTCTAGCTAACTGTAGATGTGAGATCAATTCTGGTTTTTAAAAAGGGGAAAAAAAATGAAGTTGGGTCTTTTTATAATTATCTAGATAATAATAAACTTTATTGAAGCTTATTGCTGTCAAAACCAAAAATAAACTTTTGCATTTCAGGGAAGTTTTTTCTCATGTCTAGATTTTAACACAAACTTCAAGTATGTTCTCAGCTAACTGTATTCTTGTATTCCAGAACAGTCTTCTGTTATTCTCTCCTCTTTTAGGAGGGAATGGATAGATAAACAATGAGAGGAGACAAGGCAAGCTATTATTAAAGAGTTCCTTAAGCAAGACCCTAACCCGAACATTATCTTTTCAGCCATGCATGAGTAGATTGGGGTAAGCCCATACAGTTCCTTGCCAAAGGAAATCGACTTGGGACTTGTTAGAGATTTCTGCCACAGAAGGTGAACTTGGTTTTGTGTTTTAACCCATCTGGCATCGTGCACTACTGTAGTGTCATGGAGTATCGGATTTTCTTAGAGGTAAAAAAAATCTATAGCTGTTAGACTTAGATAAGATTAATACAGGAGCTTTGAACGTGTATTAGAAAGCAACGGAGATTCCCTAGGTTATTAAAGCACATACAGAATTTGACCATGTCTGCTTTTCACTGTCAGCTGCAGCTTCTGTGCTCTGGTGAAGCTTGTCTTCAGGTAGATTAAATTGCAATAACCTGCAGTGGAAAGAAAATAACATCTTTTTATCCTCTGAAGGTGAAAATGGATTAACATGTATAATAAATACCTGTGGTGAGGTCAGCCTTATATTACCTTGATGGTTAAAACAATTTTAGACATTCCAACCTGTCTTCAACTACTGTCACAATGAAGTTTTTCCTTTTCTCTTCTTCCATCATTGTTTTCTATTGTTTGCATTTTTACCCCACTCCTTATGAATGTGTTTATGTTGGTAAAAGGACTTCCAATTGGTTCTCTCTGGATTTGAAGGTCATTTGTATGTTTACAGGTTAATTGAATGTAATCATAGAATGTCCTGGGTTGGAAGGGACCTCAAAGACCTAATTCCAACCCCCCTGCCATAGGCAGGGATGACACCCACTAGATCAGGTTGCTCAGGGCCTTATCTAACCTGGTCTTGAACACCTCCAGGGATGGGGCATCCACAACCTCTGGGTAGCCTGTTCCAGTACCTCACCACCCTCTGAGTGAAGAATTTCCTCCTAACCTCTAATGTAAATCTCCTCTCTTTTAGTTTAAAACCATTCCCCCTCGTCCTGTCATTATCTGACTGAGCAAAGAGTTGTTCTCCATGTTTTTTATAAGCCCCCTTCAAGTACTGAAAGGTTGCAATGAGGTCACCCCAGAGCCTTCTCTTCTGTAGGCTGAACAGCCCCAGCTCGCTCAGCCTTTCTTCGTAGGAGAGGAGCTCCAGCCCCTTGATTATCTTTGGCCCTCCTCTGGACCTGTTCTAACAGCTCCAAATCCTTCTTGTGCCAGGGTCTTCAGACCTGGATGCAACACTCCAGGTGGGGCCTCACAAGGGCAGAGAAGAGGGGGATAGTCCCATCCCTCTCCCTGCTGGCCACTCCTCTGTTGATGCAGCCCAGGATGCAGTTGGCCTTCTGGGCTGCAAGTGCGCACTGCTGGCTCATGTTGAGCTTTTCATCCACCAGAACCCCCAAATCCTTCAATGCAGGGTTGCTCTCAATGAGTTCTTCTCCCAGTCTGCGCTCCTGTCTGGGATTGCCCCAGTCCAGGTGCAGCGCCCTGCACTTGGCCTTGTTGAACCTCATTAGGTTCACGTGGGCCCACTTTTCAAGCTTGTCTAGGTCCCTTTGGATGGCATCCCTTCCTTCTATTGTATCGACTGCACCACTCAGCTTGGTGTCATCTGCAAATTTGCTGAGGGTGCGCTCAATCCCGCTTTCTATGTTGTTGATAAAGATATTAAACAGTACTGGTCAGAGGACAGACCCCTGAAGGGCACCACTCGTCACTGGCCTCCACTTGGACACAGAGCCATTGACCACCACTCTCTGGGTCCAACCTTCAAGCCAATTCCTTGTCCACTGAATGGTCCACCCATCAAATTCATCTCTCCGATTTGGAGACCAGGATGTCATGTGGGACCATGTCAAAAGTCTTGCAGAAGTCCAGGTAGATGACATCGCTTGGTCGTCCCTTGTCAACTGATGCAGTCACTCCATCGTAGAAGGCCACCAGTTTGGTCAGGCATTATTTGCCCTTGGTGAAGCCATGCTGGCTGTCTTGGATCACCTCTTTGTCTTGCATGTGCCTTAACATTGCTTCCAGGAGGATTTGATCCATGATCTTGCCAGGCACAGAGGTGAGGCTCATCGGTCTGTAGTTCCCTGGATCCTCCTTTCTATCCTTTTTAAAAAGGGTCCCGATGTTTTCCTTTTTCCAGTCACCAGGGACTTCGCCTGACTGCCAGGACTTTTCAAATATGATGGAGAGAGGCTCAACAACTACATCAGACAGTTCCCTCAGGACCCTGGGTTGCATGTCGTCAGGCCCCGTAGACTTGTACGTGTTTAGTTTCACCAGGTGGTCTTGAACCTGTTCTTCACTTACAGTGGGTGGGACTTTGCTCCTCCAGCCTCCATCTACGGGTTCAGGGAAGAGAGAGATGTGGGAAGCCTGTCTGCCAGTGAAGACGGAGGCAAAGAACTTGTTGAGTACCTCAGCCTTCTCCATGTCTGTCGCTACCAGTTCACCCTTCTCATCCATCAGAGGGGGTACACTCTCCTTGGCCTTTCTTTTCTGAGCAATGTACCTATAGAATCCCTTCCTGTTATTCTTTGCATCCCTTGCCAAGCTCAGTTCCATCCATGCTTTGGCTTTCCTGATCTCATCCCTGCACATCTGGACCGCATCCCGGTACTCTTCCCAGGCCATGTGTCCCTGCTTCCACTGCCTGTGCATTTCCTTCTTGCACCCCAGTTTGCCCAGCAGGTCCTTGCTCAGCCATCCTGGTTGTCTGCCCTCCCTGCCCACTTCTTTACGCAGGGGGATGGAGAGTTCTTGCACTCTAAGGAAAACATCCTTAAAGAGCTGCCAGCTCTGTTCAGCTCCTTTGTCCCTAAGGACAGTGTTCCAGGGGATCTCAGCTATTAGGTCTTCAAATAGCTTGAAGTTTGCTCTTTGGAAGTTCAGGGTCCTGATTTTGCTCTTTGCCAGGCCCATATTCCTCGAGATCACAAACTCAGCCATGGCGTGGTCGCTGCACCCTAGCCTGCCTCCAGTCTTGACCTCTTTAATGAGCTTTTCTGCGTTGGTGAGCACCAGGTCAAGTAACGCTTCTCCTCTGGTTGGTTTGTCTAGTACCTGCACCAGGAAGTTATCCTCAACGCACTCTAGGAACCTTCTGGATTGCTCACAGCCTGCTGTGTAGTTTTCCCAGCAGACATCCATGTGGTTGAAGTCCCCCATCAGGGTGAGAGCGTGTGAGCGTGACGTTTCTTGTAGTTGAAGCAAGAATGCCTCATCCACAGGCTCCCCTTGATCAGGCGGCCTGTAGTAGACCCCAACCACAAGCTGTCCTTTATTGGTGCAGTCTTTAACTCTCACCCACAAGCTCTCAACCTGTCCGTGGCTGTTTCTCAGAGGCAACTCTTCACAATCAATCCCTTTCCTAACACAGAGGGCAACACCCCCTCCCTTCCTTCCCTCTCTGAAGAGTTCTGAAGAGTTTGTAGCTCTCTATTCCAATGTTCCAGTTATGTGAGCCATCCCACCATGTTTCAGTGATAGCAATCAGGTCATATCTGTCTAATTGCACCATGGTTTCCAATTCCTCTTGCTTGTTTCCCATGCTGTGTGTGTTGGTGTAGAGGCATTTCAGCTGGGTAATCAGTTGTATCACGTTTCCAGAACCCTTCCAGATTGCATTGGGACAGTTCACAAGTCTTCCCCTGCCGTTACTTAGAGTGTTATCAGGTATGCTTTCTTCACCACTCAGAGGTGCATCCCCCTTCCCCCACCACATCTAGTTTAAAGCCCTCCTGATAAGCCCAGCCAGAAGAGCTCCCTAAGAGCTTCGTAGAAGTCCACGTAAGGACTTAGCTGAGGAAAAACAGATGCTGGCTGGTTGCACAGGAGGAGTTGAGCAGAACTAGAGTAGAATTGTCCATTATATTTCTGTTGTGTCTCCTGTGCCCACAGCGAGCTATCAGCAGTTTGAAGCTTATTAGATTTTTGGCAGAGCAAAATTCTGTATGCCTCATCTGTTTACCAGCTGATAAAACTAAATTTCCAGTTTTCCTGGTTGCCAAGTATTAAAGTATTTTAGTGGCCTATAGGAAATATACAGAAGAGGTATTTGAAATGCTTGTTAAAATATTAAAATTTAATTAGCAGATTAGATAAATGTATCGGTTAACACTAATTAAATTTGCAAGGCACCATGTATTAGCCAATGTGTCAACCAATATTACATCAAATTAAGTATTTGTGCAGGTTGGAGACATAAGCAGCACTTTTTTTTTTGCAATGCTTCTGAAAGTTTAACAACTTTTTAGTAACTTCTGTACCTGCTTTTCTGGTATTTCTGTATTTAGATGCGTGATTGTCAACCGTTCCTACTGACATGGCAGTGTATATTATCTAAAGTTGTTCCACCCAGCCATGTTACATAGAATACAGTTTGAGAAACGTTGATCTGAGGGATTCAAATGATAAGAATGAATTTGCAGTTGTTTCTCCAAGTAGTGACAGGCTTTTCCTATGTGTTACTGAGAACTTGGAGAAACTTGTTTTTTGTACTTTGTGTGTTCATTTTTACAAAACTTGTTTACTTATTTTTATGTTGAGAAGCTTCTTGCAATGATATTCTGGAATAATAAACCAAAATAATCTGTGTTTGTTATTCTAATATAAGAACTTCCTGAAAAAGGATGTGGTTGAAGCTTTTAAGATTAGCTAGAGAAGTCAGGTACCAGATTTGTTGGACAAATGCTTCATAAATATGCTCAATGTTAAATTAAGCATACATTGCGTAAATCTTGCTGACTTCCACACGAGATTCAGAAGTTCTATTTGTTCTTCCTTATAGAACGATGATGTTTCTAAATAAAACAGTAGCTTCCAAGGGGGTCTCTTATCTAAAAACTGTAAACTTATAACAGTAACTCGGTTATTGACTTTGATCTGCATGAGATTTTTGCTTAAAGTTGCATTATCACAAAAAAAATTGATTTACTTACCTGCAACAGGATTAATTTTTAACTTTTTAATCAGTGATTTTACTTTCAGCTAAAAGGATAGGAACAGTGGAATTGTACAAAGAATTGTCCGAATTTGAGATTCACTTGCTCTTCTTTGTCTTCTCCTGCCCCTATCTGCTGGGATCTCCATTTAGTTGTATGACTTGACCTGAATATCCAAGAGGATGTAATGTGTTTGTTGTAGAAGAATGTTGATAATAGGTGCATTTGGAATTCATAAAATGAACCTTTTGTTTCAATATGAAGGAGTGAAATTTTATGTTAAAGCATAAATTATAATAAATGATTATGTGAACATCTGGTTTATGAATATACACTGCTTGTTTTTTGTATTTTACCTCTTTGGATTTGATAAACGCTTTAAGGAGATGTTGACGTTCTTGAGGTGATTCCAGCTACTTTCAAAAATTTAAAATAGTATGAGTAATCTCAGAGACTACATAAAGGGAACAGTATATTAAGGTGGTTCTCCTCTTTGTGGGGGTTATGATAACCCCATGCTCCTCGAACTGCTAGTATTCTTCATTAAAATCAAAATATTTAAAAAGTGTTTGGCATCAATGATGATAGCTGTGCAGCAGATAATCTGTTGCAAGACACTTTACAACTTACGTCAGTGAGAGGATGTAAGGGGAGGGAAACAGCCATCCCTGACGTGAAAACTGTGGCAGAAAAAAATCCCTATTGCCTTTTAACCTGCTGCGGTGCACCTGGACAGTGTCTGTTGTCACTCCTTTGCCCTCTGTACTCCCTAGCTCTCTTCCTGTAGATCCCTAAATTATTGCTTCAGACAGGAACTCCTTGACTGAAAAAGTGAAAGTTGAGTTGCAATTGTGATCACGTCCTTAATGAAATAAGACTTGCAGCAGCCAACGTTTCAAGAGTAATTGTCTCTGCCTGCCTTTTGCAATAGGTTTCAAAACTGATGCGAGTCTCTCGAAGGAAGGATAGTTGAAAAGTTGTGCAGTTCAAGAGGTGCTTATGCTGGCAAAGTAGTTAAATGCTAAGATGTCATTTTGTTCTCAGTTTTTCTGTTAGTTTTTTCCTCCCTGGTGTTTCTTGCTGCCGTTTTAAGTACCTCTAAGAAAAGATACTTGAATTTATGTACATACAAAATGTGAGGTTTTTATCTCAGCATTGAAAACAAGCATTCAGGTATTCTTGCTTCATGACGCACCATGCTGTGTAAATGCTAGAAGACTCCCTGATAATTGTGCAGTGCAACATATAACTTCTACCAGCAGACCACTCAGATTGTTGCTTTGTACAATCCTACAAATGACCCAAACTGACTTCCAAAGTTGTTCCACGTTTGCTTTATTTGGTCCATCTCAGGCTATACATCCGTTGACAGCTATTTTTCCTCACCCTCATCTTCAAAAGAGAACTGAACCACCTTGTATTTTTTACGTCTCCTGAATCGTGGCTCATGAGCAGACCATGAGGTCTCCAACACTGGATCTTTATTATGTTGACATGTAAATTTGGTGAAGTTGATCAATGAGACCTGGAGATAATTGACCTCAATAACATCCTATGATGCCACCAGGCACGGAATGTTTTCCAGTATGTTTGTCATCTGTGATTTCTGAGAACATACCATAAATAGTCTGCTACATATCAGGAAAGAATAGAAGGCAATGAAGAAAGCCACTGTTTGGGAAAGCTAGATACTTGTTAAACATATATGTAATATGTATATATATGTATAAACATAATAAGTTTTGTCGTGGAGCTTTTATACTGCTGCCACTGACTCAGTATTTGAATGCCATCCATGCAGAAGTAATATAATAGCAAACTCCAGCAGAGTTCAAGAAGTCTGGTATTTTTTCTCTCTCAGCATCCAAGTAGTAGAGCTGGTTGAAAATCTTCTTCTGAAGTATTCTTCTAATGGGAAACAGGCTACCTGTAAATTTAGGTTTTACCGTTAGCTAAAGCAAAAGCTTTCTTTAACCTGGATTGTGCCTCCTGGCTGAGAAATCCTGAAGTTAGGAGTTTCATGTCTTCATGGTAGACTCTGAGCTGTATTGCTTTGGAGCTAGGACTTTCAAGCCCCTTGGGAACTGTAATTGTTGTTTATCGTGGCTTTCTGTTACTTCCCAAGTTGGCCAGCTCCTATTCTGATGGGGCTATCAGGGTTCAAAAGGGTTACAACGTTTTTTTTTTCTTTCTGGTGTCTCTACATGAAGTTTCAGAAACTGCATTCTTTACTGAATTTTTTAAGTCTTTTGGCTTGTGTCTTTCATAAAAGAAGAACTTGGAATTTCCTGAGAACAGGAATTTGGGATTTTGGGTAGCTTCAGTGATGTTTCTGGTTCAGAACGTTCCCCTTTAATTGTTTGGTTTATTTCAGTTTGGTTATGGGAATGCACTGGCGTCTGCAGTATGTCGTAGAAGAATCTGTAAACAGCTAGTCTTAACCAAGTAATGTAAATGTGATTTTTATTACTGTATGTGTATCTTGAAGCCTCGGGGTTGGAACTCTGCAAGTACTTTTCTTCTCTTCCTTTCTTTTGAATCTGAAATACTTCCACAGATTTTTCAGATTTCCCCACCCTGTTCTGATCTCAGCTAGGTAGGCTAAAACTGCTGGTCTCCTGTTGTGAGCTAATTGAAGAACTAGAGAGAGAGAGAGAATGTGTTTCTTCTGTAATGGGAAGTTTTTTTTTTTTTTTTTTTTAGTAATTCTTATGGATGAAACAAAGTATTCTGAAGTAAGACATTACATGGTCCCATACAAGTCTTTTGCCCTCATTTTTAAAAGGAAGTATTTTTTTTAACCTTCACTCTGCAATCTGTTAGACTTTCTCAGACAATATTTTGAGATAACTGCTGTTAATGTGAAATGGCATCAGCAATTAAATTTTTTTTTTCATTGCTACTGCTAGGTGGCTTTAATTTGCACTTGGGATAGAGAAATTATTGAACTTTCTCTTAATAGAACAAGATTGACAATTGTCTGGAAACTGAATAGAGCAATGAAGGAGGTAACTGAATGACTGCTCTGTGAAGGCTGGCTGTTTAATGCTTAAGTGAAACATTTTTTGAAGTTTCTTGCAAGTTTTTTTTAGCAGCATTGATTGTGTAGAAATTGCTAACACACTTGGCATTGGTCTTTACCAAATACCTGTTCTGGTCATGTTAAGGTCTTCTCATTCTGATTGTTACATACTTGGTCAATTATAATGGTCATTAGTGCAGCAGCTTTTGGGATCTGAGATGAAGAAAGTGTTGTCTTATTTGTTACTTGATTTTTTTTCTTTAATATCTTCAAATCATGACATTTGAGTAATTTATGAATTTTAAATATCCAGAAACTTAAATTTTGAGTGTCGTGGAAAATTGGAAATAAATGTGTTCTGTGGGAGTGTACTCTGATACTTCTACAACTTATTCTGTAATAGTACCGAGTGATTCAACAAAATACTTGAATAGACTCTGCACAGAATCCTGGTGTTATCAGTGTTGTGTATGTTTTTTCTCTTTTTACAGTTTGTCTTTCTTGCTGTGGCTTTGTTACAGCATAACCAGATGATGGCACTAGACTTTTTGTAACCACAGTGAAAATGTTTTACCTGCTTTAAGACATCATTTTTTTGTCCGTGCAGGATTTCTCACAATTTCTAGCAATCCTTATAAACACTCTTTTGCAAGTCCTAGGACCCTATTCTATTGTAAGTATAGTTTTGTGAACGTTGAGTTTCAGGGATCTTGGCAAGCTGGGTAAGGACGTCCTTAGGGAATAACATAAGTGAAGGATTTGAGGGATGTTGGTAGGACCTTTCAAGTCGTGGTCTTTTCCCTGTGGGGTGTGTGCATGGGCCCTGCCCCATTGTGCTCTGCATGCCAGCATCTCTAGGGGACTGGGTCCTAGCACATGATTACACTGTGCTGTATACAGATGTGAGCTTGTGGATTCCCACTGCAAGAGCTTGTGCCTTGCTCAGCAAAGCTAGACCCAGTGTGTTGGTAAGGCTTGCTTGCTTGAATGTGTTTTAATATAATCGTGCGGCTTTTCTACCCTTCTTGGAGCCAGGAAGAGAATAAGATGGCTGTTCACCATATATACTGTAAATACTTTCCCTGCCTTGTCTGCCCCATCTGCTTGAACACATCTAAGGAAATCCATGAGGGTTGCAGAAACTCAATCCTTTATAAACGCAGAAGTGAAAATTTAATGTATTTTATGTTACAGGAGCATGAGGTGGGGAAGCAGGCAGCTGTAGGAGAGGGTGTCACGGGCAGGTGGTGGGGACATGCAGCTGAAGAGGCAAAGTAAAAATGGAAAGTAGAAGGTAAGGTGGTAGATGGTAATACTCAGGCATAGGGCCATGGTCAGGAGATGGGTGGGATTTAGGTTCCAGGTAACTAAAGGCTAACTGAGCAGGAAGGCTTGTGTCAGCTGGGAATTGGGGAAGGGGCATGCAAAGAGGAGAAAGTGAATAAATGCTGCAAGAGGTGATGGGAGGGAAATGGTGTAATGAACGTGGATTTTGGATAACCTATTCTTTAAGTAGAAAGAAGATGTTGGTGTTAGTTACGTGCTTTGCCATACTTGAGTGGAAAGTTTGAGCTTTCAAAGTTAATAGAGTAGCAAGTTTCCATTGTAAACTTTATTTTCATTCCCCTTTATGCTTGTCTAGTAGAAGTATTTTTAATCTTAGAGTTTCTAGGTCAGCTCAGAAGAAAACCACTTTTGTGCTGTTTCTGTAAATAAACATGACAGTTGTGAACATTCTTATCATTGAATCAATGTAGATATAAAATTGGCTTGTGAGCCATTCATAGCTTAAAGCACTGTTCTAATGCGATTGCTGTCAGATAACAATTCATTACCTTTTAAGACACACACCTTGCTTAGCAACTATAATGAAATAAGTATTTCATTGAGTTAAGGTGTTTATAAAATTAGAAAAGACTTGCAAGGAAGACATACAGCAAAAACATTTGGTGTTGTATTTGGTGGGAATATTAGTGCTATTTAAGGGTATTAAATAGTGGAATGGCTTGCATCTGTAAACAGTGATCTTTGATCTTTAATGCAAGTGTTTTGAGACTGCTAGGTATTTGGAACAGACTAGGTATTTGGAACAGAAGTTGTGGGGAGGTGGGGGTCGTCCTCTTCTCACAGATAACCAGCGATAGTACTAGAGGGAATGGCCTCAAGTTCTTAATGGTCTTAATGATTCTAGGATTCTTCACCGTCCCTCTATTGCCTCTTTAATAGGCAGTAGTTCTGTAATGCTGAGCGTTATTGTTTCTCTTTTCTGTACCTTTTTCTAATTGTGCTGTATGCCACTTGAGGTAGGTGTCAAGGAGTTGTTTGCAGCACTGAAGATAAATGTTCGCTTCTATTCTGTTTCAGCTACGTCAGGAAGTTTGAGTTAATTTAAAGGATGATTTAGACTGTTGTGTGCTAACCTGACCTTCTCTGAAGGTTTCTTCAATTGTCTGAAGTGTTTGCAGTAAGAGCAAAACATTATCCATCCGTTTGAACTACCTGGAAAGACCAGCATAATGGATTGAAAAATGTTCAGGATGACACTGGCTGTTACATAATACCTCCTTCCTCACTTTGTAAATAGTGATATAATTTCTGTATACTGAAATAAGATGTTCCTTCTCTTGGATCCTCTGCAAACTCTGAGCCTGGGGGAAAAAAAAAAAAAGTGAGGCAGTATACATTCTTATAACTTTACTGTCATCAAACCCACTAGAGCAAGCAGTTTTGTTTATGAAGGTCATAATCTTTTTGAACTGCCTTTCAGGATCACTTGATTAAAAACTAGCAGATGATGGTGCTGTCTCCTTCCTTGCAGATTTTAAAGACCTGCCTGGATAAAGCCCTGAGTAACTCAATCTGACTTTATAGCTGAACCTGCTTTGAGCTGGAGGTCGGACTAGAGATCTCCTGAGGTCCCTTCCAACCCGAATTATCCTAGGATCGTTTATTTCTCTGCAGCCCACAGCTTGTGGCCATGTATGTTGAACAAGTGCTGGAGCCAAGGATTTTACACCTGGTAATTGCTGCTGGGAATAGTGTAGTTAACATCACCTCCTTGACAAAGGCTTTAAATTCAGTTTTCATTACTAAACAAGGGGAAAGTTTTTAGAACTTAAACTACTTGCATAATAATATAACACTTTTTGTGAATAGAAAAAGTATATATTATGCCACAGCTGTTTGTCCAGTAGATTTTTAGTTTGCATATGTGTTGTCTGATTTCATTTTTTTTATGTAAAGAGACTATTTGATTGGAAATAGAATGTAGGAATCCTTTTTTTTTTTCTTCATCAAGCAAATAGGGCACCTTATCTTACGTGTTTTTTTTTTTTTTTGGCAAAGAAATGTCTGGTGCTTACCAAAAACAACATACAGAATGGCTGGCTTCTGGATAGGCTGGACCGATGGGCTGAGGCCAACTGTATGAAGTTCAACAAGGCCAAGTGCCGGGTCCTGCACCTGGGGAGCAACAACCCCAAGCAGAGCTACAGGCTGGGAGATGAGTGGTTGGAAAGCTGCCTGGCAGAGAAGGACCTGGGAGTACTGGTTGATAGTCAGCTGAATATGAGCCAGCAGTGTGCTCAGGTGGCCAAGAAGGCCAACAGCATCCTGGCTTGCATAAGAAGCAGTGTGGCCAGCAGGTCTAAGGAGGTGATTGTCCCCCTGTACTCGGCTCTGGTGAGGCCGCACCTCGAGTACTGTGTTCAGTTTTGGGCCCCTCGCTACAAGAAGGACGTCGAGGTGCTCGAGAGAGTCCAGAGAAGGGCAACAAAGCTGGTGAGGGGTCTGGAGAACAAGTCTTACGAGGAGCGGCTGAGGGAGCTGGGATTGTTCAGCCTGGAGAAGAGGAGGCTCAGGGGCGACCTTATTGCCCTCTATAGGTACCTGAAAGGAGGCTGTAGCGAGGTGGGGGTTGGTCTATTCTCCCATGTGCCCGGTGATAGGACGAGGGGGAATGGGCTAAAGTTGCGCCAGGGGAGGTTTAGGTTGGATATTAGGAAGAACTTCTTTATGGAAAGGGTTGTTAGGCATTGGAATGGGCTGCCCAGGGAAGTGGTTGAGTCGCCATCCCTGGAGGTCTTTAAAAGACGTTTAGATGTAGAGCTTGGTGATACGGTTTAGTGGAGGACTTGTTAGTGTTAGGTCAGAGGTTGGACTGGGTGATCTTGGAGGTCTCTTCCAACCTAGACGATTCTGTGGTTCTGAGAGTAGCCGATACAAAGCATCGGTTTTGAGTAAAAAGGATGAATAGATAACTCCTCAATTGCCTTTCCAACCTTATGTCTATGGCCTTTTAAGTAAACATCTGTGACATTTCAGTAATGGCTTTCTACTAATTCAGTGTTTTTTGTAGAATTTTTAGAAGTATGGATCATCTATGTAATAAAGCTCTTGAAAATAGCTAAGTGCTAAATGAAAACTTTTTTTTTGTTCCTAGAAATCTATATTTAATGGCATGTATTAGTTGGTGACTGGGTTGTACGTCTAGTGGACTTCAGGTGTGTCCATCTGGTATCTATACACTGGCAGCTGTCATTTCCAAGTAAGATAAAGTTGTATTGCTCATGATTTAAGCTGGTCGTTGTTACTGGCTAGGGTAAATTTTATGAGAGAGTGCTCCTTTTTTTTTTTTTTTTCTGTATTCCAAAGTGGATCTTTTCATAAAGAGGATGCATTGCTAGAGGAGTTTTGGAAGGTCTTTCTAGATCATACCAAGTGTTTCCACAATCATTTCTCAAAAGACAAATTATTTCTCAGAATGATTTTGCTTTGTCCTACATACTGTTCTTGCATGTTTGGTAATATTAAATGTTGGCAACTGTATAACTTAAATAGAATCATTTTCATATTTTTTGTCACAGTTGTCAAGCAGTGGAGTACAAAATTGAATAAATGTGTTTCTAGTGATTGGGTAAATTTATTGTGTCAAATATTTGGTTCTGCTATTTAAGCAGACAGCTATCAATGCAGAAATACAGATGGAGTGTGATAGGTATGGTGTGGTTCATAGAATAAATGTGATTTGCAGCTTTGCAATCCATATAAGAACTATATATATTTCTTAATATTGCTTTTCAGATTATTACTTCAGTGCCGTATTGTTTATGGATATTAAAGCATGTTAGTGTGTCTCAGGAAACTGAGATAAGCCTGTGTGATGTCAGTAATGCCAAATGCTTGATGTCTTAAAATGTAATTAGTTAATTTTGACTACATATAAACTAAATGTTATGTACTGTTTTGTTTGTCACTTTCCTGAAGTTCCTCTGTTCTTCGAAGAACAGACTAAGTGTCAAAATTAACAGAGGATGAGTCTGTTTCTCTTTCATGTTTACAGTACAGGAATGGTGGTTGTCCAGTAGTGCTACTTCAAAAGTGCATGAGGGTAAGAGAACTGCTTACAGAACACAGCAAGCCTCCTCTTGCCAAAAAGACTGCGGCAACCCAGACCAAGTGACTGCCCAAAAATGTGGCTGTTCAGGTCTCCGGCTGCAGGGTGCCTGAGCCTGTTGCTACCAGTGGAGGGTGGCAGGGATACTGCCTGCATGAGGTGCGAGCAGGTGGAGGATCTGATCAGCCTGGAGGCAGAGCTCAAGGAGGAGGTGGAGAGATTAAGGACTATCAGGGAGTGTGAGCAGGAGTTAGACTGGTGGAGAAACTCCCTGCCATGCCTGCGAGAAAGGCACCGGGGCGATACACCCCAAATAGTGGTGGACCCCCTGCCCTGTTGCTGTTGGGGAGAGGGAGGGGACCTGAGAGATGGAGAGGAATGGAAACAGGTCCCTGCTCGACATTGCAGGCGAGCCTCCTCCCTGCTCACCTCGCCTCCCCAGGTGCCCTTACACAATAGGCTTGAGGCCCCTGGAGCTTGGGAGACAGATTGGTGAGGATGTGGGGGAAGGTCCACACAGGAGGTTGTCTAGGGCAAGGAAGTCAAGTCCATGCCTAAAGACTTCCTCCACCAAGAAGGAAAGAAGGGTAAGGGTCGTAGGCGACTCCCTTCTGAGGGGAACAGAGGGCCCCATTTGTCAGCCGGACCCTACCTGTAGGGAAGTCTGCTGCCTCCCTGGGGCCCGGGTCAGGGACATTACCAGGAAACTTCCTGGCCTGATTCGCCCCTCCGATTATTATCCCTTAGTGATAATTCAGGCTGGCAGAGACAAAATTGCTGAGAGAAGCCTGAAGGCTATCAAAAAGGACTTCAGGGGATTGGGACAGTTACTGGATGGAGTGGGAGCGCAGGTGGTGTTTTCCTCTATCCCTTCAGGGGCAGGGAGGGATACTGAGCAGACCTGGAAGGCCCAGCTGATTAATACATGGCTGAGAGGCTGGTGCCATTGCAGGAATTAGTGTTTGTTTTTTTGTTGTTGTTGTTTTTTTTTTTGACTGTGGGGAGACTTACTCAGCACCTGGCCTGATGGCTGCCGATGGGTCCCACCTGTCTCAAAGGGGGAAAGGGATCCTAACCCAGGAGCTGGCAGGGCTCATGGTTTCTGTTGCACAATGTACAGGGGAACAGATACGGCAGGATATATCCCTCTCTGGGATGGGGGAGAGAAATGGGAAAGTGAAGCCTGTGGGTTGAGATAAAGACAGTTTATTGCCAGGAAAATAATAATAATAATAAATGTGTACGAAACAAGTGATGCACAACGCAATTCCTTACCACCTGCTGACCGATGCCCAGCCTATCCCCGAGCAGCCGGCCCCCTCCTCCACCCCGGCTAGCCACCCCTATATATCGTTTAGCATGACGTCAGATGATATGGAATACCCCTTTGGCCAGCTTGGGTCGCCCGTCCCGCTGGCAGGACAGAGCGAGAAGCTGAAAAGTCCTTGGCTTGGTGTAAGCACTGCTCTGCAACAATTAAAACATCAGCATGTTATCAGCGCTCTTCTCATCCTAATCCAAAACATAGCACCCTACCAGCTACTAGGAGGAAAATTAACTCTATCCTAGCTGAAACCAGGACAAACTGTAATTGGTCTTAGCAGCTTAGAGTAGTTCTTAGAACAAGTAGCAGCCCTCTCCCTCACTTACACCCACAACGGAAGTCAATAAATCCAGGCATAGTCGTATGAGTGCGAGCTCACTGTGATATGATATAATTGCCAGGAGCTAAAATAAAAGTGTCTTGACAATCAAATAATACATAAAGTTCAAAAACTCTCCGAACTTTTTTATATATTTCTTTGTGTGCTTACAAGCTCCAAGCAAATAGTTTTAATCACTACAGATTCGATACCTAAATCAATCAGCATCTACTCTGAGCTCCATCAGATTTAAAGGCATCCCCTACCCTGAGGTAGGATTATCCCCATTGAACACTGAGGAGAGACATTAACAGATGCCACGTCATATCTTCCAACCAATAATGCTTCCTGCGTTCCATCAGGGAAATTATCTCTGAGCTATCATCCCATCTACAGGAGGTATTAAAAGGCTGCAGATAAAATTGTTATTCACAAAGCAGACTATTTGAAAGCAGGACTTCCTACTCACAGACTCCATTTTTCCAAAGTCTCGGTACAGAGAAAAGCCACCATTGTACCACAGGTGCACTCCAAAGATGAAATATCAATTCTAGAGAGTTTCCACATTGCTCAAGCTGAGCCACCATTTTTGACGCTTGCCCACATCCACAAGGGAAGCACGCAGGAGCTACAGAGCTTAGGACAAATGAACAAACTTAAAGAAATAGTTCATTTGGCAAAAGTGCAGCTGTGATATCCAAGTTTTTCCCTACCTTACGCTCCAGGAAAATGCATTACAAGAGGGTAGTTGCAGGCTTTCTGGCGGTGTACAAGCCTCTCACAATGCGACTGGTGATTTCACATCTATCAGACTGAAACATTCAAGCTGCATCCACACCAGGAGCACCACGGTCCTTACAATGAATGCTCCTTACTACTGTTATAACTACAGGCCATTACCTTTCATTTAGGATACATTTAAAAGTAAATACATGCATGAAATACGGAATGATTTAAGAGAATGTTCTCTTAATAGAAATGTTCTCTTATGACAGGGATAACTCATCCCTAAGACTCAAAATTAATTGGGAGAATATTTTCATTGATATATTTCTAGGCTGTAAAGTGGCACTTGAGTGACAGACAATTACACATCAAGCAGTTTCTGTTGCACAGTGCACACAGGAACAGATATGGCAGGAAGGAGGAAAAAATAAGCCTAAATACACCACAAATAAAATTTGTGTGCTGCCTGTATGTTCAATGCAGACAACCACGAACGTTTGCATTAAAATAGTGCAGTAAATAACCACCCCACAGCTGAGATATTTACAGCCACATTAGTAAATACACTTTCTCTTTCACAGAGAGGGTGGTAATTTATTAAACCACCCAAACAAGACATCTTGCAACCACCAGTCGTCCTTTAATTAGGAAGGATCCTTTTGAAAGCAGAGCAAAGGGCTAGATGACAAAGCAGGCCCTTTCCATGCAAGTTATCCAGGAGCTGTCATTCACCACGCTTTTACCTCCTTTGATGAACACGTTGGCATGGACTGAAAGAAAAGGCTGTGCACCAAGGCAAGCCCATCACACTCAGCTCCCCACAGCCCCACACCTGCCAGGAGCGACAGCACACCAGCCGGAATAACCGTGCGTTTTGGAGCAGTGCCGCCAATTTGTTTGTTGCGTTTATTTACTTCCAGATGAGCTATGAGACAGAAATCCCATATGGCTTATGGCTTTATTGAAAGAAGAAAGGGGAGGAGGTCTGTTACTCCATGCAAAAGGGAAGGTGGTTTACTGCTGGAATAGGATGTGCCACATCTCATTCCAGAGCCCAGGCCCCAGCATACCTACAAAGACCTGCCCCTGCTCAGCACCTCATCCCAAGTAGTGGAGGATCCAAATATCAAAGGGGGAAAGGGATTCTATCCCAGGAGCTGGCAGGGCTTGTAGAAAGGGCTTTAAACTAGGTATGAAGGGGGACGGGGGGGAAATGAGGCTCGATAGAGATGAGACTGGGGGAGCAGTCCCAGGGTTGGGGATGAGGGCAATGGAACTGAAGTGCATCTACACCAATGCACGCAGCATGGGCAACAAACAGGAGGAGCTGGAAGCCATTGTGCGGTAGGCAAACTATGACCTAGTTGCCATCGCTGAAACATGGTGGGACCACTCCTATGACTGGAGTGCTGCAATGGATGGCTACAACCTCTTCAGAAGGGACGGGCAACTAAGGAGGGGCGGTGGCATGGCTCTCTATATTAGAGAGTGTTTCGATGTTGTTGAGCTCGGGGCTGGGAATGATAAGGTCGAGTCCCTGTGAATAAGGGTCAGGGTGTTGGCCAACAAGACAGACATCCTGGTGGGGGTCTGTTATAGGCCGCCAAACCAGGATGAAGAGACGGATGAGGTGTTCTATAAGCAGCTGGCGGAAGTCGCTCAATCACCAGCGCTTGTCTTCCTGGGGGACTTTAACTTCCCAGACATATGCTGGAAATACAATACAGCCCTGAGGAAGCAGTCTAGAAGGTTCCTGGAGTGCGTGGAAGACAGTTTCCTGACTCAGCTGGTTAGTGAGCCTACCAGAGGGGGTGCCCAGCTAAGCCTGCTGTTCACGAACAGAGAAGGACTGGTGGGACGTGTGGTGGTCAGGAGCTGCCTTGGGCAGAGTGACGACGACATGGTAGAGTTCTCTATTCTTGGTGAAGTCGGGGGGGGGGGTAGTAAAACTGCTACCTTGGACTTCCAGAGGGCAGACTTTGAATTGTTCAGGGCACCGGTAGGGAGGGTCCCTTGGGAGTTAGTCCTGAAGGGCGGAAGGGTCCAGGAAGGCTGGATGCTTCTCAAGAACGAAGTCTTAAAGGCGAAGGAGCAGGCTGTCCCCGTGTGCCGTAAGATGGGACGGTGGGGAAGAAGACCGGCGTGGCCGAACAGGGAACTTATGCTGAGTGTCTGGGAGAAAAAGAGAGATCATGTCCGGTGGAAGAAGGGGCAGGCAACTCAGGGAGAGTACAAGGAAGTTGCCAGCATATGCAGAGAAAACATCAGGAAGGCCAAAGCCCAGCACGAGCTCAACCTGGCCACTATGGTTAAGGATAACAAAAAATGTTTTTATAAATATATTAACGGCAAGAGGAGGGCCAAGGAGAATCTCTATACTTTACTGGAGGCCGGGGGGAATATGACAACTGAGGATAAGGAAAAGGCTGAGGTTCTTAATGCCTTCTTTACATCTGTCTTTACTAGCCAGACTACTTACCCTTGGGGTACTCAGCCTCCCGACCTGGAAGTCTGGGACGAGTAGCAGAAGAAATGTCCCACAGTTCAGGTGGAAACACTCAGAGACCTGCTGCTCCACCTGGACTGTCACAAGTCCACGGAGCCAGATAGGATCCACCCGAGGGTGCTGAGGTAGTTGGTGGATGTGATTGCTGGGCTGCTTTCCATCATCTGTCAGTGGTCGTGGTTATCCAGAGAGGTCCCAGATGACTGGAGAATTACTAATGTGACACCCATCTATAAGAAGGGTCATAAGGAGGAGCTGGGGAACTACAGGCCTGTCATCCTGACCTCGGTGCCAGGAAAGGTGATGGAACAGGTCATCTTGAATGCAATCACGCAGCATAAGGATGTTGTAAGGCTGTGCAGGGACAGAATTAGAAAGGCCAAAGCTCATCTGGAGCTCAATCTGGCTACTGCTGTTAAAGATAAAAGAAAATGGTTTTATAAATACATAAACACGAAAAGGAGGACTAAGGAGAATTTCTGTCCTTTACTGGATGCGGGGGGAAACTTAGTGACAAGAGATGAGGAAAAGGCTGAGGTGCTTAATGCCTTCTTTGCCTCAGTCTTCAGCGGCAAGACCAGTTGTTCTCTGGATACCCAGTACCCTGAGCTGGTGGAAGGGGAGGGGGAGCAGAATGTGGCCCTCATAATCCACGAGGAAGTGGTTGGCGACCTGCTATAGCACTTAGATGTACGCAAGTCGATGGGGCCGGATGGGATCCACCCGAGGGTACTGAGAGAACTGGCGGAAGAGCTGACTAAGCCGCTTTCCATCATTTATCGGCAGTCCTGGCTATCGGGGGAGGTCCCAGTCGACTGGCAGCTAGCAAATGGGACGCCCATCTACAAGAAGGGCCGGAGGGTACACCCAGGAAACTATAGGCCTGTTAGTTTGACTTCAGTGCCAGGGAAAGCTCATGGAGCAGATTATCTTGAGTGTCACCACGCGGCACTTGCAAGGCAAGCAGGCGATCAGGCCCAGTCAGCATGGGTTTATGAAAGGCAGGTCCTGCTTGACGAACCTGATCTCCTTCTATGACAAAGTGACACGCTTAGTGGATGAGGGAAAGGCTGTGGATGTGGTCTACCTTGACTTCAGTAAGGCTTTTGACACCGTTTCCCACAGCATTCTCCTGAAGAAACTGGCTGCTCATGGCTTGGACTGGCGTAAGCTTCGTTGGGTTAAAAACTGGCTGGATAGCCGGGCCCAAAGAGTCGTGGTGAATGGAGTCAAATCCAGTCGGAGGCCGGTCACTAGTGGAGTCCCCCAGGGCTCAGTACTAGGGCCAGTTCTCTTTAACATCTTTATCAGTGATCTGGATGAGGGGATCCAGTGCACCCTCAGTAAGTTTGCAGACGACACCAAGTTAGGTGCGTGTGTCGATCTACTCGAGGGTAGGAAGGCTCTGCAGAAGGATCTGGATAGGCTGGAGCGATGGGCTGAGGCCAACTGTATGAAGTTCAACAAGGCCAAGTGCCGGGTCCTGCACCTGGGGCACAACAACCCCATGCAACACTACAGGCTGGGAGATGAGTGGTTAGAAAGCTGCCTGGCAGAGAAGGACCTGGGAGTACTGGTTGATAGTCGGCTGAATATGAGCCAGCAGTGTGCTCAGGTGGCCAAGAAGGCCAACAGCATCCTGGCTTGCATAAGAAGCAGTGTGGCCAGCAGGTCTAGGGAAGTGATTGTCCCCCTGTACTCGGCTCTGGTGAGGCCGCACCTCGAGTACTGTGTTCAGTTTTGGGCCCCTCACTACAAGAAGGACGTCGAGGTGCTCGAGAGAGTCCAGAGAAGGGCAACAAAGCTGGTGAGGGGTCTGGAGAACAAGTCTTATGAGGAGCGGCTGAGGGAGCTGGGATTGTTCAGCCTGGAGAAGAGGAGGCTCAGGGGCGACCTTATTGCCCTCTATAGGTACCTGAAAGGAGGCTGTAGCGAGGTGGGGGTTGGTCTATTCTCCCATGTGCCCGGTGATAGGACGAGGGGGAATGGGCTAAAGTTGCGCCAGGGGAGGTTTAGGTTGGATATTAGGAAGAACTTCTTTATGGAAAGGGTTGTTAGGCATTGGAATGGGCTGCCCAGGGAAGTGGTTGAGTCACCGTTCCTGGAGGTCTTTAAAAGACGTTTAGATGTAGAGCTTGGTGATACGGTTTAGTGGAGGACTTGTTAGTGTTAGGTCAGAGGTTGGACTAGGTGATCATGGAGGTCTCTTCCAACCTAGATGAGTCTGTGATTCTGTGATGTGACGCCCATCTATAAGAAGGGTCGTAAGGAGGACCCGGGGAACTACAGGCCTGTCAGCCTGACCTCGGTGTCAGGAAAGGTGATGGAACAGGTCATCTTGAATGCAGTCATGCAGCATATGCAGGACAACCATGGAAACAGGTCCAGTCAGCATGGTTTCAGGAAAGGCAAGTCCTGCCTGACCAACCTCATTACATTCTATTACGGGGTGACCCGCCTGGTGGATGAGGGAAAGGCCATTGGCGTAGTCTACCTAGACTTCAGCAAGGCCTTTGACATGGTCTCCCACAGTATTCTCCTGGAGAAGCTGGCAGCCCATGGCTTGGACAGGTACACTCTTTGCTGGGTTGAAAATTGTCTGGTCGGCCGGGCCCAGGGAGTGGTGGTGAACGGAGTGAAATCCAGCTGGTGACCGGTCACCAGTGGTGTTCCCCAGGGATTGGTGTTGGGGCCCATCCTCTTTAATATCTTTATTGATGACTTGGATGAGGGAATCAAGTGCATCCTCAGTAAGTCTGCAGATGGCACCAAGTTGGGGGGAAGTGTTGATCTGCCAAAGGGTAGGAAGGCCCTGTAGAGGGACCTGGACAGGTTGGATTGATGGGCAGAGGCCAGCGGGATGAGTTTCAACATGGCTAAGTGCTGGATCCTGCACTTTGGCCACAACAACCCCATGCGACACTACAGGCTTGGGGCAGAGCGGCTCGAAAGCTGTGCGGAGGAAAAGGATCTGGGGGTGCTGATCGATGCTCGCCTGAACATGAGTCGGCAGTGTGCCCAGGTGGCCAAGAAGGCCAACGGCATCCTGGCTTGTATCAGGAATAGTGTAGCCAGCAGGACCAGGGAGGTGATCGTCCCCCCGTACTCTGCTCTGGTGAGGCCACACCTCGAGTCCTGTGTTCAGCTTTGGGCCCCTCACTACAAGAAGGACATCGAGGCCCTGGAGCATGTCCAGAGAAGGGCCATGAAGCTGGTGAAGGGCCTGGACCACAAGTCCTATGAGGAGCGGCTAGGGGAACGTGGGTTGTCTAGTCTGGAGAAGAAGAGGCTCAGGGGAGACCTTATTGCTCTCTACAACTACCTGAAAGGAGGTTGTGGGGAGCTGGGGGTCGGCCTCTTCTCGCAGATAAGTAGTGATAGGACTAGAGGGAATGGCCTCAAGTTGCGCCAGGGGAGGTTTAGGTTGGAAATTGGGAGACATTTCTTCTCAGAAAGAGTAGTCAGGCATTGGAACGGGTTGCCCAGGGAGGTGATGGAGTCACCGTCCCTGGGGGTGTTCAAGGAAAGGTTGGACATGGTGCTTAGGGACATGGTTTGGTGGGTGACGTTGGTAGTAGGGGGATGGTTGGACCAGATGATCTTGGAGGTCTTTTCCAGCCTTAATGATTCTATGATTCTTCTATTTGTTTTCAGGTGGAGGTGGAAGTATCTTACTGTCTTTTCATCTTCTCAGGGTTACACTTCATTTTGGAATGATTGCATCTCCTCAGGTTTGCGTGGATGCATGTTAATCGAATTGGCATTGCGAGGGCGTCTTCAGCTAGAGGCTTGTGGAATGAGGCGCAAAAGTCTGTTGACAAGAAAGGTAAGTGGGAGGAATGTGGTCATATTTGCTTTTGCGTCGTGTTCTTGCAATGCAGTAGTTACAAATAACAGTGAGTTTTAAGGTAAAACATTTTTTTTCTTTTCCTATAAATGGGGTTAGAGATTCTGAGTAGTGACTTATGTTACAGGCACAGAGTTATTATCTAAACTGTTTCAGTGGTGAGCTGAAGGGTCTTGTAAAATTTTCTGTACTTGTTCTCAGTTCCTGTTTGTTCTCTTGATGTGTTCCTGCTGCTGTTGGGAGCCTTTCACAATCAGCTGGCTGTGGCTGTGGCCAGGGTGCAGTGATAGCAGTTGCTGCTGTGTTCCAGCAGCACCAGTTGTAATCTGTCGAAGGAACTGGCTTTTGCAGTGTTGGTGAGATGTGGGCTGGGGCTGAGATGGACAGCTAACTGACAGCGAGCCAGATGTATCCTGCAAGCCACCAGTTAGTGCTGGCGTACACAGTATCCTCTGCACGGTATGCTTTGCAGTGCGTAGGAAGGAAACATCCTTGTACCTTGGGCCCCTGAGAACGCAAAACTCTATCTAAAGTGCGTGACTGGTGTGTTAAATTGATTGTACTCACTGACCTTTAAGATGAGCAAATTTTTAAGGTTCTTTATTGAATTAGGCTGAAGATTTGAAGCTTTAATTTATTGATTTTGCTGTTGTTTTTTTTTCCTTAGTACAAAATGTGCAAAGTCATACTGTTTGAATGCTACTGTTTGAAAAGTCATACTGTTTGAATTTCTACTTCATCAGCATTAGTGGATACTTATAAAATAAGTTTATGGTCAAATATTTCTATCCACCACAAGTAAATTCTCTTTCATAGCCTGTTTCCCCGTCAATGTTACGCTTTGCTGATTTTTTTTTTAAAGGAAAGCTTCCAAATTCCCTAATCTTCTCCCAGCTTCCTTCTCCTCCAAAGAATTGAACCTCTGTTCAGGCAAACAGCACCTGCTTCTTTTAGCTTCATTTAAGCATATTCAGCACTGATTAGTTTCTACAGTTTTTTTTCCTCACAAAGCTTTTGGCTCCTTAGGCATTCAGGAATGTTCTTTAACAGTTATTTTCTTTCTATGCAAACCTTGTCAGGTCTGTCTATCTGAAGTTTTAACTGCTTTTTTTTTTTTTTTTAGGAAAATGGAGAAATAACCTGTGCATATCTTTACTACAGCATACAAACCAAATTGTTGTCTGCCCCCCCCCTCCTTTTTAAAAATTTTATCATGTGATTTTTAGGGGTGGGTCTGTCTGTGTTCTTCTGTTTTGTTTTTTTTGCTGCTTTAAGGAGAGCTAAATCTAACTGGTATTCAATGCTTTGTTCTTTTTGTTGCAAGAAAAACTAGAGATTTTTGCAGGTGGGAGCATTCTATGAAAAAGACAATATAAAATTCAAATGAAGATTGATTTCTGCTTACAGAATTTCATGCAAGTAAAATCCCTAACTACTGATATCTATGATGTTTCTTCTGTCCTACCCTACCTCTCAGTTTAGAAGTCATTCTCATGTGTCTTTTCTCATTTTATGTAAAGTCTTGCATTGTTTAATATGAAATTGCAGTCTTGTTCCCATGTTTAGTAGATTTATGTGCCTGAACTCTACCAAGTGTCCACCTCCACCCTCCTTTGGTAAAAGCTTGCAGGCTTTGCTCGCTTTAATTCACAGAAAAAAACAAGGTCAAATACCATGGTTAGTGAATGGAATGAGCTGTTTAGTTGTATACAGGGTTGTAATTCAGTGAGGTGTGGAGCTTCAGCAGCAATATCACTTTATATAGCCTCTGCACCTTAAGCTAACCCTTCTGCCCTGCCCCGGTCCTTTCTGGAACTTTGTGGGAAGGTAGAAGGTAGAAGTTCCTTTTTTTCTTTGTTTCCTGTTAGCACTTTATAGGTACCAGGTAAAAAGATAACTTATCAAATAACTTGAATCGCCAGTTTTAATCATTATTTTCATAAGCAGCTTTGGTGCTGTAGTAATTATTCTTTTCCTAAAGAAATAGTGTTTTCTTTTTGGGGGTGTGTCTTTTTTATAATTAAACTATAATGACTTGGGCTAATTAAATCCATACGTTTTTAGCTTGGTGCTGTTGTCTTTCTAACCAAGAGAAAAAAAAAAGGTATTTGTACACGGTTTATATAACTGCTTGTACTGGTAAACAAGCAGTTACTCAAGTTATTAAGTTTTATTACATTCCTGTGAATGATTTTCTTTCTCCCGTGCTCTCTTGGGGAAATAAGTCAATTAAATCATTTTAGAATTTATTAAATGGCAAACATAAACCCCCGTAATATATAATGTCATTTATTGTATGTACAGATTTTGCTTAATATATATGAACTGTTAGTGAATGGAACATAATATTGCTGGTGAGCATGTTCTTCAGAGCTGAAAAACTTATAGATGTTGTATTGACATTGATCTATGGAAGAAAACCAGTTTTCCTGTTTTTTCCAGTTCCTAACTGATTTCTCAGTTTCATGTGGCCTAATTGTTTAACTGCAGTATTTTGAATAAATTGATTTGAAGCAGTAAAATAGAGTGCCATCAGAGATCAGTTTAACACTGTAGTGTACTTTGTTTTGAGGAGGAAATGAAGGATCTAGTCAGGTCAGTGGATTATCTTCCTTAAAAATATGTATATATAAACAAAGAGGTATTAAGCATGTATGAATGCTATAAGTTTAGTTAATTTTCCTGTTTTTTATTGTTGGATGTTTATGGTATATGAACTAAGTGAAAAAGCTGCGTTTCGTTCTGTCGTAGGTGATTTGCAAGTCAGATACTTCTACAGGGGATGTTCTGCTTGATGAAGCTCTGAAACACATAAAAGAGACCCAACCTCCTGAAACAGTACAAAATTGGATTGAACTGCTTAGTGGTAAGCCTTGGACATAACATATTTGCTTTTTTTGTAATCTCTAGTGATGCCACTCAATATGGCATCACTAGAGATTACACTGCAAGATTGTGGAGAAGAAATTATGCAAAAATGTAATTAGTCTGTCCTCTAGAGTAGTCTCTTGTTGATTGTAGCCTTTAATCAAACATAAGTAACTGTTTCTTTTGACTTAAGTTGGTACAGAAAGGATCTAGATTGAAGTGTCAGAACATATCAACTCTATGGAAGAGATGTCTTCTGCTGAATCTGAAGTGAATCAGGACTGTGCCCTGGAGACGTATAACTGTCTTCCTCTGTAACTGGAAATGAGGGGTAGTAGAAGTTTAGAGTATAATCATATGGATTCAGTATTCAGAGTTTTTTGATAAGGAAAGATAAAGAGCTCACTGTTCCTATGTAAAAATTGAGGGTGAAAATTCAGCCATCAATCATAAAGAAACAATAGAGAGGAGTTCTGTTTTTCCGTTAACTAGAGAAATGTAACAACATTAGAATATATGTTGAATATATATGTATTTCTAGTTGTTCAAAACAAAGGCTTCAAGATGAGCACTTTGTGCACAGCTTTTTCTGTAAAGGAAAGTAAACTGAAATAAATTAAACTGCATAAATTAAACTGAAGAGATCAGTGGCCAAAAGCATTTTTTTTCTGTAGCCAAAATGTATTACCAAGGCTTGGCTGTTTTTACAAAACACAAAATGCAGTTTCCCTGGAGTAGATCAGAGCTGTACTTCAGCTGCATGCGCAGTAGTGGGGAGGGAATCACTATTTTGTCAGTAACATAACTTTGGGAGGTAGGGGGCAATGAGACTTGAAGTTGTTCATCTAAATGTATTTGTTACTTGTAATAACAGATAAATGAGTTTCAAAAGTGAGCAAAACCTCTCCAGCTTTCTCTGCCTTCTTGTTTTCATTATGTTCTTCCCATTTGTCCTGTACCACCTGAAATAGCCTTCCTTGTACTTTAATATTTTCTTGCACAGTTCATACTGTGTCCTTGCCGTTCCTTCCTTCTTGTTCCATGAGTGTTTGTCAGAGAAAGAACGAAACATTTCTTGTCAGTAGGGGGCATTTCTGCTGCACATCCCTGCAGTCTAGTCTGTTCTTGCTCAGCTCTACTCCACTTTTACAGCTTGCAAAAGCAATTCTTTTCCTCCGGCCAAATACATAATTTGCACTGGCTTTGTCTCCCAGGGAAGAGCACATAAAGTTAGTACTGATTCAAAAAAGGTCAACTAATGAATGAACAATGTAGGTTTCCTTGAGGCATGAGCCTGCTAAGCTTTGTCTCTGGGAAGATTATCGTCATTAGTGCTGTGACTTGGATCAGTCTTTTTTACTTGCCCATGGGTATTTAATTACTAGTTCTTTGATGGCATTAGGATTCTTTGCATTTCCCATGGTTAAGAGAACTGCCCTGTGAAGAATTTTTTTTTCTTTCTGTAAATTCTTTTAGAGTTTTACTTTAGGGGTGGATCCTGGAAAATAGCTATTCCAGCCATAATTATCAGAGATGCAAAGAATACTGCTTAAAGGTCCAGTACATACGAGTTCAAAGCCATCACAGAAATATTTGTATGGACATTTGAGGCTATATTTTCCAGGCTGTTCTTGTTTATAAGATCACCTCTAAGGGAAGCAAGTATAGGGAATATAGAAGTTTGGATCAAAATGTCAGGTCTTCCTGCAGATGAAATAAATGTTACATCTGTGTAATGGTGGAGATTGGTCACAAGGTGTCACCACAGTACTGATTTTTATTATCATATAGATGCATTCACCTGATAAATTTAGAAGCATCTAGGAAATAACCTCTACTATGTGAAACACTATAAGGAGACTGCCTTTTGGGGGGGGAGGTGGTGGCTGGCATATGATAGTTTCATTTGTGGTCGAGCTGGGAAATCACACCTCAGTGAGGTGTAGGACCTATAGGGACTTACATAGTTCAGGCCTGGGTAGATTCTTTACCTTTCACTATGCAGTTGGTGTTACCTCATTTGTGTACTTAACCTGGCTGTTACTTAGATGCAGTTTGTCACCTTCCATTGCAATGAGAGAAACCTTAAATTCATCTGTTTTTTGTTTTGTTTTAAGTAGTAGTAGTAAAAGATAACCAAAGATTAAAAAAAAAAAAAAAAAAAAAAGCTTTCTAAAATACAAGTTGCTATAGAAGCTGTCATATTGTTTATGGAAAAAACACTTGTACATAGGAAATACTTAATGCTGTTTCTTCCCTTGCCTCTTAAAGCGCATAGGCTGTTTAATATCAGGAGGAGATTTTAATACTTAAAGTAAATACTGAGGTAAGCTGGACCTAAAAAGTTTAGCTGAAGTAAACTTCTAATCAAAGAAGGATTTCTCAGTGCTTAACAACTTCAGCTTTATTAGTAGCTGCTGGTGTATTATTTTGTGCTTTTTAAATTCCTTTAAGTGCATACACGTGCTCTAAAGTGCCCATTTGTCCTGCCATAACAAAGCATTAGAAATAATTTTCATAGAAACATCAAAGCCCCTCTCAACACAAATGCTCTTCTGTACATCCATCCACCCACACTCACGTGGTGCATGTCTGTTTCACCTTGGAGGGAGCAGAAGTGGAAAGAAGAGCATAAACCTGAAGAAATAAGAGAAATGAGGAGAGCATATGGGATAGGTGTGCATTAGCTTGTCTGTGACAGAAAGAATAGCAATGATGCTTACAAGTCTTACGAGGAGCGGCTGAGGGAGCTGAGATTGTTCAGCCTGGAGAAGAGGAGGCTCAGGGGCGACCTTATCGCACTCTATAGGTACCTTAAAGGAGGCTGTAGCGAGGTGGGAGTTGGTCTATTCTCCCACGTGCCCTGTGATAGGACGAGGGGGAATGGGCTAAAGTTGCTCCAGGGGAGGTTTAGGTTGGATATTAGGAAGAACTTCTTTATGGAAAGGGTTGTTAGGCATTGGAATGGGCTGCCCAGGGAAGTGGTTGAGTCACCATCCCTGGAGGTCTTTAAAAGACGTTTAGATGTAGAGCTTAGTGATACGGTTTAGTGGAGGACTTGTTAGTGTTAGGTCAGAGGTTGGACTAGGTGATCATGGAGGTCTCTTCCAACCTAGATGATTCTGTGATTCTTCCAGTCCCTGAATTGACAAAGGCTGAGCAGACAAGGCTGGAGGAGATGCTTTTTAAAACTTTTTTAATTTTTATTTTTATGGTTACTGTTTAAAAAAAAAAAGTCTTCATGGCTAATTTTTCTTCAGTACAGGAGTGCTTGTTTGTCATATCTTTGCTCAAGACATGGCTTAGCTAGTGTTTCATCCCAACTTTAAATGCACAGTGAAACTCCTCAGAGATGCTCACATGGTCTCAGTCTCTATGCATGTATCTAGATGGGTCAGAGATCAGAGAAATGCTGACATGAGCGTGCTAACTTACTGTAATAGTCAGCTATATGAATTTGACAGCTCATTCCGCATCACGAGAGGGGAAAAATTGCTGTAGTAGTACAGCTTAGATTTTGCCTGACTGTTGGCTTTTTCGTTTGCTTTTTTTAGGTGAAACATGGAACCCATTAAAGTTGCACTACCAGTTACGAAATGTCCGTGAACGGTTAGCTAAAAATCTAGTGGAAAAAGGTGTACTGACAACAGAGAAACAGAACTTCCTTCTTTTTGACATGACTACGCACCCTCTCACCAACAACAGTATCAAACAGCGCCTCATCAAGAAGGTTCAAGAAGCAGTTCTTGACAAATGGGTGAATGACCCCCACCGCATGGACAAGCGCTTGTTGGCACTCGTTTATTTAGCCCATGCTTCAGATGTTCTGGAGAACGCTTTTGCCCCCCTTTTGGATGAGCAGTATGATTTAGCCACAAAGAGAGTGCGGCAGCTTCTGGATTTAGACCCTGAGGTTGAATGTATGAAAGCCAACACGAATGAGGTTCTGTGGGCTGTTGTAGCAGCTTTCACAAAATAACTGCAATCAGACTGAAGTGTTCTCTTTTCTTTCATGTAAACCAATTGTTTCTCTTCTATTGGCTACTCATGTTTTCTGTAATTTGTACCTTCTCACATGAATTGGCTCTTGTTTAATGGAATTATAAGTGGTGTATTCCCTCTTTCTCTGTGCATCTGTATACAGGATTCTGTTGGTACAAGAGACCTTCCTATTTAAAACAACAGAAAAAGGTTTTACTGCCATATTGGCTTTCCATTTCCTTTTAAATTTGAGTTACCTGAAATACTTGTTACTCTATTTTTCATCTTATTGTTATTGAAGTGGTTTAACATGGAAAGCACCTCAAGGAAACGTGCATGCAATTGGATCACTAGTCTCAGCTGACACAGATGTGTGCATGCATCAATACTTCTGCAGTATAATTCATAACAGATCAAAAAGGGCCTTTTTAAAAAATCACCAAAGCTCCATGTTGAAGTGTCTGTCAGGGCATTTTATACACAAATGTTGTTTCAATTATATCTAACAAAATTACTTTAAAAGCAGAAATTCCATTTAACAGCTTTGTCAACAATAGTTCCTGTAAAACCCCATAAATTTTACTTTTCATGTAAGTCTCTTGTGTACTTATATTTTCATTAGAATGATAGCTGAGTCACAAGGCTAGTGTAGAAAGGTCCAATCATTTCATAAACCAGTTTTGGGATGGGATACATTCCATTATATTGTAAATACAGTTCAAGTTGTACATTAACAACTGCCCCATCTTAGTATTTTGCAAGAGCTACGTAGTTGTACATCTGGTGCCCCTTACTTGTTATCAGTCATTGCCATTTGGTGGAAAGAAAGGCCTCTTATAAAGAGTATGTATGTGAAAGCTGTTTGTTTCCAGCATCTACAGAGTTTGCCATCCAGGTATTCTCTGTCTATGCATTGCCTTTGATAATTAGTGTATGGAAAGAGACCACTTTCTGTCATTTTTTTCTTCCCCTCCTGTACGGAAGAGGCTTGTGCAGAGGACCAGTGCAGTTCTTGAGTGCAGTTTTTAATTTTGTTTGTACACAAGTTAATGTTTGTCTCTTAAAAGTCATAATCTATTTTACATCTTAAAAACAGTCAGTCCTAGCAGGTGTTGCATGTAAATGGTTAGCAAGTAATGACTGCAGTTCAGATTATTAAGATTTCTGTAATGGGACACTATACTATATTTTAATTTTTATATACAATTATGCTGATTAACACACTTGTAAAAAAAAAAATATATATATATAAAACTTTGGCTTTTTAAAATGTATTGCCTCTTTACCATTGCTTGTTACATCTCCCATTGGCTTTACAGTGTAAATATTATGCATTGAACAAATTAAGCATTGATTTATATATTTTTTTCCTTATAACACAGATTTACAGTGGGGCTTACAGGTGTTTAGAAACGTTATTGGTTAATATTCAGAGCAAGAATACTAGATGGTGTATAACTGTAGAGTTGAAATTTAAAAGATCCCTTAATCTGTATACTAGCTTTTTACCTACAGTAAATAAACTATGATCTTGAAAGTGCCTAAAACAGAGCAAGCATGTCATTTTTATTTTTTGTTGCTAATTAGAAAGGTTTTATTGCTTAACTGAAAGCTTTAGTTAATATCCTTCTTATTAGAAAGGGCGAGTTTATGTTAAGTAGATCAAACTGACCTAATCAGCAGAGTTTCTCGGGTCTGCAGGGTTTGTGACCAAGACAGACTGAATTAGTGTATGAGCATGCAGCTGTGCCCACCATGGGTAGACCTCTTCTATCTTGAGCACAACTCTACAGCCTCATCTGTGACTGGACTTCTGATTTTGCACCTCAGTTTGTATTGTTTATATGCTTAAGTAGTTGACTTTAAAATACAACTTAAATCATCATCATACCTAAGTAAACTTTTTTAATAAAGGTTTTTTAAAATATGGTCCTTAACATTTAATGTCATGCTGTTCTTTCAGTTCTTAAATGCTGTTTCTTTAGAAAAATTAAATTAAAAGTATATTTTAAGGTATTTCAAACTCTGGTTTACAAATAAAAAGAAACTGTTTTCTCAGTTGTAAGATGCTATGTTTAAAACTTTGAGGAGCTTGGGCATGAACTTTCAGCTTGGGCATTTATTTTAAATTTTTTCAAAACGTGGTTGTTTTAAATGGAGGAAAAGTGAAAGTTGCTGTGTTGCTCTTATATTTGACAGCTTACAGAATACTTTTTGTACTTGATAGTATATGGTAACTCACTGCTTTTGTTGTTTCTCGTGATGTTTTATTTTCTGTAGCTCTTTGAGAGGAGAAAAAATCAGTTGGAAAGGTCAGAGAAATAGTGAAGTATTCAGAAGTAAGTTGAGTGCACAAAATTTTTAAAACAGCTTTGAAAAGCTATACTTGAAATGTGCTTCAGACTGACAGTATCTTTTCATAGTCCCTTCTGTCCTCTCATCTTCATTCTGTATTTATGTTCCTGCTGGGTTTCATGTTAGGTTGTAGAAGATACAGGGTTTTTGTCTCCCTTAGAGCCAACATATTTTAAAATGTCACCCTTCTTTAGCCACCTCTAGAGAGAGGTTTCCACCCTCCAGATAGAAGATAACTCCCTACAATATTTATCAGTTTTCTTTTCCTTCAAGGTAGAACCTGTGTGATGGAGTTTGTATTAAGTGTATCAAAGAACCCTATGATAGGTTTGATGTAAATAACAAGTGGTTTGTGAAGAGCGATGGTACCTTTTGCTAGACCACCTGATATAAACCTCTGTGTGTGTGTGAAATAGAAGAGCTTTTGGAGTCTTCAAGTCCAATGTGCTTTTAAAAACAAATAAACAAAACCAATCAAACAAAAAACACAACAAAGCCTCACAGATGCCACTAGACCTTAAGTCTAACAATGAAGGTAAGCTTGGTATGTTAACAGGGATTGATTTAGCAAACATCCTTACCTTCATTGGTGTTTCAGGTTCTAATAACGTGGTTGAACATGGGAAACTGTTCTGCTGAGATTCATGTACCCTTCTTCATATTAGCTGCTGCTGCAGCTCACAGATCCAGATTTTAAGACAGTTTTGGCTGCTGTGAGTCCGTCTCTGGCTGTTTGAAGTAAAGATTACTATCTATAGCCTGAAGAACCTGAACCTCAAGGGAGAATAAGTATTATTCAGGGACTCATTCTTCTAAAACAAACTTCCAAGTTAATCTCAAAAACAGGATTTTGAAGGATAAATCCACAAATGGCATAGACGTATACATTTAATTTTACGGTCCTTGAGATTTACATCTTCCTGTGTTTCTAGAGATGACTTTACAGTGCTCCTATATGAGGTGTTAGTGAAAACTCTGTGCCATGCATGATGCTTTCGAGGTGAAAGTTGCACAAATTGGCTATAAAAGACTGGTGACCGAGTGCTCATGTGTTCATGCCCATTTCTCCTACAAAGTAAAGATATGTATTAACCGTGTTCTCTGTGAACTGGACTGAATCTGTACTGAAACAAAATAAAGTACCCTTTCAAGCTATGAGCTCCAAGCGGTAAATGTGTATCACATGCATGCAGTACCTGAAGGTTTTTTTCATTTATTCAGTAGCTTATTTTTCCTAAGGTCTTCACCAGTTTGGGAAATGGAACTTTTCAGTTTTCCATTAAAGTGTGAGTTCTATCTAAACTGAGCTTCAGGCACTTCAGGTAGTCAAAAGCCTGTTTGCACCCTAGTTTCCATGTATTGTGTCCATCTATCTTTCTAAATGGAAAGGGGTTTCCAGGTTCAGAGAAGTACACATTTTTTGAAAATAACTCCTTTATTCTGTGGTTATGCTTAATTGATACAACAGTTTAATTACTCAGGGAATGAGGTGCTGCCAAGTGCTTTATAAGTGTCAAATATAAAAGCGTGACTTCAGGTGGTCTTGCATAGGAGGGGAGGATCTTTGGATGGGGAAGAAACATGGTGAGAACTACTGCCCATGTTCATCTCTGGACAAGAGATGGAGTTTGCTCCCATTGCATCTTTTTTTTTTTTCTCCTTCCTACAAAGCAGCAACACAAAGCCTGTGAAAAGCTGAAGATAAGAAATGCCTTCTGACTCAGGAGGAGGAGAAGCTTCTGTAGAAACAGAAGAAAAGCTGGCTTTTAAGACAGTGGAAAGGATAGGGAAAGAAATGCTGATTAGTAGGATTTTTCCACCCACTACCTTTCCAAACTGTTTGCTGTTTCTACTTTTTTTTTCTCTCAAACCTTTTGGCACCTGGTCTTCTTCTCCCCTCCCCTCCCCTCCCCTCCCCTCTCTTTCTTGGTGACTTCCTCTTTTGTGCTCAGAAACAATCTGTACCAACTTCGAACCTCAGATGTTTCTACTCTTGCCTTTTTATTACTAAGCTTTTCATTGCCTTCAGTTTTAGAGTCAATTTGAGCTTAAATCTATTACCTCGTCTTCAGAGTTGCTTTCACCTCTTCTCTGATTTCCTACTGATGCTTCAAGGAACCTCCCCTTCTTCAACAAATATCTTTGTCTACACTAGCTTCCTTGGTGGTTGAACTAAAACAGCTGGCTTTCTGATCCAGCTTACATGATGTAATTTGTTAAGATGAACAAAAGTTGATGCTAATTTACATTGAAACTTCTCTTTGCTTGCTTCCAAAGCAAGCTATTGTCCATGCAGCAGGGAGGACTTAGAGCTGAGTATCATGACTTTTACCAGAGTTCTCTAATGTAAGAAGATCTTGTTCCTGAGTCAGTGCTCTAAAGACTTGCTATCTCCTTACTCAAGCTTTTATTGTAGTAAGGTCATATATGTGGGAATAAAAATGTTGTTTTTGCAGAGTTACATTGTTTAAAGGTAAGGAATGTGGTATTGCGATATGCTTGCAGTGATAAGAAAACTTAGCAGGCGACCTTGTAAAATGCAGACAACCAGACTCCTTAGAACAATTAGGTGAAAATCACGGTGTCAAGTCAAGTCAGATAAGTGAAGAAACATTACCACTTCAAACAGTAAAAAAGTCAAAAGAAATTTGAAATTTAAGAGGCCGCCAACTGAAGGCCATGTATTGTCTGTGAAGCATCGGATAGGTTGTGAACCTGGATTCCCTAGTCAATGGGGAAACAGGGGAGGGTCCCGGTCATCGAGAAATAAAGTATATAAACCATACTGTGTGACTAGTAGGTGTGCTCCTGCTTGTGGAACGCCCGCCATTGCAATCGTGAATAAATTACTACTTCACTGAGATCCTCGCCTGAGCCTAAGTTATTGGCTACAGAGTGTTTCTCACAATTTGGGGGCTCGTCCGGGATCCAGTCACCTACCAGGGAGCCCCATCGCCACAGCAGCAGGAAGGCATGCCCCGCTGATTTCAGCGGTCTTGTGCATCGATGGTGGTGGTTCTGCGGAGAGCTGACAGAGGGCCCGAGACTGATTAAAGAGGCAATATCCGTGAAGTACTGGGGAAGGGAAGAATGTAGGCACTCCGGGTTTAAGAATTGATCCGGTAACTCTGTGCACAGACCAAGGTAAGAAATATTAAGTATTGCCTTGGGGGTCAGCTGAGACTCTGTGTGACGTGTGATTGAGACGTACTTTTGTACGAAGCGAGTATGGAGTCCTGATCCGCGGTTCCGTAGCTCCGCGAGGGGCGCGGCCGGAGACGGACGAAGCGTGAGATAAGGGAGAGAAAGGAAGAGTCTTGGGAAATTTGGTGTACGGTAAGCCCTTGCACAGTAAAGTGCTTGGCAGTACACCCCCATTTTCCAGAATCGGAATGTTAGTGTGTGGTACCCTGCAGGAGGTAAATTTCTGTAGCAGCACACTGACAAGGGCTAGGAAAAATGGGAAATATGAGTTCCAGCGGACAGGGAGATATCCCTGGGGGAGTGCCTACCGACTGTCCTTTAGGAAGGATGTTGAGAAATTGGAAGAATAACCCCAAAACTAAGGAAAAAGATAGGAAGAAAATGGTTAAATATTGTGTATCAGTCTGGACAAAAGAACCAATTAAAGGAACTGCAGTATTTTGGCCAAAATACGGGTCTGACAAAGACTGGGTATGTCAGGCCTTAAATTTGTATGTTAATAACAAATTTCCATTTTCGGAAGAAGAATCTGAGTATGCAGCTTGTTGGATACAAGGAACAAATTTGGTTTTGAGCAAAAATCAGAATAAAGAGGGAAAGAAAGAGGAAGAGACAAGTGATAAATGGGACCTTTTGGATAACCTATCTCCTCCTTATAACCCCCAAGCTGCAGCCGCAGCAGCGGCTGCTGTAGCAGTTTCTCTGAGAGAAGAGACAGGAACTGTAAATAACATTAGCTCTGGGAACACGAGGTACCCCAGACTTGTAAAAGAATTGGAACAATGTAAAAAAAATACCTTGAGGGTTTTCCACTCCCTGGTACTAATACTACTAACACTATTGAAGCTGCTATGTATCCTCTCTGTGAAGTTCCTCTGGGACCTGGACAGATAGGGTATGTAAATGCCCCCCTTTCTAGCGGAGAAGTGCGAAATTTTAAAAAGGAAATGAAATCTCTGATTGAGGACCCCATTGGATTAGCAGAACAGTTAGATCAGTTTTTGGGACCCAATCTATATTGCTGGGGAGAAATGATGGCAATTCTGAATCTGCTATTCTCAGGGGAAGAACGAGGAATGATTACAAGAGCAGCAATGCGGGAATGGGAAAAGGATCATCCTCCAGGAGATGGAGTGATTCCAGCAGAGCAAAAATTTCCAAATGTGGACCCTAATTGGAACAACAATAATGTGCAGGATAGGGTTAACATGAGAAACTTGAGAGAAATGGTAATTGGAGGAATTAGAGAAGCAGTACCTAAGTCTCAGAATTTTATTAAAGCATTTGAGGTTCAGCAGAGTAAAGATGAAACTCCAAGTGATTTCTTGGAAAGGCTCAGGGACAGGATGCAAAAGTATTCAGGAATGAATCCTGACGACCCTGTAGCGCAGGGGCTTTTGAAGATTAATTTTGTGATGAAAGCGTGGCCGGACATACAAAGGAAACTTCAGAAATTGGAGGGGTGGAATGAATAGCCGTTAGAAAAACTTTTGAGGGAAGCCTAGAAAGTGTATGTTAGAAGGGAAGATGAGAAGCAGAAACAAAAGGCGAAAATGATGATCTCCACAGTGAATCAAGTGGTGGGGCAGAGAATGGGGAACTGACGGGAAAAGAAGTTTCAAGAAAGACAAGGGTTGGGATGGAATCAAGAAGAAAAAGGGAACAGGAATGTGAAATCAAAGTGGCCACCTCCTTCTCAGCCACGGCAGGTACAAAAAAGATCTTATAAACGTGAGCAAACAGGACATTTTAAACGAGAATGTCCTGAATGGAAAAGGGAAGAAAGATTGTTTACCATCATAAACTCTGAATAGGGGGGGTCAGGGGTTCTTTGAACAGTGGTCCCACCAAGAGCCCTTGATAAATTTAGAAGTGGGACCTAATAAAGAAGAGGTTGTATTTTTAGTAGATACAGGAGCAGCCAGATCCTCTTTAGCTTATAAAATATCAGGACTCAATTTAACGAATAATACTCTACGAGTAACAGGGGTAGAAGGATTTGGTATGGTAGAGTCACTTTTTGAAACTACTGAATTATATTGGGGAACTAAAATTGTCACTGGGCAATTGTTATATGTACCTGAAGCGAGGACCAATTTATTAGGGAGAGATTTAATAGTCAAATTAGGATTACAATTGAAGACCTCCGAAAAAGGAATAACAGTCTCAATGAAATTATTAACAGAAAATGATGAAAAAGAAATAAATCCCATGGTATGGGTAAGGGAAGGAAATCGAGGAGGGCTTAATATAACTCCCTTAAAGATAACTGTTCAAGAAGGGAGCGGAATAGTTAGACAACGGCAGTATCCTATCTCTTGTGAAGGAAAAATGGGCCTGAAACCTGTGCAAAAAAAAAAAAAAGTGCAAACTTTAGTTAGAGATGGTCTTTTGGAGCCTTGTATGTCACCATATAGCACTCCAATTTTACCAGTACAAAAGCTGGATGGTTCGTACCGATTAGTACAAGACCTGAGAAAAGTTAATGAGATAACACGAAAGCGCCACCCTGTGGTTCCTAACCCTTATACCCTGATGAGTAAAATCCCTTATGAGCACAAATGGTTCAGTGTTATAGATTTAAAGGATGCCTTTTGGGCATGCCCACTGGATCCTGAAAGTCGGGATATTTTTGCATTTGAATGGGAAGACCCAGAAACAGGCCACAAACAGCAATATACATGGACTGTTTTGCCTCAGGGATTCACTGAATCTCCCAATTTGTTTGGGCAAGAATTGGAAAAGATTTTAGAAACATTTCAGATTCCAGAAGGGGTGACGTTGTTACAGTATGTAGATGATTTACTGATATCTGGGGGTAGAAAAATCAAAGCCACAAACAAACTCCTGAATTTTTTAGGAGAACACGGGCTAAGGGTATTTAAAGATAAATTACAGTATGTAGAAAAAGAGGTTAGGTATTTGGGACATCTAGTCTCTGAGGGCAGAAGGAGAATAAACCCTGAAAGGATTCAGGGAATTGTGCAACTTCCTCTCCCTAAAACAAAGAAGGAGTTGAGAAAATTTTGGAGTTTAATTGGATATTGCAGACTGTGGATAGAGGCATATGCACAGAAGACAAAGAAATTATATCTCAAATTATTGGAGGAAGAACCCAATATACTGAACTGGACTAAAGAGGAAAAAGAAGTAATGGAAAAATTAAAAAAAGATCTTATTACGGCACCAATCTTAGCTCTTCCTGCCCTAAAGAAATCATTTTATCTTTTTATAACTGTCAGTGAGGGTGCTGCTTTGGGGGTGTTAACCCAAGAATGAGGAGATAAGAGGAAACCTGTAGCGTATTTGTCTAAATTATTAGACCCCGTGTCCCGGGGATGGCCAGAATGCATTCAGGCAGTAGCAGCAACTGCCTTATTAGTAGAAGAGAGCAGGAAATTGACCTTTGGAGGACAACTGATTGTTGTTACCCCTCACCAAGTGAAGACTATTCTCACTCAGAAAGCAGGAAGGTGGCTGACAGACTCCAGAATACTAAAATATAAAGCTATACTAATTGAAAAGGATGATTTAACTATAACTACAGAACCTGTTTTGAATCCTGCCTCCTTCTTGTCAAAGGGAATTGAAGATCCAATAAATATGGAACATAACTGCTTAGATCTAATAAATTACCAGACAAAGATAAGATTAGATTTACAAGAGGTGCCCTTAGAGGAAGGGGAAATATTGTTCATAGATGGATCTTCTAGGGTGGTACAAGGGAGGAGATGTAATGGTTATGCCATCATTGAAGGAACAGATGGGAACGTCGAAGAAATGGGAAAACTGCCTAGTAATTGGTCAGCCCAAACTTGTGAATTATATGCATTAAATCAAGCATTAAAGTTATTAAAAGGGAAACAGGGAACTATATATACTGACTCACGATACGCATATGGGGTGATACATACATTAGGAAAAATTTGAGAAGAAAGGGGCTTAGTAAACAGCAAGGGAAAGGAACTGGTCCATGAAGAATTAATTAGACAGATTTTGGAAAATCTGTTACTACCAGAAGAGATTGCTGTGGTGCATGTGAAAGGACATCAAAAAGGAAACTCCCTAGTTGAATGGGGAAACAGAATTGCAGGTGAAAAGGCTAAAGAATCAGCTTTGCAATTAGAAGTAGAAGCAAAGCTGCTTCTTGTACCTGAAATAAAACCTCCACCTGAAAAGCAAATATTCAGTGAAAAAGAGATAGAAGCCTTCAGGGAGTTAGGAGCGAAGGAGTCTGAAGGACGGTGGATTCTCCCTGATGGGAGAGAAATGGTAAATAAACAAATAATGAGGGAAATTTTAGCTGTTCTACATCAAGGAAGCCACTGGGGAGTCCAGGCAATGTGTGACGCTGTATTAAGAAAATATATATGTGTAGGCCACATATATATATGTGTATACCATAGCTATGCAGGTGTGTAATAGTTGCATAACATGCCAGAAAGTGAATAAGAAGGCTCTGCGGAAACAACCTCTGGGTGGACGGGAGCCAGGGCTTCGACCTTTTCAGAGCATCCAAGTAGATTTTACTGAATTACCTGAAGTAGGTAGATTTAAGTACTTGCTGGTATTACTTGACCATTTGTCAGGATGGGTAGAAGCTTTTCCTTCAGCATCAACAACAGCTAGTGTGGTGATAAAGATAATCCTGGAACAAATAATCCCTACATATGGGTTTACTGAAAATATAGACTCAGATCAAGGAAGTCATTTTACTTCATCTATTTTACAAGGATTAATGAGAACCTTGGGAATAAAATGGGAGTTTCATACGCCATGGCATCATCCTTCCTCATCGGGGAAAGTGGAGCAAATGAATCAGACATTAAAGAAGCATCTGTCAAAACTGGTTTTAGAGACTAAGCTTCCCTGGACAAAGTGTTTACCTTTAGCACTTCTCAGAATTCGAACTGCTTCTAGAAAAGATGTAGGAGTTTCACCATATGAGATGTTTGGACTACCATACCTGGGTAGAAACGGTGAGATACCTATTTTTGAAAATAAAGATATTTTTCTCAAAGATTATATACTTGGATTATCTTCTTCCTTAGCATCTCTCAGGGTTCGTGGACTGTTGGCTCAAACTCCACCTTTGGAATTCCCAGTACATTCATTCCATGCAGGAGATTGGGTCCTGATACGCACCTGGAGAGAATCAAAACTCCAGCCTGAATGGGAAGGACCATTCCAAGTACTACTAACCACTGAAACAGCCATAGGAACTGCGGAAAAAGGTTGGACTCACTATACTCGAGTGAAGGCATCTGTCAACCCTAGTACCTGGGAAGCTGTTCCTACAGAAGACTTGTTGGAAGCTGAAATCGAAGAGAAAAATCTCATAGTGGACTCTGAGCGGGATAAAAGCTTACAATTGTAAATTAACCTTTTATTTTCACAGGTAGCTAATGAGTGTGACTTGTGATTGAGAGAAAGGACAGACCTATAGTGAATTGAAGTGCTCCCAAGGGGGGATTGTTATAGTAGTAGTGTACATCTTATTCTTTGTATTGATAATTATTTGGAAACCTAAGGTTTAAAAATAATGATAGGGAAAAATCAATTATTAATTTTGTTTCTGGCAATTGTAGGCCTCAAAGAAGGCCTTGGTCAATTGGAAACTTGGAAAAGATTTGACCAGATGATAGCAAAGACAGGGTATCCTGTCAAAATATGGGTGAATGTGACAGAGAGTTATGAACCACAATCCATCACGTGTAATGGTTGTGAGGTGTTAACTTGTGGAGATTTAAATGCTCAACGACAATTGAGCAAAGAGCACAAATATCTCTGTCCTGAACCTAAGACTAGCAGTATGTTTGAAGGACCCCCTTGCCCAGCATGGACTGATGTATGGTGGACGACCAATCATAAAGGGTGGTCATATACACCCACCTCAAGTGTTTACTTCATGAGGTTAAAGAAACACATTAACATATTTAAAGGAACTGTTCAGCCCAATTGTCAGCATCTACAATGTAATCCAATAACTATAACAATTAGTCAGGCTGATTACCTCACAAACCATACTTATGGTCTCGGAGCAGATGAAACTGGGCGAGACCCAACAGCCAGATTGAGAATAGCTGTAAGGGAACGATACTCTCTTGCCATCAGAGAAAGAGAGAAACTCAAGGAGAAAACAGGAGAGAAAACAGGAGAACCTCTTCGAAATGCGGCAGTTGTCACAGTTAAAGAAATAAAAGATCTTAGGCAAACATTTGAGATTGAAACAGGGTATGGGGATGTGAATGCCTGGATAGAATGGGTCAAATATACTGTCCAGAGTCTCAACCATAGCAATTGCTATGCTTGTGCCTCGGGACGACCGATTGCCCAGATAGTGCCCTTCCCATTGGGGTGGACCGAGGACTCCCGAGGGATGCGATGTATGATTGCATTGTACCAAGAAAAGACTGCCTGGGGAAATGAGGCTCTCTCTTTGCTATTCCCTTCCTTGCGTGATAGCAATATCAGGGTTCCTCCTGCATTCTCTACAGCTTGCCTCTCACGGCAGGGTGTGAGTGCTACCCGGCATCTGGGAGAATTTGCCTTGTGCACGAGGACCTTGAATGCTGCGAAGGACTTGATGGGAAACTGCTCAAGACTTGAGATCCCCAGGGCAGATCTCTGGTGGTACTGTGGAGGGAAGATATTACGGTCCACCCTACCATCTAACTGGGGAGGCACTTGTGCACTTGTTCAATTAGCTATACCTGGCATTTGAAAGAGAAACATCACAAATACCCAGAAGAAGTAAAAGAGGCTTAGGAGTATCATTTGATGATAGAGTCTACATAGATTCTATAGGGGTGCCTAGAGGAGTTCCCAATGAGCATAAAGCCAGGAATCAAATTGCTGCAGGGTTTGAGTCCCTGTTCTGGTGGGTAACAATCAATAAGAATGAGGACTGGATTAATTATATTTATTATAATCAGCAGAGATTCATAAATTATGCAAGGCATGCGATAAGAGGAACTGCTGAACAACTAGATGCCACCAGCAAAATGGCTTGGGAAAACAGAATAGCATTAGATATGATGCTTGCGGAGAAAGGAGGTGTGTGTGTGTGTGTGTGTGATACTGAGCAACCATTGTTGCACTTTTATACCCAACAGTACTGCCCCGGATGGCACAGTAACAAGAGCATTGCAAGGGCTTACCACCCTTGCCAGCGAATTGGCAGAAAACTTAGGAACAGACACTTCCACCACCGGACGGTTGGAATCTTGGTTTGGTAAATGGAAAGGGAGGGTAGTGTCCATATTTACATCCTTGATCGTAGTAGCAGGAGTTTTGACAGCCATTGGTTGTTGCATTATCCCCTGTGTAAGAGGACTAGTACAGTGGTTAATTGAAACTGCACTATTGAAACAAATGACCATGGATCCATCACCTTACTCAGATAAGGTGATGAGATTAGAGGAGATGGAAAGCAAAGAAAGTGAAGAAGAGGAAGATATCTACCAAATTAGACCTTAGAGAAAAGTTTTGCAAAAATCAACAATTTATAAAGAAGAAAAGGGGGGTATTGTGGGAATAATGTTCTTTTTGCAGAGTTACATTGTTTAAAGGTAAGGAATGTGGTATTGCGATATGCTTGCAGTGATAAGAAAACTTAGCAGGCGACCTTGTAAAATGCAGACAACCAGACTCCTTAGAACAATTAGGTGAAAATCACGGTGTTAAGTCAAGTCAGATAAGTGAAGAAACATTACCACTTCAAACAGTAAAAAAGTCAAAAGAAATTTGAAATTTAAGAGGCCGCCAACTGAAGGCCATGTATTGTCTGTGAAGCATCGGATAGGTTGTGAACCTGGATTCCCTAGTCAATGGGGAAACAGGGGAGGGTCCCGGTCATCGAGAAATAAAGTATATAAACCATACTGTGTGACTAGTAGGTGCGCTCCTGCTTGTGGGACACCCGCCATTGCAATCGTGAATAAATTACTACTTCACTGAGATCCTCGCCTGAGCCTAAGTTATTGGCTACGGAGTGTTTCTCACATATACAGGATTAATTCTCCATTTTGCACTATCTGCTTGTTAAAAAGGGGGTAAGTTTGTGTTGCAGCTCTAAAAAGCATCTTCTCTAGTGGGCCATTTATTTTTACGGAAGTTGTAGACAAATTATTTTGAAGGCTGCTTCACTTCTATAAAGGAATAAGTAAGTGTGGTGGTTTTACTCGGGTGGGCAGCCGAGTTCCACCACGGCTGCTCTCTCACTCCCCCTCCTCAAGGAGGAATGGGGAGAAAATACAATGAAAAGGGCTCAAGGGTTGAGATAAGGACGAGGAGATCGCGCAGCAATTATCGTGATGGGCAAAACAGACTCAGCATAGGGAGATAGTAAGATTTATTGCCTATTACTAACAAGCTAGAGAAGGGAGAAACAAAGGAAAGAAACCAAAAGCACCTTCCCCCCCATCCACCCTCTTCCACCTCCTCCCCCCGAGCGGCGCAGGGGAATGGGGAAACGGGGGTTATGGTCAGTCTATAGCACTTCTTCTCTGCTGCTCCTTCTCGGTCACTCTCATCCCCTGTGCTGTGGGGTCCCTCCCACGGGATGCAGTCCTTGCCGAACTGATCAGGCATGGGCTTCCCACAGGCAATAGCTCTTCAAGAACTGCTCCAGATATGGGTCCGTACCACGGGGTCCATTCCTCAGGAGCAAACTGCTCCAACCTGGGTCCCCCACGGGCAGCAGCTCCTGCCAGGCCACCTGCTCCTGCGTGGTCTCCTCTCCACGGACTACAGGTCCAGCCCGGAATCTGCTCTGTCAGGGGTCCTCCACAGGCCGCAGCCTCCTTCAGTGCAGGTCCACCTGCTCCACCATGGTCTCCTCCACGGGCTGCAGCGTGGAACCCTGCTCCACCGTGGTACTCCATGGGCTGCAGGGGGACAGCCTGCTTCACCATGGTGCTCACCACAGGCCGCAGGGGACTTCTGCTCCGGCGCCTGGAGCACCTCCTCCCCCTCCTTCTTTACTGACCTTGGTGCCTGCAAGGCTGTTTCTCACTCCTCTCTATCTCCCAGCTGCTGTTCCCATGCAGCTTATTTTTTTTCCCTGTTTTAAATATGCTCTCACAGAGGTGCAAACAACATCGCTTATTGGCCCAGCTCTGGCCAGTGGCAGGGCCCTTATCTAACATGGGGCAGCTTCTGGATTCTTCTCACAGAAGCCACCCCTATGACCCCCTGCTACCAAAACCTTCCCACGTAAACCCACTACACCTCCCACCCCCCCCCGCCCCGAGTCATCAGAAAGTAGTTCTCTGTGTCCTTAGATACTCTTGTCCGCACAAAGCAGGCTGTGGTATATACGGTGTTGTGAGCCTGGGAGTGGCTGTAGATGAGGTGCAGAAGAGGAAAACATCAAGAGCCTACCTCGAACTCTGAAGTTAACTGTGCTGCTTCTCCTTCGGGTGGCCACCATCCTCTGCACAACCTGAATTGTGGAGAGCAGCAGTGATCTCACTGAGCAGGTATCTCCTGCAGGATTGTTTGGCAATGTTGGTGAAGTCAAGCATCTGTGTTGTAAGGGCCAAATTTAAAAGGACTTTAGTTACGTGTCTTTATGGTATTGCAGTTGGTGTCTTGCTAGATTTTCAGTAGCTTCATGGAATAAGGAAATGGCTCCAGGCAGGAGTCTGGCTGGATGCAAGAGTGTACAGTATGTGATGGGAAGCTTTAATGTAAGGTCCATTTGCCTTAGCTCGTCTGCACAAGGTTTGTGAAAATCTTTACTCAACTTATTTTAAGTAAAACTGGCTCTACTTTCTGCCTTTAAAATACAAGTTCCTTTAAAATACAAGTTTTGACACCTGTGAAAAAATGTTTTGGTTTTTTTTTTGTTACTTTTTTGTCTATAAATACTGTATAAACCACATGCTTCAGCTCTTGAAAGGTCAGTCAAGTTGCCCTAAGTCAAAAGCTGTGGATTTTATCCATGGAAATATACAAAAAGGTATAGTGGGTTGTAGTGGGTTTATGTGGCAAGGTTTTGGTAGCAGGGGGTCACAGGGGTGGCTTCTGTGAGAAGAATCTAGAAGCTGCCCCATGTTAGGTAACAGCCCCACTGCTGACCAGAGCCAAGCCAATAAGCGATGTTGTTTGAGCCTCTGTGAGAGCATATTTAAGACAGGGGGGGAAAAAAAAAAAAAAAAAAAAAAAAGCTGCCTCATAGAAGCTGGGAGAGTGAGAGGAGTGAGGAACAGCCTTGCAGGCACCAAGGTCAGTGAAGAAGGAGGGGGAGAGGCGCTCCAGGCGCCAGAGCAGAAGTCCCCTGCGGCCTGTGGTGAGCACCATGGTGAAGCAGGCTGTCCCCCTGCAGCCCATGGAGTACCACGGTGGAGCAGGGTTCCACGCTGCAGCCCGTGGAGGAGACCATGGTGGAGCAGGTGGACCTGCACTGAAGGAGGCTGCGGCCTGTGGAGGACCCCTGACAGAGCAGATTCCGGGCTGGACCTGTAGTCCGTGGAGAGGAGACCACGCAGGAGCAGGTGGCCTGGCAGGAGCTGCTGCCCATGGGGGACCCAGGTTGGAGCAGTTTGCTCCTGAGGAATGGACCCCGTGGTACGGACCCATATCTGGAGCAGTTCTTGAAGGGCTATTGCCTGTGGGAAGCCCATGCCTGATCAGTTCGGCAAGGACTGCATCCCGTGGGAGGGACCCCACAGCACAGGGGATGAGAGTGACCGAGAAGGAGCAGCAGAGAAGAAGTGCTATAGACTGACCATAACCCCCGTTTCCCCATTCCCCTGCGCCGCTCGGGGGGAGGAGGTGGAAGAGGGTGGATGGGGGGGAAGGTGCTTTTGGTTTCTTTCCTTTGTTTCTCCCTTCCCTAGCTTGTTAGTAATAGGCAATAAATCTTACTATCTCCCTATGCTGAGTCTGTTTTGCCCATCACGATAATTACTGCGCGATCTCCTCATCCTTATCTCAACCCTTGAGCCCTTTTCATCGTATTTTCTCCCCATTCCTCCTTGAGGAGGGGGAGTGAGAGAGTAGTTGTGGTGGAGCTCGGCCGCCCACCCGAGTAAAACCACCACAGTAGTGCAGGCACATTTGCAAATTGTTTCTTTATGCTATTACTAAACATACATTTATTTGCTTTATTTGTACGTTTCTATATTGACATTTCTAAATGTTGCTCCTACCTTCAGTATAAGGCTTGTTCTTTTGCCAGGTTTCCCGCAGGTGCTAATAGGTGCTCAGCGTTGCATTCTTACACCAAATGGGTTCACACCACTTACAAACTCTATTAGACAAATGCAGAATTAAAAAAAAAAAAAAAAAAAGAACTGGGCAACATTAAAAGTCAGGAAATACAGAGGCTGAGACTCCAACAGCAACATTAACTTGGCTGCAATGCACGTAATGTGAGCTCTTTAATGGCATACATTTCATAATGTAAACAGGAATAAGCATGTAGATTAATATATGCAGAGAGAGAGCAGAAAAGAGCATTTTTCTGAATTTGACCCACTTGTCCATATGACAGCTGGCTGCTGCATAGAGCCTGGGGAAGCCTGGCACTGCCTTACAGCATGCTGGGCACTGACTCGGACGTACCTGCTTGCTGATGGAATGAAAATGACAGCAGTGAATGAATAATTTGGGCTTTGTTACTTTTGAAACAATATCATTTTAATGAACTGCTTTTTGTTCCCTATGGTCTGTTAGTTGTATAGGGTATGATCCTTAAAGCGTTCCCTGTTTTGTTATTCCCATCTGGCATGTCCTGCCCTGCTGGGCTCTCAGTGAAGTGCCTGGCTTCACCTTGCTGAGCCTTTGCTTTCTACTCCCATCACCTACGCACCACAGTAACAGTTCTTCTGGCTAATTTTGACTGGATCATGTACAAAAGTGATTACGTGAATATTGTGCTTTAACACAGATCCACAATGGACAAAGCATTATTGCTCTGTACGTTGTTGTCTTCATTAAAAATTACGATACAAATACATTGCACTAAGCTGATGCGTTTAGCCTGAAGGTCAAGGATTCTAATCTGACCTTTGCCACTGTAGTCCCAAAGCTGGGAAAAAACAAGGAAACCTTGAAGAAAATAGGGAGGACTGTAGCTTGTGTAGTCTTTCTATAGCTTGTGTAGTCTTTTAGCTGAAAGAAAGAGACAGGTAGCCTTGAGCTAGCAGAAGCAAGGAAGATAAGGGATAAAAGGTAAAAAACAAGAAGGAGAAAAACAGCTCCAGAATGACCTATAGTAGCCTTTTGCTCATTAAGGGGTCATTAACATATTTAAAACCACACCCATCAAAATGCTAATGTATGCTAATGTGGGATTTGGTGTCCCCTCCTCCCCCGCTCTTCCTCTGTAATGCACAAACTCAGTAGAGATAAGTTAGGTGAGCTGTAATAGCCAATCAAAAGTAGTCAAAGAGATAGTTTTCACAAGTTTGCTGTGTATAAATGACGGTGATTTTAGTCAGAGGTTTGCTTGCTTTGCGAAAGATCGCCAAGCACCTGACTCTGAAGAGTTAAATAGTTAATTATATAATTAAAAGACCTTCGTGTGGATTCTGACTCTGTGTGCTTATTGGTGTGGCGCACCGGGCACGAACCTACGGACAACAGTTTTGGCACCCCAGATGGGACCTCTAAATTAACCTTCCCCGTTCCATCTCAACGGCATCGGCATTGGAGGGGAGCACGCCAGAGACCAAGCGTGCACCGGTGATTTTATCGGGGTCTGGCTGCGACCCTCTGAGAGTCAGGGGCCAGCAAGTGGTACAACAGCACAATGCTCTGAGGAATCCACCTAACATCTGGGGATCAAGGGGAGTCACTGGACTGGTGAGTATGATTTATATCTTCCTATGGGTATACGGAGAGTGGATTGTTAGCCTCACATGTAGACACTGTGATTTAGCAAGAATGGGAAATAGCCCTGTGAGCTACCTGATTGGTGCCATGATTTAGCAAGAATGGGAAACTGCCTCATGAGCTATCGGAATAAAGCCGAATGTGAGCAGCTGCCAGAGGAAATGGGAAGCAGTCAGTCCAGAACCCCCCCTTCTTCCCCCCTGGGATGCATCCTTATCAACCTATGGACAACACCATGTCACAACACATCGTATCTTGTGCAGCTCCTGCTGCATGGAGCCTGAGGCTTGCATGTGAAGTGGAGATGACTAGGGCAGCTTGTGGTTGTTCAGCAGCAGCTTCCAGCAGTGAGAGAGGTGGTTTGGGTTAATAAAATTAATTTGTGGTTACTCTCCAGAATAAAATAATTATCATTTTCTGTTTAAAAAGGGTTCCTCATCTATTGTCAATACACTGATATTGCTGTCTTGCTTTGCAAATGAGGCAGGAGCAGGCCTGTAATTCCACAAGCTAATGCCTCTGCTGTCATACCTGCCTAATTGCCACAGCTCCTCTTTGGTGCAGCCTCCTAAATATGCTGCTGCGATAAGGTATGCCAGTTATGCTTAAATTTCATTACTGTTTGCTGTGGTCAGCACTTGATTAACTTTCCCTGCAGTGTTAGACAGCAAAGGGGATTAGTACCTGGGTGGGTTACAGCATTTATTGTGTGTGCTTAATCTAAATTTCTCTCAAAATGGAATTGTCTTAAACTAATTTGGCAAAACTTTGAAATGACAGTAAGGCTACTTTTGGCAATTGATTTTTTTTTCCAAGTGAGTAACTGTGCATTATTAAAATGACAATGATTCACACAGACAGAGTGGTTCAGACCAGACAGTGTCAGGATCCCCCTGGTTTTTGACTTTGGCCATTTTTGCCTGGTGGGAAGAGAGGGTGCGCAGGGCTTTGGGTCCCATCACAGGGAGTGGCCAGGTGTCCTCTGTCAGCTCTCAGAAATGGAGCGGTACCTGTCAGGATTTGTGCAGAGGAGTTTTCCAGAAAGAAAAATGGAGAAAGCATAGAAAACAATCTCTAACTGTATTAAAGACTTGTGAAACTTCTACCGCTCTGCAAAAAAAAAAACACTTTGACAGAGTGGAGCCATCCTCCCTGTCTCAGACCAGCACAAAAATCTATAAAGTATTACATTTTAATCATATTCCACACAAAAGACTTTTGCTATGCTGTTTAAAACCCAGCCTCCTTTCAGCCTGTGCTCTGTTGGGATGTTTTCATCTGAAATGGACTGCTGTGGCTGACTGGAGCAGTCTGAAAAAACAGCACTAACCTTCCTTCCTGATGCTTCAATTGTACCATCCACTGTGTGATACTAGGGCATAAATATCTTAACGCTTGTCACTGGGAAGAAAATCCCATCCATGATGGGGACCAGAAGAGAGTGATTCTTAGATTCAGGATACAAATCGGTTCATTATTTATTTCAAAGTCTGTAGGTGCTGTTATAATGAAAAATTGAAGCACACTTCGCAGAATAAATGTGAGCTGATGCCGCACCAACCCCAAAGCCTTCCTGACCTACAAAATGAAGGAGAGTTTTGATGCTCACTTCACTTTTCACAGTGTCTCAGATGAACAAGCTTTTCCCAGAAGATTGACAGAGTTACGTCCAACTAAAACAGATGCTAAACCCTCTTTGGTTGCTGTTGTGTTCCAGGGAAAACATAATGCTGCTGCCTCCTGGTGTTAGACATCTGCTCAAGAGCATTTGTCCAGCTGCGTGGTCTTCTGTAAATACTTCGTAGTTCACTAGATACTGGCTTGCCAGTACCACCATCCTGTTGCAAGATGTCTGCAAGTTCAGCAGTGTTCTCATCTTCCCAGCCATCTTCCGGGGTAGATAGGTAAAATGCAGCCTGTGCTCCACTGGAGCAGGGTTCTCCTCCCCTCCAGCTGTGTGCAGGCGTAGCAGCTATATAAATCAGTCATCACCATCTGACCACAGCTAAGGGGTTAACACACTGCTGCTTCTCTCTGCTCCTGGAGCAAAAGTGATTGCCTAGTAGAGTGGGGTAGGTCTAGCTGTGATATTGAGTTATATATTTTAGTGGTTGTGGTGGTCTTGGGGTGACCAAGGAGTGTGATCTGTTGGGATATTTGTGTCTTCTTCAGTACAATCAAAGATCAAGAAGAGACTTCAAAATGGTGTGGGTTTTGAGAGACTTTCTGTCCAAAGTCTGTACCAAAACAGTGCCCAAAGTCTTTCCTTACTTAATGCAAGCCTAATGCTCTGATGCAAACGGTGTAGCCCCAGCATCTCCTTGGTGTCCTCTGTGGCAGCATGGGACCCATGGCAGCACCTTGCTCGTTGTAATGACCAGCTGTCGTCCCTTCAGCTTTAATTGGGGCTGGCAGGAGCTCTGATGGCAGCTGACCTCGCACTGAAGACTAAAGTCCCTGTCTGGTCCATGCTCAACTGCCAGCATGAAGGATGTCAGATGACAAGTGGGACAGGTATTATACATTAACCAGCTGTTTGGCTTTAAAACATTAATCCTGCTCTTATGTTCTTTCTTACCTGTTTTCCCAGCATGACCAGGTTTGAAGGACTTCAGGCTTTCATGACTGATTACCTATTTCATGGTCATCCATAGCCCAAATCTGCAGTGCCAGCTTCCAGCTCTTGAGCATTCACAGGTATTTCTGCTGGAAATGTGCTCACCATGTTTATGCAGTAATACAACTATGTGGGTGAGCTGACTTCAGGCCAACTTCGAGTTTTCCTTCCAGGCTCCCAGCAGCGTACAATATATCACCCTTCTTTTAATCATCTTCCCGACCCTTTACTCTTCTAGTTTTTGCAGCAGAAAAACAAAGCATCTCATCCACACAACTGAGCAACCTTCTTCCATACACATTATCACAGAATCATTAAGGTTGGAAAAGACCTCCAAGATCATCTGGTCCAACCATCCCCCTACTACCAACGTCACCCACCAAACCATGTCCCTAAGCACCATGTCCAACCTTTCCTTGAACACCCCCAGGGACGGTGACTCCATCACCTCCCTGGGCAACCCGTTCCAATGCCTGACTACTCTTTCTGAGAAGAAATGTCTCCCAATTTCCAACCTAAACCTCCCCTGGCGCAACTTGAGGCCATTCCCTCTAGTCCTATCACTACTTATCTGCGAGAAGAGGCCGACCCCCAGCTCCCCACAACCTCCTTTCAGGTAGTTGTAGAGAGCAATAAGGTCTCCCCTGAGCCTCTTCTTCTCCAGACTAGACAACCCACGTTCCCCTAGCCGCTCCTCATAGGACTTGTGGTCCAGGCCCTTCACCAGCTTCATGGCCCTTCTCTGGACATGCTCCAGGGCCTCGATGTCCTTCTTGTAGTGAGGGGCCCAAAGCTGAACACAGGACTCGAGGTGTGGCCTCACCAGAGCAGAGTACGGGGGGACGATCACCTCCCTGGTCCTGCTGGCTACACTATTCCTGATACAAGCCAGGATGCCGTTGGCCTTCTTGGCCACCTGGGCACACTGCCGACTCATGTTCAGGCGAGCATCGATCAGCACCCCCAGATCCTTTTCCTCCGCACAGCTTTCGAGCCGCTCTGCCCCAAGCCTGTAGTGTCGCATGGGGTTGTTGTGGCCAAAGTGCAGGATCCAGCACTTAGCCATGTTGAAACTCATCCCGCTGGCCTCTGCCCATCAATCCAACCTGTCCAGGTCCCTCTACAGGGCCTTCCTACCCTTTGGCAGATCAACACTTCCCCCCAACTTGGTGCCATCTGCAGACTTACTGAGGATGCACTTGATTCCCTCATCCAAGTCATCAATAAAGATATTAAAGAGGATGGGCCCCAACACCAATCCCTGGGGAACACCACTGGTGACCGGTCACCAGCTGGATTTCACTCCGTTCACCACCACTCCCTGGGCCCGGCCGACCAGACAATTTTCAACCCAGCAAAGAGTGTACCTGTCCAAGCCATGGGCTGCCAGCTTCTCCAGGAGAATACTGTGGGAGACCGTGTCAAAGGCCTTGCTGAAGTCTAGGTAGACTACGCCAATGGCCTTTCCCTCATCCACCAGGCGGGTCACCCCGTAATAGAATGTAATGAGGTTGGTCAGGCAGGACTTGCCTTTCCTGAAACCATGCTGACTGGACCTGTTTCCATGGTTGTCCTGCATATGCTGCATGATTGCATTCAAGATGACCTGTTCCATCACCTTTCCTGACACCGAGGTCAGGCTGACAGGCCTGTAGTTCCCCGGGTCCTCCTTACGACCCTTCTTATAGATGGGCGTCACATCACAGAATCACAGACTCATCTAGGTTGGAAGAGACCTCCATGATCACCTAGTCCAACCTCTGACCTAACACTAACAAGTCCTCCACTAAACCGTATCACCAAGCTCTACATCTAAACGTCTTTTAAAGACCTCCAGGAACGGTGACTCAACCACTTCCCTGGGCAGCCCATTCCAATGCCTAACAACCCTTTCCATAAAGAAGTTCTTCCTAATATCCAACCTAAACCTCCCCTGGCGCAACTTTAGCCCATTCCCCCTCGTCCTATCACCGGGCACATGGGAGAATAGACCAACCCCCACCTCGCTACAGCCTCCTTTCAGGTACCTATAGAGGGCAATAAGGTCGCCCCTGAGCCTCCTCTTCTCCAGGCTGAACAATCCCAGCTCCCTCAGCCGCTCCTCATAAGACTTGTTCTCCAGACCCCTCACCAGCTTTGTTGCCCTTCTCTGGACTCTCTCGAGCACCTCGACGTCCTTCTTGTAGTGAGGGGCCCAAAACTGAACACAGTACTCGAGGTGCGGCCTCACCAGAGCCGAGTACAGGGGGACAATCACTTCCCTAGACCTGCTGGCCACACTGCTTCTTATACAAGCCAGGATGCTGTTGGCCTTCTTGGCCACCTGAGCACACTGCTGGCTCATATTCAGCCGACTATCAACCAGTACTCCCAGGTCCTTCTCTGCCAGGCAGCTTTCTAACCACTCATCTCCCAGCCTGTAGTGTTGCATGGGGTTGTTGTGCCCCAGGTGCAGGACCCGGCACTTGGCCTTGTTGAACTTCATACAGTTGGCCTCAGCCCATCGCTCCAGCCTATCCAGATCCTTCTGCAGAGCCTTCCTACCCTCGAGTAGATCGACACACGCACCTAACTTGGTGTCGTCTGCAAACTTACTGAGGGTGCACTGGATCCCCTCATCCAGATCACTGATAAAGATGTTAAAGAGAACTGGCCCTAGTACTGAGCCCTGGGGGACTCCACTAGTGACCGGCCTCCGACTGGATTTGACTCCATTCACCACGACTCTTTGGGCCCGGCTATCCAGCCAGTTTTTAACCCAACGAAGCTTACGCCAGTCCAAGCCATGAGCAGCCAGTTTCTTCAGGAGAATGCTGTGGGAAACGGTGTCAAAAGCCTTACTGAAGTCAAGGTAGACCACATCCACAGCCTTTCCCTCATCCACTAAGCGTGTCACTTTGTCATAGAAGGAGATCAGGTTCGTCAAGCAGGACCTGCCTTTCATAAACCCATGCTGACTGGGCCTGATCGCCTGCTTGCCTTGCAAGTGCCGCGTGGTGACACTCAAGATAATCTGCTCCATGAGCTTTCCCTGGCACTGAAGTCAAACTAACAGGCCTATAGTTTCCTGGGTGTACCCTCCGGCCCTTCTTGTAGATGGGCGTCCCATTTGCTAGCTGCCAGTCGACTGGGACCTCCCCCGATAGCCAGGACTGCCGATAAATGATGGAAAGCGGCTTAGTCAGCTCTTCCGCCAGTTCTCTCAGTACCCTCGGGTGGATCCCATCCGGCCCCATCGACTTGCGTACATCTAAGTGCTATAGCAGGTCGCCAACCACTTCCTCGTGGATTATGAGGGCCACATTCTGCTCCCCCTCCCCTTCCACCAGCTCAGGGTACTGGGTATCCAGAGAACAACTGGTCTTGCCGCTGAAGACTGAGGCAAAGAAGGCATTAAGCACCTCAGCCTTTTCCTCATCTCTTGTCACTAAGTTTCCCCCCGCATCCAGTAAAGGACAGAAATTCTCCTTAGTCCTCCTTTTCGTGTTTATGTATTTATAAAACCATTTTCTTTTATCTTTAACAGCAGTAGCCAGATTGAGCTCCAGATGAGCTTTGGCCTTTCTAATTCTGTCCCTGCACAGCCTTACAACATCCTTATGCTGCGTGATTGCATTCAAGATGACCTGTTCCATCACCTTTCCTGGCACCGAGGTCAGGATGACAGGCCTGTAGTTCCCCAGCTCCTCCTTATGACCCTTCTTATAGATGGGTGTCACATTAGTAATTCTCCAGTCATCTGGGACCTCTCTGGATAACCACGACCACTGACAGATGATGGAAAGCAGCCCAGCAATCACATCCACCAACTACCTCAGCACCCTCGGGTGGATCCTATCTGGCTCCGTGGACTTGTGACAGTCCAGGTGGAGCAGCAGGTCTCTGAGTGTTTCCACCTGAACTGTGGGACATTTCTTCTGCTACTCGTCCCAGACTTCCAGGTCGGGAGGCTGAGTACCCCAAGGGTAAGTAGTCTGGCTAGTAAAGACAGATGTAAAGAAGGCATTAAGAACCTCAGCCTTTTCCTTATCCTCAGTTGTCATATTCCCCCCGGCCTCCAGTAAAGTATAGAGATTCTCCTTGGCCCTCCTCTTGCCGTTAATATATTTATAAAAACATTTTTTGTTATCCTTAACCATAGTGGCCAGGTTGAGCTCGTGCTGGGCTTTGGCCTTCCTGATGTTTTCTCTGCATATGCTGGCAACTTCCTTGTACTCTCCCTGAGTTGCCTGCCCCTTCTTCCACCGGACATGATCTCTCTTTTTCTCCCAGACACTCAGCATAAGTTCCCTGTTCGGCCACGCCGGTCTTCTTCCCCACCGTCCCATCTTACGGCACACGGGGACAGCCTGCTCCTTCGCCTTTAAGACTTCGTTCTTGAGAAGCATCCAGCCTTCCTGGACCCTTCCGCCCTTCAGGACTAACTCCCAAGGGACCCTCCCTACCGGTGCCCTGAACAATTCAAAGTCTGCCCTCTGGAAGTCCAAGGTAGCAGTTTTACTACCCCCCCCCCCGACTTCACCAAGAATAGAGAACTCTACCATGTCGTCGTCACTCTGCCCAAGGCAGCTCCTGACCACCACACGTCCCACCAGTCCTTCTCTGTTCGTGAACAGCAGGCTTAGCTGGGCACCCCCTCTGGTAGGCTCACTAACCAGCTGAGTCAGGAAACTGTCTTCCACGCACTCCAGGAACCTTCTAGACTGCTTCCTCAGGGCTGTATTGTATTTCCAGCATATGTCTGGGAAGTTAAAGTCCCCCAGGAAGACAAGCGCTGGTGATTGAGCGACTTCCGCCAGCTGCTTATAGAACACCTCATCCGTCTCTTCATCCTGGTTTGGCGGCCTATAACAGACCCCCACCAGGATGTCTGTCTTGTTGGCCAACACCCTGACCCTTATTCACAGGGACTCGACCTTATCATTCCCAGCCCCGAGCTCAACAACATCGAAACACTCTCTAATATAGAGAGCCATGCCACCGCCCCTCCTTAGTTGCCCGTCCCTTCTGAAGAGGTTGTAGCCATCCATTGCAGCACTCCAGTCATAGGAGTGGTCCCACCATGTTTCAGCGATGGCAACTAGGTCATAGTTTGCCTACCGCACAGTGGCTTCCAGCTCCTCCTGTTTGTTGCCCATGCTGCGTGCATTGGTGTAGATGCACTTCAGTTCCATTGCCCTCATCCCCAACCCTGGGACTGCTCCCCCAGTCTCATCTCTATCGAGCCTCATTTCCCCCCCGTCCCCCTTCATACCTAGTTTAAAGCCCTTTCTACAAGCCCTGCCAGCTCCTGGGATAGAATCCCTTTCCCCCTTTGATATTTGGATCCTCCACTACTTGGGATGAGGTGCTGAGCAGGGGCAGGTCTTTGTAGGTATGCTGGGGCCTGGGCTCTGGAATGAGATGTGGCACATCCTATTCCAGCAGTAAACCACCTTCCCTTTTGCATGGAGTAACAGACCTCCTCCCCTTTCTTCTTTCAATAAAGCCATAAGCCATATGGGATTTCTGTCTCATAGCTCATCTGGAAGTAAATAAACGCAACAAACAAATTGGCGGCACTGCTCCAAAACGCACGGTTATTCCGGCTGGTGTGCTGTCGCTCCTGGCAGGTGTGGGGCTGTGGGGAGCTGAGTGTGATGGGCTTGCCTTGGTGCACAGCCTTTTCTTTCAGTCCATGCCAACGTGTTCATCAAAGGAGGTAAAAGCGTGGTGAATGACAGCTCCTGGATAACTTGCATGGAAAGGGCCTGCTTTGTCATCTAGCCCTTTGCTCTGCTTTCAAAAGGATCCTTCCTAATTAAAGGACGACTGGTGGTTGCAAGATGTCTTGTTTGGGTGGTTTAATAAATTACCACCCTCTCTGTGAAAGAGAAAGTGTATTTACTAATGTGGCTGTAAATATCTCAGCTGTGGGGTGGTTATTTACTGCACTATTTTAATGCAAACGTTCGTGGTTGTCTGCATTGAACATACAGGCAGCACACAAATTTTATTTGTGGTGTATTTAGGCTTATTTTTTCCTCCTTCCTGCCATATCTGTTCCTGTGTGCACTGTGCAACAGAAACTGCTTGATGTGTAATTGTCTGTCACTCAAGTGCCACTTTACAGCCTAGAAATATATCAATGAAAATATTCTCCCAATTAATTTTGAGTCTTAGGGATGAGTTATCCCTGTCATAAGAGAACATTTCTATTAAGAGAACATTCTCTTAAATCATTCCGTATTTCATGCATGTATTTACTTTTAAATGTATCCTAAATGAAAGGTAATGGCCTGTAGTTATAACAGTAGTAAGGAGCATTCATTGTAAGGACCGTGGTGCTCCTGGTGTGGATGCAGCTTGAATGTTTCAGTCTGATAGATGTGAAATCACCAGTCGCATTGTGAGAGGCTTGTACACCGCCAGAAAGCCTGCAACTACCCTCTTGTAATGCATTTTCCTGGAGCGTAAGGTAGGGAAAAACTTGGATATCACAGCTGCACTTTTGCCAAATGAACTATTTCTTTAAGTTTGTTCATTTGTCCTAAGCTCTGTAGCTCCTGCGTGCTTCCCTTGTGGATGTGGGCAAGCGTCAAAAATGGTGGCTCAGCTTGAGCAATGTGGAAACTCTCTAGAATTGATATTTCATCTTTGGAGTGCACCTGTGGTACAATGGTGGCTTTTCTCTGTACCGAGACTTTGGAAAAATGGAGTCTGTGAGTAGGAAGTCCTGCTTTCAAATAGTCTGCTTTGTGAATAACAATTTTATCTGCAGCCTTTTAATACCTCCTGTAGATGGGATGATAGCTCAGAGATAATTTCCCTGATGGAACGCAGGAAGCATTATTGGTTGGAAGATATGACGTGGCATCTGTTAATGTCTCTCCTCAGTGTTCAATGGGGATAATCCTACCTCAGGGTAGGGGATGCCTTTAAATCTGATGGAGCTCAGAGTAGATGCTGATTGATTTAGGTATCGAATCTGTAGTGATTAAAACTATTTGCTTGGAGCTTGTAAGCACACAAAGAAATATATAAAAAAGTTCGGAGAGTTTTTGAACTTTATGTATTATTTGATTGTCAAGACACTTTTATTTTAGCTCCTGGCAATTATATCATATCACAGTGAGCTCGCACTCATACGACTATGCCTGGATTTATTGACTTCCGTTGTGGGTGTAAGTGAGGGAGAGGGCTGCTACTTGTTCTAAGAACTACTCTAAGCTGCTAAGACCAATTACAGTTTGTCCTGGTTTCAGCTAGGATAGAGTTAATTTTCCTCCTAGTAGCTGGTAGGGTGCTATGTTTTGGATTAGGATGAGAAGAGCGCTGATAACATGCTGATGTTTTAATTGTTGCAGAGCAGTGCTTACACCAAGCCAAGGACTTTTCAGCTTCTCGCTCTGTCCTGCTAGCGAGCAGGCTAGGGATGCAGCAGGAGCTGGGAGGGGACAGACCCAGGACAGCTGACCCAAACTGGCCAAAGGGGTATTCCATACCATCTGACGTCATGCTGAACAATATATAGGGGTGGCTAGCCGGGGTGGAGGAGGGGGCCGGCTGCTCGGGGATAGGCTGGGCATCGGTCAGCAGGTGGTAAGGAATTGCGTTGTGCATCACTTGTTTCGTACACATTTATTATTATTATTATTTTCCTGGCAATAAACTGTCTTTATCTCAACCCACAGGCTTCACTTTCCCATTTCTCTCCCCCATCCCAGAGAGGGATATATCCTGCCGTATCTGTTCCCCTGTACATTGTGCAACAGAAACCATGAGCCCTGCCAGCTCCTGGGTTAGGATCCCTTTCCCCCTTTGAGACAGGTGGGACCCATCGGCAGCCATCAGGCCAGGTGCTGAGTAAGTCTCCCCACAGTCAAAAAAAAAAACAACAACAACAAAAAAACAAACACTAATTCCTGCAATGGCACCAGCCTCTCAGCCATGTATTAATCAGCTGGGCCTTCCAGGTCTGCTCAGTATCCCTCCCTGCCCCTGAAGGGATAGAGGAAAACACCACCTGCGCTCCCACTCCATCCAGTAACTGTCCCAATCCCCTGAAGTCCTTTTTGATAGCCTTCAGGCTTCTCTCAGCAATTTTGTCTCTGCCAGCCTGAATTATCACTAAGGGATAATAATCGGAGGGGCGAATCAGGCCAGGAAGTTTCCTGGTAATGTCCCTGACCCGGGCCCCAGGGAGGCAGCAGACTTCCCTACAGGTAGGGTCCGGCTGACAAATGGGGCCCTCTGTTCCCCTCAGAAGGGAGTCGCCTACGACCCTTACCCTTCTTTCCTTCTTGGTGGAGGAAGTCTTTAGGCATGGACTTGACTTCCTTGCCCTAGACAACCTCCTGTGTGGACCTTCCCCCACATCCTCACCAATCTGTCTCCCAAGCTCCAGGGGCCTCAAGCCTATTGTGTAAGGGCACCTGGGGAGGCGAGGTGAGCAGGGAGGAGGCTCGCCTGCAATGTCGAGCAGGGACCTGTTTCCATTCCTCTCCATCTCTCAGGTCCCCTCCCTCTCCCCAACAGCAACAGGGCAGGGGGTCCACCACTATTTGGGGTGTATCGCCCCGGTGCCTTTCTCGCAGGCATGGCAGGGAGTTTCTCCACCAGTCTAACTCCTGCTCACACTCCCTGATAGTCCTTAATCTCTCCACCTCCTCCTTGAGCTCTGCCTCCAGGCTGATCAGATCCTCCACCTGCTCGCACCTCATGCAGGCAGTATCCCTGCCACCCTCCACTGGTAGCAACAGGCTCAGGCACCCTGCAGCCGGAGACCTGAACAGCCACATTTTTGGGCAGTCACTTGGTCTGGGTTGCCGCAGTCTTTTTGGCAAGAGGAGGCTTGCTGTGTTCTGTAAGCAGTTCTCTTACCCTCATGCACTTTTGAAGTAGCACTACTGGACAACCACCATTCCTGTACTGTAAACATGAAAGAGAAACAGACTCATCCTCTGTTAATTTTGACACTTAGTCTGTTCTTCGAAGAACAGAGGAACTTCAGGAAAGTGACAAACAAAACAGTACATAACATTTAGTTTATATGTAGTCAAAATTAACTAATTACATTTTAAGACATCAAGCATTTGGCATTACTGACATCACACAGGCTTATCTCAGTTTCCTGAGACACACTAACATGCTTTAATATCCATAAACAATACGGCACTGAAGTAATAATCTGAAAAGCAATATTAAGAAATATATATAGTTCTTATATGGATTGCAAAGCTGCAAATCACATTTATTCTATGAACCACACCATACCTATCACACTCCATCTGTATTTCTGCATTGATAGCTGTCTGCTTAAATAGCAGAACCAAATATTTGACACAATAAATTTACCCAATCACTAGAAACACATTTATTCAATTTTGTACTCCACTGCTTGACAACTGTGACAAAAAATATGAAAATGATTCTATTTAAGTTATACAGTTGCCAACATTTAATATTACCAAACATGCAAGAACAGTATGTAGGACAAAGCAAAATCATTCTGAGAAATAATTTGTCTTTTGAGAAATGATTGTGGAAACACTTGGTATGATCTAGAAAGACCTTCCAAAACTCCTCTAGCAATGCATCCTCTTTATGAAAAGATCCACTTTGGAATACAGAAAAAAAAAAAAAAAAAAGGAGCACTCTCTCATAAAATTTACCCTAGCCAGTAACAACGACCAGCTTAAATCATGAGCAATACAACTTTATCTTACTTGGAAATGACAGCTGCCAGTGTATAGATACCAGATGGACACACCTGAAGTCCACTAGACGTACAACCCAGTCACCAACTAATACATGCCATTAAATATAGATTTCTAGGAACAAAAAAAAAGTTTTCATTTAGCACTTAGCTATTTTCAAGAGCTTTATTACATAGATGATCCATACTTCTAAAAATTCTACAAAAAACACTGAATTAGTAGAAAGCCATTACTGAAATGTCACAGATGTTTACTTAAAAGGCCATAGACATAAGGTTGGAAAGGCAATTGAGGAGTTATCTATTCATCCTTTTTACTCAAAACCGATGCTTTGTATCGGCTACTCTCAGAACCACAGAATCGTCTAGGTTGGAAGAGACCTCCAAGATCACCCAGTCCAACCTCTGACCTAACACTAACAAGTCCTCCACTAAACCGTATCACCAAGCTCTACATCTAAACGTCTTTTAAAGACCTCCAGGGATGGCGACTCAACCACTTCCCTGGGCAGCCCATTCCAATGCCTAACAACCCTTTCCATAAAGAAGTTCTTCCTAATATCCAACCTAAACCTCCCCTGGCGCAACTTTAGCCCATTCCCCCTCGTCCTATCACCGGGCACATGGGAGAATAGACCAACCCCCACCTCGCTACAGCCTCCTTTCAGGTACCTATAGAGGGCAATAAGGTCGCCCCTGAGCCTCCTCTTCTCCAGGCTGAACAATCCCAGCTCCCTCAGCCGCTCCTCATAAGACTTGTTCTCCAGACCCCTCACCAGCTTTGTCGCCCTTCTCTGCACTCTCTCGAGCACCTCGACGTCCTTCTTGTAGCGAGGGGCCCAAAACTGAACACAGTACTCGAGGTGCGGCCTCACCAGAGCCGAGTACAGGGGGACAATCACTTCCCTAGACCTGCTGGCCACACTGCTTCTTATACAGGCCAGGATGCTGTTGGCCTTCTTGGCCACCTGAGCACACTGCTGGCTCATATTCAGCCGACTATCAACCAGTACTCCCAGGTCCTTCTCTGCCAGGCAGCTTTCTAACCACTCATCTCCCAGCCTGTAGTGTTGCATGGGGTTGTTGTGCCCCAGGTGCAGGACCCGGCACTTGGCCTTGTTGAACTTCATACAGTTGGCCTCAGCCCATCGGTCCAGCCTATCCAGAAGCCAGCCATTCTGTATGTTGTTTTTGGTAAGCACCAGACATTTCTTTGCCAAAAAAAAAAAAAAAAAACACGTAAGATAAGGTGCCCTATTTGCTTGATGAAAAAAAAAAAAAGGATTCCTACATTCTATTTCCAATCAAATAGTCTCTTTACATAAAAAAAATGAAATCAGACAACACATATGCAAACTAAAAATCTACTGGACAAACAGCTGTGGCATAATATATACTTTTTCTATTCACAAAAAGTGTTATATTATTATGCAAGTAGTTTAAGTTCTAAAAACTTTCCCCTTGTTTAGTAATGAAAACTGAATTTAAAGCCTTTGTCAAGGAGGTGATGTTAACTACACTATTCCCAGCAGCAATTACCAGGTGTAAAATCCTTGGCTCCAGCACTTGTTCAACATACATGGCCACAAGCTGTGGGCTGCAGAGAAATAAATGATCCTAGGATAATTCGGGTTGGAAGGGACCTCAGGAGATCTCTAGTCCGACCTCCAGCTCAAAGCAGGTTCAGCTATAAAGTCAGATTGAGTTACTCAGGGCTTTATCCAGGCAGGTCTTTAAAATCTGCAAGGAAGGAGACAGCACCATCATCTGCTAGTTTTTAATCAAGTGATCCTGAAAGGCAGTTCAAAAAGATTATGACCTTCATAAACAAAACTGCTTGCTCTAGTGGGTTTGATGACAGTAAAGTTATAAGAATGTATACTGCCTCACTTTTTTTTTTTTTCCCCCAGGCTCAGAGTTTGCAGAGGATCCAAGAGAAGGAACATCTTATTTCAGTATACAGAAATTATATCACTATTTACAAAGTGAGGAAGGAGGTATTATGTAACAGCCAGTGTCATCCTGAACATTTTTCAATCCATTATGCTGGTCTTTCCAGGTAGTTCAAACGGATGGATAATGTTTTGCTCTTACTGCAAACACTTCAGACAATTGAAGAAACCTTCAGAGAAGGTCAGGTTAGCACACAACAGTCTAAATCATCCTTTAAATTAACTCAAACTTCCTGACGTAGCTGAAACAGAATAGAAGCGAACATTTATCTTCAGTGCTGCAAACAACTCCTTGACACCTACCTCAAGTGGCATACAGCACAATTAGAAAAAGGTACAGAAAAGAGAAACAATAACGCTCAGCATTACAGAACTACTGCCTATTAAAGAGGCAATAGAGGGACGGTGAAGAATCCTAGAATCATTAAGACCATTAAGAACTTGAGGCCATTCCCTCTAGTACTATCGCTGGTTATCTGTGAGAAGAGGACGACCCCCACCTCCCCACAACTTCTGTTCCAAATACCTAGTCTGTTCCAAATACCTAGCAGTCTCAAAACACTTGCATTAAAGATCAAAGATCACTGTTTACAGATGCAAGCCATTCCACTATTTAATACCCTTAAATAGCACTAATATTCCCACCAAATACAACACCAAATGTTTTTGCTGTATGTCTTCCTTGCAAGTCTTTTCTAATTTTATAAACACCTTAACTCAATGAAATACTTATTTCATTATAGTTGCTAAGCAAGGTGTGTGTCTTAAAAGGTAATGAATTGTTATCTGACAGCAATCGCATTAGAACAGTGCTTTAAGCTATGAATGGCTCACAAGCCAATTTTATATCTACATTGATTCAATGATAAGAATGTTCACAACTGTCATGTTTATTTACAGAAACAGCACAAAAGTGGTTTTCTTCTGAGCTGACCTAGAAACTCTAAGATTAAAAAATACTTCTACTAGACAAGCATAAAGGGGAATGAAAATAAAGTTTACAATGGAAACTTGCTACTCTATTAACTTTGAAAGCTCAAACTTTCCACTCAAGTATGGCAAAGCACGTAACTAACACCAACATCTTCTTTCTACTTAAAGAATAGGTTATCCAAAATCCACGTTCATTACACCATTTCCCTCCCATCACCTCTTGCAGCATTTATTCACTTTCTCCTCTTTGCATGCCCCTTCCCCAATTCCCAGCTGACACAAGCCTTCCTGCTCAGTTAGCCTTTAGTTACCTGGAACCTAAATCCCACCCATCTCCTGACCATGGCCCTATGCCTGAGTATTACCATCTACCACCTTACCTTCTACTTTCCATTTTTACTTTGCCTCTTCAGCTGCATGTCCCCACCACCTGCCCGTGACACCCTCTCCTACAGCTGCCTGCTTCCCCACCTCATGCTCCTGTAACATAAAATACATTAAATTTTCACTTCTGCGTTTATAAAGGATTGAGTTTCTGCAACCCTCATGGATTTCCTTAGATGTGTTCAAGCAGATGGGGCAGACAAGGCAGGGAAAGTATTTACAGTATATATGGTGAACAGCCATCTTATTCTCTTCCTGGCTCCAAGAAGGGTAGAAAAGCCGCACGATTATATTAAAACACATTCAAGCAAGCAAGCCTTACCAACACACTGGGTCTAGCTTTGCTGAGCAAGGCACAAGCTCTTGCAGTGGGAATCCACAAGCTCACATCTGTATACAGCACAGTGTAATCATGTGCTAGGACCCAGTCCCCTAGAGATGCTGGCATGCAGAGCACAATGGGGCAGGGCCCATGCACACACCCCACAGGGAAAAGACCACGACTTGAAAGGTCCTACCAACATCCCTCAAATCCTTCACTTATGTTATTCCCTAAGGACGTCCTTACCCAGCTTGCCAAGATCCCTGAAACTCAACGTTCACAAAACTATACTTACAATAGAATAGGGTCCTAGGACTTGCAAAAGAGTGTTTATAAGGATTGCTAGAAATTGTGAGAAATCCTGCACGGACAAAAAAATGATGTCTTAAAGCAGGTAAAACATTTTCACTGTGGTTACAAAAAGTCTAGTGCCATCATCTGGTTATGCTGTAACAAAGCCACAGCAAGAAAGACAAACTGTAAAAAGAGAAAAAACATACACAACACTGATAACACCAGGATTCTGTGCAGAGTCTATTCAAGTATTTTGTTGAATCACTCGGTACTATTACAGAATAAGTTGTAGAAGTATCAGAGTACACTCCCACAGAACACATTTATTTCCAATTTTCCACGACACTCAAAATTTAAGTTTCTGGATATTTAAAATTCATAAATTACTCAAATGTCATGATTTGAAGATATTAAAGAAAAAAAAATCAAGTAACAAATAAGACAACACTTTCTTCATCTCAGATCCCAAAAGCTGCTGCACTAATGACCATTATAATTGACCAAGTATGTAACAATCAGAATGAGAAGACCTTAACATGACCAGAACAGGTATTTGGTAAAGACCAATGCCAAGTGTGTTAGCAATTTCTACACAATCAATGCTGCTAAAAAAAACTTGCAAGAAACTTCAAAAAATGTTTCACTTAAGCATTAAACAGCCAGCCTTCACAGAGCAGTCATTCAGTTACCTCCTTCATTGCTCTATTCAGTTTCCAGACAATTGTCAATCTTGTTCTATTAAGAGAAAGTTCAATAATTTCTCTATCCCAAGTGCAAATTAAAGCCACCTAGCAGTAGCAATGAAAAAAAAAATTTAATTGCTGATGCCATTTCACATTAACAGCAGTTATCTCAAAATATTGTCTGAGAAAGTCTAACAGATTGCAGAGTGAAGGTTAAAAAAAATACTTCCTTTTAAAAATGAGGGCAAAAGACTTGTATGGGACCATGTAATGTCTTACTTCAGAATACTTTGTTTCATCCATAAGAATTACTAAAAAAAAAAAAAAAAAAAAACTTCCCATTACAGAAGAAACACATTCTCTCTCTCTCTCTAGTTCTTCAATTAGCTCACAACAGGAGACCAGCAGTTTTAGCCTACCTAGCTGAGATCAGAACAGGGTGGGGAAATCTGAAAAATCTGTGGAAGTATTTCAGATTCAAAAGAAAGGAAGAGAAGAAAAGTACTTGCAGAGTTCCAACCCCGAGGCTTCAAGATACACATACAGTAATAAAAATCACATTTACATTACTTGGTTAAGACTAGCTGTTTACAGATTCTTCTACGACATACTGCAGACGCCAGTGCATTCCCATAACCAAACTGAAATAAACCAAACAATTAAAGGGGAACGTTCTGAACCAGAAACATCACTGAAGCTACCCAAAATCCCAAATTCCTGTTCTCAGGAAATTCCAAGTTCTTCTTTTATGAAAGACACAAGCCAAAAGACTTAAAAAAATTCAGTAAAGAATGCAGTTTCTGAAACTTCATGTAGAGACACCAGAAAGAAAAAAAAACGTTGTAACCCTTTTGAACCCTGATAGCCCCATCAGAATAGGAGCTGGCCAACTTGGGAAGTAACAGAAAGCCACGATAAACAACAATTACAGTTCCCAAGGGGCTTGAAAGTCCTAGCTCCAAAGCAATACAGCTCAGAGTCTACCATGAAGACATGAAACTCCTAACTTCAGGATTTCTCAGCCAGGAGGCACAATCCAGGTTAAAGAAAGCTTTTGCTTTAGCTAACGGTAAAACCTAAATTTACAGGTAGCCTGTTTCCCATTAGAAGAATACTTCAGAAGAAGATTTTCAACCAGCTCTACTACTTGGATGCTGAGAGAGAAAAAATACCAGACTTCTTGAACTCTGCTGGAGTTTGCTATTATATTACTTCTGCATGGATGGCATTCAAATACTGAGTCAGTGGCAGCAGTATAAAAGCTCCACGACAAAACTTATTATGTTTATACATATATATACATATTACATATATGTTTAACAAGTATCTAGCTTTCCCAAACAGTGGCTTTCTTCATTGCCTTCTATTCTTTCCTGATATGTAGCAGACTATTTATGGTATGTTCTCAGAAATCACAGATGACAAACATACTGGAAAACATTCCGTGCCTGGTGGCATCATAGGATGTTATTGAGGTCAATTATCTCCAGGTCTCATTGATCAACTTCACCAAATTTACATGTCAACATAATAAAGATCCAGTGTTGGAGACCTCATGGTCTGCTCATGAGCCACGATTCAGGAGACGTAAAAAATACAAGGTGGTTCAGTTCTCTTTTGAAGATGAGGGTGAGGAAAAATAGCTGTCAACGGATGTATAGCCTGAGATGGACCAAATAAAGCAAACGTGGAACAACTTTGGAAGTCAGTTTGGGTCATTTGTAGGATTGTACAAAGCAACAATCTGAGTGGTCTGCTGGTAGAAGTTATATGTTGCACTGCACAATTATCAGGGAGTCTTCTAGCATTTACACAGCATGGTGCGTCATGAAGCAAGAATACCTGAATGCTTGTTTTCAATGCTGAGATAAAAACCTCACATTTTGTATGTACATAAATTCAAGTATCTTTTCTTAGAGGTACTTAAAACGGCAGCAAGAAACACCAGGGAGGAAAAAACTAACAGAAAAACTGAGAACAAAATGACATCTTAGCATTTAACTACTTTGCCAGCATAAGCACCTCTTGAACTGCACAACTTTTCAACTATCCTTCCTTCGAGAGACTCGCATCAGTTTTGAAACCTATTGCAAAAGGCAGGCAGAGACAATTACTCTTGAAACGTTGGCTGCTGCAAGTCTTATTTCATTAAGGACGTGATCACAATTGCAACTCAACTTTCACTTTTTCAGTCAAGGAGTTCCTGTCTGAAGCAATAATTTAGGGATCTACAGGAAGAGAGCTAGGGAGTACAGAGGGCAAAGGAGTGACAACAGACACTGTCCAGGTGCACCGCAGCAGGTTAAAAGGCAATAGGGATTTTTTTCTGCCACAGTTTTCACGTCAGGGATGGCTGTTTCCCTCCCCTTACATCCTCTCACTGACGTAAGTTGTAAAGTGTCTTGCAACAGATTATCTGCTGCACAGCTATCATCATTGATGCCAAACACTTTTTAAATATTTTGATTTTAATGAAGAATACTAGCAGTTCGAGGAGCATGGGGTTATCATAACCCCCACAAAGAGGAGAACCACCTTAATATACTGTTCCCTTTATGTAGTCTCTGAGATTACTCATACTATTTTAAATTTTTGAAAGTAGCTGGAATCACCTCAAGAACGTCAACATCTCCTTAAAGCGTTTATCAAATCCAAAGAGGTAAAATACAAAAAACAAGCAGTGTATATTCATAAACCAGATGTTCACATAATCATTTATTATAATTTATGCTTTAACATAAAATTTCACTCCTTCATATTGAAACAAAAGGTTCATTTTATGAATTCCAAATGCACCTATTATCAACATTCTTCTACAACAAACACATTACATCCTCTTGGATATTCAGGTCAAGTCATACAACTAAATGGAGATCCCAGCAGATAGGGGCAGGAGAAGACAAAGAAGAGCAAGTGAATCTCAAATTCGGACAATTCTTTGTACAATTCCACTGTTCCTATCCTTTTAGCTGAAAGTAAAATCACTGATTAAAAAGTTAAAAATTAATCCTGTTGCAGGTAAGTAAATCAATTTTTTTTGTGATAATGCAACTTTAAGCAAAAATCTCATGCAGATCAAAGTCAATAACCGAGTTACTGTTATAAGTTTACAGTTTTTAGATAAGAGACCCCCTTGGAAGCTACTGTTTTATTTAGAAACATCATCGTTCTATAAGGAAGAACAAATAGAACTTCTGAATCTCGTGTGGAAGTCAGCAAGATTTACGCAATGTATGCTTAATTTAACATTGAGCATATTTATGAAGCATTTGTCCAACAAATCTGGTACCTGACTTCTCTAGCTAATCTTAAAAGCTTCAACCACATCCTTTTTCAGGAAGTTCTTATATTAGAATAACAAACACAGATTATTTTGGTTTATTATTCCAGAATATCATTGCAAGAAGCTTCTCAACATAAAAATAAGTAAACAAGTTTTGTAAAAATGAACACACAAAGTACAAAAAACAAGTTTCTCCAAGTTCTCAGTAACACATAGGAAAAGCCTGTCACTACTTGGAGAAACAACTGCAAATTCATTCTTATCATTTGAATCCCTCAGATCAACGTTTCTCAAACTGTATTCTATGTAACATGGCTGGGTGGAACAACTTTAGATAATATACACTGCCATGTCAGTAGGAACGGTTGACAATCACGCATCTAAATACAGAAATACCAGAAAAGCAGGTACAGAAGTTACTAAAAAGTTGTTAAACTTTCAGAAGCATTGCAAAAAAAAAAGTGCTGCTTATGTCTCCAACCTGCACAAATACTTAATTTGATGTAATATTGGTTGACACATTGGCTAATACATGGTGCCTTGCAAATTTAATTAGTGTTAACCGATACATTTATCTAATCTGCTAATTAAATTTTAATATTTTAACAAGCATTTCAAATACCTCTTCTGTATATTTCCTATAGGCCACTAAAATACTTTAATACTTGGCAACCAGGAAAACTGGAAATTTAGTTTTATCAGCTGGTAAACAGATGAGGCATACAGAATTTTGCTCTGCCAAAAATCTAATAAGCTTCAAACTGCTGATAGCTCGCTGTGGGCACAGGAGACACAACAGAAATATAATGGACAATTCTACTCTAGTTCTGCTCAACTCCTCCTGTGCAACCAGCCAGCATCTGTTTTTCCTCAGCTAAGTCCTTACGTGGACTTCTACGAAGCTCTTAGGGAGCTCTTCTGGCTGGGCTTATCAGGAGGGCTTTAAACTAGATGTGGTGGGGGAAGGGGGATGCACCTCTGAGTGGTGAAGAAAGCATACCTGATAACACTCTAAGTAACGGCAGGGGAAGACTTGTGAACTGTCCCAATGCAATCTGGAAGGGTTCTGGAAACGTGATACAACTGATTACCCAGCTGAAATGCCTCTACACCAACACACACAGCATGGGAAACAAGCAAGAGGAATTGGAAACCATGGTGCAATTAGACAGATATGACCTGATTGCTATCACTGAAACATGGTGGGATGGCTCACATAACTGGAACATTGGAATAGAGAGCTACAAACTCTTCAGAACTCTTCAGAGAGGGAAGGAAGGGAGGGGGTGTTGCCCTCTGTGTTAGGAAAGGGATTGATTGTGAAGAGTTGCCTCTGAGAAACAGCCACGGACAGGTTGAGAGCTTGTGGGTGAGAGTTAAAGACTGCACCAATAAAGGACAGCTTGTGGTTGGGGTCTACTACAGGCCGCCTGATCAAGGGGAGCCTGTGGATGAGGCATTCTTGCTTCAACTACAAGAAACGTCACGCTCACACGCTCTCACCCTGATGGGGGACTTCAACCACATGGATGTCTGCTGGGAAAACTACACAGCAGGCTGTGAGCAATCCAGAAGGTTCCTAGAGTGCGTTGAGGATAACTTCCTGGTGCAGGTACTAGACAAACCAACCAGAGGAGAAGCGTTACTTGACCTGGTGCTCACCAACGCAGAAAAGCTCATTAAAGAGGTCAAGACTAGAGGCAGGCTAGGGTGCAGCGACCACGCCATGGCTGAGTTTGTGATCTCGAGGAATATGGGCCTGGCAAAGAGCAAAATCAGGACCCTGAACTTCCAAAGAGCAAACTTCAAGCTATTTGAAGACCTAATAGCTGAGATCCCCTGGAACACTGTCCTTAGGGACAAAGGAGCTGAACAGAGCTGGCAGCTCTTTAAGGATGTTTTCCTTAGAGTGCAAGAACTCTCCATCCCCCTGCGTAAAGAAGTGGGCAGGGAGGGCAGACAACCAGGATGGCTGAGCAAGGACCTGCTGGGCAAACTGGGGTGCAAGAAGGAAATGCACAGGCAGTGGAAGCAGGGACACATGGCCTGGGAAGAGTACCGGGATGCGGTCCAGATGTGCAGGGATGGGATCAGGAAAGCCAAAGCATGGATGGAACTGAGCTTGGCAAGGGATGCAAAGAATAACAGGAAGGGATTCTATAGGTACATTGCTCAGAAAAGAAAGGCCAAGGAGAGTGTACCCCCTCTGATGGATGAGAAGGGTGAACTGGTAGCGACAGACATGGAGAAGGCTGAGGTACTCAACAAGTTCTTTGCCTCCGTCTTCACTGGCAGACAGGCTTCCCACATCTCTCTCTTCCCTGAACCCGTAGATGGAGGCTGGAGGAGCAAAGTCCCACCCACTGTAAGTGAAGAACAGGTTCAAGACCACCTGGTGAAACTAAACACGTACAAGTCTACGGGGCCTGACGACATGCAACCCAGGGTCCTGAGGGAACTGTCTGATGTAGTTGTTGAGCCTCTCTCCATCATATTTGAAAAGTCCTGGCAGTCAGGCGAAGTCCCTGGTGACTGGAAAAAGGAAAACATCGGGACCCTTTTTAAAAAGGATAGAAAGGAGGATCCAGGGAACTACAGACCGATGAGCCTCACCTCTGTGCCTGGCAAGATCATGGATCAAATCCTCCTGGAAGCAATGTTAAGGCACATGCAAGACAAAGAGGTGATCCAAGACAGCCAGCATGGCTTCACCAAGGGCAAATAATGCCTGACCAAACTGGTGGCCTTCTACGATGGAGTGACTGCATCAGTTGACAAGGGACGACCAAGCGATGTCATCTACCTGGACTTCTGCAAGACTTTTGACATGGTCCCACATGACATCCTGGTCTCCAAATCGGAGAGATGAATTTGATGGGTGGACCATTCAGTGGACAAGGAATTGGCTTGAAGGTTGGACCCAGAGAGTGGTGGTCAATGGCTCTGTGTCCAAGTGGAGGCCAGTGACGAGTGGTGCCCTTCAGGGGTCTGTCCTCTGACCAGTACTGTTTAATATCTTTATCAACAACATAGAAAGCGGGATTGAGCGCACCCTCAGCAAATTTGCAGATGACACCAAGCTGAGTGGTGCAGTCGATACAATAGAAGGAAGGGATGCCATCCAAAGGGACCTAGACAAGCTTGAAAAGTGGGCCCACGTGAACCTAATGAGGTTCAACAAGGCCAAGTGCAGGGCGCTGCACCTGGACTGGGGCAATCCCAGACAGGAGCGCAGACTGGGAGAAGAACTCATTGAGAGCAACCCTGCATTGAAGGATTTGGGGGTTCTGGTGGATGAAAAGCTCAACATGAGCCAGCAGTGCGCACTTGCAGCCCAGAAGGCCAACTGCATCCTGGGCTGCATCAACAGAGGAGTGGCCAGCAGGGAGAGGGATGGGACTATCCCCCTCTTCTCTGCCCTTGTGAGGCCCCACCTGGAGTGTTGCATCCAGGTCTGAAGACCCTGGCACAAGAAGGATTTGGAGCTGTTAGAACAGGTCCAGAGGAGGGCCAAAGATAATCAAGGGGCTGGAGCTCCTCTCCTACGAAGAAAGGCTGAGCGAGCTGGGGCTGTTCAGCCTACAGAAGAGAAGGCTCTGGGGTGACCTCATTGCAACCTTTCAGTACTTGAAGGGGGCTTATAAAAAACATGGAGAACAACTCTTTGCTCAGTCAGATAATGACAGGACGAGGGGGAATGGTTTTAAACTAAAAGAGAGGAGATTTACATTAGAGGTTAGGAGGAAATTCTTCACTCAGAGGGTGGTGAGGTACTGGAACAGGCTACCCAGAGGTTGTGGATGCCCCATCCCTGGAGGTGTTCAAGACCAGGTTAGATAAGGCCCTGAGCAACCTGATCTAGTGGGTGTCATCCCTGCCTATGGCAGGGGGGTTGGAATTAGGTCTTTGAGGTCCCTTCCAACCCAGGACATTCTATGATTACATTCAATTAACCTGTAAACATACAAATGACCTTCAAATCCAGAGAGAACCAATTGGAAGTCCTTTTACCAACATAAACACATTCATAAGGAGTGGGGTAAAAATGCAAACAATAGAAAACAATGATGGAAGAAGAGAAAAGGAAAAACTTCATTGTGACAGTAGTTGAAGACAGGTTGGAATGTCTAAAATTGTTTTAACCATCAAGGTAATATAAGGCTGACCTCACCACAGGTATTTATTATACATGTTAATCCATTTTCACCTTCAGAGGATAAAAAGATGTTATTTTCTTTCCACTGCAGGTTATTGCAATTTAATCTACCTGAAGACAAGCTTCACCAGAGCACAGAAGCTGCAGCTGACAGTGAAAAGCAGACATGGTCAAATTCTGTATGTGCTTTAATAACCTAGGGAATCTCCGTTGCTTTCTAATACACGTTCAAAGCTCCTGTATTAATCTTATCTAAGTCTAACAGCTATAGATTTTTTTTACCTCTAAGAAAATCCGATACTCCATGACACTACAGTAGTGCACGATGCCAGATGGGTTAAAACACAAAACCAAGTTCACCTTCTGTGGCAGAAATCTCTAACAAGTCCCAAGTCGATTTCCTTTGGCAAGGAACTGTATGGGCTTACCCCAATCTACTCATGCATGGCTGAAAAGATAATGTTCGGGTTAGGGTCTTGCTTAAGGAACTCTTTAATAATAGCTTGCCTTGTCTCCTCTCATTGTTTATCTATCCATTCCCTCCTAAAAGAGGAGAGAATAACAGAAGACTGTTCTGGAATACAAGAATACAGTTAGCTGAGAACATACTTGAAGTTTGTGTTAAAATCTAGACATGAGAAAAAACTTCCCTGAAATGCAAAAGTTTATTTTTGGTTTTGACAGCAATAAGCTTCAATAAAGTTTATTATTATCTAGATAATTATAAAAAGACCCAACTTCATTTTTTTTCCCCTTTTTAAAAACCAGAATTGATCTCACATCTACAGTTAGCTAGACTGCAATTTTAACTGTTACTCTGGACCAACTTCTTTGGTGAAAGATACAACGCGGCTTTACCTGATGGGACTATATTCAGAGAGGGCTGTTCTGTACGTGTCTTGTAACTGAAACTGGAATTACCTTTTTTCAGGTAGCCCTTAAATGGGTACAAAGAGATTTCAGATTCAGCAAAAGAAACAGTTCTACCTACATAATTGGGGGAAAAAAAAATAAATGTATTTTGTCTTCAGAGAAGCATTTAATTTAAAAAAGAGACATTCATCAGTCTTACCAGTCATCCCTCAAATACAATAATAAAAACACGTCCAGAATTTGTAAATATTCAAAGTATTCAAGAAATACACATCTCTAAAGGAAAGCTGTAGAAAGGAAAACTGTAGATTTTCTCAAGTGTCAAATGAAAAATATTCTAACTTCGTCTGCATATTTCATTTGCAATTAAATAAATTGGATTCCTCCTCATTCTCTGCAAACCAGACTAAGAGTCTATGCCAACCTATACCTAGCTAGCTCTTTGCTGCATATCTTAGCTTTCAAGCAAGTTGTCACCTTCTCAACACAGACGGTTGCACGAACATCTAATGACTCACCTTGACCTACAGAACCTTTAAAAACTAATCTCTAGTTTAAGAAAGAAAAGCAAGCCTGAGTGCAGAAGTGTTTATTATTGGAATACTACAACCTGAAGATTTTGTGTCAGACCGCAGTCCCTCTTTTTCAACTTTTGATGCAGTTTAAATCATTAGCCATTTTACTGGAACATAAATTGTAGTCTAGTTATAAATAGAAGGTAAGGTAGCGAGGAAAGTCTCTAAAGTGTTCTGACAGCCAAACACTATAAATACTTTTGGAAAGCAAGCATGCATATTCAAGAGTACAATATTGTTGACAAGAAACTTGACAGGTATTTATTCTTAAATGCTGTGGCAAGCTGATCAAATAACAAACAGCAACTGCTGTCGACTACTGAGAACACTGAAGCCAAATGCTACTGTCCAGCTTTTTAAGCATGTACACAGACATCTCTTCGCTAAAAGAAATAAAAGCAACTTTGCTGAAGAGGAGGCAACTCACCCATGCGCAACTTGGAAGTCTGATTGTTCCTTTAGGAATAAAAAGAAACTTACAATCCTAACTTTCAGCACCATTAGGTGTATGCACATGCAGAGAATTACTTCAAAATATTTATGTAGTTCTTGCAAAGTCACCTTCCATCAGGGCCCAACCTATACTCTCCATACTTTTTGCAAATGAAAGTTGCAGTTTATTTGTTCCATAACCTGCAAATTAATTCCTACTCTACCAGCTACTGTCACTGAGCATAAAAAAAAACTCCAACCCAGCCAGACCCAGTACAATTTTATTAAATACAGTAAAAAAAGAGCAAACCTGGTAAGTCCTTCTAATGCAGAGAAAGCAGGTCTAAGGCTGGCAAAGTAAAAGGAGAAAGTTTAACTGACTTTGACTGACTATCACAGAACAGTTTAGGTTGGAAAGGACCTCAAAGATCATATAATTCCAACCCCCTGCCATGGGCAGGGACACCTTCCGCCAGACCAGGTTGCCCAAAGCCCCATCCAGTCTGGCCTTGGGCACCTACTGGGATTGGGCAACCACAGCTTCTCTGGGCAACCTGCAGTGCCTCACCATCCTCTGAGCGAACAATTTCCTTCTTTTATCTAATCTCAATCTCCCCTCTTTTAATTTAAAGCCATTCTCCCTTGTCCTATCACTACAATCCCTGACAAAGAGTCCCTCCCCAACTTTCCAGTAGCCCCTCTTTAGGTACTGGAAGGCTGCTATAAGGTCTCCCTGGAGCCTTCTCTTCTCCAGACTGAACAACCCAAGCTCCCTCAGCCTGTCTTCATGGGAGAGGTGCTCCAGCCCTCTGAGCATCCTCACGGCCTCCTCTGTACTTGTACTAATAGGTCCTCGATGTCCTTCTTGTGCTGGTGGCCCCAGAGCTGAACGTAGCACTCGAGGTGTGGCCTCACCTGGGCTGAGTACAGAATCATAGAATGGCCTGGGTTGAAAAGGACCTTAAAGATCATCTAGTCTCAATCCCCCTGCTCTGGGCAGGGTTGCCAACCACTAGAGCAGGCTGCCCAGAGCCACATCCAGCCTGGCCTTGAATGCCTCCAGGGATGGGGCATCCACAACCTCCCTGGGCAACCCGTTCCAGCCTCACCACCCTCTGAGTGAAAAACTTCCTCCTAATTTCCAACATAATTCTCCCGTCTTAGTTTAAAACCATTCCCCCTTGTCCTATCACTATCAACACACATAAACAGGCATTCCCCCTCCTGTTTATATGCTCCCTTCAAGTACTGGAAGGCCGCAATGAGGTCTCCCCTGAGCCTTCTCTTCTCCAAGCTAAACAAGCCCAGTTCCCTCAACCTTTCTTCACAGGAGAGGTGCTCCAGCCCTCTGATCATCTTAGTGGCCCTCCTCTGGACCCGTTCCAAGAGCTCCACATCCTTCTTGTGCTGGGGGCCCCAGGCCTGCACACAGTATTCCAGGTGGGGTCTCACAAGAGCAGAGTAGAGGGGGACAATCACCTCCCTCTCCCTGCTGGACACCCCTTTTTTAAGGCAGTCCAGGACACAGTTGGCCTTCCAGGCTGCAAGCGCACACTGCCGGCTCATGTCCAGCTTCTCGTCCATCAGGACCCCCAAGTCCTTCTCCACAGGGCTGCTCTCAAGTTCTTCTTCTCCCAGTCTATATAAATACCTGGGATTGCCCCAGCCCAAGTGCAATGCCTTGCACTTGGCCTTGTTGAACCTCATTAGGTTCTCATGGGCCCACTTCTCCAGCCTGTCCAGGTCCCTCTGGATGGCATCCCTTCCCTCTATTGTATCAACTGCACCGCTCAGCTTGGTGTCATCTGCAAACTTGCTGAGGGTGCACTCAATTCCGTCATCTGTGTCACTGATAAAGATGTTGAAGAGCACCGGTCCCAAGACCGACCCCTGAGGGACACCACTTGTGACCGGCCTCCACCCAGACATAAAGCCGTTGACCACAACCCTTTGGCTGCGACCAGCCAACCAATTCTTTATCCACCTAACAGTCCATCCTTCAAATCCATACCTCTCCAATTTAGAGAGAAGAATGTGGTGAGGGATCATATCAAAGGCTTTGCTCAAGTCCAGGTAGATGATATCCGTCACCCTTCCTTTGTCCACCGATGCCGTCACTCCATCATGGAGGGCCACCAGATTGGTTAGGCAAGATCTGCCTTTGGTGAAGCCGTACTGGCTGTCACGGATTACCTCTTTATCTCATACATGCCTTAACACGTCTTCCAGGAGGATCTGCTCCTGGATCTTCCCAGGCACAGAGGTGAGGCTTACTGGCCTGTAGTTCCCCGGGTCTTCCTTTCTCCCTTTCTTAAAAATGGGAGTAATGTTTCCCTTTTTCCAGTCACCAGGGACTTCACCCGACAGCCATGATTTTTCAAATATGATGGACAGCGACTCGGCAACCACATCAGCCATCTCCCTCAGCACCCTGGGATGTATACCATCTGGCCCTCCTGAAGTTCAGGGTCCTGACTCTGCTTTTTGCCAGACCCATGTTCCTCAGGATCACAAACTCCACCAGGTCATGGTCGCTACAGCCCAGGCAGCCTCCAATCTTAACCTCTCTAATGCTCTCTTCCACTGTGGTGAGCACCAGGTCTAGAAAGGCTTCACCTCGGGTTGGTCCGTCTATTACCTGGACCAGGAAGTTATCCTCAACAGACTCCAGGAATCTCCTGGATTGTCTGGACCCCGCTGTGCAGCTACCCCAGCGGATATCTGGGTGGTTGAAATCCCCCATCAGGACAAGAGCTTGTGAGCACGACAGTTCTTGCAGCTGAAGCAAGAAGGCCTTGTCAACAGACTCCCCCTGATCAGGTGGCCTGTAACAGACCCCAACCACTAGACATCCTTTACTGGACCGATCCTTGATTTTCACCCACAAGCTCTCAACCTGGTCATGACTGTTTCTCAGGCACAGCTCTTCACAATCTATCTACTTCCTAACATAGAGGGCAACTCCTCCTCCCCTCCTTTCTCGCCTATCCCTTCTGAACAGTATGTAGCCATCAACAGCCACACTCCAGTCATAGGAATCATCCCACCAGGTTTCTGTGATGGCAACTACATCATAGTTCCCTACTAGCACTGGCTTCCAACTCCTCCTGTTTGTTACCCATACTGTGTGCATTAGTGTAAATGCACCTCAGCTGGGCCACTTTTTGGGAGGGAGAAGCCCTAATACCCTCTTGACCATACTCAGGTGTTTCCATAGTAACCAACCTCTCACCAACCCTTGTGTCCTTCCTGCAAAATGTTATGTCATCCTCCTCCTTCACCAAGGCACAAGACTGCAAGGTCTTACTAGCACATTCCTCACCCACAAGACCTGGCATGTTACATTCAGGCTCCTTTCTATTGTCCCCTGTTCCACCCTCACCCCCCTTCATACCTACTTCAAAGCTCTGTCAATGAACCCTGCCAACTCCCATCCTAAAACCCTTTTCTGCCAGTGGAAAAAGCTATTCCTGTCTGTTGTCAGCAAACTTGGTCTCATGTAAATCGACCTAAGGTCAAAAAAAAAAAAAAAAAACTAAACACCCTGCTGGTGACACCAGGTTTGGAGCCAAGTATTAATCCGCTAGCTTATCGTGCCCAGTCCCTCATTAATTCCTATAACTGGAGGGATAGAGGAGAACACGACTTGTGCTCCCGAACCCTTGACCAGTCTCCCCAGGTCTCTGAAGTCCTTAGAGGAGTTCTTCATATTTTATCACTGCCTACTTGAAACAACAGAAGAGGATAATAGTCCTCAGAGGGACAATCACTTCCCTGGTCCTGCTGGCCATGCTATTTCTGATACAAGCCAGGATGCCATTGGCCTTCTTGGCCACCTGAGCACACTGCTGGCTCATGTTCAGCCAACTATTGACCACTACCCCCCAGGTCCTTCTCTGCCAGGCAGCTTTCCAGCTACTCTTCCCCCAGCCTGTAGTGTTGCATGGGGTTGTTGCGCCTCAAGTGCAGGACCCAGCACTTGGCCTTATTGAACCTCATGCAGTTAGCCTCAGCCCATCGGTCCAGCCCACCCAGATCCCTCAGCAGAGCCCTCCTGCCCTCCAGCAGATCAACACTCATGCCCAACTTGGTGTTGTCTGCCAACTTATTGAGGGTGCACTCGATCCCCTTGTCCAGATCACTGATGAAGATACTGAAGAGAACTGGCCCAATTGCCTATCGGGTAGACAATATTAAAACTAAAATTTTCTCCCCTGAGCTTATAAATATACTGTATCTGTCCCCAAATACAACAGCTATCCTTTTTTTTCTCCCTTTTTTACCCAGTAAGACCATAAAGGGAGATGATTAGAAAGTACTTCGCAGTAAGCAGCTTACACATGCTTAAAAGAAAATTAACAGAAGGATATGCAAAGAAGCCCAATAGCCTGATTTCCTGGTGTGAGGAATAAATCATACAACATCCACAAACATCAAAGAACCTGCAAACGTTCAATGCATTTGCAATTACAAAGATCTAGCTCACAAGGCATACCATTCATCATTTTAATGGTCCACCACAAACTACTATATTTCAGTCCTTTTGTTTAGTTTAGGATTTGGGGCAGGGGGCAAATCTGACATATATAATACAGGTTAATCATAATACCACAAACCTGTGTTCCTACTTGTCCAGGCTTATATACAGTGCAATTTAGAGTAAGAGAATAGATTTATATTATTTTATGTGCAATTTTATTTCTGAAATCTTTCTGCAGTAATGTTTTATGAATATTTCTTTCTGAAAGGAAAGAAAAATTACTGGAATTCACATTTCACAAGCAGGTTAGCTGTGAAAAACAGTCAACAGTGGCACATAGCAGGCTGACTTTTTTCCTTTCTTTACCAAAAGTTCTGACAAAACAGCCTGAGAATGTTTTCCACGTAGAAGAAACTGACCCACACCACTACTGGAGACTAGCTTCCTCTTTCCCCAATACTGCAACACAAGTGAACATGTGCAGTAGTCATTTGCTCCAAGTAGAACAGTCATTCTTAACTTTTCTTACTGTCTGCAGCACTTTGGCTGGTCAATTTAGCCTTGAAAAGAAGGCCCATTACATGAAGCTTAACAGAGCTAAGCGCAGCAGTTCCTGAAATACTTGAATATAAAAAAAAACAACATCTGAACACCACTTTTTCTTTAATGTAAAATGTTATTTTTTCAGTTCCATGATTACTTACTCCATGATTAGTCAGCCACACTTCCTCATGTATACCTCATGCAAAATTTTCAAAAAAATCACCTTGCTGTAGGAGAGGAAGAAGAGTTACAGCTTTGCTTTTTAAGAGCACTTAAAAAATTTAGAAGTATCACTAGAAAGGCTCTGGCAAATTTTTGTCTGGCCTTCCTACACTAGACAGCTTGAGATTAAAGAACGAACTACACTACACTTGAAGATATTCACGAATAAGTAATATAGATTACAAATTAGCCATGCTAGAAGAGCAGGGATAACCACACTGTCTGCATGAAGAAACATGAAAAACAAACACTATTTTAATGCATAAAGTCAACTTGTATCTACAATGCTGCCTCCAGATGAGCATGTCCTCCAAAGAGCCCCAAAACAGCAGGTTTTACTGAGAATCCTGGCAAAGAGGTACTTCATTGCATCTTGTAGTGCTCAGAATTTGGGTACTCCTCCTCTCATGCCTCATCTCTTCTGATGACCTGTAATTTATGTATGGTCATGAAAACAAAAATAAGACCAGAAAGGTAGGCAATTATGAAAGAAAGAATTTTTCATCACAGATATTACACACTTTGTTGTTATTAGGCCTTGAACTTTTGAGAAAAAGCATGTCTTTGTCAAGGTTTCAACATTCATACATCATTCTTCAACTTTGATGTGAATTCCCGACAGACACCTCACATTTCACTTACTTGTCCCAGAATTTTTTCAGCAAAACCTGGGAGCTCTCGAGTTGATATTCTGGCTATTACTGAAGCTTTTTATTAAATAGAAAAGAACAATTGAAAACTAGAGATACCAAGACGACTTTCCAGAATTTATTTGTTACACAGGAGGAAAAAAAGCCACACACCACTTCTGCATCACAATATGAATTCCACAAATCCAAATGTTAAGATTATAGAAAATGCCACCCATATTCCAGATGTTTTTAAAAATTCTTCTTACTTTTCAAAAAAAACTCTTTAGGATTAAAACACATTTCAGTAACAAACCCAGCTGCTCAGATTTGTAAGAGGAATAAAGAATAAGTTTCATTTTAGCACTAATCTGATCAACACAAAACATCACATTTAAAGCAGGCAAAACACCACCCTGATAACTTGCTTATTTCCATACAATGAAAATACAACCCAGAAACCTTCACAGGAACTGCTTGAACAGAAAGCTATGCTGTAAGACTACTGCAACACTAACTTTTCAGTAATAAATGAACCAATGTGAGTAGCAAAGATCCAAGAAAATTTCTGTACTGAACAAAGTGACTGAACACCGCTTCACTCTCACTTCTTTGGTGTTCACCAAAGAAAGGATAAATAAATCCAGAAATATTCACTGTTGCAACAGTGTGGGACTATTATTTCAGCAGACTTCATACGAGTTTTCTTTTAGCAAATAAGGAAATAGTTACAGATCAAATAAGTATTTTTATCTTATTAAGCACAATTATCTGATCTACAGAAGTAGGTGCCACATCTCTATAGCTAGTTCAATTTGTTGATCTGTGGCACATTGCGTACAGGAACAGCTGTGAGCGTTGCTGCATTTGAATAGATTCCCCACTACTACTACTCCAAAAAGGAAAAAATATATATATATACACACACAAATGAAACAGAGACGGTCACAGAGCACAGCCACCTTGCAGCCTCTCAGTTTTCTATGGGACAGAGTCACAAGATGTCCAGAAGAGCCATAACAAACAAACTGGTCTATACTCATCTCTGAGCTGTCATTTTCAAATAAGCTGTTAGTATTTATTACTCTATTCTTTTGGCAGCGGTGACCTTAGATGCTTCAGGAGTTCTACATAATAGCCTCCCTTCCACTGCAGCTTTGACCTATCCTACTGCAAAACTATTTTTAACTTAATATAGCAAAGTATTTTATTTCAGTGAGTATTTTTTATTCCTATAGCAACAGGCTATTGCTCTGCTCTAAATGGATGAGCATGACTCCCATTCCCAGCTTTATTTCTGAAGGGATTCCAAGTATTTCCTCAGGGATGCTCCCTCTAGAATTGTAGTAATGCATTCTATTCCAGTGTATTACCTGCTCCTCCAAGGACACCGCGTTTGTCATATTATATGCGGGCATTTCAGCATATGCCCCTTGCAACCTATCTTGACTTTGGAATACAGAAATAGTTACATATACATAGAAGATACAAATGAAGAGGAACCACTGGTGGAAAAAAAAAAAGAGCAACCAGCCCTACATAAACTACATTTTAATAAGATTAAACTGGGGGGGAAGGCATGAGTGAAGGCAGTTAACTGTGTGCAAGCATTAAGAATGGGCTGAGGTGTACTGTGCTTTAGGGCAGCTAGACATTCACATCACTGAACCAATACTGCAGCAACAACCATGCAACAACTCAAGAGTTCTGCTATGGCTGTTAAAGGCCTTGCTCTGTTCTGAAAGCAGGATTCACATAAATATCTAAATCTCCTGAAAACATACAACTCATCTATCCATCACTGCCTGAATCTTCCTGCAAAACTCTAAGAGTAAAGGCTCTTCCACCTACATGTACAAATTATAAACTGTCTACTTGCATGAAAGGCATTCCGTACACAATTTACATTGTATTATGCCATATTCACCAGTGTTTAACATTAGAAAAAAAATTACCCCCCAAAATTTCAAAGCTAATTTATCGATGCAGTTATCAGTGTCTTCTCAGAGAGAAGCTATTTTCAGGGAAACATGCTCTTACACCAATTCAGCCTTGAGGCCAAATTATTATTTTATTCCAAGAGGATAAAATAATTTAGTGTTTAGTTAAACAGGAAGGATGTTCCCAGCTTTAGATTTACTGGTTTTCAGTTGAGTTTAAAGCTCACATACCTGCCTTTGCCTTTCCCTTACACTTCGTGTAGTTTCACAATTATACTTCACAGACCTTATTTTACTTTTCTCTGTTTGCTGTCATAAGACAGACTCACACAAATGTCATTGGGAACCAACTCTACTGGAAGTAAAAACTTTATAAAAAGCATTCCCAGTTGCATAAATTTCTTTTGCTTACTTATTCAAAAAATAGAGGACAAAAAATTCATCTTTGAAAATGAACCTATAGTTTAAAATAAAAAGGACAAAGAGCTTTATTTACCATAAGGGAGAGAGGCACAAGGGACACAAAACCAGAACAAACCCTGGTGATTCACGTCTAACAAACCTCAGGAACTGTGTACGCTGTTTATGCACATAAGCCCCGTACCCTAGAGATGACGTTACCATTCTTCTTGGCTGATGTTTCAACTGCAAAATCTTAAGGGAGTCACGAATATCCACATCACTGTAATCAGTTATTTTTTTCATTCTAAGAAATAATACATTATCTGTAGCATGTGTCCCTGCTGCTCTTAGTAAAGTCAGGTGATTTATAATTTTGATGCACACCAGTGCAAAGCCAGATTTTTTTAGGCCCAATATTAATTACTAGCTTTCATGTACTAGGAATACTTACACTGTATATTCCTAGGCAGACAGAACGCTACCTAACTTGAAATCTTTACAGCCCAGTACCCACAAATTCAGCAGATTTACCACAGATTGATGAGAAATGGGGCTGAAAGATCACCCAGTCTACCGCATCTTTCTTGTAGGCAATCCTGACAGAAACCTGCCTTGGCACGCCTAACACTTCCCTGCAGCTATTCAGGTGAGTCAGAAGAGAAATGTGCATAGGCACATACATCTTCAGAGTCAACAGGTGGAAGCACACATCATTGTGAATATCTACTGACTTTATTAGGATGTCATGGCAATGTCCATCTGAAAAAAAAAATTGGACTATAAGAATATGGCCTGAAGCACATAGCCAGAGAGAAATAAAGCACGTTACTGTAGCAGGTATGTACACAGATACACCCCCACACATTAGAAAACAAACGTTAAGCAGGAAAACTACTCTTTAACCTAATCATCATCAACCAGCAAATCTATTTTAGATGCAATGCACTGTCAAAGAACATACAACTTATCAGCTTTTCCCCCCCCGTTACTCTGTGCTCATAAACAGGAACAACTTCAAGATACTTCCACCCAAATCAATGAGCTGTCTTCATTAGTTTACAGCAAAAAATAAAGCAGGCCACTTAATGAAATTCATATTATAACTCAGATCTGAAATAAACATATTATGCTTCACCACACACCATATCAAACTATTTCCCCTGATAGGGCTGACTTTCAGCAGTGTGCGTATTTTTTATATTGATTATCCCTTCCAAATGATAATCAATACAAAATTGACCTTCCTGTCAGTAGAAATATACCTTCTGTTATTCACAGTACGATGGTGAACAATCTATAAATTCAATAAAAACACTGAATTATCATTTTGACCCACTTAGGACTCAAAACCTATTTTTGTCACATGTATCTCCTTAAATTTTAAGGCATTTTTCATGTGCATTAGTCTGAAAAGTCTTTTTAGAAAGAGCTGCTGCACATCCTAAAGCCCTGTAAGTACAATATAGTTGTGTCTGACAAAATGTGGACAAGTCTCCCAGGTAAGAGCTACAGGTAAGTTGGAGGAGGAGGAATAATAAACATCATAGGTCTACACAGGCCTTCAAGCCGAGCACTAGTGCTGTCTGGAGGCCTTGGCCCTCACCTCGGGGTACCCATCCGCCAAACCCTTCCTTAAGCCTTCCTTGAGATGCTACAAACTGAAAAACCCTTCCACCAGCCCCATATCCAAAGGGGGGGGGGGGGGGGCGCAACTCTCCCTCAAGTGCCTTCCCCACCTCCTCCAAACCCCTTTGCACACACCCTATCCTCCAGCAACATCACAAGCAGAGAATCACAGAATGGTTTGGATTAGAAGGGACCTTAAAGCCCATCCAGTTCCAACCCCCTGCCATGGGCAGGGACACCTCCCACCAGACCAGGCTGCCCAAAGCCTCATCCAGCCTGGCCTCGGGCACCTCCAGGGATAGGGCAGCCACAGCTTCTTTGGGCAACCTGTGCCAGTGCCTCACCACCCTCTCAGTGAATAATTTCCTCCTAACCTCTAACCTAAATCTCCCCTCTTTTAGTTTAAAGCCCTTCCCCCTTGTCCTGTCATTATCCAATTGAGCAGAGAGCCACTCTCCTTTTTTTTTTTTTTTTTTTTTTTTTTTTTTTTTTTTAAATAAGTCCCCTCAAATACTGAAAAGCTGCAACGAGGTCACCCTGGAGCTTTGGAGCCTTGTTTTCTTTAGAAGATCCCTCTCTCCCAGCACCTGCCCCAAACCCTCAAGTCACCCCGCACCTTCCCCGCCCCATCCCCCCCGCATCCTACATCGTCGACGCCCTTCCCCGACCTCCCTTTCACCGTCAGCGCCCCCCACAACCCCCCGACAAACCACCCTCCCTTCAGGGGCCGCCGCACCTCGCGGTCCTTGAGGCCGAGGAGTAGCACCTCCTCCATGAGGGTGAGCCGCGTTTCCTTGGAGTCGCCCTTCTCGTCGTCCCCCCGCTCGTCCCGGCGGCCTTCGTCCTCCAGGCCGCCGCCAGTCCCCCGCTCCTTGTCGACGGCGGCGGCGCTGCGAGAGGCCTCGGTGCGGCGTTGCACCAGGCCGGAGCTGCGCTGGGTAAGGGAAGTCATGGCCGGAGGCGGCGGGGAGGGCACAGGGAGGGGGAGCGGGGAGGAGGAAAGCGCGGGAGCCGCTCCCACCTCGGTCCTACCCGCACCGCGGCTGCGGCCGGCCGGGAGGACTCATGAGGAGCGGAGCTGGGACTCGGTCACGGTGGGGGAGGTGGAGGCGGCCGGCGTCCTCCCCTGCGGCGACCAAGCTGGAGGAGTGCGCTTCTCGCCCAATATGGCGGCGCGGGCTGATGTCAGCGGAGGATGTGGCAGCGGCGGTCGGGGGGGGAGGCACCGGAAAGGACAACGAGCAGCGGGAGCGGGACCCGACACATCCCCACCTCCTGCCCGCCCCGCTCTGCCCTGAGGGGCAGCGAGGGCGGTCCCCCGGGAGGGGCGGCTGTAGGCAGGGGGGTGGGGGGTTCCGGGGGGTTCCACAGCAACAGACGGGCGAAGTGCGGTACAGAGGGAGGGGGACAAGGACAGGGAAAGGAAGGGGGAACGAAGCCCAGGGGGTGCCGGTTGCCGTCGGGGGTATCTCGGCTATAGCCGGGGTGAGTCTGTGACCCCTCGGGAACTGTCCCCTGAGCCGGCCATGGCACTCGATAGACAAAGTGCCTTACAGACGGCCCTCACTCTGCTTGGTTTCAGTTTTAGCTGCCAGACCTTGCCTCATTGCTACCGTGGCACTTTCAATATGTGTGTCTGATATATATAAACACAACGACGAAGCTCAAGACACATTGAGCTCTTAGCACTCTTGACTTCAAAATGAACAGATGCAGTCCCTTGTCCACAAGGCATCTTGTCAAGCCTTCAATCTGCTCCTGCAGGCCTGTCCAACATCTTGACACCAGTGCTGCTGCTGCTGCTCCAGCCAGAGATGGAGGCAGCACAACTTCTCTTCCCATGCACTTCTATTTACCCCATTCAAGCACTGCGATGCCCGTGTTTGTGAGAAACACTCAGTAGCCAATAACATAGGCTCAGGCGAGGATCTCAGTGAAGTAGCAATTTTATTCGCGATTGCAATGGCGGATGTCCCACAAGCAGGAGCGCACCTACTAGTTCCATAACACGGTTTATATACTTTATTTCTCGATGACTGGGACCCTCCCCTGTTTCCCCATTGACTGGTAATCCAGGTTCACAATCGTTCACGGTTCACGGTGCTTCACAGACAATACATGGCTTTCAGTTGCCGGCCTGTTATAAGTCAAATTTCTTTTGTCTTTTTACTCTTTGAGGTGGTAATGTTTCTTACACCGTGATTTCTGCCTAATTGCTCTAAGGATTCTGGTTGTCTGCATTTTACAAGGTCGTCTGTTAAGCTTTCTTATCACTGCAAGCATATCTCAATACCACATTCCTTCCCTCTAAACAATGTAACTCTGTGCAAAAACAACATTTTTATTCCCACATGTTGCACTCAAACTATCAAAGCCAAATCCCACACGTATTCATTCCGAAGTAGTGTATTTTGTTGCAGAATAAAGGTGCCTCTGATGCAAGGACGGCCTATACTCCAGGGTTAGTGAAGCCAAAGATAGAAGAATGGGGACTTGCTTAATCGCATTAAAAATAGATGTTGCTGAGTGTCTTTGCTTACTACTGTGCAAATTAACCGAAACAAGGAGTCTCGGGGCCCCTCACAAAGGATGGTTCCTGACAAAAATGGGGAACCTGTCTCAAAAACCAGCTGAGACCGACCTTGTGGTTTGGACAAGAGCCAAGGAGCAGCTGAGTCTGCACAAAGGCAGGAGGTCAACTAGTGGTGATGAAGAAGAGTTATCAGCCTTCATCCCCACAACCCCCGGCAACCACCACCAGAAGGCACTATGCAAGCGCAGATGGAGGAGTTTATGGAAATGACTTCTTGGAGCTAATTTTAATACGAAGCAGGGATAGGTTATGCATATGTATAGGTGTATTGGGAAACTTCATGCATATGTAACTCTTTACTGCATATAACCAAAGCAAGTTGCCGCGTTGGGGTGCGCATGCCTTTGGGAGCTATCCCGCATGCGCTTGGCGCCGAAAAAAAAACACATACCTACTTTATAACTTATTTGCTTTGAGTTATAGAGTTCTTCCACGAATCATTTTGGCGAGCCAGCCAGGAGGCGCTCTGCCTGCCCACAGGCGTGGCCATGCCGCGGATGTCCTAGCGCGCACTGGGCACAATTCCCTGGAGGAACTCCGCTCCTCGGCCTCTCACTGCGGGGGCAGACAACGACCTGCTGGACTGTGGACAAATGGTATGTGTAACAGTACAGGAAGGGCCTGTAAGTCATACGCGTGGCCGGGGCAGCTGGTAAATCACGCAGAGACGTCTGGCGTGTAGCATAGTCCCTGTAAGGGAGGAGGCTACCCTACAGGCTGACCGATGGAGTGGTCAAGGGGGATTTGCTGACCGATGGAACAGCTGCTAGCGATCTTGGGAGCAGATCGAGCAAATCCGAGGTTACCACTGCATCCCAGTTTTGGGACGACCTGCTAATGACTGTATAAGAAGCAGGAGAAGGGTAAGTAGACCTCTCAAAATTGTGACAAGGTTACCTGGGTAATATTTGCAGCTGCTGGAGGGATATTAATTGGAGTGTTAATAATTGTATGTCTTATTTGTAGATGTCTCGGTATCTCATGTTGAAAGCATTTGTGTAAGTGTATGTGTTTGAGACAAATTATTGTTGTGAAGTGAGTTACTCCACGAGGAACACGGCCAGAGACGATACAAACAAGCTTGGTTATTGTTTTAAGTGATATATTCTTGTGGTATGAGCGAGAAGTGCAAGGGGCCTCTCTGTGTGATTGCGTGATTGTGCTGTGTGAGTGAGACACAGCATCGCTGCGAAGCGAGTGCGGAGTTCCGATCCGCGGTTCCGTATTCTCCGCGAGGGGAGCGGCCAGAGACGAACAAAGCGCATGACAGATCGAAAGGAAGGAAGTGCTTTTTTATCCAAGTGTTGATTGGTGGTGCCCAATACACGGGCCCAGTGGTGCATCTTGTAATCCTATTTTTTGTTCGTAAATGTTTGAGTGTGACAAGGAGGAAGGCGGGAGCATTATCTAAGTAACAGTTTAGAAGTTTTGGTATATTTGCTGTGGTGTTTGGTCAGTTTCCCAAGTATCGGGGGGAGGGGGTCTGACTGATTATCAAAGCGGTAGAACAGAGAGAGCCACTTCTTTGGTGGTTCGGGCTTGAGTCCTGGGAATTTGGTAAGAAGGGGGAGAGCGAATTTATTTAGGCCTCAATACCTTTTTAAACCCCCATATTGATGGATACGTAGGAGTTGTGATAGACGACAAGAATGTTTGTTCATTATTTTGCTACATTAAGGGAACAAAGGGAGTTATTCAAACAGTGGCTGGAATGCTGAGACATCTCCCAGAGACAGGATATCTCAGGTCCATGGTGGAGAGAACATTGTGTAAATAGTGGGTTGCTAAATCGGTAACATACTCCCCTGTCTCAAGGACTAATATAACCGAATAAGGAAGAGAGAGAAGGATGGCTCTCTTCATCCGTGTGACCACCAGAGGGACAGAGACGACAGGGACGAGACGACCCCCTAGCAACAACTGATGCAGCTGCCACAGAACTCGGAAGAGCTTGATGATAAAACGGGACTGCAAGGGGGGGGAAGTTGCGCGCCGCTTGGAGGAGCACGAGTTCCCCCGGCCGCCCAGCGCTGTTTTGCTTCCTGATCGCTTACTCAATAAATTGATTGACTTAATTCAAATTTTTCCGACTGAGAGTAATTTATAACAGGAGTGATTCCTTGTTTTGTGTGGGCTTACTAACAAAGTGCATGAGGAAAATTAACATTCGGCTTGAAATTCGGTCCTGTTGAAATGTAAATTTTGTGGAAAAGGTGGTATTGTTTGTCTGGAAGATGGAGGGCTGAGTGCTTCAGGTGTTTTCCCGAAGCCCTGTGGATTTATGATTGGAATGGGGCTCATTAATAATCTGAAATAGTAAAGTTTGTATGTGGAAGGAAGAGTTTAATCCCAGGGAATCGGGACGTTTGGGAAGAAGATTAGGGAAAGATAGTAAAAACCTGCAATAAAAAGGTTTGAGTGGAAATTGAAACAAGGGACAGTAACTAATAAGGAATAGTAATAAATAAATAAATAAATAAATAAAAGGGAATGGGAAATCAAGGAAATGGGTAATATCCAAAACAAAGACGTTTCCAAAAGAAAGCCTCCTTGGGTGCATATTGGCACATTGGAAGGGTATTGTTAGAAATAGGGGCACAGAAAGCAAGAGGACTTTCATTAAGTATTGCAATCAATAGTGGCCACTATATAAACTTAATGGCCACTTTATGGATCAATCGACTGTAACACTATCTTGCAATTAATCTTGTTTTTGAGGAGACAAGGTGTGAGAAACACTCCGTAGCCAATAACTTAGGCTCAGGCGAGGATCTCAGTGAAGTAGTAATTTATTCGCGATTGCAATGGTGGGCGCCCCACAAGCAGGAGAGCGCACCTACTAGTTCCAAAACACAGTTTATATACTTTTTGATGACAGGACCCTCCCCTGTTTCCCCACTGGAGTGGGTAATCCAGGTTCACAATCTATCTGATGCTTCACAGACAATGCCTGGCCTTCAGTTGCCGGCCTGTTTTTGAGGTGGTAATGTTTTCTCCCCTTATCTGGCTTGACTTAACATAGTGATTTTTACCTGATTGCTCTAAGGATTCTGGTTGTCTGCATTTACGAGGTCACCTGCTGAGCTTTCTTATCACTGTAAGCATATCTCAATACCACATTCCTTCCTTCTTAAACAATGTAACACTGCAAAAACAACATTTCTATTCCCACAATTCCCCCCTTTTCTCTTTTTATAATTTGTTGATTTTTGCAAAATTTTTCTCTAAGGTGTAATTTGGTAGATGTCTTCCTCTTCTTCACTTTCTTTGCTTTCCATTTCCTCTAATATCATCATCTTATCTGAGTAGGGTGGTGGATCCATGGTCATTTGTTTCAAAAGTGCAGTTTCAATTAACCGCTGGACAAGTCCCCTTACACAGGGGATAATGCAACAACCAATGGCTGTCAAAACTCCTGCTACTACGATCAAGGATGTAAATATGGACACTACCCTCCCTTTCCATTTACCAAACCAAGATTCCAACCGTCCTGTGATGGAAGTGTCTGCTCCTGAGTTTTCTGCCAATTCATTGGCAAGGGTAGTAAGCCCTTGCAATGCTCTAGTTACTGTGCCATCCGGGGCAGTGTTGTGAGGGATAAAAGTACAACAACGGTTGCCCAGCATCACTCACACACCACCTTTCTCTGCAAGCATCATATCTAATGCTATTCTGTTTTCCCAAGCCATTTTGCTGGTGGCATCTAGTTGTTCAGCGATTCCTCTTATCGCATTCCTTGCATAATTTATGAATCTCTGCTGATTATAATAGATATAATTAATCCAATCCACATTTTTATTAATTGTTACCCACCAGAACAGTGACTCAAACCCTGCAGCAATTTGATTCCTGGCTTTATGTTCATTGGGAACTCCTCTAGGCACCCCTATAGAATCTATGTAGACTCTATCATCAAATGATATTCCTAAGCCTCTTTTACTTCTTCTGGGTATTTGTGATGTTTCTCTTTCAAATGCCAGGGTGAAGGGTATAGCTAATTGAACAAGTGCACAAGTGCCTCCCCAGTTAGATGGTAGGGTGGACCGTAAGATCTTCCCTCCACAGTACCACCAGAGTACAAGTTACAACTTCTCAAGTCTTGAGCAGTTTCCCATCAAGTCCTCGGTAGCATTCAAGGTCCTCGTGCACAAGGCAAATTCTCCCAGATGACGGGTAGCACTCACACCCTGCCGTGAGAGGCAAGCTGTATGGTTACCTATAGCTGTGGAGAATACAGGGGGAACCCTGATATTGCTATCACACAAGGAAGGGAACAGCAAAGAGAGAGACTTGCAGGCCTCATTTCCCCAGGCAGTCTTTTCTTGGTACAATGCAATCATACATCGCATCCCCTGGGAATCCTTGGTCCACCTCATTGGGCAGGGCACTATCTGGGCAATCGGTTGTCCCGAGGCACAAGCATAGCAATTGCTATGCTTGAGACTCTGGACAGTGTATTTGACCCATTCTATCCAGGCATTCACATCCCCATACCCTGTTTCAATCTCAAATGTTTGCCTAAGATCTTTTATTTCTTTAACTGTGACAACTGCCGCATTTCGAAGAGGTTCTCCTGTTTTCTCTCCTGTTTTCTCCTTGAGTTTCTCTCTTTCTCTGATGGCAAGAGAGTATCGTTCCCTTACAGCTATTCTCAATCTGGCTGTTGGGTCACGCCCAGTTTCATCTGCTCCGAGACCATAAGTATGGTTTGTGAGGTAATCAGCCTGACTAATTGTTATAGTTATTGGATACATTGTAGATGCTGACAATTGGGCTGAACAGTTCCTTTAAATATGTTAATGTGTTTCTTTAACCTCATGAAGTAAACACTTGAGGTGGGTGTATATGACCACCCTTTATGATTGGTCGTCCACCATACATCACTCCATGCTGGGCAAGGGGGTCCTTCAAACATACTGCTAGTCTTAGGTTCAGGACAGAGATATTTGTGCTCTTTGCTCAATTGTCGTTGAGCATTTAAATCTCCACAAGTTAACACTTCACAAGCATCAAACGTGATGGATTGTGGTTCATAACTCTGTCACATTCACCCATATTTTGACAGGGTATCCCGTCTTACTATTATCTGGTCATGCCTTTTCCAAGTTGCCAATTGACCAAGGCTTTCTCTGAGGCCTACAATCACTAAAAACAAAATTAGTAATTGATTTTTCCCTGTCATTAATTTTAAACCTTAGGTTTCCAAATAATTATCAATACAAAGAATAAGATGTACACTACTACTATAACAATCCCCCCTTGGGAGCACTTCAATTCACTATAGGTCTGTCCTTTCTCTCAATCACAAGTCACACTCATTAGCTACCTGTGAAAATAAAAGGTTAGTTTACAATTGTAAGCTTTTATCCCGCTCAGAGTCCACTATGAGATATTTTTCTCTTCGATTTCAGATTCCAACAAGTCTTCTGTAGGAACAGCTTCCCAGGTACTAGGGTCGACGGATGCCTTCACTCGAGTATAGTGAGTCCAACCTTTTTCCGCAGTTCCTATGGCTGTTTCAGTGGTTAGTAGTACTTGGAAGTGTCCTTCCCATTCAGGCCAGAGTTGATCTTTTCCAGGTCTGAATCAGGACCCAATTTCCCATGGGTCCTGAGAGATGACAAAGAAGAGGACAACCCCAGAATACAGTTCTTAAGAAAACTCTCTTGTTTCGAATTGTGGTATCTCATCCCTTCTGCCCAGATAGGGTAATCCGAACAGCATCTCATACGGTGAAATTCCTATATCGTTTCTTGGTGCTGTTTGAACCTGGAGGAGTGCTAAAGGTAAGCATTTTACCCAAGGAAGTTGGGTTTCTAACACTAATTTAGTTAATTGCTTCTTTAATGTCTGGTTCATTCGCTTTACCTTCCCAGAAGAGGAGGGGTGCCAGGGGGTGTAAAAATCCCACTCAATCTCTAAGGCCTGCATTAACCCTTGCAGTACTTGTGAAGTGAAATGACTTCCTTGATCTGAATCAATGTTTTCAGCTATCCCATATCTAGGGACTATTTGCTCCAGTGATACCTTAGCCACCGTGTTTGCAGTGGCAGATACTGAGGGGAAAGCTTACACCCATCCAGTCACGTGGTCAATTAGGACAAACAAGTACTTAAGTCTCCCTGCTTTAGGTAACTCAGTAAAGTCTACCTGTATACTTTGGAAAGGTCGAATCCCTGGCTCCCGTCCCCCTCTAGGTGGGTTACGGATGACCTTTTTATTTGCCTTTTGACATATGGTACATCCTCTGCATATTTGCTTCACTAAAGTGTATATTCCTACACAGACATGCTTAGCACAACATCACATTGCTTGCACCTCCCAATGACTCTCTTGATGTAAAACAGTTAATATTTGCCTCATTGGTGCTTTATTCAGCATTTCTCTCCCATCAGGGGGTATCCATTTTCCCTCAGACTTCGTGGCTCCTGATTCCTTAAAAAAATCTTTCTCTTAAAACTTTTTAGTTTTTTTTCTTAGTTTTCAACACTTCCCTGAATCCTCTCTGGATTTATTCTGTTTTCCCTCAGACATTAGATGCCTTAAATACCTGACTTCTCTTTCTACGTATTGTAATTTATTTTTCAATACTCCCCAGCCCTGCTTTCCCAGAAAGCTGAATAGCTTGTTAGTAGCTTCCTTCACAACTGTTTTCTCCTGTCCTGACAATAAAAGATCATCCACATATTTGTAACAGTAATTCCTCCTTTGGAGGTTGGAATTGCTCCAAAATCTGTTCTAGAACTTTGCCCAAATAAATCAGTGGCCCTGTAAACCCCTGAGGTAAAACTGTCCATATGTATTGTTGCTTCCGCCCCCGTTTCAGGGTCTTTCCAGTCAGAGGTGAATATATCTTTGCTCTCAGGGCCTGAGAGCACTCCATTAATAACACTGTTATTCCAGTCTAACAATTTACTATTTGAATGCCCAATTTCATCATCAAATCCCTTCCCAACAAGTTAGTCCCTGCCTTGGGTACATACAATAATTGCCCAGTGATCATTTTATCCCCTAGTCTCAGCTTGGTATCCCCCAAAGGTGGCACTGTTATCCCAGTCCCTTCTACCCCCATCACTTTTAGGGTTTCATTAGTTAATTTAATCCCTGATACTTTACAGGCCAGTAATGACCTAGCTGCCCCAGTGTATTGGGTTTGATGGCAAGGTTCTGGGGGGGCTGCAGTGGCAGCCCCCACGAGGAGAATCCAGAAACCGCCCCGTGGCAGATAAGGGACAATTTCATCCGGCCCCAAAGGGGCCCACCGCTGCCCAGAGACAAGCCATGAGCGACACAGTCCCTGCCTCTGTGAGAGCACATCCACGAAGACAAACAAACAAACAGAAACCTGCTGCTCAACAGCAGCTGGGAGAGGGAGGAGTGAGAAACCTCCCCGCAGACACCAAAGTCAGCACAGAAGGAGGGGGTGGAGGCGCTCCAGGCGCCAGAGCCGAAGCCCCCTGCGGCCTGTGGAGAGGCCCCTGGTGGAGCAGGCTGTCCCCCCGTCCCCCCCCCCCCTTCTCGATACTTGGGAAACTGACCAAACACCACAGCAAATACACCAAAACTTCTAGACTGTTACTTAGATAATGCCTACATCCTCTTTCCCTGCTCATCCAACTTTCCCAACTCATTCAAAAAACAGCTCTGTCAAACACTACATACCACACCTTTAACACCTTCAACAACCCCTTTTAACACTTCTTTTTATCTTTCTCCAGCCTGTACTTTCACCAAAGTCTCAGTCATTGGCCAACCTAATTCCATACCCTTCTCCCTCCAGGATGCTGAAATAACACATCAGTACAACATATTTCATCCCACTTTCCTTCTCTCCTCCTTCTTCCACTCCAGATATTCCTACCTGAAGTGGCCAGCCTGGCCACACTTAAAACATCCCATCAAAGCCTGTCCCTGTGAAGATTCAGGCCGCAACACAGGTAGCTTTCCTTGCCTGCCATTCCTTCATCTCTCTTCCTCTCCTTTCCATCCTGGCCCTGACTCCCCCTGAAGATTTTCTTCCTCTTTCTCCAACCCTCTGCCTCACTACCTGCTACACTCTCAATACCATTAGTTTCACTCTCTGCTTTTCCTTCTCATCTCCCCTCCTGACACACACCTTCAGGGCCTCCTGCAGGAGGGCCCCCCAGTGACTGTTCACTACATCCCCCCACCTTCTGGAGCATTTTCTGTGTATCTGGCCAGGCTTTAATCACAAAATGAACTTTCAAGAGTCCTTGGGATACCGGGTCCTCAGGATTCATCCCCAAGTACTTTCTCATTCTGGCCCCAAGTCTCTCATATGATTTCTGTGTTGCACACTATTATTATTCCAGCCAGGATCGGCAAGTGGTTATTTCTGCCCTGCCGGTATTACCCCTGGTCCTGGAGGATGAGCTCTTTCCCATTTTTGTATAGCAGCTCTCCTCCTGATCATTCCCATTTCTTTCCCTGTAAACAACATATTTATATACATAATTCCCCCCCCCCCCCCCAAGAGTATAAGTTAGGTCCTAGGAACTGGTCTAATAGTTCAGCTAGCCTGTTGGGGTCCTCAATTAAAGATTTCATCTCCTTAAAACTCCTAACCTCTCTGCTGGTAAGGAGGGGGGAAGTTCACTTAAGAGGATACACAGTGTTAGTACTGTTAGTATCAGGGAAGGCAACATTCTCAATATCTCTTCTACCTTGTTCTAATTCTTGCCAGAGCCTAGAGTACGCTCTTCTCTAGGGACAGTGTTAATTACAGTCCCTGTCTCCCTTCCTGGAGTGACTGCTGCTGCCACCGGTGCAATATTAGGATTATAGGGAGCATAACTTGGCTCCTCCTCCGAAAAAAAAAGGAATCTTATTGTTTACACATAAATTTAAAGCCTGAATTTTCATCAGGCCCGTATTTTGGCCAAAATACTGCTGTTTCCTTAATTGGTTCTTTTGTCCAGACTAATACAAAATATTTAACCATTTTTTTTTTCTTTTATCATCTCCTCTAATTTTGAGATTATTTTTCCAATTTCTTATAATTCTTCAGGAAGAACTTTTGGTAGGCACTCCCCCAGGGATATTTCCCTGTCCCCTGGAACTCATATTTCCCATTTTTCCTAGCCCTTGTCAGTGTGCTGCTACAGAAATTTCCCTCCTGCAGGGTACCACACACTAACATTCCGATTCTGGAAAATGGGGGTGTACTGCCAAGCACTTCCCCGTGCAAGGGGTACCGCACACCTATGAGTTTACCAGATTCCCTGGTGTACTGCCAAGCACTTCCCCGTGCAAGGATTACTGTACACCAAATTTCCCTGGTGTACTGCCAAGCACTTCCCTGTGCAAGGGGTACCATACACCAAATTTCCCTGGTGTACTGCCAAGCACTTCCCTGTGCAAGGGCTTACCGTACACCAAATTTCCCAAGACTCTTCCTTTCTCTCCCTTATCTCACGCTTCGTCCGTCTCCGGCTGCGCCCCTCGGGGAGCTACGGAACCGCGGATCAGGACTCCACACTCGCTTCGTACAAAAGTACGTCTCAGTCACACGTCACACAGAGTCTCACCCGACCCCCAAGGCAATACTTAATATTTCTTACCTTGGTCTGTGCACAGAGTTACCGGATCAATTCTTAAACCCGGAGTGCCTACCTTCTTCCCTTCCCCACTACTTCATGGATCCTGCCTCTTTAATCAGTCTCGGGCCCTCTGTCAGCTCTCCGCAGAACCTCCACCATCGATGCACAGGACCGCTGAAATCAGCGGGGCATGCCTTCCTGCTGCTGCGGCGGTGGGGCTCCCCGGTAGGTGACTGGATCCCAGACGAGCCCCCAAATTGTGAGAAACACTCTGTAGCCAATAACTTAGGCTCAGGCGAGGATCTCAGTGAAGTAGTAATTTATTCGCGATTGCAATGGCGGGCGCCCCACAAGCAGGAGAGCGCACCTACTAGTTCCAAAACACAGTTTATATACTATTTGATGACAGGAACCCTCCCCTGTTTCCCCACTGGAGTGGGTAATCCAGGTTCACAATCTATCTGATGCTTCACAGACAATGCCTGGCCTTCAGTTGCCAGCCTGTTTTTGAGGTGGTAATGTTTTCTCCCCTTATCTGGCTTGACTTAACATAGTGATTTTTACCTGGTTGCTCTAAGGATTCTGGTTGTCTGCATTTACGAGGTCACCTGCTGAGCTTTCTTATCACTGTAAGCATATCTCAATATCACATTCCTTCCTTCTAAACAATGTAACACTGCAAAAACAACATTTCTATTCCCACAGTATATAGATGGCAGCAGTTTCATCCGCCAGGGATTTCGCCTCACAGGATAAGCGGTAACAAACATTAGCCCAAAAGGTGGAAATCATCGCCTTGATAAGAGCTTTTGAACTGGCAAACATTTGGACAGATTTGAAATATGCCTTTGGTGTGGTGCATGCACACGGGGCAATTTGGAAGGAGAGAGGACTTTTATCTTCCTCAATTAAACATGCAGAAGAGGCTGATAGCAGTTATTAGGGAAGAAGGAAAAAGGAGGCCTAGACAGGAACAGCCCCGCATAGGCAAGGATCAGTGTGCCCTATGTAAGAAATTTGGGCTGCAGTGGTAGCCCCTGTGAGAAGAATCCAGCAGCTGCCCCATGGTAGATAAGGGCCAGTTTTAGCCGGCTCCAAAGGGGCCCACCGCTGCCCAGAGCCAAGCCATGAGCAATGCAGTTTAAATCTCTATGAGAGCACACCCAAGAAAAGGAAAAGAAATGCTGCACAACAGCAGCTGGGAGAGTGAGGAGTGAGAAACCTCCCTGCAGGCACCAAGGTCAGTGCAGAGGAGGGGGAGTGCAGTGCAGAGATGCTCCAGGTGCCGGAGCCGAAGCCCCCCCGCGGCCCACAGAGAGGCCCCTGGTGGGGAAGGCAGACCCCCGCAGTCCATGGTGTACCGCGGCGGAGCAGATCTCCACGCTGCAGTCCATTTAGGAACAGCCCAGGAAGGTCGGCACGCCACGAGAGGGATCCCACACCAGAGCAGCTCCCAAAGAGCCTGTTTTTCGCTGCCCGTGGAGAAACCCACACAGGACCAGCCCATGAAGGTCGACACCCAACAACAGAGCAGGGGGAAGAGTGACCGTGAAGGAGCAGTGGAAACAAAGCACCATGGACTGACTGCAGATCCCACTCCCGCCCCCGCCCCGTGCCACTCAGGGCAGGGAAGAGGTGGAAGAGAGTGGATGGGGGAAGGTGCCCCCAACTTGTTTCTTTGTTTCTCACTGCTCTAGCCCGTCAGCAATAGGTAATAAATTTTATTAACCTTCCTATGCTAAGTCTGTTTTGCCTGTAACAATAATTGTAGAGTGATCCCCATTGAGGTACACTTGAGGTACACTTGAGGAACCCTTGAGGTACACTTTTTCATTTATCAGGGACCTAGCTTTCTGAAAATCCCCAACTCCCCTATTCTGAATTTATAACAGCAATCTCTCCTCCTTCTTCCACTCCGGATATTCCTATTTGAAGTGGCCGTCCTGGCCACTCTTAAAACATCTTCTCAAAGCCTGTCCCCGCTAGGATTTAGGCTGCAACACAGGTAGCTTTCCTTGCCTGCCATTCTTGCAGATATTTCTGCTCTATCGGAATTACTCTCGGTCGGGGGGGGTGTTAGTTCTTTCCCATTCTTGCATAGCTGCCTGCCGAATCATTCCCCTCCTAAACATTCTTCTCCAGTGAATAACATACTCAGGACTGACATTTCCCCCCCAGGAATACAAATTAGGCCTTAGAAACGGATTTGACTGTTCTGCTAGGCCCTCAGTTAAAGACTTCATTTTTTTCTTAAAACTCCTAACCTCTCTGCTGGTAAGGGGGGAGTGGCACCGGACCCGCGTCGGCCCTGCACGGCCCCGAGGCCCCACCGGGACCCCCCCGCCTCCGCTCCTGCCGCTCCGCGCTCCTCGGCGTGACTTCTCCAGGGACAGTGTCACTTGCAGTCCCTGTCTTCCCTCCTGGAGCAGCTGCCGCTGCCTCCGGTGCAATATTAGGATTATAGGGAGCATAACTTGATTCCTCCTCCGAAAAAGGGGTCTTACTGTTTGCATATAAATTTAAAGCCTGAATTTTCATCAGACCCGTATTTTGGCCAAAATACTGAAGTTCCTTTTATTAGCTTTTTAGGCCAGACAATTACACAATATCAAACCATTTTTTAATTATATTTTTAAATCATTTTCCCTAGTTTTTGGGTTGTTTTTCCAAATCCTTATAATTCTCTCCAAAGGGCTATCTTTAGGCACAGTCCCAGGGTCTCCAACCAACTCCACCCTGCTGACTCTTGGAACCCTTAATCCCCATCTCTTCCTGACGTGCTGCTATTGACTTTACCACCCACAGGGTACCACACGCCTTCACCTAGGATTAGGACAGAGGTAGGGTGTACTGCCGAGCACCTCACTTCACCGTGCTTGGGGTACTGTACACCTAAGGGCCCAAACCCCCCGAGACTCTCTTTCACTCCTCTCCTCTCTCTTTCGCTTCATCCCTCTCCAGCCGAGGGGACTTTGTTCGTCCACTCACAGGACCACCGAGCCTCGCTGATCGGGACTTCACATTCGCTCCGCACTAAAAGTGCGTCTCATTCACACTCACACTCATTCACACCAGAGTCTCCCCGAACCTAACCCGAGGCAAGATACGGTAAAGTTTCCCTTACCTCGGTCCATGCACGGCTTCCTGGTCCGGGTTATCAGCAGTAATCCCAGTGCCTGTTCCCGATCCGAGCTGGACTCTATATGGGCTGTGTCTGTGTATGTTTGTGCTGGCCTCCCTTCTCCCCAGAGCTTCGCAGAGCCTGTCTTCAAATTAACAGTCTCGGTCCTTTGCCGGCCGTACTGAGATGGCCCACCACCCCCGACGGGACCGCTGAAATCAGCGGGGTGCACCTTCCTGTCTGTGGTGGCAAGAAATCTTTGGAGGCGACGAGATCCCGGACGAGCCCCCAAATTGTGAGAGGAGAAAGAGGAACAGGGAGAAAATACGATGAAAAGGGCTCAAGGGTTGAGATAAGGACGAGGAGATCGCGCAGCAATTATCGTGATGGGCAAAACAGACTCAGCATAGGGAGATAGTAAGATTTATTGCCTATTACTAACAAGCTAGAGAAGGGAGAAACAAAGGAAAGAAACCAAAAGCACCTTCCCCCCCATCCACCCTCTTCCACCTCCTCCCCCCGAGCGGCGCAGGGGAATGGGGAAACGGGGGTTATGGTCAGTCTATAGCACTTCTTCTCTGCTGCTCCTTCTCGGTCACTCTCATCCCCTGTGCTGTGGGGTCCCTCCCATGGGATGCAGTCCTTGCCGAACTGATCAGGCATGGGCTTCCCACAGGCAATAGCTCTTCAAGAACTGCTCCAGATATGGGTCCGTACCATGGGGTCCATCCATCAGGAGCAAACTGCTCCAACGTGAGTCCCCCACGGGCAGCAGCTCCTGCTAGGTCACCTGCTCCTGCGTGGGCTCCTCTCCACGGGCTACAGGTCCGGCCCGGAATATGCTCTGGCAGGGGTCCTCCACAGGCCGCAGCGTGGAACCCTGCTCCACTGTGGTACTCCATGGGCTGCAGGGGAACAGCCTGCTTCACCATGGTCCTCACCACAGGCCGCAGGGGACTTCTGCTCCGGCGCCTGGATCACCTCTCCCCCTCCTTCTTCACTGACCTTGGTGTCTGCAAGGCTGTTCCTCATTCCTCTCACTCTCCCAGCTGCTGTGTGGCGCAGCGTGTTTTTTTCCCTGTCTTAAATATGCTCTCACAGAGGTGCAAACAACATCGCTTATTGGCTCCACTCTGGTCAGCAGTGAGGCCCTTACCTAACATGGGGCAGCTTCTAGATTCTTCTCACAGAAGCCACCCCTGTGACCCCCTGCTACCAAAACCTTGCCACGTAAACCCACTACACGTGCACACGCACGGAGACATCTGGAAAGAAAGAGGACTGTTAAATTCACAAGGGAAAAATATCAAACATGAGAAAGAGATAGTACACTTATTGGAAGCGGTCCAGCTACCTGAAAAGGTAGCAGTCATGCATATTAAGGCACACCAGAAGGTGAGCTCAGAATTGGAGGAAGGAAACGATCTGGCAGACAGAGAGGCAAAAGAAGCAGCAAAAGGTGAGGTAGATAGCAACTGAGGGAGCCCTGATTCCAGATGGGCAGATCCCCCTTGAAGGTAAGCCTGTATATAACAAAAAGGACAGAAAATTAATCAAAAGTCAAAAGGGAGAGTATAACCAAGAGGGATGGGCTATTACCGAAGAAGGGAAAGGGAAATTAGTCATCCCCTCTAATTTGCTATGGTCACTAGTAAGGGAAGAACACCGGAAAACTCATTGGGGAATAAATTCCCTATATAACTATCTGATTGGGAAATTACGGCTAGGAATTTGTATGCTACTGTCACACAAGTAACCCAACAATGTGACCTCTGCCTCCAGACCAACCCCCAAAATACCCCCAAACCGAAATTGGGCCAAATTGGGAAAGGCCATGGGCCTGGACAACAATGGCAGATTGACTTTTCTGAACTTCCAAGAAAAGGGGGGTATCGATATTTGTTGGTATTAACGGATACTTTTTCAGGTTGGCCAGAGGCGGTACCCACTAGAACTGCCAAAGCCCGAGAGGTATCCAAGGTATTGCTACAAGAAATAATACCATGCTTCGGAGTTCCAGCCACCATGTCCTCAGGCAGGGGGCCACACTTTACCTCAAAAATAGTACAGCGAATTAGTCGGCATTTGGGCATAGATTGGGAACTCCACACTCCATACCATCCTCAATCGAGTGGTCAAGTGGAGAAAATGAACCATTTGATCAAACAACAAATTGTAAGGTTAGGGTAAGAAGCTAACTTGCCCTGGCCCCAAGCTCCCCCGCTAGCATTGCTGCGGATTCGGACTAAGCCCCAAACTAAAGAAAAATTAAGTCCTTTTGAAATGCTTTATGGGAAACCATATGGGGTCCAGAAGGGAATGTCTACCCAGGTTGGGGAAGAGACACTGACTACCTATATGGTAGCTTTGAGTAAGCAACTTAGAAATAGAAAAATATGTGGCTGGAACTCAGAGTAGAGAGCTGGATGGACCGGTGCATGACATACAGCCTGGAGATTATGTATATGTCAAGTCTCTTGCAGAGAAAACTTTGAAACCACAGTGGGAGGGACCATACCAGGTGCTCCTTACTACCTTCACCGCAATTAAGATCATTAGGGAAGGAAGTGAAGGCATTTTCCCGGTTGAAGTCCAAAAGGCTGTTTGGGACAATGCCAATGATTTAGAGAGGAAGTTCCAATCCTGGTGGACTCTGGTAAATTTTACCTATGATCCCATTGTTAACATGGCTCCTGCCTTTGTGCTTACTATACGTAATGCCACAGTTTGTTATCCACCCCATCATTGCACTAGGATTAAACCATGAGGAGACAGTGCTCTATCCTTTGGAGCATAGAACATGGTCACGAATGGGGAGTGGGAAATGGCAGACTGTAAATCTGGAATCGTGTGTTACCCGGGAACAACAAGGATTTATCTGTGAAAGCAACACAACTGACGCTCAGGACGTATGTCTTGACACTGAGCAAGGTGTTTGCCACTTTGAAATTCATCCAAATACTAGTCAAAAGACTGTGCTTATATATCGGTCAAGGCTGTGTGTGTTTAAGAACTGCTTGTGCTTTTGTAGAAGTAGATAAGGAGAATATAACTCTCCCTAGCAAAAATAATTCTAACTTTTGTATTTGTAACTTTGTTAGAATTGTCGGGTGTGATTTTTATATTTGGCACCAGTGGTATCCCACCAGTTGATCAAGTCTAACAACACAATGTATCACAAGTTACTACCTACACCTGTTGGGATGAACCTCACGTTAGTGAGGCAATTAGTTAAACACCAAGACCTGATCAAAATTTTAAAAGGCATTCAGGAAAATGGAGAAAAGACATTAATTACTGTCCATCACGACACCAAGGAAATAAGTACGGTTCTACAAAGCGTGAAACAAGACGCTAGTCATCACTGGTGGGATACACTCTTCGGGAGGTCACCAACGGCAAATGGCATTCTCAATACATTGTGTCACCCGATCATAGTCATATTGATCTTAGTTGGTATAAGTCTTGTATTGTCTGTAATTATACTAATCTGGAACTGGACAATGTTACACCAGATAGCCACGCTGACTTGTTTGTCACACGTCCACGGTATGACATTGAGTGATCAGTGCTGAAGAAGTTGGGAATCTTTGCCGTGAGTAAAAGAATTTACTAATCTTCTAGAAAAGGGGGGACTGAAGCCAGGGATAGAAGAATGGGGGCTTGCTTAATCGCATTAAAAATAGATGTTGCTGAATGTCTTTGCTTACTACTGTGCAAATTAACCGAAACAAGGAGTCTCGGGGCCCCTCACAAAGGATGGTTCCTGACAAAAATGGGGAACCTGTCTCAAAAACCAGCTGAGACCGACCTTGTGGTTTGGACAAGAGCCAAGGAGCAGCTGAGTCCGCACAAAGGCAGGGGGTCAACTAGTGGTGATGAAGAAGAGTTATCAGCCTTCATCCCCACGACCCCCGGCGACCACCACCAGAAGGCACTGCGCAAGCGCAGATGGAGGAGTTTATGGAAATGACTTCTTGGAACTAATTTTAATACGAAGCGGGGATAGGTTATGAATATGTATAGGCGTATTGGGAAACTTCATGCATATGTAACTCTTTACTGTATATAACCAAGGCAAGTTGCTGCGTTGGGGTGCGCATGCCTTTGGGAGCTATCCCACATGTGCTCGGCGCCAAAATAAACCACATACCTACTTTATAACTCATTTGCTTTGAGTTGTAGAGTTCTTCCACGAATCATCAGGATAGACTCCAAGTCACTTTTTGACTAGCCTCCATCATTTCCCACACACTGATTTTAATATCATCTGTCAACATTACTTAGTGATCATTCAGTATAGCTTCTTCAAGGTCACAGATAAAAAAGAAAAGCAGAGAGCCAAAACTGATTGCTGGAGGACCCGAGTCACTGACACAAGTATTTGCTGATCATTCCCCTTACGTGATTTGAGGCCTGCCAATTATTCACAGTCTTTCTAGTGTTTTTTATTGTTTTTGTTTGGGGGGGGGGGTTGTTTGTTTGTTTGTTATTAAAATGTTTTGCTGTACCAAGTCAAATGCTAAACTGAAGCTTAAGGGTATAACATCATTATTGCTTTTATCAAATAAGCATTTGCATGAAGAAGAGAGACCACAATAGCATTACAAGACCTGCTTTGTGGAAATGTCTTTTCTTAGTACTAATTACAATCAAATCTTTATTAATTTAGTCCTATATAAGCCACTCTGATATCTTGCTGAGGATTATGATCAAGATGACAGGCGTGTAATTAATCTGGCTCATCCCTTTTACCTTATGTATTAGCTTTCTTCCAGTTCTTTGGAACTTCCAAGATTTATTGAAAAGAAATCAAAAAGAAGTTCCACAAGGATCTTCTAAAAACCTGTATGCAACTTACCCTGGCGTACTGATTACAAATTACCTAGTTCTAAGAAAAATTCAAACAGCAGAAGTAAAGTACACTGTTAATGGAAAGTAGTTCATCTTTATATTATATGATAAAACTTTTGTATTTCCCCAGAATACAAAGGTGTTTATTCAACCGTTTTTTTAAAGCATTGTTGTTAACAATTCTTGCATTTCCCTCTAGCAATTTCATTGTTAGATTTTCCTTGCACCTCTATTCATTTCCCAGTGTCCTGGTTTCAGCTAGGATAGAATTAATCTATCTCCTAGTAGCTGGTAGGGTGCTACATTTTGGATTTAGGATGAAATATTCTCAGAAGAGAATTTTTCAAGGACCCAAAAGTTTGTACAAAGTGCACCATCATCATATGCCAGCTCATTGGCAGTAATGGCCTGGAAAGAACATGAGGAACCCACAGTGGATGAATTGACTAAACAACTCCGGCAGTATGAAGAAAGTCTCTCCTCTTCCCTACAGGCATGCGTCTCGGCTGTGGAGAAACTTTCTGAAGAGGTCCACCAACTTAAAGAGAGTTTATTTTCCATCCCACCTGTACGGACCAGTGTCTCAGCTATTAGGGGTAAGCGTCCATCCATGCAAGGAAGACGATATAGTGGGTACACACCCCGTGCCACCCTGTGGTTTTACCTACGTGACCATGGAGAGGACATGAGAAAATGGGATGGAAAATCTACCTTGACCCTAGAGGCACGGGTACGTGAGTTGCAAGGAAAAACAATTGGAAAAAGGGGTGTTCTCTGAGAAGCTTGCTGCTCCAACTTCCAGCAGGCAGTCCTTCAGACACGGTGATGAATATTATGACCAGGACTAGAGGGGCCCTGCCTACAGCCAGGGGGAGGAAAGGGACAATCGAGTTTATTGGACTGTGTGGATTCGATGGCCTGGCACGTCAGACGCACAGAAGTAGAAGGCTTTAGTAGACACCGGTGCACAATGTACTCTAATGCCATCAAGCTATAAAGGGCCAGAACCCATCAGTATTTATGGGGTGACGGGGGGATCCCAGCAGTTAACTGTATTGGAGGCTGAAGTGAGTCTAACCGGGAATGAGTGGCAAAAGCACCGTATTGTGACTGGCCCGGATGCTCCGTGCATCCTTGGCATAGACTGTCTCAGAAGAGGATATTTCGAGGACCCAAAAGGGTTCCACTGGGCTTTTGGCATAGCTGCCTTAGAGACAGAGGACATTAAACAGTTGTCTACCTTGCCCGGTCTCTCAGAGGACCCTTCTGTTGTGGGGTTGCTGAGGGTTGAAGAACAGCAAGTGCCAATCGCTACCACAACTGTGCACCGGCGGCAATATCGCACCAACCGAGACTCCCTGATTCCCATCCATAAGCTAATTCGTCAACTGGAGAGCCAAGGAGTGATCAGCAAGACTCATTCACCTTTTAATAGTCCCATATGGCCAGTGCAAAAGTCTAATGGTGAGTGGAGACTAACAGGGGACTATCGTGGCCTGAACGAAGTCACGCCACCACTGAGTGCTGCAGTGCCGGACATGCTAGAACTCCAGTACGAACTGGAATCAAAGGCAGCCAAGTGGTATGCCACAATTGATATCGCTAATGCATTTTTCTCCATCCCTCTAGCAGCAGAGTGCAGGCCACAGTTTGCTTTCACTTGGAGGGGCGTCCAATATACTTGGAATCGGCTACCCCAGGGGTGGAAACACAGCCCTACCATTTGCCATGGACTGATCCAGTCTGCGCTGGAGCAGGGGGAATCTCCTGAACACCTGCAGTACATCGATGACATCATTGTGTGGGGTGACGCAGCAGAGGAAGTTTTCGAGAAAGGGAAGAAAATAGTCCAAATCCTTCTGAAGGCCCGTTTTGCCATAAAACAAAATAAAGTCAAAGGACCTGCACGAGAGATCCAGTTTTTAGGAATAAAATGGCAAGATGGACGTCGTCAAATCCCAACGGATGTGATCAACAAAATAACAGCTATGTCTCCACCAACTAGCAAAAAAGAAACACAAACTTTCCTAGGTGTCGTGGGGTTTTGGAGAATGCATGTTCCAAATTACAGTCTGGTTGTAAACCCGCTCTACCAAGTAACCCGTAAGAAGAATGATTTTGAATGGGGCCCTGAGCAACGACAAGCCTTTGAACAAATTAAGCAGGAAATAGTTCATGCAGTAGCCCCTGGGCCAGTCCGAACAGGGCCAGATGTAAAGAATGTGCTCTACACCGCAGCTGGGGAGAATGGCCCCACCTGGAGCCTCTGGCAGAAAGAACCTGGGGAAACTCGAGGTCGATCCCTGGGGTTTTGGAGTCGGGGATACAGAGGATCTGAGGCCCGCTATACTCCAACCGAAAAGGAGATATTGGCAGCATATGAAGGAGTTCGATCTTCAGAAGTGGTCGGTATGGAAGCGCAGCTCCTCCTGGCACCCCGACTGGGTGGTCGCCCAGGAATCTTGGAAGACAGTCGCTCAGGAATCTTGGAAGTGATTATGGACTGGCCAGAAGGCAAACATTTTGGGATATCATCAGAGGAGGAGGTGGTCCTTGCTGAAGAAGCCCCACTGTACAACAAGCTACCAGAAAATGAGAAGCAATATGCCCTGTTCACTGATGGGTCCTGTCGTATTGTGGGAAAGCATCGGAGATGGAAAGCTGCTGTATGGAGTCCTACACGACGAGTTGCAGAAGCTGCTGAGGGAGAAGGTGAATCGAGTCAGTTTGCAGAAGTGAAAGCCATCCAGCTGGCTTTAGATATTGCTGAACGAGAAAAGTGGCCAGTTCTCTATCTCTATACTGATTCATGGATGGTAGCAAATGCCCTGTGGGGGTGGTTACAGCAATGGAAGCAGAACAACTGGCAGCGCAGGGGCAAACCCATCTGGGCTGCTGCACTGTGGCAAGATATTGCTGCCCGGGTGAAGGGATGGAAGACACGGACTCCTGATGGCTCTTGAACAGGAGACGTTTATTGCCCTTTTTCACTACTACATATACTTTCCCTGTAGCCCCACGCGCTGTCCACGCGCCCGAATCTGTCATACAGTTGGTTAGAGACCCTCAGACACACGCCTCGAGCCAGCCAGCAATTGGCCACTGCCCAAAGCTCATCTTTAACACTGTAGCCAATTTACTTTATCTCGACCTTGCTCAAGTTTTTGTTTCTACCGCTTGTTTCCTCATTATCTCTAATTCAGGGACGTGAAACAGCGCGAAGCCACCTGCAAATTCCTTTCCCACACCCGGGTAGAGAACCTGGTTGTAAAGGCACGCCACATAGACGTTCATGTGCCCAAGAATCGGCCTACTGAAGAACATCAAAACAACCAGCAGGTGGATCAGGCTGCTAAGATTGAAGTGGCTCAGGTGGACCTGGACTGGCAACATAAAGGTGAATTATTTATAGCCCGATGGGCCCATGACACCTCAGGCCATCAAGGCAGAGATGCAACATACAGATGGGCTCGTGATCAAGGGGTGGACCTGACCATGGACACTATAGCACAGGTTATTCATGATTGTGAAACATGCGCTGCAATCAAGTAAGCCAAACGGTCAAAGCCTCTCTGGTATGGAGGACGATGGCTGAAATACAAATATGGAGAAGCCTGGCAGATTGATTACATCACACTCCCTCAAACCCGCAACGGCAAGCGCCACGTACTTACAATGGTGGAAGCAACCACCGGATGGCTGGAAACATATCCTGTGCCCCATGCCACCGCCCGGAACACTATCCTGGGCCTTGAAAAGCAAGTCCTATGGCGACATGGCACCCCAGAAGGAATTGAGTCAGACAATGGGACTCATTTCCAAAACAACCTTATAGACACTTGGGCCAAAGAACATGGTATTGAGTGGGTGTATCACATCCCCTATCATGCACCAGCCTCCGGGAAAGTTGAACGATACAATGGCCTGTTAAAGACTACACTGAAAGCAATGGGTGCTGGGACATTCAAAAATTGGGATACACATTTGGCAAAGGCCACCTGGTTAGTCAATACTAGGGGATCTGCCAACCGAGCTGGACCTGCCCAATCAAACCTGTTACGCACTGTAGAAGGGGATAAAGTTCCTGTAGTGCACGTAAGAAACATGCTGGGTAAGACAGTCTGGGCTACTCCTGCCTCAGGCAAAGGCAAACCCATTCGGGGGATTGCTTTTGCTCAGGGACCTGGATGCACTTGGTGGGTAATGCAAAGGAATGGGGAGGTCCGGTGTGTACCTCAAGGGGATTTAATACTGGGTGAGAATAGCCCATGAGTTGAATTGTATTATGTTAATTATTATCTAATACTGTATGTCATCACTACCATGACTGCTATATGTTAATGTCCTATTAATGGTATCACAGTAACAGCCACACAGATAATAATGAATGAATTTTGGTAGAAATGGACAAGCACAGAGATGTTCAGTGTGATCAGCACACTGATGTTTTAATTGTTGCAGAGCAGTGCTTACACCAAGCCAAGGACTTTTCAGCTTCTCGCTCTGTCCTGCTAGCGGGCAGGCTAGGGGTGCAGCAGGAGCTGGGAGGGGACAGACCCAGGACAGCTGACCCAAAGCGGCCGAAGGGGTATTCCATACCATCTGACGTCATGCTAAACAATATATAGGGGTGGCTAGCCGGGGTGGGGGGCCGGCTGCTCGGGGATAGGCTGGGCATCGGTCAACGGGTGGTGAGCGATTGCATTGTGCATCACTTGTTTCATACACATTATTAGTAGTAGTACTCTTATTATTATTTTTTTTCTATCCTAATAAACTGTCTCTATCTCAGCCCACAGGCTTCATTTTCCTGATTCTCTCCCCCATCCCAGAGAGGGAGGGGGGAGGGTGAGCAAACGGCTGTGTGGTGCTTAGCTGCCGGCTGGGTTAAACCACAACAAAGAGGTACAGCTGAAACTGAAAGAGAGAAAAGGCTAGAGAATATTATGCCTCCACTGTGTACTAGATGTGATTTTCACAGTTAGTTGACCACTGACTCTGGTTTCTTCCCACTTACAATATCGCACGTTAGTCTGCTCACTTCTCTTCCTCAGTAAGCCTTCGGCTCCTCATCCTCTCATCACTGTGCATCTTTCAGAATCTTGTTTCTTACTGCAAGTCAAAATCCTGTTCTTGGAGATCACGCTGGTAATAGTGGATGGAACAAATCTCAAAAGATATTTTGTTCCTTCAAAATGCTTTTTATTATTCATGTCTACTACAGAACTTAAGCAGCATGTTTGTAATCAGGATGGTTTTAAGGATGGTTTGACCTTAAGAAATCCCTGTCTCCCTTTGCTCCTGTCCACTGATTTCCACATTTTGTATGAGAGCTCCTTCAGTAATTATATGGTGCGTATTTGTGAGGCTGCCTCATCAATAGGTCCCTGAAATGATATGGGGTAAAAATAATGTGTTTTTGTTTGTTTGGTTGGTTGGTTTGGTTGGTTTTTTGGATATTATATTTTCCAACAGCTGCTCCTGACACCAATTTGCAGTGGCATAACTGGGAGTGGCAAACTTACTCTGCAAGGGAATGGAAGACAGAGGAATGTAAACAAGCTCTACTGGCAAAACAAAACCACTGGATGGTGAAGCTATAGGAGAACTAGCAGTCTCCTAGCTGCTGTTTCTTCTAGAAATCAACTTCTGTACTCTTGCTATCAATCCCAGAACGAGCATATGCGATTAAGTTGATTGTCCTTCAAGAGAAAAAATCTGTCCAGCAGTAACTTGTTATGATTCTGTGAGAGTAGAATTGGGATTTGCCCCCTAAATCATAAGGTTCAGAGCATGGCATGGTTTAGACACTTACAACTTCTAGTTTTAACCAGCTATACGTCATGCTTGGGACATTCAAGCTACAATGCATTTGTTGAAAGTGAATAGCAGGTGACCTGCTTATTAAATAATGTTACTCTTTGCTTTACCTGCTATCCCAAGACATTTGCATTCAGTTTGTTAATTGTTTTTTTCTGCTGACATCAGTGGTAAACCCTGCTCCCACTGTGAAGTAAATCATGGGAACTGCAACCAGTACAACATGAAATGAGAGCCTAAGATTCATGCCTTTGCTATTTTCCCTTTTATTTCTCCTTTCTAGGGGGCAGGCAGCAGTACAAATAACCCAGGTACTTTTGAAGTTCTAGTAAAGATAAATTAGGCTCATCGGCAACTGTTAATAGAAATTCTGCCAGATAATGGCTTAAGAATAAAAAGGGATGTGTTACAAGGTCAAATTACTGCAAGCCAAACAAAAACTATTTATAGACTACAGACACTGCTTTTGCATTATTGGTTCTTGTTGTGGTTTAACCCGGCTGGCAGCTGAGCACCACACAGCCATTCACTCACCCTCCCCCCTCCCTCTCTGGGATGGGGGAGGGAATCAGGGAAATGAAGCCTGTGGGTTGAGATAGAGACAGTTTATTAGCACAGGAAAAAGAAGATAATAATGATAATGATAATAGTACTACTACTAATAATGTGTACAAGACAAGTGATGCACAATGCAATTGCTCACCACCCGTTGACCAATGCCCAGCCTATCCCCGAGCAGCTGGCCCCCCCACCCCGGCTAGCCACCCCTATATATTGTTTAGCATGATGTCAGATGGTATGGAATACCCCTTTGGCCAGTTTGGGTCAGCTGTCCTGGGTCTGTCCCCTCCCAGCTCCTGCTGCACCCCTAGCCTGCCCGCTGGCAGGACGGAGTGAGAAGCTGAAAAGTCCACTTACTTGCAAAGACAATTAGGCCTGTCAGTTAATGATACTTTCAATGTACTTAAGACCTAAAGAACTTGGTGCTGCTTTATTGAGTAAGCCACAGTTTGTACAGAGATTTGTCTGGTGTATATATATTTCTGCAAGTAAGCCTTCAGTGATGTTACAGTCTGGCACAATTGACCAATGGTGGTGTTAGGCCAAGGGCTTAAACCCATTCCACTACAGAAAACTGCTTTTAGATCTATAACTTGTTTCCTGACGCATGCAAGCTTAAAGATATAGCACATATGGAAAAAGAGAAGCAAGGTCCATACCAAGCAAAGTGTTGTGGACAGAATAGCTATTACTGACCCATCCAAGAAGGCTTTTTGTGTTTGTGAAGTACTGTCATCCTATTCTTTGGGAAATGCAGACATTTTGAGAAGAGCAGCACCATTATGGCAAGACCAACACCAAATCTGCAGAAAGACATTTACCAGGTGATAAAAGTTTGTAAACTGTCCCATACAAAATAGCTGCGCCTGAGCAACTGAATTAACATTTGAACAAGATGAACTGAACAAGACATTTCTTTATGCTGTGCTTTGTTGAGTGTTTGGTGCATTCAGTGAGTCTATTAGTAATAGTGCACTCCTACATTTGCACCCCAACTATATGCCTCAGTACACCATGTTATCACTTGCAAATTTTAAGTTAAGCTTTATGCAGGCACAGGGAAGCATAAGATGCAAGATTACATTAAAACATTTTCTTAACTGTGCTCACAGGTGAAAAATTGTTCAAAACAGCTATGGCCAAATTATGTTGGAAGATGTGCTAAAGATGGCTCTTGTAGGTAACTCATACTAGTCATCAGTTTCTCCACACAGATAGTATTTTTCTTACAGTTCAGCCTTGAGATAACTCAATAGATACACTACTATGCCTTTCCACATGAACTGTGCATGAAAAGTCACCTAGGCACGTGAAACATGATATTAAAACTCCACAACTTGAACCTCTTGAACCTGCTTGAACCTCTTAAATTGATCTTTAAACTCAATGTGAAATTAGTGTCCTTTTCATCAGAAATATTACAAAAGCCAAATTGGGAAGTTAGAGTTCTGTGTTACCAATTTAAACTAGCAAAGAAGTGCATCTCAGAAGGATGCAGAAACCTCACAAACAAGGGTAGAAAAAGTGACTATATCATCCTTTCACTGCCATCTCAGATTTAATATGGTCAAGCTATTTTGACATTAGCTTCCCACAAATGGTTTGGAAGTAATTGTAAGAGTTCTACAAGATTTCTGAACAATGCAGGATACAATTGATAAAACTTTGATATAACAGCCACTGTAATTTGTCTGATCAACTATGTGAGAACAAGTAAACCAAGTTATTTTGAACTTTATTATTGAAAAGCATAGAGCAGACAGGACGGTACAGCACTATCTTCTCCATGAACCAATTAATTTAAGAGCATGAAGTGAGCATGGTTTTCACTGGCAAATTTGATGGACACTCAGCAACTACAGAAAGATATAGTGAGTTTACTTTGCTTTTTGTTTCTATCCCATCTTCCCAGTTCTTAAGCAGTGGTGGAAGGTAGGAAACAGAAGCCAGCTTGCTACAGGGAATAGAACAACATATTTAACTTCATTTTCTGTTGAGACTGGTAGAATTAGTTTTTCAGTTAGGCTACGGGGCTTTGAAAAAATGTTGCATTATTACAGCCATACTATTTACCAGTACCCAAGGGTATTGGAGGTATTCAACTCTACCTGCACATGCATGGCCTTCACCTCAATATACAAAGAGCATTTCAAGCCCTAAATCCTGCCAGTACTAAATCCTCAGCCAGTACTCAGTCTCATGAAAAACAGACTGATGGAAATACAGATTAGTAGTACATGCGGAATATAGGACATTAGACATTTTATATAAGTAAATGGGGCTGTGAAACAGCAGACTATGTATTTTGCTTTACGCCATTTAGGGGAATACAGAATACTGTGTGTCTCTCCTTCCAAAACCTATTTTCCCTTCTATAGGCTAAGTATACTAAATGTGAGCTGTTAAAAACAAGTGCCGGAAATATGCCATAACGTCTAAAACGCTAATTGAATTTTGCCTTCTCAGTAGGAGAAGCCATGTATATATACTTACAGGAATGCCTCTGCCTTCATACTTCAAGATACTCTCTTCAGAAACACATAATGGAACAACAAAATATAGAGGCAACCTAAGATGACAAAAAAAAATTATTTGAGAACTGAACAAAGAACATCTCCAAACTCATTTTAATAATGGCAAGAACTCTACCCCACATGCTAATTACCTATTCACTCTTACAGCTAGAAGTTTTAACTAGATAATTATACTGTCCTCAACACCCTTGCTTTATTTTTAGCTGGATAACGTATTTTCTTCCAACCTCGAGACATTCATTATTTTCACTGCAACACTACCTTGCCTTTACAATGCTGCAATTAACTCCTACATTTAGTTGTAACATCCCAAACTGATCATTAAGACTGCCTTGGATCTCTCACTCTTAGATGTTTCAAAGATAACACTGTAATGTTAGATAACTACTTCCATTTCTATTTCTTATAAGCTGTTTGCATCACAATTCAAGGATGTCATTTAATATATTATGAATTTCCAGCATCAGACAGCACTTTTATGTTCAAGGTCCATAGAAGCAATGATACATATTTAACATCAGTTTGGGTCTCAAGACAGCTCCAGAATGAACAAGTAAGATTTAGCTCTACTTTGAAAACTGGTCTTTGTTTCCAAGGTCTGTGAAACTTTCCAGGATTTGACTATTGAACGGTAATACACAAAGTCTTGTATAGATATCAAAAGACTCACCCACAGATACTCCTTATTGAAACTGGCAGATGTACACATCTTTAACCTTCCACTACAGGAAGTGCAATTTAACTTCTATTAGCACATTTGCAGATATACTTTAAACCAGTTACTCAAGCTATTTAGTTTTTTTCCCCAGTTAAAACAATAAAAAACCTCAATTGCAGGTAACTGAAGTTTCACCAAAGTAAAGATATGGGATTGATAGCATCATCTTGACTGATAAGTGTAGGTACTAGACCTACATATTTTCTGTTCCACTTTAAGGTGGTATTCTTCACCCCCTGAAGGTATTCAAAATTTGACTGATCAAGCCTGACCTAACATTGAAGTTCAGGGTTGTGCAAGATGAACTCCTGAGGTTCCAAATCAAGCAAAATGGAAAACAGATCCTACAAATATAATGCTACTTTTTGATGATGAGCATTAATTTTTACAAGTATTAAAGAGATGTATATCTAAAGGTCATCATTAAATACGGCAAGCTTACTTTTCAGAGACTCTGTAGCCTTCATTGGGAGTCACTGCTTTGTATTGCACATTCCCTTTGGTTCGTTCCAACTCATCACACCAGTCCTCAAGAGTGTCAACATCACAGTTTGGTTTCTTCCATCTATTAGACATCAATTATGATAATTCAGATATTGCATTTTATTTAATATTAATTCTTTCATCATAAACAGGAGTTTTGCACTGAATAGAATATTTCAGGCATTTGATAAGAATGAAAAAATTTATTACAGCAGTTAGACTCAGTTAATTCAACAAAGATTTTTTCCCATATTTCCATTTAGCCACCTCAGCAACGGTTACGATAGCAGGCTGATTTAGCCACAGATCTTAATTACAAGCCACATAACTTATAGAGTAATGCCAATTGTTTAAGACACTGGTCATAATTAAGTATCCTGCAACACTGAAATAGCTAACATACCAAGCAGAGCTAGATTTTCCTTGGAAGATACAAGGGCAAGTTGAAACTTTTTACTGTAAGAAGATAAGGCAGATGAAAAATCCACAGCTGGAAACAGAACATTATGAGCTGTAAGAGACAAGTTCAGATTTGAAGTGTCATACCACTAGACACAAACACGAATTTCTAACAAATGAGAATAGGCATTTATTATTGAAGACAGTTACTAAATTATGAAGGAATTCTGATACAACACTTCAGTGTTGCTATAAGAGACTAAGCTTCTTCCACATTTGCTTAGTCTCTACCTGGAAAAATTTACAGTCTTTCTGAAGTTTGTAGTTCCAACTGAACACCAGTTGCAGTTGAAGCCTCAGGAACTACCTGAACCAGTAACATACCCTTACAGCAAAGAACACCAACATATTCTTGGGCTGCATTAGGAAAACCACTGCCAACGGGTTGAGTGAGGTAAGGATTCTTCTTAATTCAGCACAAATGATACCATGGCTGAAGTGCTGTATCCAGTGCTGGGCTCCCCAGTATAAGACAGGCACAGGCATGCTGAACCAAGTTGAGTGAATCATAGAATCATTAAGGTTGGAAAAGACCTCCTCCAAGATCATCTGGTCCAACCATCCCCCTACCACCAATATCACCCACTAAACCATGTCCCTAAGCACCACGTCCAACCTTTCCTTAAACACCCCCAGGGACAGTGACTCCACCACCTCCCTGGGCAACCTGATCCAATGCCTCACTACTCTAAGAAGAAAGATCTCCTAATTTCCAACCTCTCAACCTAAACCTCCCCTGGCACAACTTGAGGCCATTCCTTCTAGTCCTGTCACTAGTTAATCTGCAAGAAGAGACTGATCCCCAGCTCCCCACAACCTCCTTTCAGGTAGTTGTAGATGTAGAGAGCAATAAGGTCTCCCCTAAGCCTCCACTTCTCCAGACTAAACAATCCCAGTTCCCTCAGCTGCTCCTCATAAGACCTGTGTTCTAGACCCTTCACCAGCTTCGTAGCCCTTCTCTGGACATGTTCCAGGGCCTCGATGTCCTTCTTGTATTGAGGGGCCCAAAAGTGAACACAATACTCAAGGTGCGGCCTCACCAGAGCAGAGTACGGGGGGGACGATCACCTCCCTGGTCCTGCTGGCTACACCATTCCTGATACAAGCCAGGATGCCGTTGGCCTTCTTGGCCACCTGGGCACACTGCCGGCTCATGTTCAGGCGAGCATCGATCAGCACCCCCCAGATCCTTTTCCTCTGCATAGCTTTCGAGCCACTCTGCCCCAAGCCTGTAGCATTGCATAGTATTGTTGTGGCCAAAGTGCAGGACCCGGCACTTAGCCATGTTGAACTTCACCCCGTTGGCATCTGCCCATTGTAAGAAAGAGTGTTTTTGTGTTTTTGCAAAGAGATGTTACATTGTTTAGGAGAAAGGAATGTGGTATTGAGATATGCTTGCAGTGATAAGAAAGCTTAGCAGACAAACTTGTAAAATGCAGACCACCAGACTCCTTAGTGCAATTAGGCGAAAATCACGGTGTCAAGTCAAGTCAGATAAGGGAAAAAACATTACCACCTCAAAGAGTAAAAAAAGTCAAAAGAAACTTGAAAAATAACAGGCTGGCAACTGAAAGCCATGTATTGTCTGTGAAGCATCGGATAGGTTGTGAACCTAGACTGCCCAGTCAATGAGGAAACAGGGAAGGGTCCCGGCCTTCGAGAAAAAAAAGGTATATAAACTGTGCTATGTAACTAGTAGGCGCACTCCTGCTTGTGGGACGCCTTCCATTGCAATCGCGAATAAAAATGCTACTTCACTGAGATCCTTGCCTGAGCCTCTGTTATTGGCTACAGTGTTTCTCACACGATTGATCCAACCTGTCCAGGTTCCTCTGCAGGGCCTTCCTACCCTCCAGCAGATCAACCTGCCCCCCCCCCCCCCGCTATCGTCTGCAAACTTACTGAGGGTGCACTCAATTCCCTCATCCAAGTCATCAATAAAGATATTAAAGAGGGTGGGCCCCAACAAGGCCCACTAAGGGCTTGTTGAAGCACCAGATATGAGAGACTGAATGCTGGGAACACTCAGGCTGGAGAAGAAAGCTTTATGGGATCACATCAATATATATAAACTCCTGATTAGGAATGAATGGGGGAAGCAGGGAGTAAAGAAGATGGAGCTAGACTCTCAGAGGTATCTAGTGACATGACAAACAGCAGCATACACAAGTTGAGATACAGCATATTCCATTTAAACCTAAGAGTAAACTTCTTTACTATGAGAATGGTCAAATAACAAAACAGTTTGTCCAGAAGTGTCGTGGAGTCTCTGTCCTTGGAGATATTAAAAATCGAACTGGATGTAGCCCTGGAGAACCTGTTGTAGTTGAGACTACTCTGAGCAGTGCAGGGCAATGGGGAGGAAGAGATGGACAGGCACACAACTAGCTGATTTCCAGAGTTTTCATCTAACCTCAACAGTTTTGTAATTGTGTGAAATATTTTGATGTGTCCTTTTAACACCACGGGTACATCAAAACATCCTTTTGCAAAAGGAGGCAGGTGTTCCCGGTGCAGCAAGAATCAGGTTAAAAATCTCATTATGCAAACCTATTTTTTGTAGATGTCTTGGAGAAGCAGATTGCTTGCAAAGAGCAAAAAAAGGAAATTGTTTCTGTCAGTTGCCACTGCAACTGTAATAAATTTTTAAATTAAATAAGAACATGAAGTTTGGTTCACAGTAATGGTGCAGAACACCGCAATAAGTTAAGCAAAATATTTTCTAGATGAGACTACTCTGGGCAGAAGCACATGAAAAGCATTTGCATATACTGAACAGTTAGTTTTCAATCCAAACATACTCCTCTTACTTGGAAAATTTCTGTGCAACTACACTGAAGTACACAAAGATCAATCGTAGATGATTTAGAGATTTTTAGAAATGTCATTTTTCACTTGTCAGATGTTGTTAGAATCTTCAGAGGCAAACTGCTAACCAGGCAAAGTCATAAGGGAAGTGCAAACTCAGCTACTAAGTGTCCCAGACTGCTTAAAGAACTAACAGTATGCAACAAATACAACCTAAAAATATAAAAACACTTCCCTGTGTTATTTGGGGCAGCTGATGCATAAGAACAAAAACAAGCACTTAAGCAGCTTAGGAGTCTGGCTATGATGAATTATGCCACTGATGATCTAGAAAAGGACCAAAAACTAACACCCAAACAGACTAATAAAAAGTGTAAACAACATCACCTCTCTCCCAGGTTTTAAACAAAATTGCTCCATGGGTTCTATCCCCAACAGCTGAAAAGTAACTTTTGGAAAGCCTTCTCCCTTGTCTGCAGAACAATATACCTACTTGACTCCATGAGAAGCATTATACGTGTTCAACTTACAGAATGACTCTTATTAAAGCTAGAAACACTCCTAGTTTGGAGTTCAGATTAACCCATCAAAAGAACTCAAATTATTAGAAAAGTAACTGCTTCCATATGAGCAAGGCTGAAGTTCATAACGTAGTATAATAGTATCGTGAAAACACAGAATAGCTTTACAAGTTTGCCTAAGCTGAAGCTAATTATAATACTCTCAAGCTCCACTTTTCTTCAAAGAGCCAGTGCACATTGTTTTTAATAGCTATACATATGTTATTTAATAAGGTTAGTTTAAAAAACACCCAAGTCTTCTACTCTCTCTCAGAAAACACTTCAAATTAAAGGGAACTCTCAGAGTGAACTATATCCTTCTCTCATCCCCAATGAAGAAATTAGCGATGGCAAGCTTAAAAAGAGGAAAAACACAAATGAAGTTACTATACTTACTCTTTTTACTTCCTCTTCTTCTGTGTATCTCAGGTAGAAATTAAATACTCTAAGGTCTTTACAGTAGATAATTAGCTTCTCTGGGTATTTTCTCAGTTGTCCCATTAGAAGTTTCTTTTTCCCATCATAAACTACAAAATTAAGAAGTAAATATCAAAATCACTTTGTCATTAATTGATAAAACTATCCCTGCTTGATGTCTCAAAATTCAAGAAACTAATTCAAGTCCAAGTTTTAACAAGTCAAAACAAGCACCCTACAACAGTATTGCAAGCTGTTGTGCTGACAACTTTTATTTTATTTTATTTTTATTTTTTATAAGCCCACACAAGCTACCCACTATAAGGTAGGAACTGAATTTAGAGCAAGCCAGCTGCTCAGTGATTACTTCTGTTCACATTCTGGCTGCACAAGTTCAAAGTTTTGATATGCATAAAGAACAACTTAGTAGTTTTGACTAAGATTCCTCAGGCAACCGTCTGTATTAAGTTCCTTAAAAGAATTATTTTTTTAAACTATCATAAAGCGCTCAGGACAACCCTTTGTTCAGTTCTGTTTGAGAATATATCATTTCACACCTTCAAGTACTGCCAGCTAGGCCACTGGAAATGAAACCAAATAGTGTCTCACAACCATGCTTCAATGTTCTCCCTAGCCCACTCCTTCACCCATTCACATCACCATTCATAAATACTCTGAACATGAGCCCAAAGTCAGGCTACTCAATAAAGTTTGTAAGCAGTAGAGAAAGCTAGCAGCCCCAGTCTTGTGTACTTCTTTTTAAAAAAGCAATACAGGCACGCCTGTAGGCCCTGCTGCAAAACAACAAGTCCATTTTGTTTGGCTTGTAAAGTAAAAACTCATTTTCTACCACCTTTTATATCCTGAAGACATCAAGAATCTCATGAAACAAAGTTCCCTTAGACAAACAAGAGGTATTCTTCAGGAATGTCACCTGTACTGCTCTGCAGTGCTATTGCTTAAGTGAAGCAATAGCACTGCACCATTTTTTTCTCCTGGAAAGAGTCCTGCGGAGGGCCACAAAGATGATACGGGGCCTGGAGCATCTCCCCTATGAGGAAAGGCTGAGAGACCTGGGTCTGTTCAGCCTTGAGAAAAGAAGACTGAGAGGGGATCTTATTAATGTTTACAAACATCTTAAGCGTGGGAGACAGAGGGATTTGGCCAACCTCTTTTCAGTGGTCTGTGGGGACAGGACAAGGGGCAATGGCCACAAAATGAATCACAGGAAGTTCTGTACCAACATGCGAACGAACTTCTTCACGGTAAGGGTGACAGAGCACTGGAACAGGCTGCCCAGGGAGGTCATGGAGTCTCCTCTGGAGATATTCAAGGCCTGTCTGGACACCTACCTGGGCAACCTGCTCTAGGGAACCTGCTTTGGCAGGGGGGTTGGACCCGATGATTTTTTGAGGTCCCTTCCAACCCCTACAATTCTGTGATTCATTCAGTTGATGTCCAGGTCTGTACTACTCTGAATCAAGTGACTAACACTGAACTTCCACTGAGAGAAATACAGTTGACTCAGCATGCTATAAACCTAGGATTTAACAAGCTAGTGATAGAGCAGAAATTAGCAAGGTCACTGAGGTTTAAAATACACCTCATGTGATCTGGGGAAAGGGTTCTGCAGCTTTGTCCAAATTCATTCCAGACAGTCCATAAATCAGTATTTTGCTGCAGAAGCTTTAGTTTTCAACATTAAGTTTCTCAGGGTAAAAATTCAGGGAGTTTATGACTACAATCAACACGTCAAACTGTATTCTCATTCTTGTTCACCTTCAAAGTAATCCTGCACTCTTGAGAGCCATATACCACCATCTCCTTCACTTGTAACACCTAAATGGACCAGCTTCACATGCTCTAGCACATCCACAGAAGTGTAGCATTACCACTCCTCTTTGACAACTCAGTTTGGGCATCTAAAAAAAGGAAACTAGACTCATTTCTAAGGATTGGGGACTTTGACAAACATTTAAAAAGCTAAAAAGTCCCAAAGTCTTTGCAGTTGACACCTGACTCTGAAATAATGCAGAGCTTCGCTGAGCCACACAGCAAACATTTATCTGGAGCATTTCCACTGCATATCAGCCTACTTGGTCTTGTGCAACCCTAGAATGGTTCTGCAGATGTAGCCCAAATTCAAGTCTGATGTTATACATTAGAGATGTTCGACATTAACACTTTTGCAATTGCTATTAGACAGTCAGGAATCAGGTTTAAACTAACTATAGATTTAGCTTTCAAACCAATCCATGCTTTTAACTTTTGTGGCTTTTTTGTGTTTTTTTTTTTAATTTTAGTTACTAATTCACGAGCTAAAAAGTTATAAACTACATCTAACTGTAAGCATCCAGATATACACTTAGAACATTTTCACTGAAAGTTATTAGAGCCTGGTGAAGGATATGTATGGACCAAGTAGTACAGACTGATCAACATGAGCCTGTGGCCATTAAAACTTTCCATAAATCTATATTCAGTCTGTGTTCTTATATAAAGGAAAGGTAAAATTATTTAGTCAAAGAAACACTATACTTCTTCAGAGTCTGTTTGGTCATAACAAGGCCACCTGTCTTCCTACATTTTGAGTTTAGTGGTGCAGAAAACTGGAACAGTTTTTCAATTGTTCATTGACTATATTAACTGTTCTTTACTGGGATTTGGGTTTTTCAGGTATACGTTTGTGTGGTGGCTCTTTGCTACTCCATGTATTCTTTTTCTACCAGTTAGTTGGCCATGATGAAGATGCTTCTGGTTACAGAACTTCTAAATGTGTTCAGCTGAACAGTGTTCAGTCCATCCTTAGAAATCTTAATCTCAAACAAGTCTATATAAATAATGGTCAATGAAATGTTAATCTTCAAATTAGCAGGAACTGAACTTCAAGTTTAAGAAAATAAAGACAGGTTTAAATAGGTACAAACAACAGCCAGATTAGTCTTTTCTAGAAAAGTACAGAAAAACTGACAGAACAACACTAATTTATTCTGAGCTTTTATTTGTATTTTATGTTAGCAAACTCATCTTTCCTGATCTTGGAAAACACTGTCAGCATTTTAAAAGACAGAATGGGACAAAAATCAAAGCCACCTTTATGAAAATAGGACAAACTGAAGTACAGACAATTTGCCACATGCAGCTTTACCTGAAGATACTGTTCTCTATAAAAAAACCCAATTTTTATATTTTTTCAGTAATCAATGCAGATACAAATACTTAAAACATTCAACCTGCAAGAATGGTTACTCCCAAACCTCTATTTTACTACGCTGGACACAGATGTCACTGGGGTGTTTGCTGTACACAAATAAGAAACTTTATAAGTAATAAAAAATCATTTAAATTATATAATTCTAAGCATACAATATACAAGTTACCTGGTAATAAATGAGGATTTACTTCCTTTTCTATGGGTTCCTTTATGTCTATCTCCTAGAGAGAAGAGTAATTGCTTCTTTGCAGAGATCATACCTGTAATACATGCTGTAACTGCACCCTCTCTTAAATTCCCCACATTCTTGCTAATAGAAAAATTAAATTGAGAGTACTTTTAATTAAGGACAAAAAGTTTGCAGTACGCTTTTTCCATTTAAGGTCAGTGGTCTACTAGCTAGACAATTAAGTTGACACCTACAGCATCAGTTAGAAACATAAAAAAGAAATGTATTACCTGCATAAGGAACAGACAAAAACAAAGCATTACTAACATTATTCACATTCTTTTGATACATGTAAATGGGTATGCGTAAACCTGATGTGTTGCATCATCTCCCAGAGTTCATTCAAAAGCTTTTCTACATGACTAAATATTTGTTCCTAATACATCCTTCATAATTTTTCCATGCTTCATCCTTTATTACCAATTTCTACTTTTCCCATATGCATTACTGCAAACAAAGTCACTTGAACAGTACTACTAAAGTTACAGAGAAAGGAATTTCAGAATCCCAGAGCCAAGAGGTAGAACAAGTCATAGGATAGCCTTTAGTTTGGACTCAAATTGCACAGAACAAACCTATTCAACTCTCCATATCACTTATTCTGTCCTTGAGGTGCTGACAGTTGGGCTAAAAATCTCCAGCTAAAAGACTATTAAACTAGAGGACATGCTACACTCTTCCTTCACAGGAAATCAGAACTTCTTCCTGCAGAGTAACTTCACACGCACTGGAGTCTTTGTGGAAAGCTATTAGTTAACAGGAAACCCCCTGGAAGCCACAGTAAACTAATTCTAGTTTGTGACCGGCATCCAGAGTCAGATTTTGCAAACCAAGGCAAGCAATCAAAGGGAGACATAAGCGATAGCAGTTTTGCTGGATTAAATACAGAAAAAAGCCCCTGAGAGCACAAAAATAGCCTCCCTTTGCCATTCACAAACACTTGCTCTCAAAGCTCAGAAGACCGAAAAGCTTTAAGGAGGCATAGCAAAATCAGAAACATCAGGAAACTATGTCATGAGAGCAGCAGAGGCTTTTGAGGCAAGCTGACGGCAGTAAAGGTTAACAAAAAACAGAAGTGGTGGTGTCATGAAGAAAAATCTCTAACTACAGCTGGCAGCTATGTACTGGGTCTGGCTGGGTGTGAGAAAGGAATTTGCAGGTGGCTTTGCGCTGTTTCACACATCCCTGAATTAGAGATAATGAGGAAACAAGCGGTAGAAACAAAAACTTGAGCAAGGTCAAGATAAAGTAAATTGGCTACAGTGTTAAAGATGAGCTTTGGGCAGTGGCCAATTTCTGGCTGGCTCGAGGCGCGTGTCTGGGGGTCTCTAACCAATTGTATGACAGATTCAGGCGCGTGGACAGCGCGTGGGGCTATGGGGAAAGTATATGTAGTAGTGAAAAAGGGCAATAAAGGTCTCCTGTTCAAGAGCCATCAGGAGTCCGTGTCTTCATCCCTTCAGCTGGGATGTTAACTTTCCCTGCAGCAGCCCATACAGTGCTGTGCTCTGCACTTGTAGCTAGAACAGCACTGCTATCACACCAGTGTTGTGTCTGCTGCTGAGCAGTGCTGGCACAGCATCAGGACTCTCTCTAACCCCCCTAGGGGGTGGGCAAAAAAGTGAGAAAGGAACATCACCAGGGCAGCTGACCTAAACCAACCAAAGGGATATTCCATACCATATGATGTCACACTCAGCAATAAAAGGTGGAAAAAGGAAGAAGAGGGGAGGGGTGGGCTCTCATTGTGAAAACGTCTGTCTTCCCGAACACCGGCTACGTGCGTTGAGGCCCTGCTTCAAGGACGTGGTCAAGCATCGCTCATTTGTGGGAAGTAGAGAGTAATTTCTTTCCTCTGCACTTCCACACAGCCTTTACTTGTTTTGTTTTGTTTTGTTTTTTTCCCTTTCCCCCTCCCTTTCCCCTTTCCCTTTTTTCCCTTTAGTTAAATTGTTTGATTAATAATAATCTTTCCTTAATAATTATTTTTTTTCCTTTAATTAAATCATCCTTATCTCAACCTCTGAGTTGTTCTTTCCTTTACTTCTTCCCCTCCTCATCTAAGGAGGGGGAGTGAGAGAGCGGTTGTGGTGTTCAGCTGCCTAGCACGGTAAAACCACCACACAGAAAACAATACACAATTTGTCACCTTTGACTTCCAAATCTGGATCTTGTACAAGCCATTTTAATCAAAGCTCACGTTTCGCCAGCTAAAACGTTATTATGCAAATATGGCTCAAGCAGAACACTGCTGCATTCAGAGAAGAAATGAGTTTTCCCAATGTTGTTTCTTCACCACCAGCAGCTCTAAGCTAAACTTTGGGTTGCCTAGTGTCTTTATAGCTATGCCTTCTGCCATCACTATTCACGTGCAGCCAAATGCTGCACTGTTCGCTTACAAACTATATGCCAACAATCACTGCTATAGAACAGTAAAGTAGTATACGAACTAGGTGTTTTCCCCATTATCCTTTGCTTTGGGAGATCTCATAAGGCATGTAATAACTACTGTGTATATATAAATTGCTTAAGTTTCACTCTTACAGATATGAGCATCACTGTGTTGGTGCTGTGAGAAAAGTAGACCAAAAAATTTATTGACCCCAAAAGAAGCCCTTTGAGCTTACATCCATCTTTTTTAAGGTGCAATGAAGCTTTTGTAACAGGTTCAGAACTTGTGTGATAAAAGTAGTTAGAATGTAAATTGGTTGTCTTCTGAAAGCAGTGAGAATTTTAATTAAATAGCATCACAGCAAAATAGAGACTTCAGTCAAACATGCACTAGCTAAGCTTTTAAAAATCCAATTTCACTGTTTGTTGAGAAACAAAACAAAACAAAACAACAAAAAAACCACAAACTGAAGTGCTTACTGCAATCATAACTCCTATACAACAGCTTCCAACCACTGAACCTCTAGAAGTAAGAGATCTATTTCAGAGTCAACACATGCATTCCCACAAGAGCATAGATATTTTAAAGACAGTTTTCATACGTATGCACTAGGGATGGTTAGAACGTAAACAATGAACAACTGAATGCTGCTGATGAATCCATTCTGCCTCACTCATTTCCCAAGGAAGGATATAAAAATGTTAAATTCTACTAATGTCACATTTCATATTTGTTCTTTTTAAGAGAGAAAGCAAAGATCTCCATGAGGAAAAGCTGTTAACTCACCAAGAACCAGTGCAAGCTGTGTAGGAACCCACAAGTTTAGCTAGTCTTTCTTCTCAGTTTCAACTTTATTTTTCTAATGGATATCACTTAGGACAATACAGATCTTAGGACTGACTTAAGTGCCCATTGTCTCTCCTCAACACCGCTTTAATCACAGCGGTGTCACATGAATTAATTACATGAAGTTTAATCACATTAATCACATGAAGTTTATGCCCCCTGCCTCCCCTTACACCCAGGTTTGTGCGACTACATGGTGAGGTAATTCACAGTTCATAAGATCAGCTGGAAGGTCTTCACTTCTGCTATGCTTGGTTTTCTTGTTACTGCCTATTGTTAGCAGAACTGGCTCATGAACAAAAGGTGAGCATAGAAACAAAAGCAAGGGAAGCAGCAAAAGCAGGTCTATCCCCTTCAACAAGCTGCTAAATCTGCTCAAACCTCAGGAAACTTCACCCTTTGACCATTTCCTGAAGTTAAGGGTGCAAACAGTTTCTATATATGACCACTGGAAGTCATCGACACCTCTAGATAGATGCTTCTTCACCTGGAGTTCCTCATTCCGAGTGCCCCAAGCAGCATCTTTGTACTTCTTACTTAAGATACAACACAGAAACCCTATTATCAGGGCTATCTAAAAGCAGATACCCAGAGGACACCATGCAAGAAATATGTATTGCCCCAGAATTTATAGAAACAAAGACCTCCACTTCACTGAAGGCTTTAGAAGTTTCTTACTTAAAGATGCTTCCTACTTGTGCACTTACCACATTACTAAGTGCCTTTTTCCAGGTTATCCAAGTAAACAGGAAGAGGCAACACATCAACACCCTATAGTTATCAATTATAACAGTACAGAGTACCCAATCATACTGAAACCATGTCACACCATACTGATTTGTTATGCACCATCCTTCTCATTAGTCCAAGCCAACCTCAGCTGAGTAAAGCAGAGTATAGCGCTATGACAACCCTAAAGTGTCCAGGACAGGGGCACCACACTCTGTGTGGATTCTCTGCTTCAAGAGCAGGGCAATAACAATCAAGAAACTGGTTTTCTTAAGGAAAGGCTCGCTTCTTCCATTCTGGATACTCTGACGGCCCAGGGATTTACCCAAGTAAAAGGAACAACTTCATAGTTTGCGATACCCAGAGACTGCATTCAGCTCCCTCCCTGAAGAAAATATTGCAAAGGGACCAGAGTATATTCCCCAAGTCTGTCTGGGGAGATAGCTCTTTATCAAGTGCTGAAGCATAAGAGAACCACAAACACTGAGTTTAAGGCAGTAAGGTCAAGCAGCTGTTATGCTGCGTTAACAGGGTCCTAACAGTTTGGGCAGGAGAGAGATCCCACATCCTGCTCTGCATCCTGGAGACTTACCACAGCTGACAGCAATTCCTCACCTCCCACTCCACAGGGAAATAAACTGTGAACAGAAAATGAGTAAAAAGTGAAAAACATTCCCTGCATGTTAGAATCCAGATTACTCAGATCTTGCCTGGAAAATTAGAATTTCTTCAAAAAATATGCAAAATATGTATAGAGGCCTATTGATACAGGATATTGCTCATCACTTGTGTCAGAGAGGATGTCGTGTTAAGGGGTGTAGCCGATTAACCATTACGGGTCCGGTCGGATTTAGGGTAGCTGATTAACCGTTATGGGTCTGGTTGGATTCCGGATACTAAACTATCACAATCACAGATTCACCAAGAACGTATAACCGCCCTTAGCACTGAACTACCACGGTCATGGATTCACCAATAACGTATAACCGCCCTTACTCTAATCGCGTTCAGTGAGAACTATCATGGCTAGGAACAACGCAATCAAGTGCAATTTATTACAGCAACAGGTACACAGGTTCCTTGGATTGCCGGCAATAATTTACTGTCTGCAAAAGCAAGCTAGCATGCATGAAATACACAGGCGCACAGCCTGGAAATTAATGCGTTAAAAGGCACAAAGACTCTATAAAGATTCCTAAGTTTCTGCAGAGACACACAGTATAACCAAGTGTTCAAATCTCACCCAAAGGTGTCCCAGTGGGGGGGGAAGAGAGGCTCAGCCCGTCGACTGATCCCAGGAGTCAGGAGATCCAATCGTGATGGTATATTCCCGCATGATGGTATATTCCCTCGTTATGGTATATTTCCTCGTGATGGTATCACCCTAATGATGGTATCTTCCCTAACATCCCCTCTCTCTTAGGCCAATGTATGTTATTTTCTATCTTTTAGGTGGAGCTTGAGTGACTCTAGTCAAGCATATCTTAGTTATGATTGGTGAAAAGTTTTCCCGTCTCTGTTTAAAGGTATAGGCTCTGAGAAATTCAGAGCGCATGCTCAGTGAGGGGTGGTCGCACCTTGGAGGCGGGTAGCTTTTGGGATGGAGGTGCGTTTTGGTATTATAATGATATTATAATGAGCAAAAGTACACTAGAGTACAGCATTTGTCAAAACATGACAGGTCGTTGGCTCCAGGTAGCAAAAAGTGCAGCTTATTGGTCTCGGTGTGCGCAAGAATAATCGAGTCCCCACCTGGTCACAGAGCCTAGCCGTGGTGTCTCCACTCCACTCTATGCTCCGTACTGTTCCTTAGAGTCAGCACACCAGGTTCCCCCAGTGCGATAGCATCTAAGGTTGGAAGCCTAGGGAACGCTCAGGTAATGCAGCTATGCCCTACCCTGAAAGCCTCTTCAATGCTGTACATTTTCTTTAAAATGTGAACGTTAGTTTTATTTTCCTAGTTACTTTAGGCAATTGCACCACACCCCTTCCTAGCTGTGACAGTTCTCATTGAACACGACTAGAGTAAGGGCGGTTATACGTTATTGGTGAATCCGTGACCATGGTAGTTCAGTGCTCTGAATCCGACCAGACCCATATCGGTTAATGCGTTATTGGTGAATCTGTGATTGTGATAGTTCAGTACCCTGAATCCGACCGGACCTGTAACAGTTAATTGACTACACCACTTAACGCGCCAGAGAAATTGGCGTAGTCGGCAGGATTGCTATGGATAAACTGCTGCAAAAATGCAAATGTTTCCCTTCCCAGGTGGGGAAGGAGTGGGCCCAAAAATTTTGGAAAAATCAAGAGAAAGTGGTAGAAAGCATTGAGCAGTGTCAGGCTTCACGAAAGATCAGACAACGAAAGGGTAAAGGTGTGATTTGTGCTGTGTTAGATGCCTGTTTGTCTTGTGCTCAGCAAGAAGCTAAGGAAACTCCTGCTCCCAAACTGATTTCTGATGTGGAATATACATCTTTGAAATCAGAGAATGAGGTGTTGAAGTCATCATTGGCCTTCAAAAGGGAGATGGGAAAAACATTAGGAATCAGAGTGGATAAACTTTTGAATGAAAATGATAAACTTTTGAATGAGAATAACAAACTTGTGACTGAAAATGATAAACCTGTGAGTGAGAATAATCATCTTAAACAATTGCTGGAGAGGGTTAGTCATCTGTTAAATAGAATACAGCCTTCTGCTCCAGTTAAGCAGGTTCGTATATTGCTGCATAGTGTAGACCCTGAAAGCTGGGATGGTGGTTTCTGGCTTGACAGTGATGATGATGTCAAAGAGATTGCTGATTCTGAACCTCAATTGATTTCCTTGAGACCTTTGGTTAAAATTGAGACTACCATTGATGATGATGATGAAGTCCGCACTACTGTGCGAACGATTCCATGGTCACTAGCAGAGTTGGTTAAAATACAGGAGAAGTACTCAAGGCGGTCAGGAGAATCGGAAGTTGATTATGTGTGGAGAGTTTCTCTTGAAGGAGGAGATTGAATTATGCTGAGTGAGAAAGAGGCAGGAGGCTTTTGGGGACCTGGAGTATTTTTAACCACCACACCAGGAGACCATAATTACTCTATAACTGCATGGGCTGCATACTGGGCAGGTGGTGTAGATCCCCAGGAGAGAGGGGAACCCCTGGAAATTAGAGCCACAAGCTATTCTGACCTGGCTGTAGCAGTACAGAAAGCAGCCTGCATTCAGGCGATATATGAAAGAGATGAATTCAGGAAATCCCCGATGTTAGCTCCTATTGACCCAGCTCGATTAACCCCTCTCATCCGTGGACTCCCTGATTGTCTTAAGATGTTTGTAGCAAATACCCAGGATTGCATACTAGCTGCTCGTAGGGATGATGATAGTGGTTGTAGGCGAAATCCGAACTCCCCCATTCCCACCTGGAGTGAATTTGTACAAGACATAGATAAGTACGGACGCCGAATGGGCTGGATTAGTTCATTCAGTATTAAGTCCCAAGACCACTCTCGGCGAGTCCGCCAAATCCACACTCAAAATTCCAGATGCCCCAACTTCAAAGAGAGGTTCAAACTTAATAAAGAACAGGCTGAGTTGTGGTGTAAGGCCTTAACTTTGTGTGCACCCTGTCCAATTTTGCATGGTGCCTCTATGGAGGACCTCCGTACATTAGTCCGATCTCTGGGTAAGAAAAATATTCCAGCTGGGGAGAATTGCCTAACCGGAAAACCCCCAACCCATAAGGAAACTGCAACTTCTGCACCGAGCCTAATTGACGAGGCAGAAGCTCAGCAAAAAAACTCCTATCCCCGGGGAGGGCAGTGAGCCACCCTGCTCAGTGGGTATTAGCAATTCAACGGCTCTCTAATGAACACTCTGACCCTATCATTGCCATTCCCGCTGGACCCCGAAAAATATTGGTAAATTTTCTTATTGACACCGGGGCCCAAATGTCAGTAATTACACATGAGACAGCACAAACCCTGAGCATAACACCTGGTCGACACAGGGTTAAATTCACGGGAATCGATGGTGTGGAAAAACAATGCCCCACCGCAAAAATTTCACTCTGGTTGCCAGAGGAACAAAAATTAACCAGGGTAGAAGTATTAGTCGGTGCCACATATACTAATATTTTAGGATTTGCCATACTGCGTGGCTGTATGTGGAAACTCCCTGATGGAACTGTGTGGAGTTTCGCGACACATCAAAAGGATTCAGGCACAGTGAAATCGAGTCTGTTACAAACATCCGTACCCTTACCCCCCACTAAAATCACTGATGTTCGGCAATATTTGTTGCCAGCAGCAGCACTTATGGGGATTGACGGGGTGGTAACAGAATTGGAAGAAAGAGGTATTATTAAAAGGACTCATTCACCTTACAATTCACCAGTGTGGCCGGTAAAGAAACCAACCAGGCAATGGCATTTTACAGTGGATTACAGACAGTCAAATGCGAACACCACACCTTTGACTGCCGCAGTTCCAAACATGGCAGAGATAGTGAAAGCCTTCTGTGCATCTAACAGTAGCAATGGTGCTAACTACTCCCAAATATTTCTACACATGGGAAGTCAAAGATTGCTATTTCACCCTCTTTCTAACCTTGCTGGTTGAATACAACCGAGCATATTTTGTTTTCTTTTGTGTTCACAGGAATCCTGAGTGAACTGCATGTGGACAGCTGGAGAATCGCAAACCAACAGTTTGGATTAATAATGCTATGCTTTACCCTGACCTTGATGCAATTACAGGCCTTAAAGGAAGCTTAGCTACTGTGGCTGTGCACAGAGCTGAGGTGTTTCACCACAACATCTAACCATGCATTGTCACAGTATAGCGCAAGCACTGGAACATCTCAAAACAAAAAGGACCTAAATCTCTCTACTTTAGTTCTACATGGAAACAAAATATTTTCCAAAGATGAATGGAGTTGGAATGATTCTCTAAGAATGGCTGAACTTCAAGACTGTATTTTGGGGTTACAGAGGCACAGAATTATCAATACAAAAAAGAATATACCAATTCGGCTTTACGTTAATCTGACTCCTTCCATCTTCAGCACAGGTCCTTATATAATTAAAAATGTGGGACAACAAGAAGTTCTCTTTAACCCTAGCTGGTCTCTAAAAAGGGTAGATACAACTGGGTTACTGGGAACAGGATTAGGTATATTAAATAACTGCTACTACAGATGACCTAAGGGAATTGGAACGACCAATAAAATCATCCTTATCGGCCTCAGGAGCAAGTCAATGGCTTCTATCAGACATTTTACCCCATTGGGAACAAATTGAAGAAAATGATCATCAATTAATTGTAAATGCCCTTGGAAAAACTCAGGGCAATACCTCCCTTGCCTTGAGCTGCATCCAAGCGCAGTTATGGATATAATCTGTAGCAGCAGCTACTATTAGAGAGGGAGAAGGAGGAACTTTACCCACTGAAATTCAATAACTGATTTGGGATAATGCTTCAGAATTTGAAAAGGAGTTTCAAGCATGGTGGCAATTAGTCAACTTTACCTATTATGCAGAAAGTGATAAAATGATTGCCTCTATACTTACCATAAGTAATGCCACCGTATACGATGTATATCCAATCATTGCATTAGGACTCAGTCATAATGGAACTATACTTTATCCTAAGGAGCATAAAGTATGGGCCCATCAAAAGGGAGGAAAGTGGCAAACAACTGATGTGAATGCATGCATTGTGCGTGAACAAAAAGGCTTCATCTGTGAGAGTAACACGGTGGAAGCCCAAGACATTTGTCTTGACACTGAACAAAATATTTGCCACTTTGAGCTACATCCTAATGAAACCCTTGAAACTGTACTTGTATATATTGGGAAAGGCTGTGTTTGCATGAGAACCCATTGTGATTCTATAGTCATAGATAATACAATTGTAGATACCAGTAATCACTCTAATGTTTGTGTTTGTAATTTTACCAAAATTCTAGGATGTGATTTTAGTTACTCAGCTCCTGTCACCTCTTATCAACTTATTGCACCCCATTATATTCTGCTTCATGATCTGCTGCCTGCTCCTATTGGAATGAACCTTACCTTAGTGAAGAAATTGCTGTTACATGAAGACTTAAAGTGGCTGATGAAACAAGTCCGAGAAAATGGACGAAAGACTTTGATTACTGTCCATCATGATATAGAAGTACATCAAGTGATGGAAAGAGTAAAGAGAGATGAAAAACACCATTGGTGGGACACTTTGGATGGTCGCCAGCTGCCACAGGAGTCTTCAACAAGATGCTTCACCCTGTTGTCATTTTGTTAATACTCATTGTATTATGCAATGTTTGTATGTTAAACTCTGGATTATGATGCAACGTTTAGCATCCCTACACAATGTACATACTCGATAAACCTCGTCCTGAGAATGTATGTGATATCCCCGACATATTCCAAACGTTGTGAAGCTTGAGTGACTATAGTCACGGGGTGGATTATGTGGTGCAATTGCCTAAAGTAACTAGGAAAATAAAACTAACATTCACATTTTAAAGAAAATGTACAGCATTGAAGAGGCTTTCAGGGTAGGGCGTAGCTGCATTACCTGAGCGTTCCCTAGGCTTCCAACCTTAGATGCTATCACACTGGGGAAACCTGGTGTGCTGACTCTAAGGAACAGTACAGAGCATAGAGTGGAGTGGAGACACCACGGCTAGGCTCTGTGACCAGGTGGGGACTCGATTATTCTTGCGCACACCGAGACCAATAAGCTGCACTTTTTGCTACCTGGAGCCAACGACCTGTCATGTTTTGACAAATGCTGTACTCTAGTGTACTTTTGCTCATTATAATATCATTATAATACCAAAACGCACCTCCATCCCCAAAGCTACCCGCCTCCAAGGTGCGACCACCCCTCACTGAGCATGCGCTCTGAATTTCTCGGAGCCTATTCCTTTAAATGGAGACTGTAAAACTTTTTACCAGTCATAACTGTGAGAAACTAAGTTGTATTTTTGCAGTAGAGAATTACTTTTCTGTATTCCAAGGTAGTTGCGTAGTCATAATAAGGATAAGTGCTAAGTAGATAAGTGGACAGTAGAAGGCCTCACTGTTCCAAAATAAGGTAGAAGCTTGAGAAAAACAGGATGAACAGTGTGAGAACAGTAAAACAAAGATCACAAGTTCTCAAAACATAAGGAAGGAGAAATTAAAGGGTTGAAAAAAAGAAAAATTGTACCTATATGGTATAGAGGAATGTCGGGTAGCTTGTGAACCTGTAGTACTCAGCCAATGAGGAAACAGGGGAGGTGATCAGGTGTTGGGTAATAGGGAATAAAAGGTTATGCTTTGTTTACTATAATGCACTCCTGATTGACAGGATGCCTGCCATTGAAATCGTGAATAAAATAGCTTCACAGAAGATCCTGTCTGAAGAAAATTATTTGAGATTTTTTTCACACAATAACTAAGTTATGCTTGACTAGAGTCACTCAAGCTCCACCTAAAAGATAGAAAATAATATAAATAGGCCTAAGAGAGAGGGGATGTGAAGGGAAGATACCATAACGAAGGAATATACCATCATGCGGGAACATACTATCACGATTGGATCTCCTGACTCCTGGGATCAGTCGACGGGCTGAGCCTCTCTTCCCCCCCCACTGGGACACCTTTGGGTGAGATTTGAACACTTGGTTATACTGTGTGTCTCTGCAGAAACTTAGGAATCTCTATAGAGTCTTTGTGCCTTTTAACGCATTAATTTCCAGGCTGTGCGCCTGTGTATTTCATGCATGCTAGCTTGCTTTTGCAGACAGTAAATTATCGCCGGCAATCCAAGGAACCTGTGTACCTGTTGCTGTAATAAATTGCACTTAACTGCATTATTCCTAGCTGTGATAGTTCTCATTGAACACGACTAGAGTAAGGGCGGTTATACGTTATTGGTGAATCCATGACCGTGGTAGTTCAGTGCTCTGAATCCGACCAGACCCATATCGGTTAATGCGTTCTTGGTGAATCTGTGATTGTGATAGTTTAGTACCCTGAATCCGACTGGACCCGTGATGGTTAATTGGCTACACCCCTTAACGCAACAGAGGACCATACATGTGGTCTGCTCCAGCAAATTACATGCTGTAAGCTCTGAACCTACCTTACCCCACAGTAAGGTTTCCACTTACCCATAGCCAGACATCTTCACTAGAGGTAATTCCAGCAATGGAAAACAAGATTTTAGTAAACATGCTGGGGAAAGCAACATTTATTATATTCAAGTCACGAGTAAATCAGTTATCGCTTCCAACGTTTCAAGAGCACTGGCTAAAACATCTATTCTTTCAAGGCTGATAGCAGACAGTAGTGCTATGAAAACACAATATTTTAATATTATGTAGTTTTACAAGTAATCACTCTACAGAAAAGCTCTACGTTATGCTGAGGCTTGCTGTGAAGTTTTTTTTATTTGATTATACTTTACTATAAGACTGAAAGGGCTAAGAAATATATAAAGTTATCTTTCAGTTGTAAAGTGAAACTGCATAATGAAATATTTGCAAGTTATTGTGCTAAACAAGTGAATGTGCTATTCCTAAGTAAAATAAATCAAATTTATGTCTAACAGTTCTACTACAATTTCATGCAAAAAAAAATAAAATACTGTAAACACGCTTAGCATATACAGAGCATTCAGAAGCAAACCAGAATCCATACTTGGTATTTTCTGAATGACTTCCTTGATTGAGCAATCCTAATCCCACATTGTATTCCATAAAATCTAGGGGAAATACTTATTACATTTTAATTAAAATAACAGTACTGAAAATAATCTCTAAACACCTATTTTCCTTCCTCCCATGACTCCATTATCCAATAGCCCATTAGATCATAGCGTATGTTTTCCACAGCTGTTTCATCTTTTATCCTTTCCTCTTTCCTTACATTGTTCTCTCCATCTGCTCTGACTTCAGCACCCAGCTTACCCCACATCAGTTCATAGCCCAGCTGCCCACTTTGGCAGCTTTTACTCCTTACACCACCCTTCACCCCCACCACTAATTCAGACAGAGCACACAATATTCAGATCAGAACACACAATATGGTACCAAGATTTACAGGGAACAAGTATTTGTGGGAGCTCATATTTTCATGGGCTACTTAACTTCCACACCCATTCCACACAGGGCACATTCTGCATTTACTAAATAAGCAGCAGCTGGCACCTCTTTCCAGTCCTGCTTTGACTCCACACACACACCGTTCACAGAGCTCTGACGGGGCAAAGCAACCACTGAGTAACATTATGGCTGCTCTGAAATTATATGGAAGAGCATTATAGAATTTACAAGCAAGAAACAATTTTTTGTTTGTTTTAAGGGCTAACACAGGAACTAATATCCTACAAGGATTAAAATGAAAGATTTAACTTCGTAGAATGCATACAAAAATAAACATTAAGCTTCAAACCAAATTTGACACCACAATTTTTATTCAAATTGAGATTTTTATAGAAAATATGATCCAGCTTGTTAACCTTGTAAGACTTTTCCATTTTGAAATTTTAAAAAGTTAGAAAATCTGAAATAGTTCACTGGTCCTGGTTTCTGCGTCTCCATAGACAAATAGTCCTAGCCTGTGATCAGACATGTCAAAACATTGACTCTCATACCCTAGTGCTCACCCCATTTCCTGCATGGTAGCCAAGCCTGTCCTGAGGGGAAGTGTGTCATTAATATCAACATCCTATGGGCTCGCTCTCAGACCAATGATTGATCTGTGGTTCCATAGAGCAGAGCATAACTAGGCTATATTTAGTCAGTTGTCAAAAACTCCACTTTTCCAGACATCCTGGGAAACACAGCAAAAGCCACTTCAGTTCCTTAATAAATAGCATTTTCTGTTCATAACTTACTTCTATCTTGCCATATGTTCTTAACAGGAATTGAATTCCTGTTTCTCTTCATATTCAAACAAAAAACAAAAGCAGTTTAAAGGTAACTTGCTTTTATTTAACATTACCTCATGTGTCCCTCAGGTGGGAGGAATGGAGGCTAAACAAGCTGGGGCTAGAACAAAACTCAACTCTGCCTGCTGCATTTTTTTATTGCACCACTCCCCTAACCTAGAACAAGGTCTCAAACAACCTTCCAGGCAAACGAGGACAAACCCAATGAATCTGAAGGTTGCAACATGAAGGACTACACCATAACACTATTATATTGCTCTGTATTGCACAGTAGGTGCCAGAAAGTCCTGTTGCAAGTCAGAAGCATAAAGATAGACAAGGCAAGGCCCCATACATTCACAGACAGGCCCATCATCAACTCACATGCCATCTCGATGTACCCTCAAGCTTGTGAAGCCCCTGAACTGCACTTTCCAACCTTCTGACAAGGTCTACCAGAGGAAGCACCACACTAAACACATCTGTCACCCATGCACTTCCCTGAGCACCTGCTACTGAAAGAAGCAGGCTATCGTCTGCCCTAGTATGGCAATTACATTATCTTGATGAAAGCTTCCAGTCAACCAAACTAAGAGGGACTGAAGTATTTCCACTATTTTACCAGTCTAGTCTCAGTTTTAAAACTCCACTATATGGAAGTTAACACATAAAAAAAAAAAAATGCGTTCAGGTGGTTATTCTCATGTACATACAGAATTCAGTTCCTTGACAGATACTTGCTTCTGCTTATTTTAGGATAACCAGCACGCTTTTCCACATCCCCAAATAGCTTCACAAGGCTTCACCATTTCTCTAAAGTTGTATTTCTAATCCTTATAAGAATCACTCAAGTCTTCAGACACCGTTTCCCACAAAATTCTCCTCAAAAAACTGGCTGCTCGTGGCTTGGACTGGCGTACGCTTCGTTGGGTTAAAAACTGGCTGGATGGCCGGGCCCAAAGAGTTGTGGTGAATGGAGTCAAATCCAGTTGGAGGCCGGTCACTAGTGGAGTCCCCCAGGGCTCAGTACTGGGGCCAGTCCTCTTCAAGATCTTTATCGATGATCTGGATGAGGGGATCCAGTGCACCCTCAGTAAGTTTGCAGACGACACCAAGTTAGGTGTGTGTGTCGATCTGCTCGAGGGTAGGAAGGCTCTGCAGGAGGATCTGGATAGGCTGGAGCGATGGGCTGAGGCCAACTGTATGAAGTTCAACAAGGCCAAGTGCCGGGTCCTGCACCTGGGGCGTAACAACCCCAAGCAGCGCTACAGGCTGGGAGATGAGTGGTTGGAAAGCTGCCTGGCAGAGAAGGACCTGGGAGTACTGGTTGATAGTCGGCTGAATATGAGCCAGCAGTGTGCTCAGGTGGCCAAGAAGGCCAACAGCATCCTGGCTTGTATAAGAAGCAGTGTGGCCAGCAAGGCTAGGGAAGTGATTGTCCCCCTGTACTCGGCTCTGGTGAGGCCGCACCTCGAGTACTTTGTTCAGTTTTGGGCCCCTCGCTACAAGAAGGACGTCGAGGTGCTCGAGCGAGTCCAGAGAAGGGCGACAAAGCTGGTGAGGGGGTCTGGAGAACAAGTCTTATGAGGAGCGGCTGAGGGAACTGGGATTGTTCAGCCTGGAGAAGAGGAGGCTCAGGGGCGACCTTATCGCTTTCTATAGGTACCTGAAAGGAGGCTGTAGCGAGGTGGGGGTTGGTCTATTCTCCCACATGCCCGGTGACAGGACGAGGGGGAATGGGCTAAAGTTGCGTCAGGGAGTTTTAGGTTGGATATTAGGAAGAACTTCTTTATGGAAAGGGTTGTTAGGCATTGGAATGGGCTGCCCAGGGAAGTGGTTGAGTCACCATCCCTGGAGGTCTTTAAAAGATGTTTAGATGTTGAGCTTGGTGATACGGTTTAGTGGAGGACTTGTTAGTGTTAGGTCAGAGGTTGTACTAGGTGATCTTGGAGGTCTCTTCCAACCTAGACAATTCTGTGATTCTGTGATTCAGTTTCCTGTGTAATCATCCCATAAGGCAATTACAGGTTGTCAGAACAGCAGCAGTGCCTGACAGAGCAATGAGTTAAACTTGCTTTACTTACTATTTGGCACTGCAAAAAGATGGTGATTTTGTGGCAGAAGTCATGATTATATTTCAAAGCTTCTACTGCAATAGCCCACAAAGTCCTTAAATTTAAGTACATGAAAAACAAGTAAAAAGCAAATGTGGGCAAGCTCTGCTACATCAGGATATTTCATTTAGAACTTGATCTTCCAGTTTAAGTGCCTTCATTATTCTTCCTACAGCCATCAAGACCTGAGGAAGTGCACCACAGTAGCTACCATCATGTTAAAACACTCTTTATTGTTCAGTGTCTTACCATACTCCATGTATTTGTCTTGCAACTTTTCCCACTGGCTGTTTTTTTCAGTCAAGTTTAATCATCCAGCATGCTTGTTTTAATGGTGTAATATCTTTCAGCAAGTCCAACAAGCGAAGCTCCTACCTTCACAAAATTCAGTTTCCAGAGCATAGATGTTTTTGTGTATTTGTACTATGTAAACACTTTCCTAAAGTGAAAGACTGACTTCAACACAGATTTATTTGCGGACTCAAAAAATCTTTGTACCTATTGTTTATATCCTTTTTCACTGGGGAGCACAAAGAAGATAGAAAGCTTTTGAAGAAAAATGCCAAGACTACAGGCCACCAGGCTAAAAAAAAATATAAAATCAAAATTGCTACTACTAATAAGGAAATCAGCTTTGAACAACACAGTTGACTTGAACAGGCTGTAATAACTGCACTGGTATTTGAGCGGCAGTGAAAAAAACAGTGGATTCTCCAAGGTTCTGTCAGTGATAAACCCAATACTAATTAACCAGATAAGAAAAAATATTTTCCTTTAGTTATCGAGAGGACTGAAGTTGAGAAGAATCAGTTTGACACAGATTATAAAGAAGCATGGAGAAAAAAAAAAAAAGAAAAGAAAAATCAAGGACAAATGGCTAGTTTTCACAAAGATTAATCTTCCTGGACAACTATTATTTACTGGTTATAAGAATGAATAGAGCCGAACCACAGCACTGAGCTAACAGCACTAACAATACACCCTCAGTTAACATACCTAAGGCCACTTGAGCACCAACAGATGAAGCCAGGGATAGAAGAATAGGGGATTGTTTAATCACATTAATGATTTCTAAATAAAACAATCGTTATTATTAAAGCCAGGAATGGAAGAATGGGGGCTTGCTTAATCGCATTAAAATAGATGTTGCTGAGTGTCTTTGCTTACTACTGTGCAAATTAACCGAAACAAGGAGTCTCGGGGCCCCTCACAGAGGATGGTTCCTGAAAAAAATGGGGAACCTGTCTCAAAAACCAGCTGAGACCGACCTTGTGGTTTGGACAAGAGCCAAGGAGCAGCTGAGTCCGCACAAAGGCAGGGGGTCAACTAGTGGTGATGAAGAAGAGTTATCAGCCTTCATCCCCACGACCCCCGGCGACCACCACCAGAAGGCACTGCGCAAGCGCAGACGGAGGAGTTTATGGAAATGACTTCTTGGAGCTAATTTTAATACAAAGCAGGGACAGGTTATGAATATGTATAGGTGTATTGGGAAACTTCATGCATATGTAACTCTTTACTGCATATAACCAAGGCAAGTTGCTGCGTTGGGGTGCGCATGCCTTTGGGAGCTATCCCACATGCGCTTGGCGCCGAAATAAACCACATACCTACTTTATAACTCATTTGCTTTCAGTTGTAGAGTTCTTCCACGAATCACAGAAGGCTCAGCAAATGAAGGGACTATGGGCAGGGACCCCCTCCCCTCCCCTCCACCCCTGAGCAGGGAGCCAAATGTCAGTAGGCTGTAGGACGTGAGCACTGAGGCACCGAAAACAAACTTCACAACTCCTGAAGAATTATAAAGGAGGTATGTTTATTACAGCGCTGGGTGCAAGGGGGATTGTTCCTCCTAGCTTGCACACGAAGGGTTACTGCCAGGGTGCTTATATTAGTTGGATATATACATATTTGTGGGAAAGGAATTCGCAGGTGGCTTCGCGCTGTTTCACACGTCCCTGAATTAGAGATAATGAGGAAACAAGCGGTAGAAACAAAAACTTGAGCAAGGTCAAGATAAAGTAAATTGGCTACAGTGTTAAAGATGAGCTTTGGGCAGTGGCCAATTTCTGGCTGGCTCGAGGCACGTGTCTGAGGGTCTCTAACCAATTGTATGACAGATTCAGGTGCGTGGACAGCGCGTGGGGCTACAGGGAAAGTATATGTAGTAGTGAAAAAGGGCAATAAATGTCTCCTGTTCAAGAGCCATCAGGAGTCCGTGTCTTCCATCCCTTCACATATTCATTTCATTTCCCATAAGTTTCTTGCATATTCATCAGGTCTCTGAAGAATCATTAACATAGGTTCCCGCCCCTATTCGCATGTGGATTGGAGTCCTTGGGTGGTCCTCTGGCATACTCTGGTGGTCTTTTGATGAAGGCCAGAAGTCTTCCTCACTGCTAATCTTCTGGCCCTTCCTGTTTTTGACAGACTTCAGCAGTCAAGCCAGTTCTTGCTGGTTCCATTATCTATGCATACAGTCTTTTACTCTCTTATCTTTGGGGTCATCCTGTCCTTGTGGTTAACGTACAGTAGTGTTAGCTAAGACCTACAGAATCAACATCCTTTATCTTGTTCACTGTCTCAAGTTCCCCCTTTTCTTTATCCTAAGGCAAATTCTTTTGCTTATAACATTCCTCCTTGATTCAAAGTTTTCATAAAATTCTTACCAGTTTCTACATGGTGCTTGATTTGGTTACACTTCCAGGTTTCATAATCATCTAGTCCTTTTATACAGCACCAAAATGCACACTGTACTAATACACAGGTTAAGAATGCTAGTAAAAGCATGATCAATATTCCTACAAACAATTGCTTAAGCCAAGAAAAGTTGGGTAACCAAGAGGTCAGTTTGTTCCATAATTCTCAAAAACCCCACGAGGTGTCATCTTGAACTGCCTTATGTAAGATCTTGGTCTATTCCCAAATATTTTTGAGATCAGTCTCAATTCGTCCTGCCTCATTTACATACATACAGCAACAAATATTTATTAAAGTGCATACTCCCCCTTGGGAGGCTAATAAAAGGTCTAGTGCCTAAAATGTTCTTATTGATTTGTTCTAGTTGCTTGCCCAAAACTATAATATGTTGTCATAAATACTGGTTTCCTACTTGTGTTAGATCTTCTCCTTTGTATGGCATTTGGTAAGGCCTGCCATACAATATCCCAAAGGGGCTTAGTTTTTCCTTGGTCCTAGGCCTTGTTCTAATTCTAAGAAGTGTCATGGGTAGTGCCTGATACCAATACATATTGGTTTCTTGACAGATTTTAGCAATCTGTTGTTTTATCAAATGATTCATTTTTTCAACTTGACCACTCCCCTGTGGCCTATACGGAGTGTGTAGTTGCCAGTCAATCCCCAGCACTTTGCTGACTTGTTGGGTGTTGTGGTTTAGCCCGGCTGGCAGTCAAACACCACACAGCCGTTCGCTCACCCTCCCCCCTCCCTCTCCGGGATGGGGGAGAGAAATGGGAAAGTGAAGCCTGTGAGTTGAGATAAAGACAGTTTATTAAGACAGGGAAAAGAATAACAACAATAATAATAATAATAATAGTATTAATAGTAATAATGTGTACGAAATAAGTGATGCACAATGCAATTGCTCACCACCCGTTGACCAATGCCCAGCCTATCCCCGAGCAGCCGGCCCCCCCCTCCACCCCGGCTAGCCACCCCTATATATTGTTCAGCATGACGTCAGATGGTATGGAATACCCCTTTGGCCAGTTTGGGTCAGCTGTCCTGGGTCTGTCCCCCCCCAGCTCCCGCTGCATCCCCAGCCTGCTCGCTAGCAGGACAGAGAGAGGCTGAAAAGTCCTTGGCCCGGTGCAAGCACCGCTCTACAACAATTAAAACATCAGCATGTTATCAGCGCTCCTCTCATTCCAATCCAAAACATAGCACCCTGCCAGCCACCAGGAGGAAAATCAACTCTGTCCTAACTGAAACCAGGACATTGGGTCAGTTCTGCAGTGAACTGTGGTCCCCTGTCAGATGACACTACTGAGGGTACACCAAATCTCGGTATAATTTCATTTAACAATACTTTGGACACTTCTCTAGCTTTGTTACTTCTACACGGGAATGGTTCTGGCCATCCAGAAAAGGCGTCTGTTAGTACCAATAGGCATCTAACCCCCCCCTTTTTCTTGGGAGTTCAAAAAAATCAATTTGCCACTGTTCCCCAGGAACATTTCCCTTCCCTATTGTTCCCATTTGGGGTTTGATTCCTGTCTGTGGGTTATTTTTAAGACATATGACACATTGTTTTGATACCTGTCAGACAATGGTATACTATCCATTTTCTACTTAAAAACTGATATAATGTTTCAGCTCCCCAGCATGTTTTATTATGTTCTTCATTTACCATCTGATATAGTAGTTCAGACGGTATCACGTTTCTCCCATCATTTATTTGTGCTAAACCTGTACGTAACATTTTCCATTTACATCTTCAATTAATTGCTTATCGATCTTAGAATATTCTATTTCATTCTCTAAGGCTTTTCTTAATGCCTGGTTTTATAGTCCTGGTACTAGTGCCAAAATTTGACTCTCAGATGCCCGTTCTGCTGCCCCTTTGGTCTCTGCGTCAGCCAATCTATTTCCTCTTTCAATATCAGTATCCCTTGTTTGATGTCCTTTACAGTGCATAATGGCAACTTTAATAGGCAGGTATACTGCTTGGAGTAACTTCAGTATCTCTTCTGCATGTTTAATTAAAGATGGTAAGAGTCCTCTCTCCTTCCGAATTGCCCCGTGTGCACGCACCACACCAAAGGGATATTTCAAATCTGTCCAAATGTTAATTCTTTTCCCCTTTGCCAGCTCAAGAGCTCTTATCAAGGCAATGATTTCTGCTTTTTGGGCTGATGTTCCAGGGGAAAGAGGCTTTGCCTCAACTGCCTTATTAAGCGTTGTTACCGCATACCCTGCGAGGCGAACTCCCTGGCAGATGAAGCTGCTGCCATCTATATACCAATCCTCCGCATCTTCTAGGGGTGTATCCTTTAAATCTGGTTGGCTGGAGTATACCATTTCCATGGTCTTGATGCAATCATGAATGGGTGATCTGGAAACTCTGTTACTAAGGAAAGAGGCTGGGTTCACAGTATTAGTGCCAAAAAAAATTAGTAAACTAATAGTCCACCCTGCACATTCCTTTTCTTCTTCAGTAACTATCAACAGGTCATCTACATATTGCAGCAGTGTCCCCTTTTCCTGAAGGGGTTTTCCAAGCTTTAAGATCACGGGCTAGTTGGTTCCCGAATATGGTGGGGCTATTCTTGAACCTCTATAGTAACAACACTCCAAGTAAGCTGAGTTTCTCTTCCTGTATTGGGATTTTCCCATTCAAAGGAAAAGAGTTTCTGGCTTTCAGTTGCCACCAGCAGGCAGGAAAAGCATCCTTTAAATCTAGTACCGTGAACCAAACTTGACCAACTTTAAATCTAGTACCGTGAATCAAACTTGACTGACCGAACAGACATCAGCAGTCCAAGCCAGTTCTTGCTGGTTCCATTATCTATGCATACAGTCTTATACTCTCTTATCTTTGGGGTCATCCTGTCCTTGTGGTTAACGTACAGTAGTGTTAGCTAAGACCTACAGAATCAACATCCTTTATCTTGTTCCCTGTCTCACTCCTGTATCAGCTAAGATTTCTACCTCTTTCCTCTGGTTCCCTAGCTTTATTTTAACCAGTGGATCTGCTAGGGTAGACTCCACAGGTCCTTGTCACTCGAGTTCAGCTAAGAACTGAGGCGCAGAAAACAAACTTCACAACTCCCGAAGAGTTATAAAGGAGGTATGTTTATTGCAGCGCTGGGTACAAGGGGTATCACTCTTCCTAGCTTGCACACCAAGAGTTACTGCCAGGGTGCTTATATTAGTGGGATATATACATATTCATCTCACCCCCCCCAGTCTCTTGCATATTCATTAGGTATCCGAAGAATCATTAACATAGGTTTCCGCCCCTATTCGCTATGCGTGCTAGAGTCCTCGGGTGGTCGTCTGGTGTACTCTGGTGGTCTTTTAACACCTACAGGTGTCAAAGCTTGATTTAAAACCGAAAATGTTGCTCCAGTGTCAATTAGAAATTCCATGCCCTGTTGTTGTTTTCCTAGCTTTAATATAACCAGTGGATCTGCTAGGGTAGATTCCCCAGGTCCCCGTCAGTACTCCTTGACGTGGGCCTGTATTCTCCCTTTCCCTTTCTGTCTCTCTGGACACTCATTTTTTCAGTGTCCCTTTTGTCTACACCACGCACATTGATCCTTTCCCAGAGGCCCCTTAGGCCTCAAACTTCTGAATCCCTTATTCTCTTGTAACGCTGCTATCAATGCCCACTTGTCCTTCCTTCATCTTCTTCTTCCCTATTACTAAACACTCTCCATGCTTCATCTAGTAAAGTCTCCAAATTTCTACTTTCTGCCAGTCTTAATCTCTGTAACGTTCTCCGGATATCACTTGCTGACTGCCCAATGAATAGAGACACTAACTGCTGGATTCCTATCTCCAATCCTGGGTCTAGAGGGGTGTGCCTTCGCATAGTGTCCCGTAATTTATCTAAAAATTCCAAGAGGGTCTCTTTTGGGCCTTTCCAAATGGCATATAAGGCCGACCAATTGATTGTTTTTGGGATAGCCTGCTCCATTCCCCTTACGATCCAGTCCCTGTAGGCACCCAGTAATTTCATGCGGGCTCCTTTGTTAAAGTTCCAATGTGGGTCTTGTAGAGAAAAATGCTCTTTTATATCCTCTTCTGTATTCTTAAGTTGGTCAGCAGCCAAATCTTGGGCCATTTTTAATATTAGCTGCTTTTCAGTTTCTGTCATATAGCCTAATAACAATTGAATATCACTCCAGTCTGGACTGTGCTGTTTTATCAGAAACTGGAAATGCTTGGCCACACTCACAGAGTCACTCCAGTAACCTTTTGCCATGTTTTTCCATGTTTCAAGATCAAACGAGGAAAAGGGAACTTTTATCAAAACAGGGTTTCCCTCCAGTCCCACTGCTTCCCTTAAAGGTGCCTGTATTACCATCTGCTCTCTTTTTCCTCGGGTGCGAGAGGCTACTGGACTACTGGGAGGGGTTCCTCGATCAGAATCCCTGCTTTCTCCTTGTTGCACCCCCACTGGTGGTTTATAATGTTCTGGTAGGTCTCCTGCCCCAGGATCCCTCAGCTCTCTCAACTTAGTACATCGCTGCCCTATGCTGCATGCTGAGCAACATCTCTTCAACTTTCCTCTTCCTTCTTTCTTGTTCTCTCTAAAGCTAGCACCATTGGATCCTGTGGAATCATCAATCCACAGTTCGTTTGGTACTCAGGGTGATTTTGGAGAGTAAAGAACATATCCACATATGAGACTTCATCCCACTTCCCTTCCCTTCTCAAAAACAACATCAGTTGTAATAAAGTATTATAATTCAGTGTTCCATTAGGGGGCCACTTCTCCCCATCGTCCAATTTATACAGGGGCCACCACTGATTACAATACTTTATTAAAATCTTCCTGTCCACACTCCTACCAGGTGGTCCTCCTATATCCTTCCAGTGAGCCAAAATGCAGCCCAAGGAGTTCCTTTTCACTATTCCACTGCTTTGTTTACCCCCCCATAGTATTTGTTTGGAGAAATAACACTTTAAGCACTTAGCGTGGGCAGGCAAGGCAATAGTGACAACAGTGATGACTTTATGGTTGCCCACTTTTCTACACAAGTCCTACTGATTCTTTATATTCCCTAAATTCCCGCAGACTACTCGCTTAAGTTCGCCTGACCTCTCAATCCTATCCCAGTCAGACCAACCTCCCTGACATCGAGTGCACCAAAAATCGTCACCAAATCACACCCAAACATCCCATCCACAATTAAAGCACTTGAATACAAAAATTGGATTGCATGAGAAATCCCAAGGTCTATGTACCGGACACCAAGGCTTAACACTTGGTTCAAATGACACTGTTCCAGAGTCTGTCATGCACTCTGTTCGTCTCTGGCCACTCTTCTCATGGAGAACACAAAACCACAGATCCGAACTTCACACACTCCACAGCTGAGTTGGGTCTGACTCACTCAAACACTCACTACCTTCTTTAAGCAATAGCAACACAATTATACACCCCAGGGCTAGCACAGCAGATTCATACAAACTTTAAAGGCCTTGTCATATATATTCTTTACAAAATGCACGGTACCAGATTCTTACAACAGATGACAGTGATTATGGCAATGCCGCATATACCTCCCGCCACCACGGCCAGGAGAACCCAAGTTACCATTAGTCAGGGCACAGAATATATCCAACTACCCCAACCTTTCAGGGGAGAGCACCAATGCTCTTTACCTCATGTATGACACCTCCTCATGACTTACAGATATCCCCTTACTCCATTGAAGCATACCTGGTCCACCGGTGATGGTACTTGTCTGCCCCTGCTGTGATCTGGGTGAGTGGGGGAGTCCTTCCGAGAAATCTCAGGGGTGCCCAGAGGAGTCCCGTCCTCAGCAGGTCCCGCAGCTGGACAGAGAAGGTCCCATCTGGGTCGCCAAACTGAGGCACAGAAAACAAAGGAGGTATGTTTATCGCAGCGCTGGGAATGATAAGGTTGAGTCCCTATGGGTTAGGATCAGTGGGAAGGCCAACAAGGCAAGCATCCTGGTGGGGGTCTGTTACAGACTGCCCAATCAGGATGAGGAGACGGATGAGGAGTTCTACAGGCAGCTGGCAGAAGTCGCAAAATCGCCAGCGCTTGTTCTCGTGGGGGACTTCAACTTCCCAGACATATCCTGGAAATACAATACATCTCAGAGGAAGCAGTCTAGGAGGTTCTTGGAGAGCGTGGAAGATAGCTTCCTGACGCAGCTGGTTAGAAAGCCTACCAGGGGAGGTGCCCCGCTAGACCTGTTCACAAACAGTGACGGACTGGTGGGAGATGTGGTGGTCGGGAGCTGTCTTGGGCAGAGTGACCATGAAATGGTAGAGTTCTCTATTCTTGGCGAAATCAGGAAGGGTACCAGTAAAACCGCTGTCTTGGACTTCCGGAGGGCAGACTTAGAGCTGTTCAGGACACTGGTTGGCAGAGTCCCTTGGGAGGCAGTTCTGAAGGGCAGAGGAATCCAGGAGGGCTGGGCACTCTTCAAGAAGGAAATCTTAATGGCTCAGGAGCAGACCATCCCCACGTGCCCACAAGCTGGCGCAGAAGAAGACTGGCCTGGCTGAACAGAGAGCTGTGGCTTGAGCTTAGGAAAAAAAGAGGGTTTATGATCTTTGGAAAAGAGGGCGGGCCACTCAGGAGGACTATAAGGATGTTGTAAGGCTGTGCAGGGACAAAATGAGAAAGGCCAAAGCTCATCTGGAGCTCAATCTGGCTACTGCTGTTAAAGATAAAAGAAAATGGTTTTATAAATACATAAACACAAAAAGGAGGACTAAGGAGAATTTCTGTCCTTTACTGGATGCGGGGGGAAACTTAGTGACAAGAGATGAGGAAAAGGCTGCCTTCTTTGCCTCAGTCTTCAGCAGCAAGACCAGTTGTTCTCTGGATACTCAGTACCCTGAGCTGGTGGAAGGGAATGGGGAGCAGAATGTGGCCCTCATAATCCAAGAGGAAGTGGTTGGCGACCTGCTACAGCACTTGGATGTACGCAAGTCGATGGGGCCAGATGGGATCCACCCGAGGGTACTGAGAGAACTGGCGGAGGAGCTGGCCGAGCCGCTTTCCATCATTTATCGGCAGTCCTGGCTATCAGGGGAGGTCCCAGTCGACTGGCAGCTAGCAAATGGGACGCCCATCTACAAGAAGGGCCGGAGGGTACACCCAGGAAACTATAGGCCTGTTAGTTTGACTTCAGTGCCAGGGAAAGCTCATGGAGCAGATTATCTTGAGTGTCACCACGCGGCACTTGCAAGGCAAGCAGGCGATCAGGCCCAGTCAGCATGGGTTTATGAAAGGCAGGTCCTGCTTGACGAACCTGATCTCCTTCTATGACAAAGTGACACGCTTAGTGGATGAGGGAAAGGCTGTGGATGTGGTCCACCTTGACTTCAGTAAGGCTTTTGACACTGTTTCCCACAGCATTCTCCTGAAGAAACTGGCTGCTCGTGGCTTGGACTGGCGTAAGCTTCGTTGGGTTAAAAACTGGCTGGATAGCCGGGCCCAAAGAGTCGTGGTGAATGGAGTCAAATCCAGTTGGAGGCCGGTCACTAGTGGAGTCCCCCAGGGCTCAGTACTAGGGCCAGTTCTCTTTAACATCTTTATCAGTGATCTGGATGAGGGGATCCAGTGCACCCTCAGTAAGTTTGCAGACGACACCAAGTTAGGTGCGTGTGTCGATCTGCTCGAGGGTAGGAAGGCTCTGCAGGAGGATCTGGATAGGCTGGACCGATGGGCTGAGGCCAGCTGTATGAAGTTCAACAAGGCCAAGTGCAGGGTCCTGCACCTGGGGAGCAACAACCCCAAGCAGAGCTACAGGCTGGGAGATGAGTGGTTGGAAAGCTGCCTGGCAGAGAAGGACCTGGGAGTATTGGTTGATAGTCGGCTGAATATGAGCCAGCAGTGTGCTCAGGTGGCCAAGAAGGCCAACAGCATCCTGGCTTGCATAAGAAGCAGTGTGGCCAGCAGGGCTAGGGAAGTGATTGTCCCCCTGTACTCGGCTCTGGTGAGGCCGCACCTCGAGTACTGTGTTCAGTTTTGGGCCCCTCGCTACAAGAAGGACGTCGAGGTGCTCGAGCGAGTCCAGAGAAAGGCGACAAAGCTGGTGAGGGGGTCTGGAGAACAAGTCTTATGAGGAGCGGCTGAGGGAGCTGGGATTGTTCAGCCTGGAGAAGAGGAGGCTCAGGGGAGACCTTATCGCTCTCTATAGGTACCTGAAAGGAGGCTGTAGCGAGGTGAGGATTGGTTTATTCTCCCACGTACCGGGTGATAGGACGAGGGGGAATGGGCTAAAGTTGTGCCAGGGGAGGTTTAGGTTGGATATTAGGAAGAACTTCTTTACTGAAAGGGTTGTTAGGCATTGGAATGGACTTCCCAGGGAAGTGGTTGAGTCACCATCCCTGGAGGTCTTTAAAAGACGTTTAGATGTTGAGCTTAGTGATGTGGTTTAGTGGAGGACTTGTTAGTGTTAGGTCAGAGGTTGGACTAGGTGATCTTGGAGGTCTCTTCCAACCTAGACGATTCTGTGATTCTGTGATTCTGTGATTAACATAGGTTAATCACAGCCCGTATTCGCATGCGTGCTAGGTTCCTCGGGTGGTCATCCTGCGTACTCTGGTGGTCTTTTGATGAAGACCAGAAGTCTTCCTCACTCCTAAACTTCTGACCCTTCCTTTCTTTTACAGACATCAGCAGTCCAAGCCAGTTCTTGCTGGTTCTTTTATCTGTGTGTTTTGTTGTGGTTTAGCCCAGCTGGCAGTCAAACACCACACAGCCGTTCGCTCACCCTCCCCCCTCCCTCTCCGGGATGGGGGAGAGAAACGGGAAAGTGAAGCCTGTGAGTTGAGATAAAGACAGTTTATTAAGACAGGGAAAAGAATAACAACAACAATAATAATAATAATAGTATTAATAGTAATAATGTGTACGAAATAAGTGATGCACAATGCAATTGCTCACCACCCGTTGACCGATGCCCAGCCTATCCCCGAGCAGCCGGCCCCCCCCTCCACCCCGGCTAGCCACCCCTATATATTGTTCAGCATGACGTCAGATGGTATGGAATACCCCTTTGGCCAGTTTGGGTCAGCTGTCCTGGGTCTGTCCCCTCCCAGCTCCTGCTGCATCCCTAGCCTGCTCGCTAGCAGGACAGAGAGAGGCTGAAAAGTCCTTGGCTTGGTGTAAGCACTGCTCTACAACAATTAAAACATCAGCATGTTATCAGCGCTCTTCTCATTCTAATCCAAAACATAGCACCCTGCCAGCTACTAGGAGGAAAATTCACTCTGTCCTAACTGAAACCAGGACACCACCCCATTCCTCTGCGCTGCATCTGCTCTCAGCTGCATCGTCAAAACGCAGCCCATGAAATTACACTGGTCCAGGGGGAGGGGAAAACTGGCATATACACAAAGAAAGAGGATAATGCTATATAAAAAAATAAGGTTTGGGAGTTACAGTGGCAATTGCAGGGTTACCTCCAAGTACTCCCTGATGTTTACAGCAGGCTAAGGCAAGAAGCAGCTGTTTAATGGCATAGCACGTATGGAAGGGATGTTTTGACACTGGGCCAGTCTTAACTCTGATGGAAAGTGCAAAAGGAGCACATACACACAGAGCACATGGGAATTCATTCTTCAACATCTCATCAAAAAAGCCCCGCATCCAAAAAATCATAATGTATCTGCTATTCTGCATCAGCCAAACAGCCCCACAGCCCCATGTTCCCCCCTCACTAGGAAGCAGGGGATGCTTGGGAGAGGAGGATGGAGGGCAAGCAGGAGTGCTCTGTCTGGGGGCTTGCTTCCCAGGACCCCACTGTGCTGGGCTGAACCCGCTGCAGAAGAGACTTGAAGCCCTTTTCCAGTAATTTGAGGGCAAGATTTCTATCCCTGTGTCATCAGTGAGGGTTTTCATGTTTTCAGAATGGAAGAAACAAGGCTGTTAAGGCAGGCAAGGTAACTTCCCTCAGGAAAGTACATACACACCTGAAAAGGCCAGCTGCCAGCCGAAGTCACTGCGCCCCAACAAACTGCAGGGCCCTGGGGTCTCCGTTCCCTTTCACCTCCCCCTGAGGCTCTCTGTGCACTCTTCTCCCTTTCTCTCTCAAAATCTGGAGGATCTGTGAGGAGTATTCACAAAAGCCAAAGCCAGTTTCTGGGGTGGTGTATTCTTGCCATCTGTCATCCCATGTAACTCCCAAATAGCAAGTCTAGTTCCGTGCTTCCACCAACTTTCTGTCTGTTTTAAGATAAAAGTGAACATATCAAATCCCATCATTTAAATTTATTCAATTGTAGATGCATGTCAATGACAGTCATGCAAATGTGGGAGAGTAAAACTTTGCAAAGAGTCAAATTCTAGCTTGTCTGTGGTGGGTGAAGAACATTTGGTGTTTCACTGCCCCCATTTTATCATGGGCTTTTTTTAAACCTGCTCCTGATATTTTGCATTCCTTCTAAAAATATAATCACAGTATTTACCTCTAAAGCTGTCTGTAGGAGGGAAACTCACAGACCAGCTCCACTCTTCCCATGGACAGAGATTGTTTTGTTTAAAAAACTTACATGCCATAAATTTGAGTAATTCCTTGGGCTGAATTCCCAGCTGTGTCCAGGGCTTGGTGGAGCAGCTGATGTAGGGGAGCCACAAAGGAGCCATTTGCAGCTTTCTTATCAGTTCTCTTTCAGAGATCTTCTTAGCTACAACAAATTGTATCTCCCATTTTCCTTTCTTCCCTCCTCATCAGGGTTGCCTTGGTTCTGTGGGTCCACAGCCTGGATAAGGCATTATCTCAGGCAATAGCTGGAGTGCAGTTGGCGAAGATCACCAAATACAACTTTATGCCACATTTCAGCCTTTCTGATGATCTGTGAGCCAAGCCCACACGCAGCCTGAGTTAGTAGCTTCTGGGTGTTTAAAACTGGTGTTGTGGCAACACTTCTGCTGGGAGACATGTCCTCTCTCGAGAAGGATCTGAATGTTTGTCTCCTTCAAAATCAGATCTGGAGTCAAGTCAAGGTTCTATTAATTGAATTGTTTGTGATGGCATAAATGCCTTGCTGTCATTCTTCAAGACTCCGAGGAAGGAGATTCAGAGAGGAGCCCTGCTTGGGACCCACTTTTCATGCATGTTCTCCTCCCTGCTCCCTACAGACTTTCTAGGTTGGGCCGGTTTAACAAAGTAAGTGGTAAAATCCATTCCTGAGCATTGAGCACGCTTGAATGACTACATCTGAATCTGTGCTCCCTATTTCCTCATTTGGAAGAAAACAGAGGGATGCTTTGCCCTGCTGTAGACCTGCAAAGGCACAGATGGATGCAGAGCTTCTGTTCCAGGGTGGGAAATCACTGGCAGGACTCCGTGGCTATGCTGCTCCTTGGAGCCCTCACTGGGGCTGGATCCAGGTCTGGAGACTGAAAATGCACTTCAAGTGGTGACACAGGTAAAGACTTTGAAGTGGCAGCTAGAAAGAGAATCTTACAAAGACAAAGCTACCATTTGTGAAAGTTTACTGATCCTCTTTTATCCAGAAAAGCTACCCAGATAGAATAGTAAGATTTTTCTTGTTTTACTCCTGTCTGGGCATTACCAGAGAAATTGTCCTTTGGTGTAGAAATCTGGATATTTCTAGAGTATAATTGGGCTGATACTCCCCAGATTTTCACAGATGGCCTTACATGCTTAGGAGGTAGGAGGTATCCCAAAAGCATTGGATTTACTCTGAGTGTCCAGAGAACAGCCAGGCATGGTGGGTTGTGGCAATGAACACATGGACTCTGATGCAAGTTGCAAGCGAAGGAAAATAAGTTTTTTTATTGTTACTACCTCTGCTCTTTTATATCCATCCCGAGATAGCACAATACCATGGAAACCTCCTAGCGACAGAATAGCCTACGTGCACTTTGTTACTTTCTCACTGCCCAAGGTTAAGCAATCTCACAGTAGCGCTTATATTACAAAAACAGTCTTTCGGTGTTTTCCCAAGTTTCTCCTAATCGTCACGTTCCCAGGGCTTTCTGCCGACCACAGCAATAAGACTGGTGGCTATCCAAGTTCGTATACGCCTCTGGCCCCACAGTGGGCGTGATCCTCCCCTACTGCTCAGTTAAATAACTTGGGGTTTATTATATTAGAATCATAGAATCATAGAATATCCTGAGTTGGAAGGGACCCATAAGGATCATCAAGTCCAACTCCTGGCACCGCACAGGTCTGCCCAAAAGTTTAGACCATGTGACTAAGTGCACAGTCCAATTGCTTCTTAAATTCAGACAGGCTTGGTGCAGTGACTACTTCACTGGGGAGCCTGTTCCAGTGCGTGACAACCCTCTCGGGGAAGAACCTCTTCCTGATGTCCAGTCTAAACCTCCCCTGCCTCAGCTTAACACCGTTCCCGCGGGTCCTATCACCGGTAATTACGGAGAATAGGTCAGTTCCTGCCCCTCCACTCCCCATCGTGAGGAAGCTGTAGACTGCGATGAGGTCTCCCCTCAGCCTCCTCTTCTCCAGGCTGAACAGGCCCAGTGACCTCAGCCACTCCTCATATGTCTTCCCCTCTAGGCCCTCCACCATCTTCGTTGCCTTCCTCTGGACACTCTCCAACAGTTTTACATCCTTTTTGTACTGTGGTGCCCAGAACTGCACACAGTACTCGAGATGAGGCCGCACCAGCGTAGAGTAGAGCGGGACAATCACTTCCCTCGACTGACTAGCAATGCCGTGCTCGATGCACCCCAGGATACGGTTGGCCCTCCTGGCTGCCAGGGCACACTGCTGGCTCGTATTCAACTTGCTGTCAACCACAACCCCCAGATCCCTCTCTGCGGGGCTGCTCTCCAGCGTATCGTCGCCCAGTCTGTACGTATAGCCAGGGTTGCCCCGTCCCAGGTGCAGGACCCGGCACTTGCTTTTGTTAAACTTCATGTGGCTGGTGATGGCCCAGCTCTCCAATCTGTCCAGATCTCTCTGCAAGGCTTTTCCACCCCCAGCCGAGTCTACAACTCCTCCAAGTTTGGTGTCGTCGGCAAATTTGTTTAAAACACCTTCTAGTCCTACATCCAAATCATTTATAAAAACATTGAAGAGGACTGGCCCTAAAATGGAGCCTTGAGGGACCCCACTAGTGACCATCCGCCAGCCAGATGTGGCCCCATTAACCACAACCCTTTGAGCCCTGCCCGTCAGCCAATTGCTCACCCATCGCATGATGTTTTTGTTTAGTTGTATGCTGGACATTTTGTCCACTAGGATCCTATGGGAAACCGTGTCAAAAGCTTTGCTGAAGTCCAAAAAGATCACATCAGCTGTTTTCCCTTGATCGACTAGGTGGGTGATCTTATCATAAAAGAAAATCAAATTTGTTAGGCAGGACCTACCCCTCATGAACCCATGTTGGCTGGGACCAATGACTGCATTGTCCCCCAGGTGCGCTTCAATAACTTCAAGGATAATCTTCTCCATAATTTTACCAGGCACTGACGTGAGACTGACAGGCCTGTAATTGCTAGGGTCTTCTTTCTTACCCTTCTTGAAAATTGGCACAACATTTGCCAGCTTCCAGTCTACTGGGACCTCTCCAGATTCCCAAGGCTGTTGAAAAATAATTGAAAGAGGTCCCGCAATGACGTCAGCCAGCTCTTTAAGCACCCTGGGATGGATCCCATCCGGACCCATGGACTTGTATGGATCCAGGTGGAGCACCAAATCCCGCACACGTTCAGGGTCGGTAGAGAGTTTATCATTCCCACCGTCATGGTCCTCCAGCTCAGGGCACCCAGGGTCCCGAAGCCCATCATCAGTGTTGAAGACAGAGGCGAAGAAGGCATTAAACGTCTCTGCTTTGCCTATGTCATTGTCTGTGAGGAGACCTTCCCCATCAAGTAGCGGACCTATGTTTTCTTTGGTTCTACTTTTTCTGTTCACATATCTATAAAAACCTTTTTTATTGCCTCCCACAGACATGGCCAGCTTCAACTCTAGTTGGGCAACTTCAACTCTAGTTGGGCCCATGTTAAATAGGTATGATGGCCCATATTAAAAGGTATGAGACCACATTAAAGTAGCTGAAAACAGTATGCAAGAAATGTGGAAGACTTAAGCCTAAATTGAATGTCAGATTACTGGAAACTATCAGAAGAAAAAAATGGAAATGAGAAATGTACTGCCATGTCCTATGGGTAAGGGTCAGCAAATCAGTCTGCCCATAAACAACCAAAAGCTCTCTCTGCTTTACACAGGTTAAGATAATTTATTATTAGAAGTCTTAGCTTTATATAAATTGATACAGTTCTATAAAAGCAAGAAGCAGATGAAAGAAGGCTCTACTCTAAGATAATGGTTTTAGTGCCGGATTTACATTGACACTTTCATCTGCAGGTGCTCTCAGATGTCCTTTGGGAATTAGTTTCCAAACTTGGTTTGGATTTCTTCCTTCACAGTCTGTCACCTTCATAGTGAACTTCAAGGCAACATTTAGAGCTCAGAGCTCTTGTTTTTACTCTCATGTACTGAGTATATGGTCAGAGATTGTGTAATGCTGTCCTATCTGAATTCTTTGTGTTGTATTTTTGTTGCTCTTGCTTTCTCCACTGGCTGCATTATGCACTTTAATTTTTAAGCAACGTTTTCTATTCATTGTTGGAAGAGCCTAATTTCTCTGGGGAGGGTTGCGCGCACATGTCTGAGGGGTGACACTATGTAGAACATGAAAAAAAATTTCCCCCAGTAAAGGCAAAGCAGCTCCGTAGCCACTTTCCTGCACCATCCTGTGACTCAGCCCTGGGACAGCATGTGCCCAGTTCCTCTCTGAAGGTGGCTGAAGAGATGCATTTTAACTTCTTAAGTGAAACTGTCTAGGAGGTCCCACTTGGCCATTCGTCATGACTCAGATGGTAAACAGCAGTTCCTTCAGCCCTAGTGATGCAGGCCATTACAGTTTTGTGTCCATCCCCTAATTACCAAATTTTTTTGTTTTACAAGGATCTTCCAGAGCCAATTGAAGAAACTGAGATTTTTAAGCCCTGGTCAAGTGGCAATCCAGGCATTAAAAGGCAGTAGAGAGATGCCATCAGGGCATCTCACCAATTACCAGGAAGGTTCACCTGCCATTTGGGGTTCACCTGTGAAAACATGAATGCAAGACTTTATTAGCAACAACATAATGAAGAGTAGGACAGAGGCATTCACCGCTGAGAACACACCCTGGAGCAGAGTGTTTACTGGCGTCATGGAGATGTACTTGGGAATTGCACGTTTTAAACTTGAGAATAGAAAGCAAAGTATTGCTATGAGAGCTGTGAAAATTGAGCGAACAAAGCACTTCACATCTATTAGCAGAACCACCTCCTTTTCTTAGCTTTAAGTGGGAGAAGAGGAAGTAACTAATAACTCTAATCACCCAAGGAAGCATGTGCATCAGAAATAAAAATCACATGAGCTAGGGAAGTTCTCCACCTTTCTTTAATCTCTCTTGAAAGCAAACACGATTACTTGTGCATGGGCATGATGAGTTGTCTTTGTTGTGTGGTATACCTCTTTGTTTTCTTCTCCAAAGGCTCTGAATCCAAATTACCTCAAGCAGACTTCTTCTCTTTAACCATGCCTGAAGGGTGAACCAAGGCCCACCCTCATCAGGAGCAAGCCTATGCCAGGGCTGGATGTGAGGCAGTTACATCAGGACCCTTCCTGCTGGCTATATGTGGTCCCGCTCTAGGAGAAGTCAGAAAGAACCATCCAGCATCTGAGTCAGACAGGACAGGACAGGCAGGTTCCAGCACACCAGTAGGGAGGAATATTCAGTGTTAGCTCTAGACAGCAGCCTCTTCTCTTTGTAAAGCATGTTTAGAGTTGAAGCTTCTGCTAGCGATGTCCTGTCTCTTCTGTTTTCTACTTTATCAGTAAAAATTGTATCTAGCACATGACTGAAGCAAAACGTGTTTGTTTTAATTTGGCTACTAAGCCCTTGATATACTCTTGGCTTTGATTTCCTAATGAAAAATGCACGTGTAACTCACAGTAATCATGTATCTCGGGTATTGACAGAAGCCATCCAGCCCAACGCTCCTGCTGTCATCCCCAGTTCCCATACAGTTGCTGTAACTAAAAATTCCAACGTGGATAATTTAAGAAACAGGCATGAACTCACCCATTAAAGAAAGCTATGTAGTTTTTAGCAGAAACTAATGGTAAAACACAAACATGAGTCTAGAGGCTGGCTCTAGCTTCACATTTTTGTCTCTGACTCCAAAATGACCTTTGTCTAAGTAAGGTAAACTTTTTATATTGCTGAGATAAATCATAGAATCATAGAATTATTAAGGTTGGAAAAGACCTCCAAGATCATCTGGTCCAACCATCACTCTACTACCAATGTCACCCACTAAACCATGTCCCTAAACACCATGTCCAACCTTTCCTTGAACACCCCCAGATCCTTTTCCTCCGCACAGCTTTCTAGCCACTCTGCCCCAAGCCTGTAAAGTTGCATGGGATTGTTGTGACCAAAGTGCAGGACCCGGCACTTAGCCATGTTGAACCTCATCCCATTGGCCTCTGCCCATCTATCCAACCTGTCCAGGTCCCTCTGCAGGGCCTTCCTACCCTCCGGCAGATCAACACTTCCCCCCAACTTGGTGTTGTCTGCAGACTTACTGAGGATGCACTTGATTCCCTCATCCAAGTCATCAATAAAGATATTAAAGAGGATGAGCCCCAACACTGACCCCTGGGGAACACCACTGGTGACTGGTCACCAGCTGAATCTTTGAAAGAGCAAACCTTTGTAAAAGAAGCAGATCTTCTAAAAGAAATCTGCTAAAACCATGTATTCTTCCGTGTTAGCAACTGTCTTCCATTTACTAGAACGTTTTTCTCTGGAATGGCTGTGGTTTTCAGTTCTAGGCATGTGGAAAGTTTCTTGACCAAACTTTCTAGATTTAAAACATGTCTGCAGTGATGCCTGCACTGGGTTTGGCACACCTGGATGTCAGACAAGTATTTGGAAATCTGGCTGTTTGTCTTGGGGATTCCAGCACTCACCTGTACTTCCAGAATTCGAGAACATATTTCCAGGGAAATTAGTTACTTTAAATCTTCTGCTCTTTCCTAATGCGTGGGTAACTTTTGTAGAGGGACTGTTCCTCAGCGAGAACACATAAAACAGCAGAGGGGAGGTGAAAGTTTTTTTGTGGGGGCTTTGTTCCAAGCCCATGGCATTCACGTCTGTTTTCTCTCACTTTGCGTCACTGCTCCTTAAGAAACACTTCTGTTCTGGCAGATCCTGTAATATGAGCTCTGAATCGGTCGTGCAGCTTGTAAACTGGCACATCTTATGCCTTTGGATATGCTGGAGAGCATGCTGGGAACATTAGTTAAGGCATCCATGTGAGAAACACTCTGTTGCCAATAACATAGGCTCAAGCGAGGATCTCAATGAAGTAGCATTTTTATTCGCGATTGCAATGGCGGGCATTCCACAAGCAGGAGCGCTCCTAGTAGTCACATAGTACAGTTTATATACTTTTCTTCTCAACAACCAGGACCCTCTCCTGTTTCCCCATTGACTGGGTAGTCCAGGTTCACAACCTATCCCATGCTTCACAGACAATACATGGCTTTCAGTTGCCAGCCTGTTGTTTTTCAAATTTCTTTTGACTTTTTTACTCTTTGAGGTGGTAATGCTTCTTCCCTTCTCTGGCTTGACTTCACACCATGAATTTCACCTAATTTACACTAAGGAGTCTGGTTGTCTGCATTTTACAAGTTTGTCTGGTAAGCTTTCTTATCACTGCAAGCATATCGCAATACCCCATTCCTTACCTTTAAACAATGTAACTCTGCAAAAACAACATTTTTATTCCCACAATCCCCCCCTTTTCTTTTTTTTATAAATTGTTGATTTTTGAAAAACTTTTCTCTAAGGTGTAATTTGGTAGATATCTTCCTCTTCTTCACCTTCTTTGCTTTCCATCTCCTTTAATATCATCACCTTATCTGAGTAAGGTGGTGGCTCCATGGTCATTTGTTTCAATAGTGCAGTTTCAATTAACCACTGTACTAGTCCTTTTGCATAGGAGATAACGCAACAACCAATGGCTGTCAAAACTCCTGCTGCTGCGATCAGGGATGTAAATATGCCTAAGTTTTCTGCCAATTCACTGGCAAGGGTGGTAAGCCCTTGCAATGCTCTAGTTACTGTGCCATCCGGGGCAGTATTGTTGGGTATAAAAGTGCAACAATGGTTGCTCAGTATCACACACACACACACACCTCCTTTCTCCGCAAGCATCATATCTAATGCTATTCTGTTTTCCCAAGCCATTTTGCTGGTGGCATCTAGTTGTTCAGCAGTTCCTCTTATCGCATGCCTTGTATAATTTATGAATCTCTGCTGATTATAATAAATATAATTAATCCAATCCACATTCTTATTGATTGTTACCCACCAGAACAGGGACTCAAACCCTGCAGCAATTTGATTCCTGGATTCCTGTTCATCGGGAACTCCTCTAGGCACCCCTATAGAATCTATGTAGACTCTATCATCGAATGATATTCCTAAGCCTCTTTTACTTCTTCTGGGTATTTGTGATGTTTCTCTTTCAAATGCCAGGGTGAAGGGTATAGCTAATTGAACAAGTGCACAAGTGCCTCCCCAATTAGATGGTAGGGTGGACCGTAAGATCTTCCTTCCACAGTACCACCAGAGATCTGCCCTGGGGATCTCAAGTCTTGAGCAGTTTCCCATCAAGTCCTTGGTAGCATTCAAGGTCCTCATGCACAAGGCAAATTCTCCCAGATGCCGGGTAGCACTCACACCCTGCCGTGAGAGGCAAGCTGTATGGTTACCTATAGCTGTAGAGAATACAGGGGGAACCCTGGTATCGCTATCACACAAGGAAGGGAATAGCAAAGAGAGAGACTTACAGGCCTCACCACACTAGCTGTTGCTGATACTGAAGGAAAAGCTTCTACCCATCCTGACAAATGGTCAAGTAATACCAGCAAGTACTTAAATCTACCTACTTCAGGTAATTCAGTAAAATCTACTTGGATGCTCTGAAAAGGTCGAAGCCCTGGCTCCCGTCCACCCAGAGGTTGTTTCCGCAGAGCCTTCTTATTCACTTTCTGGCATGTTATGCAACTATTACACACCTGCATAGCTATGGTATACACATATATATATGTGGCCTACACATATATATTTTCTTAATACAGCGTCACACATTGCCTGGACTCCCCAGTGGCTTCCTTCACAACTGTTTTCTCCTGTCCTGACAATAAACGATCATCCGCATTTTTGTAACAGTAATACCTCCTCGGGAGGTTGGAATTGCTCCAGAATCTGTTCTAGAACTTGCCCAAATAAATCGGTGGCCCTGTAAACCCCTGAGGTAAAACTGTCCATCTGTATTGTTGCTTCCGCCCCCATTTCAGGGTCTTTCCAGTCAGAGGTGAATATATCTTTGCTCTCAGGGCCTGAGAGCACTCCATTAATAACACTGTTATTCCAGTCTAACAATTTACTATTTGAATGCCCAATTTCATCATCAAATCCCTTCCCAACAAGTTAGTCCCTGCCTTGGGTACATACAATAATTGCCCAGAGATCATTTTATCCCCTAGTCTCAGTTTGGTATCCCCCAAAGGTGGCACTGTTATCCCAGCCCCTTCTACCCCCATCACTTTTAGGGTTTCATTAGTTAATTTAATCCCTGATGCTTTACAGGCCAGTAATGACCTAGCTGCCCCAGTGTATTGGGTTCATGTGGCAAGGTTCTGGTAGTGGGGGGGCTGCAGTGGTAGCCCCTGTGAGAAGAATCCAGCAGCTACCCCGTGGCAGATAAGGGCCAGTTTCATCCAGCTCCAAAGGGGCCCACCGCTGCCCAGAGCCAAGCCATGAGCAACACAGTCCGTGCCTGTGTGAGAGCACATCCAAAAAAAAGGAAAAAAAAAAAAAGAAAAAAAAAGAAAAAAAAAACACCAACCAACCAAAAAACGTCTGCTCAACAGCAGCTGGGAGAGTGAGGAGTGAGAAAGCTCCCTGCAGACACCAAAGTCAGTGCAGAAGGAGGGGGAGGAGGCGCTCCAGGTGCCGGAGCCGAAATCCCCCTGTGGAGAGGCCCCTCGTGGAGCAGGCTGTCTGTGTCCCACCCCCCCCCCACCCCCACCCCCCGCCGCGGCCCATGGTGTACCACGGCGGAGCAGATCTCCATGCTGCAGCCCGTGGAGAGGAGTCCATGCAGGAGCAGGTAATCGGGGAGGGGTCCCCAGGGGATCCCAAGCCGGACCAACCCACTCCTGACAAATAGATTCCACGGCACAGACTCACAGCTGGAGCAGCTCCCAAAGAGCCGCTGCCCGTGGAGAAACCCACACAGAACCAGCCCAGGAAGGTCGGCACCCCGTGGGAGGGACCCCACACCAGAGCAGAGGAGAGATTGACTGTGAAGGAGTGGTGGAAACGAAGCACCACGGGCCGACTGCAGCCTCCACTCCTGACCCTCCCGCACCACTCAGGATGGGGAAAATGTGGAAGAGAGTCGATGTGAGAAGGTGCCCCCAGCTTGTTTCTTTGTTTCTCATCGCTCCAGCCTGTCAGCAATAGGTAATAAATTTTATTAATCTTCCTACGCTAAGTCTGTTTTGCCCACGACAATAATTGTAGAGTAATCCCCATGTCCTTATCTCAACCCTAGAGCCCTTTTTCATTTATCAGTGGCTCTCAGTAGGAGTAGCTTTCTGAGAAGCCCCGACTCCCCTATTCTGAATTTGTAACAGCAATCTCTCCTCCTTCTTCCACTCCGGATATTCCTATTTGAAGTGGCCAGCCTGGCCACACTTAAAACATCGTATCAAAAGCTGTCCCTGCTAGGATTCAGGCTGCAACACAGGTAGCTTTCCTTGCCTGCCATTCCTTCATCTCTCTTCCTCTCCTTTCCACCCTGGCCCTGACTCCCCCTGAAGATTTTCTTCCTCTTTCTCCAGCCTAACTACCTGCTAGTAGCACTAGCCTCACTACCTGCTACACTGTCAATACCATTAGTTTCGCTCTCTGCTTTTCCTTCTCATCTCCCCTCCTGACATACACCTTCAGGGCCTCCCTCAGGAGGGCCCCCAGTGACTGTTCACTACATCCTCCCACCCTCCTGGAGCTTTTTCTGTGTATCTTGCCAGGCTTTAATCACAAAATGAACTTTCAAGAGCCCTTAGGATACCGGGTCCTCGAGATACTTTCACCTCGAGTACTGCGTGCAGTTCTGGGTACCACAGTACAAAAAGGACATTAAACTGCTGGAGAGTGTCCAGAGGAGGCCGACGAAGATGGTGAAGGGCCTAGAGGGGAAGACATATGAGGAGTGGCTGAGGTCACTTGGCCTGTTCAGCCTGGAGAAGAGGAGGCTGAGGGGGGACCTCATTGCAGTCTACAGATTCCTCTCACGGGGGAGTGAAGAGGCAGGTGACCTATTCTCCGTTATCACCAGTGATAGGACCCGCAGGAACGGTGTTAAGCTGAGGCAGGGGAGGTTTAGGCTAGACATCAGGAAGAGGTTCTTCACCGGGAGGGTGGTTGCACACTGGAACAAGCTCCCCAAGTGAAGTAGTCACTGCACCAAGCCTGTCTGAATTTAAGAAGCAATTGGACTGTGCACTTAGTCACAGGGTCTAAAATTTTGGGTAGACCTGTGCGGTGCCAGTAGTTGGACTTGATGATCCTTATGGGTCCCTTCCAACTCGGGATACTCTATGATTCTATGATTCTATGATTCATCCTTTCTCATTCTGACCCCAAGTCTCTCATATGATTTCTGTGTTGCACACTATTATTATTCCAGCCAGGGTTGGCAAGTGGGTATTTCTGCTCTGCCAGTATTACCCCTGGTTCTGGTGGATGAGCTTTTTCCCATTCTTGTATAGCAGCTCTCCTCCTGATCATTCCCATTTCTTTCCCTGTAAAAAACATACTTAGTATAGACATCATTTCCCCCCAAGAGTATAAGTTAGGTCCTAGGAACTGGTCTAATTGTTCAGCTAGCCTGATGGGGTCCTCAATTAAAGACTTCATCTCCTTCTTAAAACCGCTAACACCTCTCTGCCGGTAAGGAGAGGGGGGAGTTCACCTAAGAGGATACACAGTTAGTGTTAGTACTGTTAGTATCAGGGAAGGCAAAATTCTCAGTATCTCTTCTACCTTGTTCTAATTCTTACCAGAGCCTAGAGTACGCTCTTCTCTAGGGACAGTGTTAATTACAGTCCCTGTCTCCCTTCCTGGAGCAGCTGCTGCTGCCACCGGTGCAATATTAGGATTATAGGGAGCATAACTTGGCTCCTCTGAAAAAGAAATCTTATTGTTTACACATAAATTTAAAGCCTGAATTTTCATCAGACCTGTATTTTGGCCAAAATACTGCTGTTTTTTTTGCAAAGACAAGAGGTCATCTAGCGGTGACGAGGAAGAGTCATCAATCTTCATCCCCACGACCCCCGACGACCACCACCAGAATGCACTGCGCAAGCGCAGATGGGAGGAGTTTATGGAAATGACTCCTTGGAACTACTTTTAATACGAAGCGGGGACAGGTTATGAATATGTATAGGCGTATTGTGAAACTTCATGCATATGTAACTCTTTACTGCATATAACCAAGGCAAGTTGCCGCATCAGGCGCGCACGACTTTGGCGGGACTACCCCCCCGTGCTGCCCAGCGCTGAATAAACATACCTACTTTACAATCTTACTGATTGTGGAGTCCGTTTTCCACAAGTCAGGGGGGCCCTTCTGCGGGAGGCCCTGAGGGTGTATGTCAGGAGGGGAGATGAGAAGGAAAAGCAGAGAGCGAAACTAATGGTATTGACAGTGTAGCAGGTAGTGAGGCAGAGGGTTGCAGAAAGAGGAAGAAAATTTTCAGGAGGAGTCAGGGCTAGGATGGAAAGGAGAGGAAGAGAGATGAAGGAATGGCAGGCAAGGAAAGCTACCCTACCTGTGTTGCAGCCTGAATCCTAGCAGGGACAGGCTTTGAGAAGATGTTTTAAGTGTGGCCAGGCTGGCCACTTCAAATAGGAATATCCGGAGTGGAAGAAGGAGGAGAGAAGGAAAATGGGATGAAATATGTTATACTGATATGTTGTTTCAGCATCCTGGAGGGAGAAAGGTATGGAATTAAGTTGGCCAATGACTGAACCTTTGGTGAAAGTACAGGCTGGAGAAAGATAAAAAGAAGTGTTAAAAAGGGTTATTGAAGGTGTTAAAGGTGTGGTATGTAGTGTTTGACAGAGCTGTTTGAAGTTGAATGAGCAGGGAAAGAGGATGGAGGCATTATCTAAGTAACAGTCTAGAAGTTTTGGTATATTTGCTGTGGTGTTTGGTCAGTTTCCCAAGTATCGGGGGGGAGAGGGGAGGACAGCCTGCTCTACCAGGGGCCTCTCCACAGGCCGCAGGGGGGCTGGAGCGCCTCCTCCCCCTCCTCCTGTGCTGACTTTGGTGTCTGCGGGGAGGTTTCTCACTCCTCCCTCTCCCAGCTGCTGTTAAACAGCAGGTTTCTGTTTGTTTGTTTGTTTGTTTTTGTTTTCGTGGATGTGCTGTCACAGAGGCAGGGACTGTGTTGCTCACGGCTTGGTTCTGGGCAGCGGTGGGCCCCTTTGGGGCTGACTGAAATTGTCCCTTATCTGCCACGGGGAGGCTTCTGGATTCTTCTCGCGGGGGCTGCCACTGCAGCCCCCCCAGAACCTTGCCATCGAACCCAATACACAGGGGCAGCTAGGTCATTACTGGCCTGTAAAGTATCAGGGATTAAATTAACTAATGAAATCCTAAAAAGTGATGGGGGTAGAAGGGGCTGGGATAACAGTGCCACTTTTGGGGGATACCAGGCTGAGACTAGGGGATAAAATGATCTCTGGGCAATTATTGTATGTACCCAAGGCAGGGACTAACTTGTTGGGAAGGGATTTGATGATGAAATTGGGCATTCAAATAGTAAATTGTTAGACTGGAATAACAGTGTTATTAATGGAGTGCTCTCAGGCCCTGAGAGCAAAGATATATTCACCTCTGACTGGAAGGACCCTGAAATGGGGGCGGAAGCAACAGTACAGATGGACAGTTTTACCTCAGGGGTTTACAGGGCCACCGATTTATTTGGGCAAGTTCTAGAACAGATTCTGGAGCAATTCCAACCTCCCGAGGAGGTATTACTGTTACAAAAATGTGGATGATCGTTTATTGTCAGGACAGGAGAAAACAGTTGTGAAGGAAGCTACTAACAAGCTATTCAGCTTTCTGGGAAAGCAGGGCTGGGGAGTATTGAAAAATAAATTACAATATGTAGAAAGAGAAGTCAGGTATTCTGTCATCTAATAGTCTAATAGTCAGGTATTCAGTCATCTAATGCCTGAGGGAAAATGAAGAATAAATCCAGAGAGGATTCAGGGAATTGTTGAAAACTAAGAAAGAACTAAAAAGTTTTAAGAGAAAGATTTTTTTAAGGAATCAGGAGCCACGAAGTCTGAGGTAAAATGGATACTCCCTGAGAAACACTCTGTTGCCAATAACATAGGCTCAGGCGAGGATCTCAGTGAAGTAGTAATTTATTCGCGATTGCAATGGCAGGTGTCGCACAAGCAGGAGCGCTCCTACTAGTCAGGTAGTACAGTTTATATACAATTTTTCTCAACAACCGGGACCCTCCCCTGTTTCCCCATTGACTGGGTAGTCCAGGTTCACAACCTATCCCATGCTTCACAGATAATACATGGCTTTCATTTGCCAGCCTGTTGTTTTTCAAATTTCTTTTGACTTTTTTACTCTTTGAGGTGGTAATGTTTCTTCACTTATCTGACAACACCGTGATTTTCGCCTAATTGCACTAAGGAGTCTGGTTGTCTGCATTTTACAAGTTTGTCTGGTAAGCTTTCTTATCACTGCAAGCATATCTCACTACCACCTTCCTTCCCTCTAAACAATGTAACTGTGCAAAAACAACATTTTTGTTCCCACAGCTGCAAGAATGCAAAAATACGCTGTCTCCTCATACAGGAATTACATCTAAAATGCCTCTCTTCTTGTTCCCAGTGTAAGGAATGGTCCAGCAATTCGTGCCACTAAGGGATTTGAAGGGTTAACATTGAGGCCTGGGTTTAGGTGATAAGAGAACAAAGGGATTGCTTTAGAGAAAAACTGCTGACTCTGCACGGACGTGCAGTAACTTCTGACATCCGGCCGAGAGACCACCAGATAAGGAGGAAGAATATGAGCCTCCCGTCTGAGCGGCCCCCAAGAGACTACCAGAGACTGATAAGCAGGCGCCCCTGGGAGGACTTTGGATTTGGGAAACCAATTATAATAACCCTGCCTCTTCTAGAAGTAGTAATGAATATGTATTAGCCTAGGAGCATAAAAACCAGCCGCCTTATCTAACAGGTGTGCCTCTTGGTGGAGCAGAGACTCCCGGCGCACCCAGCGCTGTTTGCTTGCCTCTGTTTGTTTAATAAATTGTAAACTTTGATTGCAGTCTTATTTGGGACTCAGTCATTTATAACAATTGGGGGTCGTCCGGGATGGTCTTGGTTCCTGAATTCTGACTTGATCTAGGAGGGGCGCCCCCACCATTTGGTGGCTCCTGTTCGAGTCGGGTCGGGACTAACGACATCTTGAACCTGAATAAGGGCAAGCAAAGATTTAGATTTTTTTATGAGCTCCCTTTGCTGGCTACAGCACTATATTTTGCCCGTAATTCTGCGCGCGAAGATCCGAACGAAGACGACGGAGTCGTAAGTATTTAAGGCGTATACCGTTCGGTTGGGTGGGATTCGGTTGCCTATGTTTGTGTGAGAGTGTGACTGAGACGGAACTTAGTTCCGAAGCGATTGTGGAGGTCTTCTAACCGCGGTTCCAATCTCCCGCGAGGGACTTGGCCGGTGAAGGACCGAAGCGATTCCTATAGGATTTGTGGGTGGGTGATAGGTCCTAAACCCCCTGCAAGACACTCTCACTAAGGCAACCAAGGGCTGTAGGAATTGCCACAGTAAAATTCCTAGATGGGTCAGACAAAATCGTGACCCGGGACCAGAGAAAAGGGAGCAAATTACCAGATATACCACCAGAAAGTCCATTAGGGATAATGATTAGAAATTGGAACGATAGGGGCCCCAGAAAAGGAAAAAGTAAATTAAAAATGGTCCAGTATTATATGATAGAATGGCCGAAGGAGCCTTTAAGACCATATGTCTTTTGGCCCGTTTTTGGATCCTTTGAAGACTGGGTTTGCCAGGCCTTAAATATACATGTTAATTCAAAGGAACCTTTTTAGCCAGGAGGAAAGTGATTATGCAGGATTATGGATCAGGACTTCACGTCCTTTTCCAGCCTCAATATTTACACTAAAAGCAGACGAGAAGTTTGAAGAAGAAGAAAAAAGGAAAAAAAAAAAAGGGAAAAAGAAAAAGATGATGAATGGGAGTCATTGGATAACCTACCACCTCTATATCCTAACAATCCACCCCCGGTGGTGCATCTTGTAATCCTATTTTGTTCTTAAATATTTTGAGTGTGTCAAGGAGGAAGGTGGGAGCATTATCTAAGTAACAGTTTAGAAGTTTTGGTATATTTGCTGTGGTGTTTGGTCAGTTTCCCAAGTATCGGGGGAGGGGGACTGACATTATCAAAGCGGTAGAACACAGAGAGTCACTTCTTTGGTGGTTCGGGCCTGAGCCCTGGGAATTTGATAAGAAGGGGGAGAGTGAATTTATTTAGGCCTCAATACCTTTTTAAGCCCCCATCTTGACGGATACACAGGAGTGATTCCTTGTTTTGTGTAGGCTTACTAACAAAGTGCATGAGAAAAATTAGCATTCGGCTTGAAATTCGGTCTTGTTGAAATGTAAATTTTGTGGAAAAGGTGTTATTGTTTGTCTAGAAGACGGAAGGCTGAGTGCTTCAGGTGTTTTTCCGAAGTCCTGTGGATTTATGATTGGAACGGGGCTCATTAATAATCTGAAATAGTAAAGTTTGCATGTGGAAAGAAGAGTTTAATCCCAGAGAATTGGGACATTTGGGAAGAAGATTAGGGAACGATAGTAAAAACCTGCAATAAAAAGGTTTGCGTGGAAATTGAAACAAGGGACAGTAACTAATATAAATAAATAAAAGGGAATGGGAAATCAAGGACATGGGTAAAATCCAAAACAAAGACGTCCTAAAAAAAAAGCCTCCTTGGGTGCATATTGGCACATTGGAAGGGTATTGTTAGAAATGGGGGCACAGAAAGCAAGAGGACTTTCATTAAGTATTGCAATCAATGTTGGCCACTATATAAACTAAATGGCCACTTTATGGGTCAATCGACTATAACAGTGTCTTGCAATTAATGTTGTTTTTGAGGAGAGAAGGAAAATAGGATGAAATGTTGTATACTGATACTTTGTTTCAGCATCTTGGAGGGAAAAGGTATGGAATTAAGTTGGACCCTGACTGAGCCTTTGGTGTTGGCATTAGAAAAGTACAGGCTGGAGGAAGATAAAAGAAGTGTTAAAAGGGTTGTTGAAGGTGTTAAAGGTTGTGTGGCATGTAGTATTTGACAGAGCTGTTTGAAGTTGAATGAGCAGGGAAAGAGGATGTAGGAATGTTAGTAGTTCCGCCTCAACCCGAGGCTGAGATCTCTAAATCGCGGGTGTGAGCCCTCTGGGGCAGAGGGACCGTGATGGGTCCGAGAGAGTTGTCGTGGAAACAGAAAAGCAGCTAACTCTTAAAACAACCTGAGTTCACGTGTGAGCTCAGATTGCCAATGGGACCGCTCAGGGAACTGTCAACGACTGCATTCCCCTGACCGACCCCCCCACTGAGACCCTAATCACCCCGGAAATTATGTAAATACCAAAGTCTGGTTAAATTGGGAATTGAGAATCTGTTCCAACAAGGTCCAAAAGAAACCCCTATGGAATTTTTGAATTTTTGGACCAACTTTGAAATGCAATGAGAAAATAACAATGGACCTGGCTTAAAAAAAAAAAAAAAAAAAAAAAAAAAAAAAAAAAAAAAAAAAAACAAGCAAACAAAAAAAACAGAGGCAATTGGCTAGCCTCTTTCTAGGGCAATCAGCCCCTGATATCAGAAAGAAATTGTCTTAGGCTGCAGGACAAACTTACAACAGTCAGGAATGACGGGGACCTGGGGCATCTACCCTAGCAGGTCCACCAGTTGAAATAAAGCTAGGAAACGAAGACAGAGGCTTGAATTTTTTGTTGGTTACGGGAGCTTCTTTCTCTGTGTTAATTAGTCAGTAAATGTAATAGGAGCAACATATTCAGTGTTAAATAGTTTAAAAGGACGATTAGGAACTAAGACAACTACAATAATTGCAGCCACAGGGAAGGAGGAGGAACGGCCATTCTTACAACCCCTTGATTTGCGTTTTGGGGGTAAGGAACTAACCCATGAATTTTTGTATGTACCAGAATGCCCGATTCCACTCTTGGGACGGGATCTATTAGCCAACTTAGATGCGACAATAACCTTTGAGGATGGAGAATTAATAATGAAGGTACCTGAGTCCAAAGTAGGACAAATCCTAATGATCAAAGATAAACCCTTTGTTAATATTCCAAGAGAAGTAGAAAATGCAGTTATACCAGCAGTATGGGAAACAGATGTACCAGGGAAGTCGAAACTGGCACAACCGGTAAAGGTGGAATTAAAGGAAGGAGCCAAACCTGTTCGAATCAAACAATATCCACTCAAGATAGAAGCTAGGCAGGGGATAGTGAAAATTATTGACAAATTTCTCAAATATCAGATTCTGGAAGAATGTAAATCGGAATACAATACTCCAATTTTTCCAGTAAAGAAGCCGAACGGCGAGTATAGATTAGTACAAGATCTTAGAGCAATAAATGAAATAACAAAGGACATTCACCCGGTAGTAGCTAATCCTTACACATTGTTAACATCTGTGAGAGAGAAATATAAATGGTTTACCGTGATAGATTTAAAGGATGCCTTCTTTTGCATACCTCTTGATAAAGATAGTAGAAAATTATTTGCCTTCGAATGGGAAAACATATTGAAGTTTTTGGACCACATATGGTAACAACCGTTTTAGAACAAAAGGGGGGGGGGGCGCTGGCTATCACCCAGCCGGATGATGAAATATCAGGCAATACTAACTGGACAAGATGATGTAACCTTGAAAACGACTAACCTGTTAAATCCAGCAGTATTTCTAGGAACTGTTCCAGAAGAAGGACCGTTGGAACACAATTGTGTGGAAATAATCGAACATACGCCAGCCGCAAAAATTCGAAGGATGTACCCCTTGAAAGGTATTCAGTGGGAATACCACACTCCGTGGCACCCACAAAGCTCAGGGAAAGTAGAAAGGATGAATCAAACAATAAAACAACAATTGGCTAAGTTAATGATCGAGACACAGCTGCCCTGGACGAAATGCTTACCATTGGCACTTTTAAACATAAGAACTAAACCACACAGTGAGACTGGATTATCATCATATGAAATGTTATATGGTATGCCTTATTCTCAAGGGATGCCCCTAGGGAACAATGTAGCTGAGGATCATAGTATCCAGAAATATATAATTACCATTGCAAGGAGATTACAGGAGCTAAGAGAAATTGGGATGATGACTCAAACACCACCTTTAGGATTTGCTATTCATAAAATACAACCAGGAGACAAGGTCTTAATAAAACCTGGAGAGAAGAATCATTGAACCCCCGATGGGAGGGACCGTACCTTGTTTTACTTACTACTGAAACAGCTGTGAGAACAGCAGAAAGGGGTTGGACCCACACATCCAGAATAAAAGGACCAATAACTACCGAAGCCTGGAGGGTTGAGTCCACTCCTGGGGAACTGAAACTGAGACTAAAGAGGAACTAATATCCTAGCGATGAGGTTCTGCATGAATTAAGGGCACCGGATAAAGAGGACAAGGCTGAAGGGAGGAAAGGGAGAAGGCAAGACCGGGATAGGACCCTCCACTGCGGTGTGTATGGTCTACCGAGGGAGGCAACCCCTATGGGTATTGACCGCCGAGTGAGAGGGCCTCGACCAGACTTCTCCCGCGCTAAGATCAGGTTGTCCTGAGAAAAATAACATGAGAACCTTTTAAACCCATAATAAAATTGTGATTAGTTTTTCCAGGAGCTGGATCACCCCGAAGGGCTGAATGGTAACACAAGCTCTGAAAGCGGGCCCAACCCCATGATTGAAGGCGTTTCCCACACTCTCAAGATTGGACGGCGAAAAAGGATAAGAAATCTTATTTGGGGGGACTGAAAGTTGGCCCTGGGTAGCAGGCCCGGTCGAACCCAAGTGGTGGGTCAGTAATTTGAGCGAAGTTCATAATGGGACGCAATTTTGGAAAGAGGAAGGAGGCCCATGGCAGTTGCACTCGTCAGCTCGGGGTGTATACTGCTTGAACAGAACAGGAACAGTGGCGGTGGGAAAAGCATTTGCAATTGGACTCTGTCCCCCGGATATGATTGTACCGATCCTGGATGTAGTCCTATAAACTGTACAGAACGTAGTGGGAAATGGAACGCCACACATGTTCAGCAGAGAAATGGGACTTGGCTGGAATGCTCATATAGAGAATTTTTTGGATCCGGATGTAAAACTGTGGCAAGAGCACAAGCAGGGGGACAATTTGATGGTCAAATCTTGAGCTGTCAGCGTGATAACACCACTAAGGAACAGCATGTGGTGCAGGTCTATCGCTGGAGATGGCAGAATGAGAATGGGAGGCGAGTGTTCTTTAAACATTTCTGGTCAGCTTATAATATGACAGGCCGCCAAGGAGAACTGAATTGTGACTGTAAGTGGAAACCCAATGTGGGAGCTTGGAAGTGCGCATATACGAGTACAAATGGGGCAGACATTGTAACAGGACCACTCGGTAACAAGGACACTCTATTATCACGCCCCACGGTTTGAAAAGGGATGGGATGGTCCTTTTCCAAAAGGGACGTGGGCCCTAAAGGGACATTATTGGGTGTGTGGCAAACATGCTTACAAGAGGCTACCCGGAAACTGGTCGGGAATATGCTATGTGGGGTACATAAGACCCTTGTTCTTTTTATTGTCACAAACACAAGGAAATCATTTAGGAATAAGATTATATGATGACCTGAACAGAATGAAACGATCTATTGATACTTCCTTAGCCGGGGGTAGTGCCCAAAAATGGGGAAAGGATGAATGGCCTCCTGAAAGAATCATACAGCATTATGGGCCAGCTACCTGGAACCCGAATGAGTTGGTATCAGGATCCCGAGAACCTATTTATAATTTGAACCAAATAATTAGGTTGCAAGCTATCCTCGAAGTTGTAACCAATCAAGCAGCGATGACCTTGGATCTTCTGGCTGATCAATCCACTCAGATGAGGAATGCTATCTTTCAACATAGAATGGTCTTAGACTATTTACTAGCAGAAGAAGGGGGAGTGTGTGGAAAACTGAACGATTCTAATTGTTGTTTACAAATTGATGACAATGGAAAAGTGGTTAAACAGATAACAAAGGAAATTAGAAGTTAGCCCACGTCCCAGTACAAACTTGGAAGGGTATGGATTGGGATTTCTTTTCGTGGTTGCCCAGTGGACCATGGGTTAAAAGGATGCTATTTTTATTTTTATGTGGTGTAATGACGTTATTGTTTATACCTTGTATGATACCTTGCTTTACGTTGTTGGTTCTGCGAATAATAAATAGCACCCAATTTGTGATGACTTCGGGAGAGAAAAGGTGATGTGTCAATAACGATGCTTAAGAAATGGACACCCCGAGAACTGACTGATGAAATCCAATTGTTACTAACAAAGGTTGAAGAAGAGACACGAATTGATGATATTAAAAAGAGGGTGAGGAATTGTAAGGAATGGTCCAGCAATTCGTGCCACTAAGGGATTTGAAGGGTTAACATTGAGGCCTGGGTTTAGGTGATAAGAGAACAAAGGGATTGCTTTAGAGAAAAACTGCTGACTCTGCACGGACGTGCAGTAACTTCTGACATCCGGCCAAGAGACCACCAGATAAGGAGGAAGAATATGAGCCTCCCGTCTGAGCGGCCCCCAAGAGACTACCAGAGACTGATAAGCAGGCGCCCCTGGGAGGACTTTGGATTTGGGAAACCAATTATAATAACCCTGCCTCTTCTAGAAGTAGTAATGAATATGTATTAGCCTAGGAGCATAAAAACCAGCCGCCTTATCTAACAGGTGTGCCTCTTGGTGGAGCAGAGACTCCCGGCGCACCCAGCGCTGTTTGCTTGCCTCTGTTTGTTTAATAAATTGTAAACTTTGATTGCAGTCTTATTTGGGACTCAGTCATTTATAACAATTGGGGGTCGTCCGGGATGGTCTTGGTTCCTGAATTCTGACTTGATCTAGGAGGGGCGCCCCCACCATTTGGTGGCTCCTGTTCGAGTCGGGTCGGGACTAACGCCATCTTGAACCTGAATAAGGGCAAGCAAAGATTTAGATTTTTTATGAGCTCCCTTTGCTGGCTACAGCACTATATTTTGCCCGTAATTCTGCGCGCGAAGATCCGAACGAAGACGACGGAGTCGTAAGTATTTAAGGCGTATACCGTTCGGTTGGGTGGGATTCGGTTGCCTATGTTTGTGTGAGAGTGTGACTGAGACGGAACGTAGTTCCGAAGCGATTGTGGAGGTCTTCTAACCGCGGTTCCAATCTCCCGCGAGGGACTTGGCCGGTGAAGGACCGAAGCGATTCCTATAGGATTCGTGGGTGGGTGATAGGTCCTAAACCCCCTGCAAGACACTCTCACTAAGGCAACCAAGGGCTGTAGGAATTGCCACAGTAAATTCCTAGATGGGTCAGACAAAATCGTGACCCGGGACCAGAGAAAAGGGAGCAAATTACCAGATATACCACCAGAAAGTCCATTAGGGATAATGATTAGAAATTGGAACGATAGGGGCCCCAGAAAAGGAAAAAGTAAATTAAAAATGTTCCAGTATTATATGATAGAATGGCCGAAGGAGCCTTTAAGACCATATGTCTTTTGGCCCGTTTTTGGATCCTTTGAAGACTGGGTTTGCCAGGCCTTAAATATACATGTTAATTCAAAGGAACCTTTTTAGCCAGGAGGAAAGTGATTATGCAGGATTATGGATCAGGACTTCACGTCCTTTTCCAGCCTCAATATTTACACTAAAAGCAGACGAGAAGTTTGAAGAAGAAGAAAAAAGGAAAAAAAAAAAAAGGGAAAAAGAAAAAGATGATGAATGGGAGTCATTGGATACCTACCACCTCTATATCCTAACAATCCACCCCCGGTGGTGCATCTTGTAATCCTATTTTGTTCTTAAATATTTTGAGTGTGTCAAGGAGGAAGGTGGGAGCATTATCTAAGTAACAGTTTAGAAGTTTTGGTATATTGCTGTGGTGTTTGGTCAGTTTCCCAAGTATCGGGGGAGGGGGACTGACATTATCAAAGCGGTAGAACACAGAGAGTCACTTCTTTGGTGGTTCGGGCCTGAGCCCTGGGAATTTGATAAGAAGGGGGAGAGTGAATTTATTTAGGCCTCAATACCTTTTTAAGCCCCCATCTTGACGGATACACAGGAGTGATTCCTTGTTTTGTGTGGGCTTACTAACAAAGTGCATGAGAAAAATTAGCATTCGGCTTGAAATTCGGTCTTGTTGAAATGTAAATTTTGTGGAAAAGGTGTTATTGTTTGTCTAGAAGACGGAAGGCTGAGTGCTTCAGGTGTTTTTCCGAAGTCCTGTGGATTTATGATTGGAACGGGGCTCATTAATAATCTGAAATAGTAAAGTTTGCATGTGGAAAGAAGAGTTTAATCCCAGAGAATTGGGACATTTGGGAAGAAGATTAGGGAACGATAGTAAAAACCTGCAATAAAAAGGTTTGCGTGGAAATTGAAACAAGGGACAGTAACTAATATAAATAAATAAAAGGGAATGGGAAATCAAGGAAATGGGTAAAATCCAAAACAAAGACGTCCTAAAAAAAAAGCCTCCTTGGGTGCATATTGGCACATTGGAAGGGTATTGTTAGAAATGGGGGCACAGAAAGCAAGAGGACTTTCATTAAGTATTGCAATCAATGTTGGCCACTATATAAACTAAATGGCCACTTTATGGGTCAATCGACTATAACAGTGTCTTGCAATTAATGTTGTTTTTGAGGAGAGAAGGAAAATAGGATGAAATGTTGTATACTGATACTTTGTTTCAGCATCTTGGAGGGAAAAGGTATGGAATTAAGTTGGACCCTGACTGAGCCTTTGGTGTTGGCATTAGAAAAGTACAGGCTGGAGGAAGATAAAAGAAGTGTTAAAAGGGTTGTTGAAGGTGTTAAAGGTTGTGTGGCATGTAGTATTTGACAGAGCTGTTTGAAGTTGAATGAGCAGGGAAAGATGTAGGAATGTTAGTAGTTCCGCCTCAACCCGAGGCTGAGATCTCTAAATCGCGGGTGTGAGCCCTCTGGGGCAGAGGGACCGTGATGGGTCCGAGAGAGTTGTCGTGGAAACAGAAAAGCAGCTAACTCTTAAAACAACCTGAGTTCACGTGTGAGCTCAGATTGCCAATGGGACCGCTCAGGGAACTGTCAACGACTGCATTCCCCTGACCGACCCCCCCACTGAGACCCTAATCACCCCGGAAATTATGTAAATACCAAAGTCTGGTTAAATTGGGAATTGAGAATCTGTTCCAACAAGGTCCAAAAGAAACCCCTATGGAATTTTTGAATTTTTGGACCAACTTTGAAATGCAATGAGAAAATAACAATGGACCTGGCTTAAAAAAAAAAAAAAACAAAAAAAACAAAAACAAAAAAAAAAAACAAAAAAACAAGCAAACAAAAAAAACAGAGGCAATTGGCTAGCCTCTTTCTAGGGCAATCAGCCCCTGATATCAGAAAGAAATTGTCTTAGGCTGCAGGACAAACTTACAACAGTCAGGAATGACGGGGACCTGGGGCATCTACCCTAGCAGGTCCACCAGTTGAAATAAAGCTAGGAAACGAAGACAGAGGCTTGAATTTTTTGTTGGTTACGGGAGCTTC